>NC_079153.1:91886294-93086294 GCF_947563725.1 Argiope bruennichi
TTTTATATATGATTATTTGTGTGTTCTTTGATGACTTCAAACTTTTAGCAAACACTTTAAAATACCCTGAGTAGTATTATAAGTATGTGATTTTAATCTTTCATATGGAACAATACAAATAATTTTAAATTTTAAAGGGACTAATAAATAAAATTATACAAAGAGAAAAGTTATAATTTAATTGCACAACATTCCAGGGCGGCGGCATACAGACATTTTAATAAAAATTGTGATCATGGTCAATTCGAGAAAAAAAAAATCTGTTTTTACGTATTGCTAAACTGGGTGAAAAAAAATTGGGAGAACTTCACGACATTTTTTTTATCAGATGTTCCGAAACCACGACCATTGACCAAATAAATTTACCAAGATGTTAAAAATATTTAATAAGTTTTTCTATCGTCACAGAATCTGTAACAGCAAGGATCCTATTATCACATTAATGTTGAGAAGGAACAAAATAGTAATAATATCAATTTATCTGGAGTTTTCAAATAAATTCTTTTTAACACTGCGTAATTTAAAAAATCAAACCCACTTTTATTTTAACTAATTTATTTTTACTTTAATTTACGAAATAACGGATTTTTAATTTCTGTCATGCTTTCAAAATTTAATAATTGTATTTACACTATATGGATATAAAATTACTTTATTTAAAATTACTTATCTATCTGCATTTCAAGATCTAAGAAGTTTTTGACCCTAACATAAATGAGGATAATTGCATTGTAAATTGATAAAAACTGTGTCAGTGTTTTTTTCTCAACATACTCTCTTTCTACCTTTGAGCAATTACTAGCAACCAGTGTCGTTCTGCATGAGATAATTCTGTAATAGTCATCGTTTGGAAATATTTCAAAAACCGTTATTAAATTGCTCCGATAACCTTTCAGCAAGTAAACTAAATATGAAAAACTCGGATTTTGATTTGTTTGCATTTTTCTGTTTTAACAGTTATGATTTTGACTATGCTGCTCCAAACTAGGGTGAAAACCATAAAGATGTAAAATAGTCAAAAATGATAGTGTACAAGAGATTTAAATGAGGGATAAAAATTTTATAGACTTTAAAAATGGAAAAATTTGGACATGTGCTGTTTTATCAAACAAGAAAGATAATGTAGTGTTCGAGCTTTGAAAAAATTGCAAATGCTGAGTATTGAAAATTGCGCATGATCATATATGTTGGTTTAGTTTAGTTTACTTATATTAAAGTCTTATTTTAAAGCAGCACTAAGGCTTTTGGGACGGACCTCATACTTTTGAACCGCGGCCAGATAATGAGGACGACATCTGAGATGGCACCCCCCTCTCCACACCACACCACACCAACGGGAGGACGTTTGGCTCTGACGGATTTATCGTACAGCAGACCCCCTTACACCGCGGTTCTTCGGTGAAATGGGGTCTCGAACCTGAAACCCTACGACTCACAAGCCGTGACCTTACCACCAGGCAACCACGGCCCGATAATATATGTTTGATAAACACATTGAGAACATAGCGGTGGTTGTTCATTCAGCAACAGTGAAGTTTGGTGAATCGTATTCCCAATGCGTTAACGGGTTAACACTATATCTATTTTTAAATTCGGTAATGAAGACCACAGTTGCACATGAGGTTTAATAGTATGTAGTTTATTGTTAGTTTCAAGGTCTCACTGAGTCCGTCATTTGGAACAAAGAAGGATTTTAATAATTAGAATAAAATTGGTCTTCTATTTTTTTTTTTAAATGGAAGAAAAATTTTATTGAATCGTCAATGACTAGACATTTTAAATGAAATATCTCCACTCTCCAATAAAGGGATTTTACATTTTTAAATTTTGAAGAAATTCGATTATGCACGTGCATCTCACAAAAAATTTCATTTTCAATGAAAATATATAAATTGTTTTACTTTAATCTTGTTGAATATTTCTTTAAATGATAAAAGCAGAATTTAAACGCTCCAGATGGTATTTAAAAAGAATTTAAGCCCAGACCATTCTAGAGAAACACAATATGCACATTGGAGGTAATATATTCAAAATAAAAAGAAATAATTGCAAAGATATGGTTAAGTTTTATGCATTCGAAATGGAAATTTTCCCTATAAACACTTGAATCTGAACTTGGAGAGTTGTGTTATTCATGGGATATGACATAGCGGTATTAAACAGTTTAAAGTAATAATAGGTACTTAGACTTTCAGACGCACGGAAAAAATCAAACGTCCAAGTGCCTCAAAAATAAAAGGAAAAGTGGTTACATTTCTTTAAATTAAGCGATGCGAAAACAGTTTAAAAGAAAGAACGAATTGAATTTATTATCCATTCATAAATGAAGAGAAAGAGTTCAAAGTTCGACACATACGAATAGCACTATTTTCGATGCAACTATGATGTACTCTGATTTTAAATATTTGTTTTGATTTAATATTAATATATTATTTTCAGATGTTTTCTTAAATGTTTTTTTCGGATATAAATCTTTGAGCATGACTCAAAATTGTGTAATTTCAACTGAAAGCTTAAACGTTTCAGTAGAAAAAGATTAATTGTATCATATCTATTTAGAGCTAGAATCTATGGTTAATTGTGTGATTGAAGTTAGATCAGTAAATAGTCAGTGGTGTAAACTTATAACACAGTAAGAGGGAAAGCAAGCATTTCAAGAACTAACTTAAAATTTAAGACCTAAAAATTGAGCAATTTCTACTAAAGATTAAAAATTGAGTAATTTGACCTGGGAGTTCAAAATTTACAGTAGAAAAAGAAATCTTGCAATGTCTGAATTAAAAACTAGATTCTAAAGTGTTTGTATGAGAGAAATAAGATGTGTAATGAGTCAATGACGTAAACTTCTCATAAAATAGCGGAAGAGCAAGACTCAAGAAATATCTAATAACTGCAAGAGGGTTGGAATACATAATTGAATTAATGAAAATTAAAATTATATAATGATTAAATTTCCTCATTCCTCATGAATTACCCATAAGGATGAAGGAAAATTTATATTCTAATTTTTAGTAATATATCCAATGCAATATTTCTAAAAACAGTAAAACTTTCGCCTTTTTTTTCCTTTCTCTTTATTAATGTAGTTCATTTTTTGCAGTAAATTCATATACCTATCATAAACCAAATTTTATTATCAACGCTTGAGACGGCTATTTTAAAAAGATATGCATTAAAAATGAGGAAAATTCAGATTTTATTAAGAACTTCCTTTACAAACAAGTGCTTTTAATTCCAGGTAAAATATATTTAAAATGTGCTTATAGGCAAGATTAAAGTCGGTAATTTAAAACACAAAAACTCATTATAAAAGTTTTTTTCTTTTAATTTTTTAAATTTCTATCGATTATAGAATCAAATTTCTAATAAAACTTATTTAAATAATATCAAGGTATACGTACACACTTGAAACTTCAAAAATCGCTCAAAATATCGATTTTTTTTTATTGCTTAATAATGTTCTCTGATCCTTTAGCTTTCAAACGATGCTAAGATGTTGTCAATATTCGAAATATTTCTGGAATTATAATTATTTTTCTTGAGGTGATTTCATTAAAAACTATAGTAACGGTTATTTTTTAACTCATTTTATGAAGAATGATATCTTTTCACTACGTTGCCTCATTCAAATAATTATAACTCAACACAAAATTAACCAATTACACTTATTTATATATGAAAATAATCTGTATGAAACGGTGGATGTTTCGTGCCTCAATCAAAGTTATATTTATAGAAATAAATTTTTAATAGCTATTTAAAAGTTAAAATTGCAGAAAAAATCTCGCTTTTTCTATTCATCGTTAATGAAAAAATTATTACAAAAAACTATATATTTTTATAACTTGATTGAGGCAGACAACATGACGACTAATATTAGGCATCATTTCCAACTAGAATTGTGTGTCTGTACAAATTAGAATTTAAGATATCATGTTTCAAAAAGTAGGCTAATTAGCTCATTAAATATTATTTAATTAATTAATAATTAGTGTAATATGGTTTTTTTTCTCACTGAAATGAGTTTAAACATATATTAATGACCTACTGTGAAAAAACTGGATTTTTAAAGTTAAAATTAAAAAAAAAATCTTCTAGTGTGTACGTACACCTTAATCTATTTTCAAAAGGAAAATTCCATACCCGACAATGAACCGATGCCATTTCATTTTTTTAAACGATTGTAATTCATTAATGACATTGAAAAGTGCTTCGATTGATAAGGGAAAAATCTTTTAAAAGTTTACAATTCTTTTACTATCATATCAAAGTGATATCCATTTCCGAGCTAACACAAACAGATCAATCTCTCTTATCTTTTTATTTTCTTTATTTTTGCAGCCCGGATATAGATAATTTAGAGGAAATAAAGAGTGGAAAAAATATCGATGCACGTGTTTTGTTTTCTGGATAATTTTCAACTGCTCACAAAACATCTACCAGGTTTAGACGGGCACTTGAATTTCGAAAAATTAAAATAAAGGAAAAGTGTTAATTTATTTATTTGCAATTTTTTTAAAATTTTTCACTGACTACCTAAAAGTTATAGACATGAGTTATATAAACTCAAAAGTTAATAGTTAACGGAAAAGTTATAAACTCAATTTCGGTGAATTTAAAAATCTTGAAACATGCCCCTACTTTCAAGAGAATTTTTATTTTTAACGTGACCATCTACCGAGCTCATGAATTTCGAGAAATTTAAGAGTGTAGAAAATATTAATGCGTGTGCTTATTTTGAATAGAATTCTTAAGACTCTATCCATGTCCCAATTACAGATGGACATTTAAATTTCGAAATGGGTAAGATATTAATTCATAAATAGAACCAAGTGTTTAAAATTTTTAGGTACTGTATCTCGTAATTTTATGGAGGTACATAAACTAGGAAAATATATATGCATCTGTATAATAAAGATTAAAATAAAATGTAAAAAAAAGCTCCGATTTACATTAATTTTTACATATTTATTTAGACCATATGTAAAAAAATATATATATAATTAAAAAATAATGTTGCGTGCGAAAAGTGATACTTGTACAAATGCCTAAAAAGCTTAGAACAGATTAATATGTTTTTGAGTTTAAATGAGAGATAGCCTCCTTGCATACATAACTGGAGAAATGCTTTTCTTTTGGATATCTAAAATAGGAAAATTTAAATCTTAAGTTCGCATTACAATGCAATCTTTTTTAATTTTTCGTACACAAGAAAATAAAAGTCATCAGAAATATTTAGTTATATTTGGAAAAAGTTACGTAATCGGAAGGAAAGGAGCATTTTATGGATTTCGCTTTCACTGTTGGAAACTGCACCGATGTAAATAAAACTAGTTGAGGTAAAATGAAGTAACACAAAATTATTACATAATAAATTAATATGTTACATATAAATTAATATGTTACATAATAATTAATTGTTACATAATAATTATTTATTATATAATAATTAAATTTGAAGAAGAGTAATATTAAAATTTCTCCAAACTTTTTAATTAAATAGTATATATATTAAAATGTATATTTGGTTCTATTTTCCAATTATATAACCATGTTGAATTAACTTCAGCTATTTCCTTAAATCCATGCATAATTTCATTTTGTCAAAACCCATTTCCCAGTCTTCTCTTGATTTTTGAAAAGTTTTCAACACATTTTATAAACCCGTTTAAAAATTTGTTATCTTGTTATTCGATATCGATTTCACACTATCAAAGCAAGTCTCAGCTTTATTGAATGTTGCCTTTTACATTACTTTAACTTTATTTGGTTTTAATTTCTTTCTCTAAACCCCAGACATTAACAAACAGAACATTTTTACTTTCTCTTATACGAAGTATAGAGAAAGTTTAGTATAGAAAATATGAACTCGAGATTTCGACGAATCTTCACGTTTTATTCTTCCATGAGTTCGAAATACCCATTTTTGTAAAATGTCCATATGTCTGTCTGTGACAAAGATAACTCAAAAGCGTTTTGAACTAGATGATTGAAATTTGGTGTAGGGGTTTACACCATTTTCTATCAAATTTTGTGTAAAAATCTATTCAGAGGTATTTCGTTTGTCCGGCAGATCGAATATAAGTTAATATGATAATTACAAGATGATAAGAGCTAGATAGATAGAATTCGGAGCATAAATTTAACATTTTTGATAGAAACCTGTCAAATTTTGAGGCAAATCCAACTACGGCTTGACTGCCTATCAGTCTGTACTTTCAAAAATAAGCAAACACGGTAATTCAAAAATGCATTGACTTAAATATATGAAATTTGGAATGGGATTTTATGACCACAAATTCAACTTTGTGTCGAATTTTCGTTTCAATCGATTGCGAGTAGCGAGTTTAAAACACAAATTCGCTTATCGTGTACTATTAACCGTATGCCAGGGATTAATTGGTAAATAACTCGTCAAGGCTGACACAGATTCAGTAAAAATGCTAAATTCATGCCAAAGGCTAATATTTCATAACTATAGTACACCAATGCTGTGTTATATGTTCTATGGCATGGCAAATTTATTAGAGAATAAGCGAGAAAGTTTTGAGGAAATTACATCCGCTGGACAATGGAAAAAATTAAGGTGCAATGGAAAAACAATGGAATTAACAATAGAAAAAAAAATTAAGGTGATTAAATCTTTAGTTAAATAATGAAAGCAGTTTGAAATTTTTTTTTTTTTTTTTTTTTTTTTGCAAAAATAAAATCTTTTACTGAAAATTATGTAAAAAACATTTTGAAAAAATTGGCAAAGTAAGAACAAAAATTGCGCAGCAATTGAATTAATATAATTACGTGGACAATTTCTTTTAATTTAAAAAATAACGAAAAAGTCAGTTTTGTGCAAAAAATATTCTTTACAGTTGTTGGGGGAAAAAAACTCAGAAATCTTGCTTAATTCTTAATTAATTAAAATTCTAATTCAAAAATTCAAGAAATAGTTCATAAGTGCACATTTCCAGCAATCAAAGTATATCTCTACCATATGGTGTCTAGGTCTAACGGTTTGCCCTGTGCCTCAACAATCCAACATACTCACAAATTATTATTAGAGATAAAAGTTGTTTCAACATTATTTTGGGATCAACAACATCGTTTAATCGAGAATTTAAAATTATTGTATTTTCAATAATTTTTCTTTATTCTGACATCTTCCTATTGTTATTAAAATACGTCACATCAATAAGGGGATGAAATTGAAACATTTATACAGGACTCAATATATGATAATACTAAAAGAAAGCTGACTAACTGAGAAATGAAATTGAATTATATAAAATGACATGATGAATATGATAAAATGATAATAAGAGTGTATTATTGCAATTAAGTAGGTGAAATTGGTCATTTTTTTTGGAGAATACTGCATACAATGAAATCGAATTTAGGGTCTTATTCTCGATTTTGAGCATAGTTGTCATAATATACAAATAATTGCTTACATGTTTGACAAATGGTAAAGTATTTAATATTGTCTGCTCAAATTCCTGCAAAACATATCCTATCTTTGTATACTTTTGGATTCTTTGGTTGCAGAGCTCCAACTTTGTATTGTTCACAGTAAAACATTCACGACCCATTGTTCTTCAGTCTGGTGTGGTATGGAATTTTGGAGAGGGTGGTACACTTTCAGGCACTTTCTTCATTATGACAACGAATGAGAATCATGTATATGATCTAAAATGATTTCCATGATACGTTTTCATTCCTTCGAAATGAGTCGACAATTTAGCTATTTTTAATTGAAATTAATAAACAGTCTTAAAAACACATTTCAGCACTATTTAATAGAATTTGTTATTTGAATTATATTCTACTTTTCAGCTTTAGTATTATTACATATAGTATAACATTAAGATCACAATTATTGACAGATGGTTCTACTTTTATGGAATCAAAATTTAATTTTATTTACAGACAAGCTGATATTTAAGTTCTAAGTATATAAAAGTGTTGCCTTGTCATCGGAAACACACATGCGTTAAAATTTGTAACTTTAGCACAGTAGGAAATAAAAGAAAAATCGATTAAGAATTTCCGCATTTATAAACAGGTAACAATTTATGTTAAATAAAAGAGCATAAAAATTCTATCTTCAGATTATGGTTTATTTGCTTCTTTAGAATATTTGTATGTATATACTATATATATATATATATATATATATAGTATCTTAAAATATTTGATATCGGATTTTTCAATTTATTCTTACATTTAAATATTATACTTTTCTACAATCCGTTTTCATTAAAAAAAATCTAATCAAAAATTTAAA
Organism: Argiope bruennichi; assembly: GCF_947563725.1. NCBI lineage: Eukaryota > Metazoa > Arthropoda > Arachnida > Araneae > Araneidae > Argiope > Argiope bruennichi. The sequence goes on from NC_079153.1 coordinate 91,894,573, forward strand.
TAGAAATTTATTTTAAATACATAAAATTCGATATTAAAACATAAATGAATTTTAAAAGAAGCGCAATATTTATGCACATTATCTCACATTTTTCATTATTTGAAAAATGTTATCTATTTGAAGTTTTTCTGTTAATTGCAAACAACGGTGCATTATAACATTCCATGATAAATGGAAAGCTATTGAATTAAGACCATTTATACACCATTTATTTCATGTTTTTATTTTAATGTTAGAGGAAAAAAGTGAATGAAAGAAAGCAATAGCCGCTTAACGTGACAAGAAATGAATCAAGATTTTACCTTTTTCTTTTTTTATTGAGACTGGTTTTTCCTTTGAAGGTTTTGCGCCCATTTTCCTCGGACAGTTACAATTAAAATCTATTTCTGCTTCAAGGTTGTATTAGAGAGACCTTTTAAAAGGTATAGAATAATAATTATGATGACAACTAGGATCGAACTGAACGGAAATCTCAATCTTTAGTGTTTAAAAAGACAGCTTTTCATTTCTCACTTTTCCTGATAATCATCGCAATTGTTGAAAGAAAAATTGATTTTATCAGCAAATAATGATTTTAAAGAATTTATTGTTGTTACAATAATGTATGTATAGTGCTGCATATACTTATTGAAGCTTGAAACAAAGAATATATAAAAATGATGCTAAAAAAAACAGAGAATTAAATTCATTTAGATGCGTTAGAAAGGTTTTAAGAAATTTAATATAAAATTATTATTTAATTTATAAAATAAAAAAATAATTAAAAAATCAAATAAAGTTTTATTCACTTTTGCATTAACTTTATTATTATCGTTTATTATTGTTAAAAAATCGTTTGCTTTTTATTAAAAAAACATTACAATTTTTTAAATTGTTGTAGAAATAATAAAGAAAGAAATTTAATAATTATCTATCAAAAAAGAAAAAATTAAAAATAGTGATTACAGTTCAATGTGCTTAATCTGAAAATTAATTTAATTTTTGTATGAATGTAATAGGATATAACATCGCTAATTGATTGGAAATTATAAACCAGAAAATAGTAAGTATAAAAAAAAAAACGAAAAAAAAAAAAACCCTACCTTGATTATTATGATTATTTTTGCTATAGATATATAAAAGATTAAGATGCAATTTTGAGTTAGGATACTTCATGAATGGGTATTTAAATAGCTACATGATTTTTTTTCTCACAGTATCTGCTATTAATGTAAAATTCTTGATATTTCATAGTTCAATTATTCGTTCAACAAAGAACAGGACAATTTGTCAACAGATATCATCAGGATGTGAGATAAAGCTAAAGGGGCATTTGATTCCAACATACTTTAAACATAGTTTTTAAATTCTTGAGAAAAATTTAAAAATTCCAACTTAAGAGGGTTTTATTATTATTATTTTTTTATATTAATACATTAAAGAATTTTTTTAAGGGGAAGCAAAATTTTTATAAACACAAAGGTTTCATTGAAAAGAAATGTGAAGAGTACAGTATTTAAGGCACCATTTAATTCAGTATTCAAATTAACTATTAATCTACTTAACGGGAATTTGCCTAAAAATTAAATTTAAGTAAATTAAATCTTCTTTCTTTATCAATACATATTTTCTTTCAAAATTCTGCTGACCTAACGATCCAATTTACATTATCGTTACTTTTAAACGACTGCCAAATTTATAGCATTTCTGAGTTTTTTTGTCACACACACACACACACACACACACACACACACACACACACACACACACACACACACACACACACACACACACACACACACACACACACACACACACACACACACACTCACACTCACACACGCGCGTATCTTATCGTAATAAAATTTACTTTATATATCACGTACATAAAAAATATTTTTACAAAGAAGTTTTTCTCTTGCGGTGATTTGATCCAAATGGATAGTCATAGAAAGAAAATTTATGCACGCTTTATGAATAAAGAGAATAATAGCGATTGCACTCGGTTAGAATAGTACCATCATTTGCGAATGAACTCAAAATCTCTTTTACACTCGAAAGTATAAAAAAAAATTATTGCTATTTATTTCCCTAGAAACCGGTTTTATTATATTGTTTTGCAATAATTTATAAAGTGATTCGAAAACCCAAGTAATTTTCATCACAGGCAAGAATACTATGCTTTCATTTCATCCGAAATCATTGTTAAGGAAGTAGACGTTTAAGATAGCGAATTTCTATTTAAATATGGAATAAAATTTGACATGAAATTAAAAATATTGACAGACATCTATTTATGATTAGATAAAATCTCTTATCGAAAAATAAGATAATTTCCTATTGTTTTTGATCATAACTGTAACGAGTCTGTTTACTATCCTCCCTAAATGATCAAACGAGATATTTAATTCAGTATGGGGTATCACCCTTGACAGCATGAGCTGAACCTGACAGTTGTCAAAATCTTCCATATTTCGTGATATAATATTTTCCTTGAATTGTGTATGTCCATTATTTTAGAGGTAGTTTTTTCAGAAGATGGAGAAAAACGAAAATAATAAACCCAGGGTACGTCGTACGAAAAGTGTGAGCGTTGCTCAAGTTGATGGAGAAACTAGAAAAGAGCACAGATTACGAGCTATTCAGCCTGATAAACCGTAAGTGATTTCTGAAAAAATATTTTTTAATGTCAAAATTTTGTATGAAACAGTAAGTTTTATTTCTTAAAAAATGCAAAAAAAAAAAAAAAAAAAAAAAAAAACGGATTTTGCATCATTATTTTTATAGGATTATCTTTTAAATTCTAGCATTTTGAATGCGAAATGTATTTAAGTTAAGTAACACTATAGAATAATATTTTAATTGCATTTTCCGTAATTGCAAAAATTTTTTAATGTAAGTTTTGTTAGGAAAGGCAAAATTATTTGTCATCAGACTATCCTGATGACAAAGAATTTTGTGTTAAAAATCTATTAAATTTATTCCTGAGTTGTAAACTTTTTTTTACCTGCGCTCTCATTGTTCTTTAAAGTGAGCTGTTTTGACATATTAGTATTGTTTATATAGAAAATTATTTGCTTTTTCTATTCTTCATATCTGAAACTACCATTGTGATAAATAACATAGTTCATCTTTTTAGAAGATAACGATAGTAAATGTTTAAAATTAGCATCATACACTACATAACATAAATTTATCCAAATATATTCATGCATTAAAAATTAAAAAAAAATTGACATAAATAAACATTATTTATGACATAACATTAAATTTAAAGAAATGACGAAAGTTTTTAAGTTTAATTTCATATTGTATCCATTATTAAACCTTTTCTGTAACATATGATTTATTGAAATCATGAAGATAATGAATATGTTAAAATGGTGTATATATATATATATATATATATATTATCAAATTAATGTTATAAGAAAGAACAAATAATATATACGTATGAATGAAGAAGCATATATAGAAAAGCATTATATTCATATATCTTTTTTTTTATAGATACTATTTTAAAAGGGCTTATTACATAATACAATTCCATTTTTTATGATGCATTAAGTGATAAAAATCCATTTGAATAGTAATTACTCTCTCTTTTTTTTTTTTTTTTCTCCTAGTGTTCATCTATGTAGAGACTCTTTACTTAGTTCTTCCAGTGGGTACACAAACTACAGAGGTTTTCTGAATTTGTGCATCATATTACTGGTAATTTTTTATATGGCATATTTTTTACCATTTGTCATCATCTATGGCAAATGACATTTTTAGCTCTTCCTAAGGTTACTGTTATATAAACGATTGTTTTTTAAATAGTTATTTTGAATTGTAAGTTTTACTTAATTTTAAATTCTATTATTTGGTATGCTGAATAAGAAAGAAAAATCTAAATGTTTTCTTCATTCTTGATGGATATAACTCTGGTAATTTTTATTTAGAAAAAAGCAGAGTTAAATTAAATATCTTTATGTAAATAGTAGGTTTTTCAAGGAATGTTTCAATGTATATTTTCTTTTGCTCTTATTTTTAGACAAAATAAAAATGACTGTTATAAAAATACAATTTTCTTTTTATTTTATTTAGGTCCTTAAGAATGCAATATTTTTTATGTATATTTAAAAAATTTGATATATTTTTGTGGTTTATAATTATTTAATATTTACAGGTCCTATCAAATGCCAGGCTTGTCTTAGAAAATATAATCAAGTAAGAACATTTTTGTTTATTTTCTAATGATCCAGGCATATTATTAAAATAAATTTTTTCTTGTAATTTTATTTTAACTCTACTTATTTTTCTGTTAAGGTATGGAATCCTCATTGACCCTATACAGTGGTTTAAAGTATTTGTTCTCAATCCTACCCATTCTCCTTCTGTTCTTATACTTTTAGGTAATATATATTTTCTTATGGATTATTTTCCTTTTAAAGATGATTTATGAATGTTTCCCGAGTTATTTATGAATGTTTTATTATTTTTTCAGGTTTACTTGTAATTCCTTCAATATCTTTGGGTATTGAGAAACTATTGGCAAAAGTAAGTAATAATTTGAGCTATTAATTGAGATTATGAAATAAAATTATCTTTCAAATATAACATACATTTACATATAAGATATATTTACATATATTTGAAATATAATATACATTTATTGATATTATGAATTTTTTTCATTGACCAGCTGATGCTCTTCTTATGTTATAAATCTGTTTTAAAGGGATTTTTAAAGTAATCAAAATGTTATGGTGTAGATTTCAGAATAACCCGTATCTACTTCTTATGAATCTTCCTTGATATTGTTAGAATGTTTCAAATAAAATTCCTCTGTTCAATCTATTCTACTTTCTTAAACATTGTGCCTATGCATAGTAAATATATTTGGCTATTACATATTTAAATTTATAGAAAAATTTGGAAAAAAAATTATTAAAAAATGCCATATTATAATTCATATTGCAGTATTTAATTTTCATAAATATTAGTTTATTGTAAAACTTTATCTTGAGTAATACTCTAGACAAATTTCCATGAAAATAATCTACTAAAATCTAAATACAGATAATTATCTAATTAGGTAAGGAAAAACTAAGCATTCACATAGTTAAATTGTTTATTCTGATCATAAATGTATATATGGATTTGAACCCATAGTTTGACACTATATATTTCTATTTTTGCCAGATTATTCAATAATATAAGAGTAAATAATCAAAGATGTTATAAAGTTGAATGTCTTCATTAAAGTACTTCAAATAAATTTCTTTGTCAATCTTTGGCTTGTGCTTCAACGACCTATTTTACTAAGAGATTGTGAGTTAAGACCTATTTTTTAAGATAATGCATTATTCACACTTTCCTAGTTTAATTGCCTTTTGTGTTGGAATAAACCGTTGAAAATTATTTTGTTGAAATGTTTTATTTTGTTCCTTCAAAATTTATGAGATTAAAATTTTGAAACCTGTGCTTAGGTAATTCATTATTCTAAGTGTTTTCTTTATTGTTTTTGTTTAGGGCATTATAAGTGAAAATTTTGGTCTTTTTTGCATCATAATTTTAGTGACTGCTGAAGTTCTATGCCCACCTGTCGTAGTTTATTCCACAGATTGCCATGCAGGTAATTATGAATCCTAAAATTGAGTAATTAAATTTTGTGTTTGTCATTTGAGAAGAACTGTTTATAAGTTTGTGCCTTTTTTTTGGTACATATAGAGGTAATTTATTCCTTTTCTTATTTGCTACATATAAACGGATAGCTTGCAAATAACACGATTTTCAAGCTTCTAATATTTCATAGATTATAATTAGTAATGTAATACTTTTAAGATACTATCCTTGGCTTAAAATTAAAGAAAGTTTCTATACAGTGTATCACAAAAAAAAGTTATCATATTACTTAAGAAAAATATGTTTTTTTTGTATCATGCAATTTATTTCCAAGTTTAAAATTAACTATATGAATATATTTCTTTTGTTCTTAGTTTATATTTATAAATTGAACTAAGTTCAAAAGAAATCGTCATTATCTTGCATCACTATAATTTACAGACATTGCTATTATGCACCATGAAAATATAAAATTTTGCATATTTAAACTAATTTTTTCTAGAGTTTTGGCACGTCCTTTTCAATGGCTGTTTTCTATTCATAAACAATTATAGGTTTTGTGCTTTATGCTTTATTCGTAAGAAAATTTCTCAAGAGAAAATCTAGCATTGGGAGTCACATTGCTCCAATTAAATTATTTTTCAAACTCCTGATTTTTTTTGCATTTCACCAAATACACTCATAAAATTTAATTTTTCCTTTATTGACTATTTTCATTAAGAGATGCACTATATATTCTTCTAACTCTTGCAGTATAATGGATGCAATTTTTCGGCATTCTTTACTTAAATATATGACCTGGTGAAGTGCTGTTTTCAGCAGTAGGTAATACATTTCCAATTCTTTTCCTTTCATGTCTGTGTTACTTTTGATCTTCTGGAATGTTGTTTGTGAACATTTTGAACATTTCTATCTATTTCAATCATATCTCTATATTCATCTCTGTTATGCTGAATCTACTTGCTAGATCAGTGTGAATTTTTTTTTCAAAATGACTTTGCAATTTCAATGCATTTTCTCAATTTCAATTACCACTTTAACTTTTAAGTTTTGTGGAATTTTTAAAACTTGGATTGTTATTTTTCAATCATTAAAACTGAGTTTCAGTGTTTCAGCAGTAAAAGTATGATAATATTTTTTTGTGCCACCCTGTATAAAAACAGGGGCTGAAATTTTTTTGCATTTACTACCACTAGCAATAAAATAAAATAACCTTTATTTAAATTTTGCTATTAGAGTGTGTTATATGGTTTCCAATTAAAATGAAAGTTGCAATTTACTGATTTTAAAGAATAATTTAGTGAGAATATGAATTCATTCCTTTCAGATCGACTTAGTTGTGTGGGTGAGTTGTTTCGGGATCAAACGAGGTGGTGGCTCTTACTGTTCGTAACCTCTGTTTAACTCTAATGCATGCTCAGCATTTATGTTTTTGATTTTATAACTTAACTATTTTAATAGTGATAATTTTTTGCTAAAACTGTGCTATTTGAAAGTTTTTTTCATAGTCTGTTTATGATATGATAGAAAAAGAATGTGTTTTTAGTACTTAATAAAAAAGATACAGGGAAGCACAGATTTTTTCTTGTCCATTTGGATTTATACAATATTAACTCATTAACACCCAATGTTCTGTTAAAATTAAGGTTTCATTGATATAATTAAACATAATGTATTCTTTTGCTTTATCTAAGAAGTCAGTATGTATTTCTTAATATCTGAGCAATTTTATATTGGCATACCACCTATTTGCATGATTTTGAAATTTATTTTTGATTTATTTTCAAAATAATGTAAACAGTTTGAAAATCTGATTTTTGATATTTTATTAATTTTAAAACCCTTATAATAAAGCTAAAGTAATTTTGTTATTGATTTTTTTAAACATTTTTTAAAAAAATTTATTTTTGGACTTAACATTTTTTTTTTTTTAGCTTTTGTATTTTTAATGTAAAAAAATTGTTGAAATCTTTACTTTAAATTAGTTGGGTGTTAATGGGTTAGAATTATTTCATGAAGAAAAACTCTTTGTGCTTTTAAAAGAGTTAACAAACGTCATTTTTTTAAATTTTGCAAGAGGAAGGAAAAAAGCCAAAGTTTTTTGCAATAACAAAAAAATATGGCAAAATATTTTTCACATATGATATGAATAAAAAGCAATTGCATATGGTGTAGAGATGTGGGAAATTCCTATGTATTCTTAGCTACCAAAAAAATTCAGCTTTTACTTGTAAAATTTAAAAAATTAAGGTAGTTGGTTTTTCTTAATAATCAAAAATTTATTGCATTTAAAATGCATGTCCTCTTTTTACTTGATAAGCAACAATTTGCTGCAGTAAAATGCATGTCCTTCTCTATTTGCTCGAATCTTTAGCTTGCATGTGCATGTTAAAAACAAATGTTTTTTCTTAGGATTTATTTGGATCATTATTTTTTAATGTTAATATAAGTTGCATGATTAAAACATTATTGCTCCATATGTTTTGTATGCAAGATACTAAAATAATAACAATAAAGAATGATTTTAAGGAGCATAATTTAATTCAGTGTTAACTTTTAAATTTTTTGTGATTACTAGTAAATGGATAAATAAAATAATTCATAATAAGAAAAATGTGATTATCATTTTTAAGGTTTTATTTTATTTTTGAAATATATCTTCTGGCTAAATTTTATTTGCTTTAACAGTTGCTGCATCAATTGTTATGGGATATGTCAGCATTGTGTTTTTGAAATTGATATCTTACCACATGGTGAATTATTGGTGCAGAACAAATCATTCTGATCCATATAGGAGATTAAGAAGACGCAGCGTTTCTTCTGAAAGACAAAGGCACAGAGGTAAAGAAATTTAAACTATTTCTATACATGTTTTCAAACTATTGCAATAATTTTAAATCAATATGATGGCTGACCTAATATCTTTTACAGTACACTAAATGATTTAAATAATATTAAAAAAACTTTTTCATCGTATAAACTATATTTATTAGTGTAAAAGATATATGAATTATTATAATATGTAGCTCATAAAATGTACTCACATGTAAATGTTAAGATTGTTAACACATTGATTACATTTTTCTTCAAGATCTTATTTCTATACAAAACCCTTATTTTCGGAACAAATTTTAATACTTTGATTGTATGTTGAGTTAGCTTATTTTCTACTATTATTTTTACAGATCAAAGTTATTAATATTTCATATTAGATCAAATTATGAATATTTCTTAGGATTGGAGATAAAATAAGTACTAAATTAAATATGATTGAATTTTTTTAAAAGATGAAATTTCTCTGTCTTATGCTATGGCATGAAATCTTTACTTCTTGTTTACCGAAAACAGGATTTGATTATCTCTGAAATGTTGGAATAGACCATTACATTCCTACAGTTTCAAATCAGTTTTATTATTTGGATATCTTTTGAAATTTGGAAAATTAACATGCTATTTTTTAGAATTATTGAGCAGTATAAGAGTTTTTTTTTTAATTATTACTTATTCTACAATTGCATATTCTTCCCAATACAATTTAAAAGTTTTGTTTGAATATGCATATTAATTTTGGAGTCATTATTTTATGTTGATGAAAATTTTATAACCTAAGCCAACCCTAGTCTCAAACTTGAGTAATAAGACAAAAAGTAAGGTGTAAGCTCATTATAATTTATCCTGCCAATTCAGGCAGTGTACTTATAATAATGTTGTCTCATTATGAATATGAATATATCATAAGTGTTAAAAAGATTTGTAGTTTAAAAAGAAAGGCTGTTTTTTGATGTTAATTTTAGAAGTAGATTATTATTTGCCATCTTGGTTTTATGTCACAATTTTTCAAACCTTTATAATTTATAAAACCTGAATAAATGGATAAAATTCTTGTATATAATTTTTTAAATTCAGTTTTAATTTGGATCTTTTTAAATTTTATATTTAACATTTGATTCTTTATCTGGAGTATCTAATTATATCTGTATAAATATCTTTTAAATGTTGTATATAGTGTTTAAATATTTAATTTTGTTCACATGTTTGCATTTTTCATTAACTATTTAAACTATTATCTAGTTAAATGGCCATTCAATATCATTTGATGGGGGAAAAATCAGATTGACAACATTAATTTCAGAAAATTGTTTAGATGATATATATCAGGTTATGATATCTTTATGATATCAGGTTAACAAAAGGTACAAATGTCACTTTCCCATTGAGCTTACTAAAATTTATACTAGTTGGAATTTGTTGGTGCAAGACTGAAGAAACTTTTGGGCGATGAAAGGGAAACATTCATAATTGCTCTAAAATATTGTTTTAAAATACAATTAAGTAGTAAGCATTATTTTCTTTCTGATTACTTATTATTTTATTACAAATTTCCTGTATGAAAGAACTTTTAATAATTGTTTTGTTATTTTTCCTCATTTAAAACTTTTTTTTCTGCCTACAGATGATCAAAGTATTGGTAACAATGTTCATGGACCAGAACTTGTCACTTATCCAAATAATCTGAATTTTAAAGGTAATCCATTGTATTTAAAATATGATTATTATTTGAAAAACTTTTATTCAATCTTAATATAAGTATGAATGTGAATTAACTTAGTAAGCGAGCGTGCTGTAATTTCTTCCAGATATATACTACTTTTTATTTGCACCAACTCTGTGTTACGAGTTAAATTTTCCACGCTCGTCTCGAATTCGAAAAAGATTTCTGATAAAGCGAGTTTTAGAAATGGTAAGTCTTGGCATAAACATCTTTAACAAAGAAAATGGTTCAATTTTTAAATATTATAGTATTCATACAATAGTAACTTACTAAATTTTGCTATTTTTCTTAGATATTCCTTATTCAGCTTATTTTGTGTTTGATTCAACAGTGGATTGTTCCAACAATTAATAATTCTCTTAAACCATTAGAAGTGAGTATTTTATTACTTTTTAATACTAAAACAGGATATGAATTGTTATTAATATCACGTTTCTTAATCTGATTTTAATTTGTGGTTAGAAAAATTATTTTCATTCTTTTAATTGGTATTCATCATTACAACTCGATTCCTTTTATCTCCTGGCAAAAAGTAATTAAAAACCATTTACTTCTATATGTTGAAGATCTTGTCTTACATATATAAAAGCATTGTGATTATTTAAGAAGTTTATTTTCATTATTAAACTTATCTTAATAATTAAAATAAAAACTGTATATTTATTCCTCATTTGTAATCTCTTGTCAAAAGAAAAGAAAGAGAGAGAGAGAGAGAGAGAAAAAAAAAAGAGAATGTATGTCTGTGTGCATTTATTGAATAAGTTTTATTAATATGTGCTTTAGAATGTGAGAATGCATATAGTGGAGAAATTTTAATTATAAATTAAACAAACTGCTCTCATTTTTCTACAATAACTCTCTAAAATATGTTTGCAGTGAACATTATTGTTAAGTTTTAAAATTTATCTTTTTAATGATGTCAGTTTACTTGTATACATTTTTTTCTGTATTTTGTAATTTTTTGAAACAAATCCCCCCCATGAGTATCAACAATAATTTCATTGTTGCTATCAATATGAAACTTTCATTGTTAAATCATGTAATTTTCTTCCATTATTGAAAGCTTCCATTATTGAAAGGAAAAAAAAAATTAATTTTTGAGGAATCTGCGAATACATTATTACAAAAACCATTTGCTATGTGAAATAGATTATCTAGATTCTTATTGTTTAAATGGGTTCGTATATTAAAACAATAAGACAGATTTGAGGATATTAAAATAACATGATTTTAATGGCTTTCAGAATTTAATTCTTAAAAATGTTTTATTTGGAGAATCATAAATATAAGTTATGCAGAAGAAAATCATTTAAAATTAAAAATAGACATTATTCCTTTTGAAGCTACTGGTCACCAAAGAAAAAGGCAAAGTTTTAAATATAAGCAAGAAGACAATTACATTTTATTTATATTATATAGTGCACAATTGTGGTTTTGGATACAGTATTTACATGTAGCTATGAAGAAACTAATACATATATTTCTATTGGATCAGTTTTTTTTTAACAATTGCATTACATTTCAATTGCTTGGTTCTTATTATTTTAATTATTTTTGTGGATGACTAAAACAATAAGTTTTTAAAACAAACAACTTGCAAATTTTAATATCTGAAATAATTTGCTTGTAGATTTTAAGAACATATATTAATGAATACAAAGTCTTACTTAGTAGTTGAACAGTCAGACTAGATAAGCTTTTATAATTTCCTGAAGAATTTAACTAAACAAATTTAAAAACATCTCATATTTTTCTTATAATTGTTTCAGTTGATTTTATTATTAAATAAAATTTTAAATAATTGTATAATTAAAAATCTGTTGTCATTTTTATATTTATTATCATACGAATCATTAACTTTATCATTTACCTTATATAAAGCATATAATGAAAGATTCTGTCTTTTAGGAAATGGACTATTCCAGAATGCTGGAAAGATTATTAAAGTTAGCTGTAAGTTGATTTTGTTATAAATAGTAATACAATTTTTTCTTATCTTCCTTTGTTTTGTAATACTGACAAGAAGAAAATCATTAAATCTTTTTTTTTCTTTCAAAAATACACCTTGAGATAAGCATTGATTTATTTCCAAATATTTCTTTAAGCTTTATTTCTGATTTGTTGTTTTGAATTGGTTTATGCTGTCATTGAAATCAAAGGATAAAATTGTAAATGGGATATAAAAAACAAACAAGCAATCCAAAGGAAATTTGGACAATATTCATTAAAATATTAAAATTTTCTTTAAAAAAATTATAAATCTTTTTTTTATTTGTTTAAATGAAAAAAAATTTGTTTTTTGCAGTTTTATGAAAAATATCATTTAAATTTCAGATACCAAATCATTTTATTTGGCTACTTTTCTTTTATTGGTATTTCCACTCCTCACTTAATGCCGTAGCTGAAATACTAAGGTTTGGTGACAGATATTTTTATAATGATTGGTGGTAAGTATAATTTATGATCTAATTACTTTTTAGTTTTGTTTGAAAGTTGCGGTTTTTGTTCCTACTTAAAATTATTAGTCGTTTCCTTTTCTTTTTTTTTTAATACACATTTAAAATTACGTTCTTCTCCCCAAAACATTTTATTTCTTACGTTCACTAGAGATCGGCTTTCATTCGAGTTTTATGACATTAAATTTATTCAAATTACTGATCTTCCTGTTAATGTGGTATAGCATTTTTTAAAAGGAGTTTCTAATTCAGGCGTCAGTTGAATCATCTGACAAATTATTTCCTTTCATTTGAATTTCTTAAGAATTAATTTTGAGAATTATTAAATTTTAAGACTTAGCAAACAATAAACTTTTTATTAATTTAGATAATTCTATTCAATTTTATTTTTTAAATTGTATATTTTTCTAGCTTGCTTTCAGTGAATATGTTTAGCATACCAAAAATTTAGCAATATTAGCCTTTACAAATAAGATTAATAAAAATATACTTATTACCAAATTGTTTTTCTTGATATGATTACATACTTTAAATATTAAATATTTTAAATAATATTACAGCTTAGCTTTACTACCATTATATTGCTACACAAGTATTCAGTTAAATTTTAAGTATCTATAGTTGTTAATTCTCTTTCATATAATTAAAATAAGGGGAAAAAATGACAATATTAAAAAAATTATTAAAGAATCCCATGTATCTTTATTTTAACTAAGGCAGACCAGATGGGCACAAGTGCCTAGTTTGCCTGGAATTTAATATATTATTAATTATTATCACACATAAGAAATTGCTCAAGTCTCCTTACGTATTAATTTATTTCTCTTCTCTCATAAAAATAAATGCCTTCCAAATAATTGTAAATTTCTTATAATGATGTATTAATGCTCTTAATGTTACATAGCTCAAAAAGTTCTGACTTTTCAAATGTATCTTCCAAATGTACTTAGTTATTCCGATTTCTACAAAACAAGTGAACAGTTCAAAAAGATTTCATCCAATTTAAATGTATATAGTTTACATTAATATCTTATAATTACTGCCATTCAAAACTTCATGTCATAAGGAAGGCTGAGTCACGAGAACTGCATCATCATCCATTTTCCAAGTTGCTTTTGGTGTCAAATTATTTTTTAAAACATCACATCCTAGTATTTGCATAGCAAAATTATTTCAATGACTTGGCTCCATGTGATTTTCTTGTTGATAAACAATTTATTTAAAAAAATAATAAATTTTCCTCTTCTGAAGAAGTGCAATGATGAAGATAAAGGAGATATGCAATCTACCGATAAGGAGAAAAGGTAAAAGGAATCCAAATTTAAATTTTTGAATAAATGATGGCAAAAGTTTGAGGTTGGGCAGGGTACTTATTTAAAAAAAAAAAAAAAGGCATCAAATAAACAAATTCTACTTGTATTCATTCTTCCATAATAAAATAAAACTTAAAACCTTTTAGACATAATAGTATAACCCATATCAAAAAAATATTGTTGGATACATTTTTGTTTGCTTTCAGGAATTCAGAAAACGTTCAATATTTCTGGCGAAACTGGAACATTCCTGTCCACCAGTGGTGTGTGAGACATTTATACATTCCTCTTAGAAATTGGGGCTATTCTAAACAATTTGCTTCAACAGCAGTGTTCTTATTATCTGCTTTTTTTCACGAGGTAACTAAGTTTGTTATTTATTTAAAGATGTTTTGTCTCCAGCTCATAGAAACACTGAATTTCAGTTTTAACATAGAAAGTTATGAATCTGATCTAGGTTAAAATATTTTGGGCGTGTCAAAATTTTAATTTTTTTGGAGGTGTTAAATAGTTGTTGCAAATCATGCGATTAGTTAAAAGCATTTAATTCAAAATGTAAGAAAGCTTCCAAGTTGTATATAATTTTAAGTTTGTTTAGTAAAATGCCTGTTTACATCATTTTGAAATATGATTATTGAAAGTAAATTTTACGAAAGAAAAAAAAGAAGGGGAAAAAAAATGAATATAATTGTTAATTTATGAAAAATGTGATATCAGATGTTTCTATAGTTTAATCTGCTTGTTGAATTTAAATTTGATGCCACTTATAGTTGCAATATGTTAAAAAAAAATGTTTTTTTTTTTTTTTTTTTAATAGTTGTTTAATGCTTTAGTATAATTTCCTTTCCAGTACCTTGTTAGTGTACCTCTGAAGATGTTTAGAGCTTGGGCCTTCTTAGGAATGCTTGGACAAGTAAGTATAAATTTTAAAGTGCATCTAATTTTAAATCCCAGATTATCTTTTGATCTTCATGTTCTAACAAATTCTTGGACGTTATTTTATTAATATTTGAATTGATTTTTATCAAAGTATTTTTATTTTGCTGATTTCTTTTTGCATTTGTTTGGTAATCCTCTAATTCTTATAACTGATTGTAATTTTATTTTCTGATATTAATTGTGGAAAGGGTAATTAATATAGAGTAATTATAAATGGATATTTCAACTTTTCAGGATTTTAATTGCAAACTTTGGAACTTAACCACATATCATTAGTGAACATAATCAATAGATTAACATGACAACCGTGGTAATTTTTAACAATTAATTGCTGGCATTTGGTAACACACAAATACCAAAAACATATTTAGATAATTATTTTAAATAAAAACTGATAGGCAATTGATTATTTACATAAATTCTTATTGAAATAGTTTGTTTAGAAAGCATATTACTTTATCTTTTTCTATTTGAATATCATTATTAGCATACTTGCCCCCTTTTTTTTTAAATAAAAAGATAGTATCCATAAAAATTATGTTATCTAATTGCTTTGAATTATTGGCTTTTGTATCATAATTCAGAATATTTCACTATAATTGCTTCATGCTCCAACTGCTTCAAATTTAATTAACAATACAAATTGTCAAATTTCCATGAATGTTGTGAATTGAAAGTAACTGATTTCTTTTTTTTTTTGGTTTATCTCATTTTAGTTGCCATTTTCAAGGTTTGTTGAAAAATACTTGCACAATCAGTATGGTAATATGGCAGTATGGATCTCTCTAATCATCGGCCAGCCTCTTTGCATACTTATGTATTACCATGATTACTACGTGCTGCATTATCAAAAAGCATAAAATATACAATATTATGTTACAGAGCTTTCATGAATATTGTGATCCAAACATACCTGTCTCATTACTGTATGAAAAGTTGTGTTCCTATAATGTTTGTGGTTCTGTGACTTCAGCAACAATGCTTTGGGTGTTGCCAAAACTGCATTGGTTTTGTGCAGGGTGGTATTTGCTCAGACATCTGACTAATCCTGTTTGGCTGTTTTACATGGCTTAATTTTGTTGAAAAATTGTCACAATTTTTCTTGCATAATCATTCTGTAATTTGATTCTTTTAAAAATACTTTTTATGCCAGATTTTTCTTTATCTTGATTTAATTTAAATAGATAAATTTATTTTGCTTAATGGAAAGGATTTAACAGAAAATTAATGTAAATATTTTTTTTTTTTTATGTTTGTATAATATTCAGATATGCTATATAATTATAATTAGTAGTTGTATAATTAGATGGTGTTTTATTTGTGTTTGTGATAAGTGGTTTATCCAAATTTGTTTTTAAAGATATGGTGCTTTTATTGAGCCAAAGACGATTTTATCATATCAAATTTTGACAACAATTTTTGAATATTTTATTTCTTTCATATCTTGTGTATTTCTGTATGTGTACTGTATCTGTATCTTTGGCATGCTTTTTGTATCTATTATGTTTTGTAATTTTGTATGAATTAATGTTGAAAGTTGTGAATATCTCTCTCATAAAGATTTCTGTGAGAGGAAAATAATAATTTAGACAAATCTTCTATTTGTTCTTCCCTGATTTTTTTACCGACAATTTCCATTTGATTTTCATAAAATATTGTATTGTAAATATTTTTACATTTCTAAATTGTTTTGAGCTTATTTACAAAATAAATTTTCTTTTAAACATTAGAGAATCTTAAATCATAGGTCAGTTATTCCTTCTAACTGATAACAGTATATGATCATATTGCTGTATATAAATGACTTTGCTTTATTATGAAAATATTTAAAATCAAAGGGAAAGTTAATTTATAGTGATTAAGAATAGCTCAATAATGCAGGGTTAAATTACATCATCATCATATAGAATGTGCATGCATTATTATTTTTTTAATAATAAAATGAAAAAATAACTCAATTTTTTTAACAACAACAAAAAATGCCAAATTTATTGTTCAGGATTATTAATGAATGATCTGTAAACCATTTTAGTAATTTTTAAGCATTTAAGCTTTTTTTTTTTATACTTGTGAGGTTTTAGATTAATTGTAAAATATTGAAATTGTTTATAAAAATATTATTCAGATGTCTTTGATGTATGTTAAATGTATGTTAGTTAAATTGTTATATAAAATAAAATGCATTTGAATCTTATTTATCTAAAATTTCACAATAATTTTTCTTTATTGGAATACTTAAAAAATTAAATCTGAATGCATTCTTCAGATATAACCTTGTATTGCAAAATGTTTGTACAGTACATTCTATGGTCATTTATCAATTTTAAAAAAAGTATCTATCCTTTTATATATGTCTTTTACATGATTTTAGATATTTAAGAATAATTGTCAAAATATTCCATTAAGCTGATTAATAAAATTGTGTAAAGATTAAAAAAATCAGGTTTTTACCAGAGTTTCAAATTTTAAGTCAATTTTTGGTATAAATAATTAAATTTATAAAACTAATGTGTATTTGTGTGGTACTGTTGTTGTAAATTACTCTGTTTCCTTAAAAACACGTAATTTGATATTATTATTTCATTTTGAAATTGAATGTTAATAGATTACTTATCAAATTTTCTTACTTGATTATAAAATTTAATTTTATAAAAATGTTTTATATCAAAACATTCCATTTTACTTTTCTTAACTAATGAAATTTACATTTTCTGAATCTGTAAATCTGAATGTTTAATTTTCTTTCTGTGTAAACAGTAAAACTAAGATGATAGTATATTTAGTTCTTGGGTAAATTTGAATATGGATATGTTTCTTGTCTTTGCTTAAAATGGGTTACTGATTCTTTTTTGAATTAATTTTCAGTGTAATATAATTCTTCGTATTATATAAATGATTTAAAAGATCCACATTATTATGCATTGAAAAATATAACAATGCATTAATACCTAAATACAATTTGAATATTGAATTGTTTAAATGCAAGTTGCTTCATCTCATATATTGATGCAATGGTAATAGTACAAATTCGGTCTAGTCGTACATTTTGTTTTATGTGTGAATCCATTAGTTGTCTCATGAAAGAAAAATTAGAAAAGTAAATGAAGTGAGTAATAAACATTTTTCCCTTAATGTAATGGTGTTTCATGGACATTTATCTGAAATATGTACATATTTTTATGTTTATATAATACAAGATTGATTGTAGTTCAGATACATTCAAAATTTTCCATTTTTCTATCTTTTGAAATTTAGAATTTCTCTCCCCCCCCTCAAAATATTAAACTTTATCAGTTGGTAAAGAAATATATAAATGCATTTATTAAAATAATAAACAAACTTAGCTAAATTTAACACTTATTTAAAAATGTTCTAAAATCAAAGGAACAATTATGAATGGAAACCTAAATTTTTTATAATTTGTATTTTTTTTTATTTTTATTTATAAAGTTATTTGAAAAATATTTGCATACATAGAATAATTCGATGGATATTGCTGAAAAGAATTACATATTTATCTTTCATCATTAGATCTTTTATTTAATCTAAATCTACTTTTTAGTGAATCTGAATGTTGAAGATAAAAATTATTTGAGATTAAACTTTTAAGTAAAGATTCCAGTTGAGAATGTCAAGAATTGAAATTTTGGAATTTTGTTGGAGTTCTCATATTGAAGAAAGATTTAACAATGTGGATTTTTTATAATTTAAAATTAGGAAATTGGATTGGATTAACTATTGGATTTTTTATAATTTAAAATTAGGAAAAAACAGCATTTTAGAAATGCCGTTTACAAGGAAGGGTTGACTCAATATTTGAAGACCATTAGGTCACCAATACTGAACGCTGGTATTTTGAAGATTGTTAGACAAATTCAGAAAGTAAAAGTTGAAATAACTACAATTTGATAGATCCAAATAAAATGGATTTTTGTATATTTATCTGTATCATGTTGATACTTCAAATATGTGAAATTTTCATTTTCTGTAATAGTTTTTAGAATTGTTGAAATGATTAGGAAATCATTCCTGATAATATTGTTATTTCTAAAGATGTATAGAATTTAGTACTATTTGTTTGATAAATGTTACTGACAGTTATTGATTTAATGTTAATTGCACATTTTTTTGTACTTGTAGTATAATAATTGCTTTGTGCTGAAATCATAGTTATCTTTTGCTTTTTATTTGTTACTTCTAAATGAATTGACTGTTACCTTGCATATATAATATACACATATTTTCCATAACTTTTGTGTATTAATATGAATTTTGTATTAAACAGTGTAATTTTTCTGGGAGTATCCCTTAAGCTGCTATGTTTTCTACATGTTATTTGTTGAAGTGTTTCATTTAGTATCAATATTAAATATGGCTTTCATTATTAAGTATGGAACTCTGTATAATTTTCTGTCATGTTTTTAGATATATGACATTAGAGCATTATTTAGAATCAAGTGTATTCATATTTTTATTCTTAAGTCGAAAGTATTTTGTTTTGATATAAAAGCTCACATGAACTGCAAGATTAGGTTATGTTTTTACAAAGATTTTTACAAAGTATTTGTTACTTTTCTGTGAATTTGATGCTTAATTTTATATGATAAATGGAACCTATTTATTAAAAGTGATCACAATTTTAAACCAGCAAATCTCAGTAATTTAAAATTAGGTTTATTCAGATTGACTTAATATATTAGAAATCATAGACCATATTATTGATTTTATAGCTTTTCATCATGTACAAATCATTACAAATTTAAATATTTACATTAGATCCTTAAAAAAAAACAAGTTGTCGTTCCTCAGTGTTCTTCCTAACAATGGCACTTGTTTGTTCCTAATTTTTAATTTATTTTTGTTGAATGGCTATGTAATCAACAAACAATTTTAGAATCCCAACCACTTGTTATAAATGCCAAATTTGTTAAGTTTTTAATATTTATAGTGTTGTACTATTAATGTTTTGAGTACTTTTGAATTTGTCTCATATTTAATACAATTAAAAAGTTATAATATTTCACTGTGGAATTTTTATAAAAACAAACATGTTTTATTAAAATAAAATTGTTATTTAAAAAATATGAAAAAAAAAATGTTTTCAATTTTTATGAA
This sequence comes from Argiope bruennichi, assembly GCF_947563725.1. Classification (NCBI taxonomy): domain Eukaryota; kingdom Metazoa; phylum Arthropoda; class Arachnida; order Araneae; family Araneidae; genus Argiope; species Argiope bruennichi. The sequence continues at coordinate 91,914,537 of NC_079153.1, forward strand.
CTTTATAATGAATATATGTATTTTATACAATTTGTGTTTCCAAAATTCCTACTAATGTTGTGTCTGTATATCTGTCTCAAATACTTTTTTTATTCATTTTTATGAAACTTTTAGAAATATAAATGTTAATGAAATGAGAAGTTGCCAAAATATGTTCATAATTTTCTGTCACAATACTGGAATTGTATTCCAGATGAAATAAATAAAATGCTTAAGGATAATTTTTATTTGGTTTTGTAATTTCTTTGCTCAAATGCATTTGGACAAAAATACTTTGTTTTACTTACTGACTTAGAAATCCATATTTTTTCTGGAGACGCAATGAATATGGCAGGTAATGAAACAATTTTTTTGTGTTTAATTTATATAGCGAATGAAAAAGTTTCCTACAGTGGGTCTCTGTAAAAACACATTAACTTTTGTAATGTCTTAGAAAACAAATTTACACATAGGAAGAATAAACCGCATGAGACATTTACTTATGGACACGGCAAATTAACATAAAAAAACAAATTTAGAAAGAATAAATGAAACATATTCTATGTTCATTGTAATTTAATAGATCAGAAATTGGTACAAAATTAGCCTTTTAAAATCAAATAATTTCGCTGTCACTCTAATAAACTATTCCTTTTTTTCCCCTGATCAAAAATAATTTTGTGTAATAGTGATGTTTTAACACTACCATCTGTAGAATCATGAAGATGGTACAATCCATAATGATCTAGTGCATAAATTTGCTACATATAGCATTCCTACTCCTGGGAATATGCAGTTGATCAGTTAAAGATATTTGAAATTAATATTGCTCTTGACCAAAAACAAAGAAATATAAGTGTTTTTCATCCAAACACAAAATATTATTATTTCTCCAAATTTGTATGAAAAGTAAAAATTACACAAATCTAGGAGTAGCATGTTAAAAATATCAAAAACTAGGTATTAAAGCAGTGTAATATTTCAAACTAAAGTTATGATGGTTGGAATATTGTTTTAAAGAGGAAGCATGAGGATAGATTAGTGCTATCAATCATCTACTTTATATAAATTTTTAAAGAAAATACTTTGTTTTTACTGTTTAAAATTTAGTAAGAGCTCTTTTCTTTAAAGGTAATATGGCATATGAAGATAATTATTTTATTTTTCTGTTTTTCTCAATAAATTCAGTTTTTTTACTGAGTATATCTCAGTTAAGTAAACAAAAATGCAACGATAAAAAGATATTACTACGCTATTTTTTAACTGAAATTATTTGTTTTTATTTGAAATAATTTGAATGCTAATAAAATTTCCTCCCCCCCCTGCCAAAAAAAAGTTCTCCTAATGCTGTCAAAAATTAAAATAGTCAAGAGTTTGTAACTTCCGCAGCACCCTCACTTCAATATAATAATAACAGTAATAATAAAAATTACAAGTTTTTTTAAAATTCTAGAGTAATAATAGTATACAACAACCAATAGTGTCCTTATTTTTCACTGTTTAGGTTTGTGAAAGTTCTTGTAAGTTGTGAAAGGAATATAAATACTTTGAGAAGATTCATCATATATTATTGAAAAATATTAAAATTCTTTGAGATTTAATAGTACATTACTTTCCTTCATTTCAATAACTACACGAACTAGTTGCAAGATTAAAATATGAGGCAGCGCTTTGAAAGGCAAACATCCATATATACATCTTTATTACAGATGTAAGGAAAAGGTTTCAGAAAAACTACTCCTGCTGTTTATAATCGTGGTTGCATCCATTCACAAATGAAATGATTACATGGAATGTTTCTGGATGCAATTTGAAGTTAGTATTAACTATAATTTCTTTATAGTATAACCGAAAATATTAAGCTGTTATTGTTGTTAGTTTTTTCAACATAAACCAAGCCCTGGAGATATATTCAACAAAATTAGCAAAGATAGAATTCTGTGTTAGGCTATGTAGAAATCAATTATTTTATATTATCATTATCAATTATTATTATTTCATAAGGTTTCGTCCATTTAGGAGTTCGGTTTATTGTAAAAGCATTTAAGTCTATTTCATAGGTTTTGGAAATTACCAGTAAGTAATATAGTCTGACTTCCGAGGATTACCTATTATCTACATACGAATGTTATTCTCAAATATCACTGTTTGACTACTTATTCTTCTTCACACAGTTTTCCTTGAAATGTTTGTTATTCCCAACTATCCAAATCAGTTTATTTCTACCTCACACATGTGATTTCAATTCAGGATGACCATGTTCTGGATTTAATATATCTTCCAAATTTCTGTTAAATTTTTAGTCAATTGTATCTAATGATTTGTATATGATCGTGCCATATTTGTAATGAATTTATCCGGTGCAGTAAGGTTAATTTGTGTCTTGTACAGCAAATTTCAATAATTTCAAGGTGAACAATTGCATGATAACTCATGACGGATATCGGTGTCTTCTCACTATATCTTTTACTATTCTTGTATAATTTCAATCCAAAATTTCTGTATTGTATACAAATAATGATTTTTAGATTCACTTTAGATTTAAATTCAGTCACATCTAAAAGTTAGCACATTATTTTGCCATTGATTTGACAGTACTAAATAGGATGTACCTGAATATGCCTTTTGAAACAATTCTAACCAGTTCTGCCAGTTCAGGTATCATCCTCGTCATCTGACCGCGGTTCAAAATTACGAGGCCCGTCTCAAAATAGCCCTTGTATTGCTAATATAACTAAACTAAACTAACCAGTTCAGCTTGCATAGATGAATATAGATGATGAAGATATATGGATGAATCTATAAAGGACATCGAGGGTCTCTCGCTCCTATTTGTAGTCAATTTGCATTTGATTAAAAAAAATATTTTTATTCTGGACATAGTATATCTTCTAGATTTACAGAAACATGTAGATATTTACATCATCCACCAGTGATAGTGAATCCATTTGATGCAAAACGGACATATTTAGCTTTTACGCTATAAAATCCAACAAATCAGTCTGATCAGCTGAATAACGATTCCTACAGAACAATGAAGGATATAGTATCATAAATATGATATAAAGAGTGACTTAACGTTTATGGAGAGAGAGAGAGAGAGAGAGAGTATACAGCCGGTGTCCTTGCATAGGGGTAGCGCATCTTCCCCGTTATCTGGACGCCCAGAGTTCGAATCCCGGTTCGGGTATGGTTGTTCTTTATCTGTGTTCTATCTGTAAGGTGTGTGAATGTGCCCCCCCCCCCTCCTGTAAAAAGGGGTTGTGCAAGCGAATGTGTGAGTTTCATCTTCATATGAACTATACTCTGTTTCACCCTAACTTGGCAGTAGTGTATATTCTAGGCATGCCGAATCACAGTCACTGTCAGGGGAACTGGGTTACTTTAAACTATAAAGTTACTAGAAATGCAGATCGTTGGCTTAACTTTATCTCGCAAATTTTCCGCCAAATAGTAAATATTTATTGGTTGCGAACTAAATGAAGCTGAGTTGGCGGAGACGTAAAGGAAAAGCGCGCCAAATATTTGACCTTGACGACCGGTTCTAGCCAAAGTGGAATTCATTATGTTAATCGTTTCGTTTTATTCGTTCGCTTTATTTACAAAATACTTAACAGATAAACACTTCTAACTTGAGAATAATTTTAAATACATACTGATAAAAAAAAGGATTTCTGTAATTTATGATATTATTTGATAAATTTCTGAGCATTTTAACTATTTTAAAGTCAGAATTGATGGGGAACTCTTTCCCAACGTGGAGCTTCACATTTTCTGCCTTTTACAATACTGCCAAGTTAGGGTGAAACAGAGTATAGAAGTCAGACTTCTGCCCCCGGGTGCTCAGGGGTCTTTACCCTCAGTAGCTACTGCATCTCCTTTCCGTGGTAACGCGGACACGACATCATCAGAGATTATACAACATTACAGGTTTGGAAATGCATTTTCATGAGCTAGAGAAGAAAGTGGCAAAGAGAGAATAAGAAAAAGAACAGTTTTCGTATAAATATTATAAAACAATTTAATCATGATATTTGCAATAATAGCAAATGGTAGAATATTTACGGATAGTGCCTAAAAGCTTCGAACTGAATCAGCTCTTATACAGTTTTACCATTGATGCTGCATAAAAATCTTACACATTTTAAGATTCCTATTACATCTTATTGCGTATTTGTATCTCAGATAGGTACAAAGATGCAAGTGACAAAGTCCTCAAATGATTTGGCAGGGGTCTCATACACTTTATTTTTCATATAACTCCTCAAGAAGAAATAGAGAAATACTTATAACATGATTTAGCAGTTAAATAAACCTATCAATTCGTATCCAATGCTATTCAAATGTAACCTTGATTTGATTCGAATGTAAAGAGTATAAGATATATAGTAATAAAAGCTATTATCTCGTGATTGCCAAAACGTTATATTTAATTAATGACAAAGAATTTGAGAACTTGAATGAAGGTAATTAGATGATTTTTGTTGCCAAGAACTTGACACAAAAGAAAGTGAAACGAAACATTGGATTGAGTGACTTTTAAGTTTTATCAAGAGCACAATTTTGTAAGCTGATCATTTTATGTGTTTTAATAAGATGTGCGAAATGATGTTGATTTCTTAGCAATTGATATCGAAAGGGTATCAAAAAGGTTGGAATCAGTGCAAGAGGCCTAGTGTTATGGTCATTTTTCTCATTACACATGTTATAAGTCTAACTGATGCTGTACTCCGGAACCATTTTGTGACATTAATAATAGGTGAACTTTCAATTATATTGGCGGAATTAGCAGGTTTAAATTAACTCCGACATACTTGAAGCATAGTGATTGGTGAAGCGACTAAAATACATGTTTTATATATATATATATATATATATATATATATATATATATATATATATATAGAAAGGCCGAAGGATTAAATATTTACATTCAGACGAGGAAGCATGAAGTAATATTTCACGAAGTGCAGTAATGCCAGTTGAAATATTTATAGTGGAACTATGAGGAATGACGTATGCAATCCAACTCCCATCATACAACGTCCTCTACCGCACGAAGAAAACATTTTCGTTCTATTATGTAATTCTGAATTTCCTTTATGGCATCCAGGCCGGCCACTGAGAGGGTAAACTGTTGATGGAGGAAGCTACCTGAGGAAAACGTATGTTTCTTATTTTTAAAATGGAAGTGTAGTTTATATGGATGGCCCGCATGCCAGTGTTTTGTGTTAAGGACTCTCGATGGCACTCGTGTTGTTTACCCCTTTACCGCTCTGATGTTAAATCAATCTGTAAGGTAAGTTTCAATTTCAAGCTTTTAAGTCAGTTAATATTGATTAGAAGTTCATTATATCTTATGTTAATCCTATTTAAATTGATGCTTGTTCCCAAATTAATTACATCAGACTTCATTTTATTGTTTCCTCTCTTTTTATTTGTTTTATTGCAATTGTTTCAACTGCTTTGAACAGATTTTTTTTTATTTCCTTGTTTCATTCTGTATCAAAATTAGTATTGTATCGGAGCTGCGACTATTCTTATTTAGAATATTTCTTTTAAAACAAAACATTTTTTTAAAGTTTTTTTTTTTTTTTTGCTTCAGAATTCCTTTTAAATGTTAGAATAAGCAAAATTTCCCGTGACGCTTTTGTGACATTGTTTTAGTGCCATAAAAATGCTAGTACCTAATTGCATATTTCGTTACATCTGTCTTGGACGGTGTTAAGCTTTTCATTGTCGCTTTTTAGCTTATTGACAGTAAGAAAAGCTTAATTAGTAGTTAACAATTAAATTTCCGTGCTCTAATGAGATTTCATGAATAATAATAATAAAAAATGTCTTTATTGATTCGTACCTTCTTTCAACACGGGTATAAAAAGAAAATGAATAGCATTGTTAATTAGTAACAGCATTTGTTAAGACAGGGACAATATATATACTGACGTTTTGCAATTTTAATGACTAAGTTGATTGAATGCGACTTTTTTTGTTTGTTTATTGTTGAAATTCTTTTAATTAATTTCTTTTCGTTTCGGAATTTTTTTTCTATTACTGCCTCGGAATTGCAAAAAATATTTAGAAGAGAACTCATTAGGCATATGTAAAAGTGAATGAAAAAAAATAATTAAGGATTTGGTGACAGAATGAAAGTTTTACTCGTTACAAACACCTGTCTATCATTCATTAAATTCTAAAATTATTTTGGAATTATTTATAACTCAGTCTAATTAGTTTTCGCTTTGGCGTTGCAGAAAAAAAATCTCTTCGATATTTTGATTTTTTAAAATTTCTCTTATACGAAGTATTATAATCGTCGTAAGTAATAAAGAAAAATTCGAACTTGAGATTCTGACGAATCTTTGTTTCAAACAACCGTGAAATTTGTTTTAGAATTATATTCGTTTGTTTATGAACATGATAATTTAAAAATGCTTTCAGCCAGACAGATCAAAATAGATATATGGCCTTTTCACGAAATTTGTAGTTTCCTATTATATTTTGAACGAAATCCATTTAGAGTAATCTATCTAATATGTCCGGCTGCCCGAGGACAAGTGAATACGATAACACGAAAACTTAAAGATAAATAAAGAGCTAGACAAGTAAAATTTGGAACCTAGGCTTAGCATCTAAAATATCGGTTATTAAATTTTAAATCAAATACATCAAAGGATCGATCGTTTGTCCGTATCTTTCTTTCATCTTTGGTATGTATGCAAACCCACTAAATTAAACACACACGCACGCACGCACAATGACCTAAATAAATGAAATTTGGAATGTTTTGAGACGGGAAATATAGTTTCATGCCAAATTATGATTTCAATCAACGGAAGAAAAAACCCTCACCGAAAATGAATGCATGCCAAGAGTTAAAATCGCCGAAGATCACACGCTAGATTCATGCAAAAAATCAATATTTCGTAATCATCAATGTCATGTAAAACATTCGCAGCCGTATTAACACTCTTTTGCGGTTGGAGAAAGATAATAATTTTATTGGGAATATGACAGGAAGTTTTGGAAAGACCGCTCCCGTTGATTATTATTAATAGAAAAAGCAAATGTTCAGAATATGCCATATAATTTGATAAATTCTGAGAGTGGAAAAACCTTTTTTGAAATTGTATTTTTGTAATTGTAACTTTTTTGAAATTGTATCTGCAATCGAACAACTCAAAGAACGGAATAAACTACTATGTTATAGGTATTGAGCTAATTGCAGAAAAAAGACGTATCACGCACTTCGAGATGTTTTTTCCCACAGAATCGCCAATGACTTGCTATATTCATCGGCAGGCAATTGTTACAAAAGTAAATATGATGTTCGCGACCCTCGACTGAGATTATTTGCTGGAAAATTATATCTTCTAAATGAATTAATTTTCAACTAAATCTTTTTCCGATTTCTATTAAGTATCAGATACTGTTTTGGCACACGTACATGTGAATTTCTTGCCATTGCAAGTGAATGGGTTTGTTGTTTTATATACCTATTGTAATATTCTAGAACTCGGAAGAGAATATTTTTATTGCCTGTTCTCAGAGTCAATACAGCAGTAGGTAACAAAAGTTTATTAGAGATTTCAGTCTTAATATTTACTTTTGAAAATGCTATGAAGTAATTTTGTTATTGGAGATTATACGAAAAGAAAGGTATATATTCAATTAGATTAGATTCGAAAAGAATTAGGTAAAATGGAATAAAATATGAATGGGATTGGATTGGGATTTAATTATTATTATTGGCGCAAATGCTAATCAGATCGTACTGCGTCAAAAGAATAGTTATTCGAGAAAGAATAGAAATCTATAAAAATCAGTCAACTTTAAGCAGATCAAAAAACGTTCTTAATTTTACAACTGGATTTAACCTTTTTCACCATAGAGATGACTCATTGTCACCATTCAAGACAGTGCATCATTTTGACGTTTTATTTATTATTTAATTTTGATTGTTAAAAATACCTAAAGAATGATAAAAAGATGTAAATTAACTTTTCGGGGAAATTCAACTTGAAACAATTATTTAAGCATGTATTTATTTTTCGGAACAATAATAAGCCCTTGTATTAGGTGAATAATTTTGCATCGAATTACTTTTCAGAGTGCCACCGGTTAACATGTTTCTTTGGGTTTTCATTGAGTTACGATTTATTTTATTTGAGTCAGATCGCGTAATTTTTATTTTGGCAATATTGAAAGAATATTTTTTTTTTGAAAAATAATTCCAGTGAGTATTGAAAATTTGAAAAAAAGAGAGAATATTTACGCTTTAGTTAAGGAAGCAAATCAGTATCCTGTAAAATCCAAAATTTCTGCTTATTAACCTTTTGCACGCGAATGGTATCTCCCACTCACCATTCAAAACGGTACATCATTTTATTTATTTATTTTTTAAATTTTAATTGTTAAAAATACATAATGGTAAAAGGATGGAAAATTCATTTTGCCATCTATTTTTTAAAATTTTAATTGTTAGATACCTACAGAATGGTAAAAAGATGCAGGTTCATTTAAAACAATTGTATATATTTTTTGGTGTAATAAATAAATCCATCTATTAAGTGAATAATTATGCAACGAATTTTTCGAATGCTAGAGGTTAAAAGTAATGCTTTCAACAAGATTTCTTCTAAGTAGAAAATATAAGGGCAATAGAGAAAATTACTCATGTATCAGGAAGACAATATTGTTGTTTTGGATACATTGGTTCTTTATATACTCTTTTGTTGAACATGACATGTTTCAAGTTTCTAAAAAGGAATTTTTAATTGATTTTTCAAGTAGTTTAAAATTTTGTAAACTTAAGTAATCTCAATGAAAATATTTTATTTTAATCCTCCAGCTGCTTATCCCGTGATTTCTGCGGGTTCCATTTCTATTGCATTCCGCATTTTTCGCAGTTTAGAGTGTTTATTTTTATGATTACAGATTTTTATTATATCATATTATCGTGTAACATATAGTGTCACTTTCCTTTGTTTGAAAAATATTTCTACTGATATGCAAACTTCGCATCTAAATAGGGATTTGCAAAAATTACCCAGTTGGAGGGTTAATATTTTAAAAATTAGGTATGTCTTAATCGATGAATTGGAAATTTTCATTCCTGTGACGCTTACCACTTGCTGAATTTGAGTTATGGCTTATTTTAAGAATTCATAAAAAGTATAATAATTACTTACAAATTGAAAACAAAAATTTAGGATTAATTAAAATGAAAAAAAAAATGTATGATAAAAAAAAGTGTATGATAAATTTATTATCTTTAAATTTTTTTGTCCCGCATTAATTTAAATCTTATTTAGTTTGTTAGTCCCTTGAGAATTCTAACTAGTCCCTTAAGAACTATCGATAAGTGAATAAATGGATCCAGATGCACTTACTACAAATATCGTCGATATCTAAGAACTATTTTTATCTCACTAATAATAATGTTTTGTATGTTCTCTCATTATCAGAATATTCTTTTGAAAAAAAAAGTCAGAAATGCTTCCTTTTGCATAAAAGTAACCGACAATATTCTTCACCCCCTCCTCCTCACTTCATTTCGTATAATGTTCATTAATATGCTTTCGTCAAAGTAAATAAATTTATCGATTTTATTCTCTTAAGAAATTCTAAAACCATTACGACTTCATCAGAGTACATTTCTTCCAATTAAAATGCTCACTATTGTAATCGATTTAAAAGTGCCATTGCCATAACGTTGCGTGCATATCATAAAAGGCTTTTCATTTTTTTTCATCATCGTCTGCATTATTTTTAATTACGCAGTGCTCGCTATTCGTCTTCGAATTGTATTGGAGCACGTACCTTTACCCGTTATAGATGCTACAAGAAACTCATTGGCGAGTAAAAAGAAAGTTCCTATCAATAGGGATAGAATAATTAAAACTTTTCAATTAAATTTTCTCATCTCCTTAACACGGAACTTCTCTCAAAAAGATAGCATGATGGTCGGGTCCCGTCGAACAAAAAAAAAAGATATCCAATTTAACTTTTAATTCACATCCAATCATTAAAATACCATTTAATTCGAAAATTCTTTTCAAAGAAAAATTCCAAATGTATTAAATGGCTTTTGGGGGAAGAAAAATCCAAGGCAAAAGTTTTTTTTTTCTCCATACCTTACACGGTATATCCTCTTAAAAATGAAGTATCTTTTGATTCCTTTGCAGGCTTTTAAAAGATTTTAATTTTGTTGACCGTGAATGCTGATATGTTCTTACGAAATATTTTCTCTCGGAGCATGGTAAAAAAAATTAAAAAATAAAAATAGGAGGGGGGGGGGATGTTTTCATGTTCGAAATTTGTAAAGGTGCTTTTCTCATTATAATTCGACACACGGGAACAAGAAGTAAAAATGGTATATTCAAAAACATCTGTATTGTGCTCTACTTATTTACCACTCTTTGTGTAACTCGAACCATGTAAAATTTTAATGAGGAAAAATGGATTACATTTTTTTATTTACCATGCCATTTTAATCTAGCTTTTATAAAGTTTAAAGAAGGATTTTCCTTTATAATGTTCTATATTTCGAAAATATTAATTTACTGAGATTGCAGCAATCTCTTTAAATTCATTTATTTCCTGGAGAATCTGTAATTATCGATAAAAATGTCTTATTTTGCATAATTATAGAACAGTCTCGTGATCATGTTTTCAATTTAGTTTTCGATCGGAAAAGATATTTCTTATTCAGAAGAAGAAAGCTGCAGATAAATTAAGTAATTGAATACATTCTATTTTATATTAAATGGAAGTAGCTTTTGAGCCAGGAAACTACCATTTTATTAATTTAGCTTTGGCTATTGCACCTAAGGATGAAATATTTTATTAAAATTGAACCAGTTCCAAAAACCGTGACATAAGAATTTATTCATGTGATACAATAATTTTTGAAAACAGCAGCGTTGGATTTTTTTCATTTGATTTTCGCTATTGTACCTAAGCCTTTTATTAAAAATTGAATCCAAATCGCTATACAATAAACTATATAATGCAAAAATTAATTTTTGAAAACAGCAGCGTTGGATTTTTTCATTTATTTGATTTTCGCTATTGTACCTAAGCCTTTTATTAAAAATTGAATCCAAATCGCTATATAATAAACTATATAATGCAAAAATTAATTTTTGAGAACAGTTGCATTAGAATTTTTTTTTTTTTACTACAGCTTATAAAAACCAGATACACCTCAAAATGTACATGTTAGAATTAGTTTGATTTCATATCTACATGGATTATTCAGAAAATAAGTTCATTTAGTAATTAACGTTACAGCTGCGGTACATTCCCAAGAGTACACATGCGCTCCGATCAGTTCGAAGGGTTTGTGAAATAGAGTTCACATGTGACCAACTATTGTGAGCCATTGAAGGCTTATCTCAGGAACATCACGAGACCCTAACGGGACAATGGCAAATGGTTGTCTCATCGGGACAACTGGCTGCCATTGTCCCAATGTGTCACGTGCTTTTCTTGAAGTAGGCATGACTTTCGATTGCGCACAATAGTTGGTCTCGTATGAACGCTCCTTAAGGCAACGATATCATAGTTATTGTTCAGAATAGTATTGCAGGAAAAGAGTTACAGTTTCTCCACTCGAAAACATCTGGAGATTGGTGAATGATGTGGTCATCGAGGCTGAAACTGAAGTTGTGTTCAATTGGCCATTACCGATCATGGTTCAATCCCTCTCGAAGAAAGACGTTCCATCGTCGTCATGGGTAAACACTGTACTGTTGCTGTGCCTACCAAAGGGGCGAGAATTATCCCCTTGTAGAAAGTTTTTTATCCCCATATTTGCTGTGACCTCTGGCGGGATCTGTGCAAATAATACGTTGAATAGCATTTGGCAGACTAGGCAGCTGGACTGAAGACCCAAGCAAATTGATGGAAAAGTGCTATTACAAATTAACCTTTTGCTCTTGAATGGGGCTTCTCATTCACCATTTAAGACGGTGCATCATTTTGACATTTTATTTATTTTTCAATCTTGATTGTTAAAAACGCCCACAGAATGGTAAAAAGCAGATTAATTTTTCAAAGAAATTCAGCTTTAAACAATTATATATATATAATTTTCAGAGTAATAAATCTTTGTGTTAGGAGAATAATTATGCATTACATTTCTCCGAGTTCAAAGGGTAAATATACAAGAAATATAAATTTATTAAATAAAAAATACCAGCAATTTAAGTAATAAACCGTATAAGTAATTAATTTTTTACAATATACAAAATTTGCTTATATAGTTTTTAAAGGTTAATAGTTGTTAAAATTCTAAATTATGTTATGTAATTTGTTCACATTGGTTTCTCCAATAAAGTATTTTAAAACTTTAAATATTGATTGACATGTAACTTGTACAGTTTTAGTAACCTTACATACATTAATAATGGCATTCGCCTATGCATAGTTCTAATTTCCTGTCATCTCACCTAAAATTTAATCTTTAATTTGAAACAAAGTTGATAAAAAAACTTCAACTAATACAATATCTCTTGTTAAAACAAAATATGTTCATTAAAAATGTACGGATAAAATCTTTCAGCATTGAAGTTTTATTTTGTTTATTACTTTTTACTTTTATTTTATCCAATTTACAAGCATAGTTCCAATTTCTGCACATTTTAGAGACTTATTCTATGAAAATTATTTTCATTCAACAAAAGTTTCATCGTACAATAAAAATTTTTTAAATATGCATATGCACCGTTTACTGTTTCTTTTGACCTTTGTCAATTTAAAAATAATATTGCATAATAGAAACGCATGAAACGATTTGTTTGTAAATTTTATTTTGTTCAAAATGAATGCTAATAATTGTACTATGTCTATAACTTTCGTGCAAGTACAAGCGATAAGTTGGCAAAGTTATATCGCAATTGGAAGAACGATACGGCAGCGCATCAAATACGAACAAAAGTTAATTTTTATATATTAAATTTATTAACTCAAACAGCATAAAGTTTAATTATTTACGTCTTTTTGAGTATTTTTTTCAGTCTAAAGTACATGCTTACTTTTAATGGTTTAGAAATTTACTATTGGATAATGATTAAAGCGGGCATCCTATATTTTGATATTATTTAAATGGGTCTTTGTACTCACTATTTATACAACACTGACAAAATTTCAAATGTCTATGAATTATCGAACAGCAAAACATATTAAACTCCAATAAACAATTCATATAACTAAAAGAATCTGTGAAAGAAACACTAAACTCAAGATAAATTACAAATTTCGTAAGAAAATGTAAAAAAAAAAAAAAAAAAAAAAAAAAAATTATAGACTAACCGGTCTGAAAATGAAATAAAAATGAAATTCCACATCTCCTATGGGAAATATACCGAAGTACATTGAATATCACATGACTCGAGAACACATTTAAGATATTTACTACATCAAATAAGTTTCTCCACATCCATAAATAATTGCATGGTGATAGTTAGAGTTGGTATGACCAGGTTATTTTGGCGTGTTATGGCCCGTAAATTCTGTAAGAAATCCTGATAAAATTCGGCTGCATAAGCAGAACGTTGTAAAAATTCATAAATTCTTGATAGTGGTTGACTGTTAAGGTATAGGATAAGAGAAGACCTTCACTCTAAGAAATATTTTAGAATTGAATTGATTCTCATAGACGCAGTGATAATTTTATTTTCTGAAAATAATTTTTTTTTTTGCATACATTAATAAGCCAAAGAAATGATTTCGGGCATATACTTGGCAAGAAATTTCTTTTTATAAATAAGTAATCTAATTATTTGAAATGTGTGATATTACAATGAGTTTCGAGGGGATTCCAGCTAAAGTATTTGCAGAGTAATTGAAAAAGTAAATTAAATGTACGATTATAAAAATAATTTTACTTTTTTTGTACACGAAATAATGAAATAAATGTATAAATGAAATAGAAATGAGTGACTACACAATCAATTTCGATGTATTTCTTGTAAAAAATATTTGCAAGGCACATCAAAGGAAAATTAATTATATAACACATTCTAACAAAAATGTATGTCTAGAAATTTTTTTTTGATTTTTACTAGATTTTATGTGCTAAACAAATGCAGAAACGATTTTTTGCTGGGTTTTTTTATGAAATAATTTATTATATAAATGGTTCAACTTGGGGGGAGAATTTTTATTTCTAGCTATTTATTTTTATTTCCTCTTCTCTGAACCGTTTTCATTTAATTACATCGATATATACAAAGATTGCTGCTCGTTCATATGACTTTTATACAAATCTAAATTTTTCTGTCTTAACGACATTCGGTACATGTGCTTTTCAAAACTTGTGAAAGGTTACTGTCTATTTTTCAAAGTCCAGAATTTTAAATGAATTATTAATTGAAAAGTAAGCAAATTTTTTGCATATTTAAGACTTTTTTTCCAGCTGTTTCTTATGAAAGAATCAACACTTTTTAAAATGTAAATATAGAAAATATTAAACGAGTAAGCCATGTTATTCCCATAATAGCTAAGCGTAGCCATGAAATGTTCTTTCTTAAACCAATTAAAAACCACTCTAGAGGAATTCCTGAAATTATCAACTGCATTGATGGGATCAATTCAGTGCAGAAATGTCACTGAAAATCTATATCTATCTATACTTATAATAAAGCTCAATGTGTGTGTGTGTGCGTGTGTGTGTGTGTGTGCGCGCGTGTGTGTTGGCGCTCTACAGGCTAGGTTATTTGACATACAGCTACCAAATTTGGTACATGTATACCTTAGAGGTCGGGAATGTGCACCTGGGGTCCCTTTTTTTGAATTTTTAATTAGAATTTTAATTATTAATTAAAAACTAACTTTCCCTCCAAAAGAATCTTCCATTTTACCCACCGCCAACTTTCCCGCCAAAAAAAGCTTCCATTTTCTCCACCGCCAAATGAGTAAGACTTCACCTTTTTTTTCTCCCAACAGTAATAAGGCTAGGGTTAACATTTTTCGGCGGATTATTTCAAACGATTCTGTTTATTTTCTTAATGTTTTATGCATTTAAAATTAAACATTGTTAATTAATCCATGTTTCAGATTCATTCTGAAGTACTTTTGAATTAAAATAACACAGAATAAAGGAAATTAAAAATGTATAATCTGCATAGCGTTACCCCAACTGGCGTAGAAAAATTCACGCATTTGCGTTACCGTAATTGGCGAAGAAAATTCACGCATGCGCATTCTGTTCCGATTGTTGCTATGACAACCATTATCAACGGACGATTTAAATTATTTTTAGGTTAGTTGCATGCTTTTGTAAGTAAATTTTATTTATATTAGTTATATATTTTTTGTATATGCTTATAGTTTTAAGTACCTCGTTTTTTAAGTAGTTTTTTCACACCTGTTTTCGACCGATTATTTTAAACGATTCATTTCATTTTCTTAGTGTTTGATGCATTTAAAATGAAACATTGTTAATGAATCGATCGGTTCATGATGAATCTGAGAAAATTTTGTTGACAAATTCTTGAGATAATACATAAATTAAGAAAGATATTCTTTAGTGCCCATAAAGTTTAAACGCTCTGTGACTCTATTATCAGTAATCATATTATTAAAAAAAATGCTTTGTTTCAGTAAAAAATATTATTATATTAATTGCAGATTAATCATTTACACTTTAATTTAATATAAAGCATAAATTCTACGGGAGCTAACAGAAAATGAGAGATACAGATTACGTTATGACTGAAGGTCTTTATAATATTATGAATGAATTGAAATTTTGAAATATTTTAATGAAGAAGCTATTAAAGTAGGAATTACATAAAATATTTAACTATTAAAATTTTAACGAGCATTAAGATTGGCGAACCGGCTGGTCGCCAAAGGCGGCTAGTATGTAATAAAATTATAAAGAAAATCGGCATCCATTTTGGATTTTTCGAACCAATAATAATGTTGACGAATAAAATAATTTATAACTCTACAAAATTATTACTGAAGACCTTTAAACTAAAATAAAAATGAAGAAAA
This sequence comes from Argiope bruennichi, assembly GCF_947563725.1. NCBI lineage: Eukaryota > Metazoa > Arthropoda > Arachnida > Araneae > Araneidae > Argiope > Argiope bruennichi. The sequence continues at coordinate 91,930,524 of NC_079153.1, forward strand.
AAAGATTTATTAGCTTTAAATAGGAGACAATTGCTGCTTATAAATAAAAATATTGAATAAAATCATTTAGAACTCCATAGGCTTACTGAATATTTCCTTACTGAAGATTTTTTAGACTAAAATGAAAGTGAGCATTTTTTTTTTTTTTGTATTAACTTTTAATTGGAGAACATATCTACTGATGAATTAGAGTTTAGTTTGTTTAGTTATATTAACGTCCCGTTTTAAAGCAACACTAGGGATATTTTGGGACGGACCTCATGATTTTGAACCGCGGTCAGATGACGAGGATGACACCCGAACTGGCACCCTCTTTTCCACAATGATGAATTAGAGAGATAAAATAATTTAGAATTCTATAAACCTATTGAATAGTTCATTACTGAAGATCTTTATATCAAAATGAAAATGTTAACTAATTAACTATTTTTGACCAGTAAACTCGTCGTGGAAAAAAAAACACATTTTACATTATGACGAGTTTACTCGTCAGAAGTAATAAGTAATGACAATTTGCAGTTTGAATTACAATTTTAGCAAAAACTCAAACATATTCGTAAACTTCAAGATGTTTAAAATATTTTGAGGCCAAGTCGAAATCAAAGAATCAAATAAAAGATCATTATGCGTTGTACCTTGCTTCGCTGAATACTATTCTCTAACAGCAAATTAGGGCCGCTGTGACCTGGTGGTAAGGTCTCGGCTTCGGAACCGGAGGTTTCAGGTTCGTGCCCCGATTCCAAGGAAGAACCGTCGTGTAAGGGGGTCTGTTGCACGTTAAATTCGTCATGACCAAACGTCCTCCCGCTGGTGTGGCGTGGTGTGGAGAGGGGGGTGAAAGCTCAGGTGTCGCCCTCGCCATCTGACCGAGGTTCAAAATTACGAGGTCCTTCCCAAAATAGCCCTAGTGTTGCTTTAAACGGGACGTTAATATAACTGAACTGAACTGAACTAACAGCAAATTAAAATAATAAATTAATTTTTTATGTTTCTTTTCATTTATGTGCAAAAAATTGTATATTAGTTTAAGCAAATGGGATTATTTAAATAAAAAAATGACATTTCATTACAACATAATTTATACGACACGTACTGTGTTTGACGAGTATACTCATTATCTGCTTAATTTTTGCTACACATTTAGATACGCATTTTCCCGAAGAGGTCGAAACAGTTAACTGGTTGAGAAAGATATTCAGAATCGTTACTGAATAACAATTAATAACCACTAATATATGAAACAATAAAACCAAAACCATTTTGTTATTTGCCTCAGCTGAAATAAAATTTGACTAATTTTTTTAAAAAATTAAAAGACCCAACTAATGTAGAAGCGTATGATTAAAGATGACCATTTCTCTCTAATTAGATTTCTCACTTCCACTATTTCAAGCAACCAACTCTCATGTTTCTAGATGATAAAGATACATCAAAGTCCCCCGTAATTTAAAGTTTACGAGCCCATCGCATTTAATTCAAACTGTCATATTCAAAACACATCAGCTAAGTGGAAGAGATTTTATTCCATGAGGAGCCCCAAAAATGCCCTGGAAGAGACTGAAATCTCAAAGAATCACAGTCGAGACATCCTTTGACTTGAAGACGGCATGTGATGCGCATGAAATTAATAATTTCTAGTTAAAAGCGAATATCTTGGGTTATGAGGGGCATAAGCGGGACTGGAAATGGTTGACGTATTCTTTCGGGCACTTAAAGATGTTTATAATTGGACGCTATTCAAGTTCTGTCCGCCATGCCATTTCACGTCCCATAACTACTGCCTAAGTGCAACTTTTCGCTTCGAAATGGTGTGTGGAATTCTGGGTATTATTATTGCGGGAGGTAATTGTGCTGAATCAGCCTCTACTCAAAACTTTACTTTCGTTAAAGTTAAGAAACTAATTCAGAGAATAGTGCCTATATAACGCATAGTTTATAAAAGTGGGTGGTTTCAGTAACAGAAGATTACATACATTTATTTCATTAATATGATATGTCACTTTTCCGGTTTTTAGTTAGAAACCTGAGAAATAATTGTTTCTTATAACGTAGCTATAATTAAAATCAGCGTGATTGGTCTTTCCGAAACTTTCTCGCATACTCTTTAATAAATAAACTTATGTTAGAGAACGCCTTGAATGGCATTGGCGTACAACAGTTATAAAATATTACCTTTTGTCGCGAATTTAGCATTTTTGCTGAATCTATCGTATGCTTGGCGAGTGTTTTGGCGATTAAAATATTCGTGTCATAACTACTGCCTAAGTGCAACTTTTCGCTTCGAAATGGTGTGTGGAATTCTGGGTATTATTATTGCGGAAATTTAATTAAATGCAGTTATAAAATATCACCTTTTGTCTCGAATTTAGCATTTTTGCTGAATTTGTCTTTCATCCTTGACGAGTGTTTTGGCGATTAATCCCTGGCATGTGGTTAATAGTATCCGAAATTCGGATTTACATTTTAGACACGTTTTCTCAACCGACTGAAACAAAGATTTAACACAAAACTGCACTTGTAATCACCAAACCCCATACCAAATTTCATATATTTAAGTTAGTGCGTTTTTGAAAGAACGTGTTTCTGATAGTACAAACCGTCAATCAACCCTCAATTGGATTTGGATCAAAATTTGATAGGTGCCTACACCATAGATTTTAAATCTGTGTACTGAATTGTATCTACTTGTATCTAATTTTCTTCGCGCTGTACTTATCTATCTGGTTGTTATATTCGAACAGCCAGACAGACGACATTCTTCAGAACAGATTTCACTCAAAATTTCATTAAAAATAGCAAATTCGGTGTAAAGACTTTATACCAAATTTCAACAGTCTAGCTCAAGGCGTTTTTGAGTTTTCTTTATCACATTTTCCAAAGCGTGTTTTTCGAATTCAAGAGTTCTAAAATATGGATTTTCGTCAAAATCTCGAGTTCGAATTTTTTTTGTTACTATTCTTTCTCTATACTTCATATACGAAAAGGTAAAAAAAAAAAAAAAATATACCTTTGAATTTATGCTAGATTGTTATATGTAGAATGCTTCTAAAATCATGGTATAGATATACAGAAACAAGTGATATTAGTGAACAGAACATGGGATCCTAAATGAAAAAGGGGTATCCTAGGAGCTGAGAGGGCCCCCTTCTCAATGAATTAAGTAAAAAAAAAAGTAAGACAATATAAAATGTACAATATAGATTTAAAGGAACAAAAGTTAATAATAGCGAAATAACTGAGTGGCATATGACAGAGAACGTGATGGCAAGTATGTGTAAGCTATATCATCAAAAATCATTTGAAATACTTAATTTAAATGCTCGAAGGTCTTGTTGTTTGGAGTGATATATGCTTGTTGTTATTCATGCAGTAATACCAATGTTATTTTTGCAATAGTTATTATTCATATTAAATTAACAAAAAAAAGGGGAAGATATTGGATTAGTTAGAAATGAAATCATTAAGTAACCACAGGAAATCTTTAACAACGACAAAGCATCAGAAAAGAGACCAAGATGCGATTATGATGTAACAGATACTTAAAGGATTTGATAATTTTTTGAATACCACAATTGCCTATGTCCCTTCCTAAATATCAATTTTAATATCAGAGCTATAGTTTACGCTTAATGAATGTATAAAGTGAATCAGTTCTAAACAAGTTACCAAATTTAGATTCTACTTTGAGCAAAATTTTAGAGATAACATTCATCTTATATCTATTTTCGAACAATCTCTATACAAAAAAATGAATGAATTTGTTATGGTTTATTTACAGTGGTCAATATTTTGTTATAATTTTTGAAAAGAAAGTATTATATTTTAACACATTAAAAATAAACCAAATGTATTTATTTATTATTTATTAATTTCAATACATCAATAATACATAGAATTTCCTTCCCTGTAGATGGTTAAAAACTCATTTAAATTGGATTCATTTGACTAAATATGTTGAATACTTGCCAAGTATATATATTTTTTCCAAGTCAAAAACAACAGAATTAAAATAAAAAACCCATAACATTTGACCTTTGTTCGATAAATAAACAATTACTTGACACAATTTTGATACAGTGACTTGAATATTTTCCTCTTGCTTAAAATTTCATAGTATGATTGATTTTCTTAATATATTTGCCGATAGTGCATAACATAGTAAATAACTTAAAAAATTTATTTTCGTGTCAATCAAAACCTATATTAGGAAAATATAACCCGAAATTTTTGTTTCAATCTCTTTAATTGTTTGTTACTTAAAGCAGCAAAAAGAAGCAATTGAATTAATTTCAAACTCATGCACAGCTGTTGTAGAATTTCTCGGAAAACAAGAATCAAAATGAAAGTAAAACAAATAAAATTCATATAATTGAAAAAAGAACTCGAATATCGTTTGCAATTCTCCCAAATTTTTCTTTCAAACACTTTCGGAAATTAACAACATTTAATCGTTACAGCTATTAGTCATGCAATTGTGCATTTAAGAGTCGTACTTTCTCAATTACTTTTGTAATTTCTAGAAATAAAAACCAACTCTTAATGCAATCGCTTTCTAATTCAAAACATTATTTTTTTGGCGAATTACTAGTGCTAATTCACATTGATTTGAGATTTCAATTACAGATTTTTCTTTACAACATTCGATTTATACTTGCACGCATCTCAAATAAAGAATGGAATAGAAATTAGGAGAGGAAAAATCAGCCCTGTGTGATATTGTTTTATAATAGTCTAAAAAATATCCTTCTTTTACTGTTTTTTAATATTAATGATACTTTTAATGTGATAAACTGGTAAATAAAAAATGATTTAATTATCAACATGGATTATTTATTTACATGGAAAATGAAGTTCGCACTACATAGCTGTGATAAATGGTAAATATTTTTCCTGTTAAACTACTTTCACTCTACTTAAGAAGAGAAGATTTCATGATAGATCATTCAAAATATGTATTCTTCTCATAGTATTAAATTTGTTACATATCGTTAAATTTAAGTTCAGTATAATTTTGAAAACATAGGTATAAAAGAAGTTATTCCTGAAGAAAGAGTTCTCGATTAACATTAGTTCAGTTTCTAACATTTAAAAGTAAAATATCTAAAGGAAGTATTAATCTATTTGAAATAATTAAATGTGATATTTAATTTCATACGAAATGTATTTTTTGTTAAATAATTTAAAGCTGGCACTGGACTTATTATCTAAATCGTATTTATGGTTATTCTAAATATCATTAATTGAAATCAGAATTTATAATACATTGTTTAATAAAAACCAATTGCATATATTTACGAAGAATAGCTTTATAATGTTGAGAATTTCTAGATTATATCATAATCAAAAATTAATGTTCACTTTTTCTATTTTAAAAACATTTTGTCTGCAGTTTTCGTAAGGTTTTCTTAAAATTTGACTATTATGATAGCCAGGTATGATGCACTTTAATAAACTATATTTAATTATACTATAAAAAACATGAATTTTATTCAAGATGGTACTTATAGGTTAGATATTTATCAGTAAATCGCCTGATGCGACCAGAACGATTAAAAAAAAGTTCAAAATGCTCGACATGGAGATCATTCGTTCTAAGATTGTCAAACCTGGGGTGTCGTTACTTCTTCGACAGAAGGCACTATCCGGAAAAATTTTCAACATTTTTCTTAGGTTTTTAAATAAAAATTAATTGAAATTTTAACGTTTTTTTGACAATATTTTCGAAGCATGTTAATTATTTTTGCATCACTTAAAAATTCAAAATATTTGCTTTTCAATGATATGTTATTTCCATACAATTTTTTTTATAATTTTAATAAATTAAAAAAAATATTTTTAGTATATTTTACAATTTTTTTATTTAATTACACGTGTGTTTATTTTTTTAATTAATTTTTTTGTGTCCCTTATCTTTTCTATATATAAGAGTAATTTTTGAAACTAAGCCTTATCTATAAAGACAAAAAAAGATAAGGCTTAAAACATTGTCATGGTACGATTTTTCGGATTACAGGATCGAATCCTTTTTTTTTAAATTTATTCTTTAAAAGATAATGTTTATAGGTGAAAAAACTATCTGTAAATAGTGATGCACTTGCATGATTAAAAATATTTTACAGAGTAGACCGTTGGATGTAGTTATCAAAATTGGCATTTAATTATTTCTTGGGTAGTTGGTGTTAACTAAGAAAAAGTATTCAGCATTTCAACATTTTTTTTAAAGACTTAATTAAATATTAATCGAATTTTATCATTTTTTTCAATAACTGCACAGAAAAATATTACAAAACTACAAAATACGCTCTTCTAGAATGGTATCTTAAAAATAGCTTCTGATAGCTAACAGATCTTATAGTTGCAGATTAACTCTAGCAAGTTTCATTAGAAAAATGTCATGAACAATAGCAGACAGCTTAAAAATAATAAAAAATATAATTTGTTATACATTTAGATATAAATGTATAATATTAAAAGTTGCATTTCCTTACAGTGGGGTTTTCTGTATTCACGTAGATCAAATCAAAACTGATTACTAACAATTTTATCCACTAAGAGAAAAAAAAGCAATATCAGAATAAAAAGCATTGCTGAATGAAATGATAAAAATTACAGACTTCAGCTCATTAAACTTTGCTACAATCTAGCATTAAAAAATGTAAATAAAATAAAGTTTACGATCCCATGATAAATTTTTACTCATCCTGATATTTTTTCACACACCGATAAATTTAAGCATAAAAGAACCTGTTTCATTTGCGTACGGTGAGTGAAAAATACGTGCCAAATCATTAGTTGGGATTTCTCATCCGATAATAACGCAGACCAGAAAATCAAAGATATTTTTAATTCTACCGAAAGCTACAGGTGGAGGTGGGTGATTATATGTAAATATACATTTTGTACATTTATTTTGAATAATTATATACATTTATTTTTAAGGTGATAAAAGTCTATTTAAAAAAAATGCGATATCATATAATTAGTGATAAATTTAGAGCAATATTTATATATAATTAGTTAATATTTAATATCTTAAAAAGTGGCAAAGATTTATTCAATTTAAAATAGGTAAATAGAATTTAGTAGGGATTGATTATAAAACCTCAATTTTCTTGAAAAAAATGAACAATTTCAAAATAAACGCTCCACGTATGCTGATAATTTTACATCACGTTAACAGTAAAAAAATTAGCTTTTATAGCAATATCAGTTTTATATGTAATTAATTTTTTTTCTATAATGAATTTTTAAAAATATTTTCATGTATTTCATAACAATATTTTTATTTATTTTAGTTACTGCGGATATATCCATACATATGATATTGAATATCTTTTTTTTTTTTACTTGCGCATTATCACAGCTATAATTGTAATACAATTTTAAAAATATGATTGACATGATCTAGATTGACTTTCAAATGATTATAATTTGCTGTAAGAAGTATATTGGGGCTTAAGAGTTGTACTTTAAATTTAAAAAAAAAAAAAAAAAACAGCAAATAACATTTTTATTCACAGACATTTCTTAAAAATTCTTGATACACTGCTTATATTTTATATACGAGGAAATAAGAAAGAACAGTCAATACCAAATATTCCATACTTCAAGAATTCAATTTTAGAAAATTAAAACTTCTTGCAGAATACTTTATAAAAGAAAAGTTGCTGTAATCGCTGCTGATATTCTACTAAGCCGACTTGCAAATTGAATTCACTCAGAAGCATTAGTATTCCTCAACCATATTTTATACTTAATTCTTTATGATATCTAACATTTTTTTTTGAGAGCGGCAACTTTCTTAAGAAGAGTGAAATCGGTAACAAAACGCATAAATAATTGGTGGGAGCGCTGGAAACCGGAATCCTTAATGGAAGCCTTCAAATTTAATTCTTAGTAAGGGACTAACTGTACCCGAATTTTACGAAATCCCGCGGGATCTCGTAAATAAACGCTAGAACTCGGAAAAGAACGAGGCGAAAAAAATTTGGCGCTGGAAGCAATAAACGTCTTTATTCAGGACACGCTTGCATTTCGCCGTTTGTGCTCTTTTGTAGCAAAGGAATTAATTTATTTGGCTTTTAAAAGGCAAGGAGCCCGGTTAATTAAAGCAAGAGGATATCGCCTTGCTGTAATTCCAAACAGGGTCCATCATCCCCCGTTGTCATAGTTGCCGCTCATTTGCAAAACCGTTGCTAGGGTGACAGCGCAAAGAAAATCCCTGGATAATTACTGGCAATGCACGATGTGTTCTTCCAGCGTGTTCCACCTTTTACAGTAAAACAAGCTCCCCAAGCACTGGGGGACGATTTGGAAATTAGAATTTCGATCAGTGTTCTGCTGTTGTCGCTAATGTACTCGGGAGAATGTCTCGACTGGAGGACTTTTTTGTTGTCCCTCTTTTTCTTTGAAAGGGAATTAACGAGGGGTAGGCGCATTGATTTATGGAAAGGTTTTGATATCTTTAAAAGCACTTTTGAGTCAGGATTGCTCATTATGCAGTTTACATTCAAGCAAGTATTACTTAAATGAGTCATTGAAGGATATGGGTATGTTTTGTATTCTTCGCATTTGGCTCCGGTTTTACCATTTATTGTGTTTGTACCTAGCTGAAATGTGCTTGAAATTTTCGGCTTTTGATAAATTTTCAATTTTTTTTTATTATCATATACAAATCTATTTGAAATGTAGTGGGTTTCGATATCTTTTAAAGCACTTAAGAGTTAAGATTTCTCATTATGTAATTTTCGCATAAGTACGGATTATTTCGATGGTAATTGGTAGATTTGAACTGAAAGATGTTGTAAAGGCGTAAATAGTCCTCTATTGAATTCTGATTCTGCCAATATGTTGATGCAAAGTTGAAATCTACTTAGAAATCTTGTTTTTAAGATGTTTTGAATAGATCATGCCAATTAATCAGGTATTATTCAAATCTTTTTGAAATGTAGAAATAATTTTTCAGTGTATGATTTTAAGAATCATGCACTGGTATCATTTCTTTCTTCGACTAAAGTTTATAGATTCAGTATTTATTAATCTTTTATTTAGATATATTTAGATATATTTATTTAGATATACAGTGTGTCATAAAATAGTTGGGGGGAAAGATAGAAAATAGGAAAATTCCCCTATAAAAGCATAACTATATTTGTTTTATTTAGCTTAAAATATCGTTTTTAATCATAATCAGCTATTGCGTGATTCTGAATATGAATCAGATGACGAGGCAGACACCTGATAGGACATTCTGTTCTCCAAAATGAAACGCTACGTACAAGGAAGAGGGTATTTGACACTCATATTCACATTTAATGTACATGAAATTTACCTATGTACAGATCTTTGGTAGAATTGGACTCCCAACTTGAACTTTCCAATTCAGTAGCTATTATCATAAAAACATTCAATTGTAGTCTTAAAAGTGTGATCAGAAAAACTATTCGCTAGCGACGATAGAAAATGAGATATAGTGTGTAGCAATTTATCAGCTAAAATTTTAATCAATTGGCACGGCACGAAATAATGCTGAAAGAGAGGTGATCAAAGTTTTAATCATTCCCAGTGAATCATACTTGGCGTAGAATTTTAATATACACGTATCATTCATTATATGTAAAATCAGAAATATTAAATTGGTAATTAAATTAAAACATAGCAGATACTTTTTGATTCTTTACAAAAAAAAAAGTCCCTAATGCAGAAAAGGAATCAAATAAATGATTTTCTTGACTTTTATTTTCTCGTATATAAACTATAGAAAAAATATTGCAACCGTCAAATTTAAACTCGAAATTTTGACAAATCCCTACATTTTAAACTTCTTTGGGTTAAAAAACAACGCATTTTTGGTATTATGTCTTCTATCTATCTATGAATGCCGGCGTTCTTGCATAGGGGTAGCGTATCTTCCCCGTGATCTGGGTTCGAATCCCGGTTTGGGCATGGTTGTTCTTCAACTGTCTTCTATCTGTGAGGTGTGTGAATGTGCCCCCCCCCCTGTAAAAAGGAGTTGTGCAAGCGAATGTGTGTGTTTCATCTTCATATGAGCTAGAAGTCAGACTTCTGCCCTCGGGTGCTCAGGGGTCTTTACCCTCAGAAGCTACTGCACCCCCTTTCCGTGGTTACGTGGATACGACATCATCATCTATCTATGAATACGATAACTCAAAAATGCTTTGAGCTAGACTGATGAAATTTGATATATAGAGAAAGCTAAGACTAAATCTATTGATTTCTTTAAATGTTCAAAGAAATTCATTCAAAAGAAGTTTGACTGTCTACTTGTTCAAATACAAATGAACTCGATAGATTTGAAACGTAAAGAACTAGCTAAATAATATTCATTTATAGGTTTAACATCTGAAATAGATTTCTGTCAAACTTTAAACCAAATTTGTCAAAATGTTAACTATTTGTCGGTCTATCCTTTCGCATGAATATAAACGCAATGACTTAAAACAAATAATTGGATTTGTGCTTTGTCTCGGGCCGCGGTGGCCTGGTGGTAAGGTCTCGGCTTCGGAACCGGAGGGTTTCAAATTCGAGACCCTATTCCACCGAAGAACCGTCGTGTAAGGGGGTCTGTTGCACGTTAAATCCGTCATGACCAAACGTCCTCCCGCTGGTGTGACGTGGTTTGGAAAGGGGGGGATGCCAGCTCTGGTGTCGTCCTCGTCATGTTATCGAGGTTCAAAATGACGAGGTTCGTCCCAAAATAGCCCTAGTGTTGCTTCAAACGGGACGTTAATATAACTGAACCAAACCAAACTAAACTAATTGTGGTTTGTCTCATTGTAGTTGGTATGAATACAGGCGTCCGAAATACATATTCGTGCGACAGATTCAGTAAAAATGTTACATTCTCATTAAAGATTTACATTTCGTAATTATTGTTCGCCAATGCCATGTAGAGCATTAGCGGCCTTACCCAAGTTCCTTTTTACTATGCGAGAAAATTTCGGTTGGGGGGGGGGACCCTTCCCGTTGGTTCTTTAAGAATAATATCAGCACGTAAAATAATAATTATTATATAGCATGAAAATGTGTTGTAAAAATTAAAATATTGAAGAATTTTGTAAACTTCCTAAAAATTACTTATCTATGCTTTATATTCTTCATCTAATCCTTCAAGGTCACTCAGTAAACTAAACTTAATTTGCGAGGTATGTTTTATAGTAACTAATTACACTGCCTAATGAAAAGTTTCTTTCAGAAATCCTGTTAATTCGGAAATGTTAAGCTATTTATAATTCGATTGCATCTATTCTAGACTAAATGGCATTTTAAGATAATTTTTCAACTATTTTTGAAACATTGAATTTATATTTGATAGTCAGATTTCCGAATAAATTCATCACTGTTTAAAATAAAGTTTTCTTAAATATATTTTTACAACACACATCTTAAAAACACTCTTGATATAAAGAAGGTATACAACTATAGCGACTTTTCAAAAATAAATAGCAATTGTCTAATATATTCTGGTTCTAATGCTAGTGTGCAAAATATAGAATATCTTATTCCTGATATTTTAGATGATAGGCTTTTAGTAAAATTGCCGATAGATTTTCTACATTTTAGTCTGTATAGTGCTCTTAAGAAATTGGAAGGATATTTTTTTACAGGATGAAAAAGAATTTTTCAAAAATTTCGAATTCTTTAATAAATAGACCATTGAAGTCTAGGAAATCTTCAAAGATCTGATTAAATGGAATACACTTCATATAAATCTTTCATTTTTTTCTTTTGAGAATGGTAATAAACGAAGAAAAGCTGCTCACATTGCTGTGACGAAACTTTGGAGGATTTTGATAGTTTTTTAAAAAGCATATTTCGTAAAAACGGGGTCTAATTCCTTATTTGGCGAAATTCAAATCTAACTTCCGCCAATTCTAATTTTTATATCCATCATATATTTCATTCAATTAACAAAAGAAACAAAAACAAAAACTTTGGGAAACTTAAGTTGAGTGTGCTGAAATTTCGCATGGCTTACTACCATGATTAAATTTAACTATATTAATTCAGAATATTTGATAGTTAGAAATGATTAATGATTCCTTAAATATTACTTCCAAAGAAAAATTTTCTTGAAGGAATAAGCTTCTTTTATTTGCATGGGAACTTATATCATGATGGAATGTCTTTTTATTAAATCTTATTAACTTTCATTCATAATGATTCATGCATGAAATTTCAGCTTTTTTAAACAATTTGTTGAAGGGTGAGTGGAGTGCTTGAATTCAAGGTTCTTAGCTCCCGGGTATGATAGTTTGTTCAGAGAAAAGTGGCTTAAAAATGACATTGTCTAGCCAAATGGATGTGCTTTGTTAAATTTAGTAATGTATAGAATTTATTGATGCTATCTACTAATAATAATGTCAGTGAATGTTAACACTCTACTGGAAACACCAATTGACTTACAAATGAACGCAACTAAAGGAAACGCAAAGAGCTTAAACTTTAACGACGAGAAAAATCATTCTTTTGAGCAGATTGTATGGTTGAATTTACTTAATAATCGTTGGGTCAATTCTTCCTAAACAATATTCGTCTTCGATTAGTGGACCTTTTTTTAGTATACTTTTTTTTTGGTAAAAGTTTATCATGTGGTGCAACTAACCTTTTTAAACCGCCAATTGGTCGTATTATCTTCAGTTACCTTACATAGGAAATTCCATTTCTGGAAGTTTATAGTTCGTCTATACAGTTTAATATTTATTCGCTGAATGTTCTGCAACAAGTGTTATAAAAAGACGCCGAAGAAAATTCAAAGAACTGAAACTTTAACGACGAGAAAAAGTGCTCATTTGAGCAGATGGTATGATTCGAATTTACTTAACGACCGTTGGACCAATTCTTCCTAAACAATTTTCGCCTTCGATTAGCAGACAAAGGAACTTTTCTGCGCTCGCAGATGAGCACTTCAATGGCGGGTCCACTTCTCTTCAAGCGAAACAAATCAAGACCGCCGTCTAATAAAGCGGCAATTTACTTGAGTCCGGGTAAGAGGGTGGGAAAATCCAAGGTCTCGCGTGAGATTTCAGAATCTCCAGAACGATAGTTAATCTTAAAGGTCCCCTCTGCATTCCATTTCATTCCGATAGGGGGCGAAATTCTCATTAACTGCTTCGGTGTTCTACGACTGAAGATTAGGCGTTCTGATATATATCCGTCTTGACCGTTAAACGCGACACTTTGTACACTTCGATCGTCTTCGAAAGTGCATTTGGGAAAGGCGCCAGCCCACCATCAACTCGTTTCACTTCAAGGTATTGAATCGCTTGGGGAAATAACGATTGGAGGCTGTTTCCTCAGGAAACTAGGCTTGACAGTGCTCCTAGGAGGGAGTTTAATTGGTCCTGTTTGGAGAACGGAATTATCCGGATTGGTGGGGAAATATCCCAGAAATCTGATTATAACGAATTCCAACCTTTATTGTGAATGCTTTATTCGGAAAATGGCCGCTTCGAATGTTAAGTTACCTAAATGGCAGTTAGTTATTTGGGAGTTGGGATGGAATGACCTTTGTGTCGGGTTACCTTGGAGGGACATTACTTTTATTATCGCGTATCGCTTTTCTTCGAATTAAAATGGTATGCAAGGTTTGCAATTATTCTGAATTACCACTGATTCATGCATATTCATGAGATGGCTTCGGTTATATTTCACGATCCTTTAATTTGGTTAGAGTTTAATAGATATAGACAATTACAAGGATTGAGAATATATGAAATGTTCATTGTGATCAAATGATATTATTGATTAATCCTATTTAATCATTGCAATAATTATCAGAAACAATCTTAAGTTATGTTCTCAAACTTTTTCTATTTACGATTCCTCTTTAGGTTGAAATAACTTTCGCCACTTCTACAGCAAAAGTTTTGTTTACGATCGCAAATTTAGAAAATATCTAACAAAACGAAATTGATCTAAAAATAATTATTCGACAGTTTTTAGCGAACTTTCTTAAGCCAAAATTTTCTTAGCCTTTTTATTTAGCTACCAAATCTTGAACGTAAACATGATATTTTGAAATTTTTTGTGTGTAACCTAATTGGATTTTGATCTCACAGTTTAAGAAGTTATGGTTATTAACACCCGTAGTATATGTTTAAACAATATATATTTAAAATTAAACTGAATTGCAACTAAAAATTAGTTTAAACTAAATAGATGTCAATTTCTTAATAGAAATATAAGAATCCCTTTTCTTAAAGTAATTACTGTATTTTTATAATATCCTAAAACTATTTGGGATTGTTCTAGACGATAACCAAGTCTTTAGTTTCGAAGTATCGAAACGTAATTTCGTCAAAACTCTGTGGAGTATGTGAACCTTATGCAGGATCAGAATTCCTTATATTGACACAGAAGGGAAGCTGCCGATTACAAGCCAGCTATCAGTTAATTTATAAGGGATAGAAAGTTTGTCGCGTGCCTTGACAGAAGTGATGACACTTTTCTTGGCAACACAAGTTTATTATATTTTTGGGATTAAATGATCGATAACTATTTGTAAATATAAAATTAAATTTTAATTTAAACTCATTCCTCGGGGTTACCACTTGAGTTCTTACCTACACACACTCTTACTGGTATCAGCCACACACTCTCGCGCAACTATTTTTCTTTCTTCACTTCCTCTCCTTTTTTCCATGTGGCTGGAACAGCTATATGAAGGTTACAGACGTAACTAAATTCTTCCCTTAAAAGCAGTTATTTGATTTTTAAACGACCATTACGCCATGACTGTTCTAGAACGTAGTTTGGTCTTTGGTTTAGTTTACAGAGACTTTCCATTAAACAGCTGCTAAATTTGTAGTTCTAATATATATTATTTTTTATTGACACACAGCGTCATTCTGGAGAGTCAATTAGGTATCTGTTTAGGCTTCTTCAGCCTTATTTTGAGACTGTTACTCAAAGTTTTGAAATTATTCTCTAATAATCCATCTGCAGTTTTGATAATATACAAATAATATAACTCAAAAACGGTTTGATATAGATGGATGACTTTGATATGTTTTCTTTACATTAAATTAGTAGATTTCTGTCAAATTTTGAGTGAAATTCATTCAGAAAAAGACTGCTTGTTTTGTTAGAGTATATTTGATCATCATAATTGCAAAACGCAACGGGATAGA
The DNA here is from genome assembly GCF_947563725.1 of Argiope bruennichi. NCBI lineage: Eukaryota > Metazoa > Arthropoda > Arachnida > Araneae > Araneidae > Argiope > Argiope bruennichi. The sequence continues at coordinate 91,945,676 of NC_079153.1, forward strand.
CAGATAAAATTTGGTACACAGATTAAGCATCTTAAGTACATTTGAAGTATATATGTATTATACGATGTATACAAAGAAAAAAGTTTTTTTAATCATCAAAAAAAATTCACGTTTCCTATTTTGATAAAATTCCATGCTTCGAACTCCTTGTGTTCGATAAACACATTTTTGGAATTATGTGAATTTATGTCTTTAAACTCGAATATTTCAAAAACGTTTTGATGTAGACTGATAAAATTTGATATGCTCTTTTTTACATCAAATTTGTAGTTGTCTATAAAATTTTGAGTGAAATCCAATTAGAAGAAATCTGCTTGCCTGTCTATCCGACTATAGACGAACATGATAATTTCAAAAATACCAATCATACGAGGAGTAAATCCGAGGAGTAGAGTCGATCCGACTATAGACGAACATGATAATTTCAAAAATACAAATCAGACGAGGAGTAGATCCGAGGAGCAGAGTCGATCCGACTATAGACGAACATGATAATTTCAAAAATACAAATCAGACGAGGAGTAGATCCGAGGTGTAGAGTCGATCTGACTATAGACGAACATGATAATTTCAAAAATACCAATCATACGAGGAGTAAATCCGAGGAGTAGAGTCGATCCGACTATAGACGAACATGATAATTTCAAAAATACAAATCAGACGAGGAGTAGATCCGAGGAGCAGAGTCGATCCGACTATAGACGAACATGATAATTTCAAAAATACAAATCAGACGAGGAGTAGATCCGAGGTGTAGAGTCGATCTGACTATAGACGCACATAAAAACTTCAAAAATACCAAATCAGACGAAGAGCAGATCCTCTGTGAATCTGTACCTAGACATGCATGTAACCGCAATACAAAACCTCAACAACAATCATTTAGATAAATGAAATTTTGTACACAGTTTTAGCATTTGAAGAGTAGATTACCAAGCATTTTCAATCAACTCCTTTAAAGAGTTGACCATCTGCCGATCTATTCATTCTCATGCATATAAACACCGTAACTCAAAAAAGAAATAACTTAAATGAATGAAATTTAGCAAATGATCTTTTTGTTAAATATATAGTTATTTGTAAAATTTCTGCTTCATTTGACTAGAAAGAAAAGAAAAAAAAACAACCCTCTTCCAAATGTATAGTCGTTTTTTTCTCAGTGTGCTAAAGAGTATTATGCCAAAATTAAAGCAAGATTTCAATTTGCCACCATTTGTGCAGTAAAATGTTGGCAACCCTATTAAAAAACCATTTGACAGCTGATTGTTTGTAAAAATGAGAGTTACATAATAGAACAACGTGTTAAAGCAAGATTTGAATTAATGAACCAGTTTTTTCTTTAAATTGTCACATTCTTACTGAATCGTTAAGTACACAGGATAGGGTTATGCATGTAATAACACATAGGCAAAATGGCCTGCACGGCTTTGATGACACATACGGCAGAAAAAACTTCCATTTTGCATAAATATGGCTGAATTTCGTCGATGAAGCGTTGAATTTCCCCCTTCAATGCTCGCGTGCTTATAAGCATGTTGGTACAGACCTTAGGCTTCAAATAACCCCATAAAAAGAAATCCAATGGTGTTAAATCACACGATCTAGGGGGCCATCCTCAAAATTTTGAACTACGACCACCAGACCTTCATTATTATTGAAATATGGTTCAACACTGAAGACACGTTGTTCTATCAAGTAATGCTCCATTTTTACTAACCGTAAACTATCAACCGTCAAATGTTTTATTATAGTGTTGCCAACGTTTTACTGCATGAATGGTAGCAAAATCTATTCTTGCGTTCATTTTGGGATACCCTTTACAAAGCATGGAGCATTTTTGTGTGAGATTCTGAGCACTATGTGGCTTTCACAACTTTACTTAGAGCCCAAAATCGAATGCGGGGGCGAGGGTTGGGGAGGGGTTACATCTTTTTAGGGAATATGCGAGAAAGTGTCGGGAAGAACTCTTCCCATTAGCTTTTATTCTTACTCTATTGAAATCTATACTACCTTCTTTTTAAGCTTTCAGAAAAAGACTGTAAAACCATAAAAATCACTTACTTTTATATCCGATTTTTACTTTGCACTTTTAAAAACTGCAATAACATAAATCCTCCCCTAATTCTATCTCGCAAAAAGCATCTGCTGCTCTCGACATTCCCCAACCCTCCACCATACTAATTCGGGGCGATATTCAAATGCGATTTTAAATAGTACCCAATTCTAGCTTAGCGTCTGAGTAATGGAAATTGAGACTATTAAAGTATGTTTACGGAGTGCGAAGCGATAAGGCTGGGATAAGCGCGACGGTCAATTTGCGATGTTTGTGCGGGGCTCCGAGAGCGCGCAACGACGTTTTGACTAATGATGTGTCCGGCAGAGATTAATACGGCAGGAAGGGGAGGTGTCTGGCGAGTCAAATGAGGCTTTCGAGGATTCACGGTCCAGATTGCTTCGAGTGTCCCTTGATTACGTTTGAAATGCTCTGGAGCAGGAAAGGAAAGTTCCTTAGAAAGATTAAGACTATTACGTCATTAAAAATGACTACGATTGGCTGTGTACAAGACACATTCATATATTCCGTCTATGAGGACATGTAAACAATTGTAGATGCATATATTCTTGAATATATGACTAAAAAAATTCATTTTGGTCCCCTTTTTTTATATTTTTTCTTTCATTATTCGACAATTTATATATATATATATATATATATATATATATATATATATATATATATATATATATATATATATATTTGCATGAGGTATACAAAGATAAAATTTTGTAATCATAACCTCCCCTCCCCCTCGTGAGTGGTTTTCTCAACACTTGTTAGCATGTTTTCCAATAAAAGTCTTAACCTGCCTTCCCAAGGCCGCTTGCATGACGTTTGTGAATGATTATTACGAAATATAGATCTTTGCCACGAAATAGCATTTCTACTAAATCTCTCTTGAAAAAATATATTTTGGACACTTATTTGACGGCAGATTGACACCAAAATTTCACTTGCTATCCTAAGATAACATACCAAATTTCATTGTGTTTATGAGTTACTGGATTTACATGTATACGAAATTACAAGCCGACAGACGGTCAGACTTTAGACGAATTTCATATAAAAATTGATGAGTATATATATATTAGATTATAAATCTATATACCAAATTTTATGCACCTAGCTTTTTGCGTTTTGTAGCTATCGAGTTCACTTGTATTTGAACCGCAAGCCAGCCAGACTTCTTGGATTTCTTTAAAATTTGATAAATACCTGGAAACGTATTCGTAATTCTATATACCCAATTTCAGCCATCTAGATCACAGAATTTTTGGATTATTGTGTTCATTGTGAGACAAGCAGGTTGAGATAATGTCAAAACATGTAAGAGGACTGTAAGAGGTCCGAAGCGTGCAATTTAGTCAAAATCTGGTTGACTTTCTTGGTTATTACAATGTCTTCTCTATACTTCATATACAAAAAAGTCTTTTGAAAAATTCATAATTTTTCCTCGGGAAATTTGTCGTTCCATGTCCATGTGACAATGGTTCTCTTTCCTTTGTCCCCCCCCTTTTACATTTATCTATTGTTTCTTTTGGGGGGGGGGGATTTTTCTTTCTCGAATTTCATGTATGCAATATGATATAACTGCAGTCTTCAAAAAATGAAATCGAAATTCACATATGGGAAATCTACCGTTTCATTCCTGCATATCCATGTAAACACGAATCCTCTTTCTTTTTACCTTCTAATTTATTTATTCTTTTTTCTTTTGTAATTCATATGTCTTTCTCATATATGATGTATAAAATAAAGAGTATTGTAATCATCAAAAATAAATAAATAAATGAAACGGAATTTTTACTATGGAAAATTCATCTGTTCGTGTTCATCCGAACACGATTCTCTTTCTTTCTTCCTCTTTGCATTTATCTATTCTTTTTTTCTTTTGGCAATTTTTATTTCTTTTCTGATGATTGAAAAATACAAAAGAAAAATATTTATAATCGTCAAAAATTTCACGCCACAGATTTTGATGAATCACCTTGTTTCAGGCATCCTTGAGTAAAACAACAACACATTCTTAGAATTATAGGGTTATGTGGTGAATAGCTTATAAGCCAGCTAACAGCTATGCTACCCGATCAATTGTTTTTGTATTGTGGTCATGTTACTGGACTGCCAACCACAAGGTCCGATGTTCTATCCTCGCTCCCAACAATTCACCACATTGGTGACCTCGTACGGTGAACCTTCAACCTTCGTACAGCTGTTGTGGCGCCATCTACCCGCAATCAAAGTCATCAGACTCACTTGATGCAGCAATCACTCACCCACACACGCTCACCATAACGCTTGCCACTACTTAAATGGGTACAGGCGCATTAGAATCAACTTCTAATACATCATCACTCAACAGCCATATCGTTCGTCTCACCTCCGACTCACTGGAGGGAATCTGTGGTGAATAGCTTATAAGCCAGTTAACAGCTACGCTACCCGAGTAATTGATTTTGTATCGTGGTCATGTTACTAGCCTGCGAACCACAAGGTCCTAGGTTCTATCCTCGCTCATCACAATCTTCCACAGTTATATCGGTCGACCAATAAATGCAACAGCTCAAAAACATAGCGATCTTCAAGCATGAAATTTAAAGGAGAAAAGTACTAAGGAGAAAACTCTCTCTCTTCTCTATATTAATATCTGTAAACTGTATCTGTAATTAAAACGACTTTTATATGAAATATCTTCGCTCGGCAGTATTTTTTTTTTTTTTGTAAAATTGTGTTTTTTCTGAAAAAAAAAATATGGAGATACGAATTGCATATTGATTACATATGAATATTTTTCAATCTTACCTACATATGAACTGTTCATTTAAATAAAAAAGATCATGAGTGCACTTAGTTTAACATGTAATTCGAAACAATCTTCCATGTCATAGTATTCAATTTGTAGTTTATTTATTACTTATATTTTTGAACTTGCACTCAATTTTACCATGATGAATAGGCTGCGAGATGACACTGTATGAAATTGCTAACCTGAGAGCGGATAAAAAAAGGCTCTAAACGTTAGTTATAAAAAGGGTTTTTTAAAAAAAAATGTAAAATCGCGTTTTTTTCAAGAAAGACACCTGTATAGATAAAAAGTAAAGCCTTAACTAAATATAAAATTTAATCCAAATCTTCAGAGCCTTCTCCGAGATACACGAATTGCTCGTTTAAAGTTATAAGATAAACATAAGTAATTAAGTATTGAACGGTTACATGTTTATGATACATGGCAGCAGCAAGAATTTTGAATCGTATCAAGGGGGGAGGGACCTCGAAATGAGGATGAGATGCTTCCGATATGGTGGTTGGATCTCGCCACTCTGGAATGTACTCGAAAAGGTGGGGAATCTGGCTCCTCCCATCGATGACGGGACGTACTTCTTTCTGGAAGGGTTGTACCGTGGCCGGTGATGGCCCTTGAGAGACTCAACCCCAGTTCCCGCCAGTGTTGCTGTTGCGGCGGTCTGGGCATTCATTTTTCGTTATCCGTGTGCCTTCGGGCGGGTCGGAGAGTCAGGGACTTACATCTACCTATTCATCTTTTACGAATATTATTGACGTGACTATTTTCTCGTACTACGTCTATGCATAAGTTCGTGAAAAAGACGTATTATATATGAATAAAGATTCATGAATTTTGATAATTTCCACGATATTTAATGCAAAGAGAGAAAAATATATTATGACATGCTTCAAAATCTTTCATTTTAATTTTTTAGTAGCAAAATTTGGATGAGCATAATATTACAATTAGGGATTGCAATATCGGATCAAAAGTTCAGTACCGGTATTTTTTAAATCTTAATACCAGGATACCGGTTTTAAAACCGGTAGTAGAAATTGTAGAAGAAGAAAGAAAACATAGGCGTTTCTTTGTTTTATTTACCAGTTTTATTAGAGGGTGTAAATATCACAAAAAATAATTTGTAACTTATAAATTATAACAGTATATAAAGAATCATAAAAAAAGTAAAGGAACATTTTATTTATTAAAAGTGTAAATATCACTATTCAGTCTGTGGTACTATTAGAAATTTTTGGAATGTGATTTTAAAAAACATTATGCATCAATTGTACTGTCTTTAAGCCTGAAAAGTAACTTTGTGCAAAAATTATCAGCTGTCGAAAACGCTCTTTCGACATCTACTCTAGTTGGTGGTACTGTTACCAATGCGCGATATACTTTTTCCAAGCATTTACCTCTAAATCCCTCATCTTCAAATAAATCGATTTCTCATCGGATGATTTTGAATATGGCTGATTTCTCTATTGTATTTTGGTTCGTTGAGATTTTCTTATTTATCGCTCATTCTAATTTTTGTTCAAGAGATAATTCCTTTTCATTATCGATATTAGTGTCATATAATCTTCGATAACTGCACCGAATTTTTCTGAATGTGAATAGGTTTGTGGGTAAAAATTTTTAAGAAAATTTGCTATGAACGTGATCAGATTTGAATGGTTCGTCTCTTTTCTTTTTCATTTTCATTTTTAAAATCATTATAATTATGTAAATGCTGTAAGACATTTTTTTTTTATTTTGGTGTGCCTTTCGTTTGTGCGATTTTTCAATGTAATATATAATTTTTCTGATAGTTGTGTGTACTGTTCTTCCTGACAGCATTTTATTTTAACTCAAAATTTTGTATTGATATGTGTAGCTAAAAGTGATAAAAAAAAGCTTTCAGGAATTTACATAAATCATTAAATATTACATAATTTTACATAATATCATTAAATATTGTGACCAAGGAGCAGAAAACGGGAATTAAAATATTTCTGAAAAAATTTAATAACTTATAAAAACATTTTAATATAAAAAATATCATTATTTTGTAAAAAAATAATTACCAAATTTTAAGAACAGAAATTTTTTCATTTACTCTTCATAATTTAATGCTTATGTCCCTTATATTAAATAAAAATTGCTTTGAAATATTTTACTATGCATTAGTACCTTTTTACTTCTGTATTACTAATTATCTGTAATATTTACGTCTCATAAAACCGCGAATCTTCGTTGTTAAATGTAAACATCCGTCCTTTCATCTTTCCTCTCACCCCTGTTTTGTCGAATTAAACACATCCTAACGCATGAGCAAACGTGCGGAGGGCTTTACAATCCGTTGTCAAACAGTATTTTATCACTTCTCTTGATTGTACGATGCAACTTTGTGTTCACAGTTTAATTAATTTCACCCGTTAGGGAGACATAAAAACAAAAACGTATACTATTTTACTATGTTGGCAATCCCTCAACATATAGTGGAGACAATTTAAAAAATTTCTAGCAAATACCGAAAAAACAGTATTTAAACTTGTAATACCGGTATTATAAAATTGTACAAGTGGTTCAAATTCCGGTATTCGGTATACCGGTATTGCGGTTTTTATTAAATTTTGTACGAAATCTGCTTCGTGAAATTTATATCTATGTGCATGTAAACTTGATAAAAAATTAAGAATTTTTTCTTTTTGTTTCTGAATACAATGCCTTTTTTTGAGAAACTGAGCCATTTTAATAGTCAATCATATATAATTATCTACTTTTACATACTTTTAATTAACTATCTTCTTTCAAGTTTTTAAAGTTAAGTTGTAAAATCATGATTTTTATCAAGTTATTCAATAAATTTTGGTTCTATACTTGTGGCGCTAATTGGTAAAAAACTTTGAGTAAAAAAAAGTTCAATCCAAGATACAATAGTATTAATAAAAATTATAAATCGAATACTATGAATAAGAAAGTAATTCATTCCAAAAATTCATTGTAGTACAATAATATGTGTACTTTATGCAATTTATGCATATTGTTATAGATCTGTAATGTTGCTTCTCAGCACAATTAGTTCATTCACTGGAAAGACCATTTTACGATCATTCTGATCGGATGCCGAATCAGTAATCTCAAGTCTTGGTGACAAACCTGGTGATCGTTTGGCGACAAAATAGGTAATACTGGAAACTTCCAGAATTTTAGCAATTCAGCCAATAGGAACTCAGATATGCCTGATTGTTCCAGAACCTTCTCTGCCCGCCTTCGGGAACTATAGAAGACCGAGAGTCTCAAGCTGCAGTCAGTCGTGAAACTAGACGTAGTAGTGGAAAGAGTCAACAGCGAATAGTTGGGCCAGTTTGGCGAAGCAAAAGCATTATGTGGAGCTCAAGCGATTGCTGAATTGAGTTGTATGCCGAGTTCTGGTGTTTTTTTTATAGAAGTATCGAGTCGTGTAAGGAGTAGCCAGTCGTGCAGTAGTGAGTCGGCAGTTGGATACAGCTAAAACGAGGAGACGGTGGAGAATTTCAGACGTTTGGAGAGGCTGTAGGAGTGAAGCTACGTAGATTCCCTCCTCCTGCTGAAGTATGTCTGGCAGCTTTATTTGCTGTGATTGTTATTATTACAGATTACTACTTCTGGGCTACTGTTTGTTGTAGTGTGCTGTTGTGTATTACGTGTGTTTGTCTCGGCTGTTTATTTGTTGTCTGTTTGTAGCATTTTCGTGTTTAATAAAAGCCTAAGAAAACAGTCCGTTATTAAAGGACTGTTTTCTTCATCGACTGACAAATCGCGGAAGAATCCCGGAAGTACCCGTTACAATATTTTTTAAAAATATGGTTTCATTAAATTTATTCTAAGTTTAAAATGATTATTTTATTTCAATAATACAAGCAAATTAATGATTGTTAATTGATGTTTAGATTTCATTGGTTCATTCATTCATATACTCAAACGAGCTTCAATTATAATATTAGAGATGAATTTGGTATCAATAAACAGCATATGATTATGAAAAATTTTCACATTTGGCGATATTTCAACTATATAAATGACTTTTTTTTAACTAACACGTGATCTTTTAATTAACTGCTACCGATTATGCTAGTAATAATAAGTTTCTATAATATTTAACTGGGAATCACTGATAATATTCATAGGCTAAAAATCGCATCTGAATGTTTATTATATCATAAACCATAAATATATATTTTTAAAAACTTATAAAATGTTAATAAGTATTAATATTTAAAATTATATTTTAAATATTAATGCTTATTAAGAAAATCTCCTTAAATAATTAAATGTTTGAAAATTTGAACTTTTTGAAACAACTGAAACATGACAAATCTCGCTTCGAAAAATAATAACTAAAATACTCCAAATAACTTAAAAAAATTGGACAGCAGTGATCAAGTTTTAATTTGAGATTGAAAATCGCTGACTTCCAATGACTCAACAGCTCATTTTGTTCTAACATCACTTTATTTAAAAATCCTCAGGCAAGTATCTCCTTTTTTCTCCTTGGAAAAAACTATGCTTGCTAAATTTTTATTCTTTTCTGTGTCAACAGCTGAAAACTTCTGTTTCGAAGCCCAACTTTAAGTTTCCAAATAACCCGCAGCGCTGACATGAAGTAAAGTTTTATCTTTTCTTAAACAGGCAAGGAGTACTCTTTTTTTCTTACCTAGAGAATTTCAGACACGTAATTTTTAAAAGATTATTCTTCCAACGGTGTTCTTAAAAACAGAATCATTTAATCACTCGCGGCGCTTGCTCTTCGAATGATTTAGCGTTACTAACGAAGGTGGGAATTTTCTGGTGGGCGTGTTTTATGCGTGTTCGCATTGTTGCCAATCAGGAGGAATAAAAATTGGGATACAAGTGATTAAATAAATGTTTCGCATTTGTTCGTGTGCCGGCGCTGACTTTGCTACTTCGTGTTGTGGTTTGTAATTATACTTAAATTAAGAATATAATACATCCTATTTTCTTTCTGGATTGCATTTAAAGAATTTTTTTGTATGTCATTATGGGGAGGAACGAGAGTTTGTTTTTGAATACACAATAGATTATTTAGAATCTTTTGGTCTAATTTTTGAATACATAGTTAAAACTGCCTTTTCAAAAAGGTGTAAAGTAAAGAACCACTGATCAGAATAAACTTGTATTTCATCTGAGTGTACATGAAGAAATGGAAATTTGTTTATGGAGCAATTCAAAAGTTGATAAATAGATGGCGCTGTACTCATCAAAAGATGGTAGAAAATGATTTCTTTAAAAGATAAATGAATTTTAAGATGCTAATTAAAAGACATGACAAGCGCACTTATAAAAAGGCAGGGCACATGTAGTTCCTGCTATTCTTCGTCTGAGAAGGTAGTCATGATTCTATCATTGATGGATCGGCGCCTGCTTGTGAAGTGTTTTTTAGAAGAACGGTGACTTTGTGGCAGTTGCATTGAAGGAATTCCGGATATTAAGGGTTTTAAGGTTTTCTGGTCCGACGACTGCATTCGGTCTGAAGATGACGGCTGAATTCGGAGAAATTGATTCATTTGACTTGAAATATAACATAGGAAGGAAAACCATTTCTTCGATGTCAGTACAGGATGAGATTACAGCATTATAGGAAGCTTTTTAGGAAATGCCTGCGTATAGGGAATTTTCAGAACTTTAGATATGGCTTTCAGCACGGTTTTGAAAATATTACGAAAAGTACTGTAATGCTATCCATTCAAAATTACACATGTTTTCAGAAGTTACTTCCTTCTGACCTGCCAAAACGAGAAGCTTTCACCCTGTAGTTTCTTGCTCAATGGAAATGAATAATAGATGATTATGGGAACCTTTATTTGGACAGACAAAGTCAATTCCATTCTTTTAAGTTCTGACAATGTTTAAAATTGCAGAATATTTGCGAGAAGGTATCAGTTCCAAATGCAACCATTATCTCTTCATTTTCAAAAAGTCACCCTGTGGTGGGGATTTACACTTCATTTATCGTTGGCTCTTTCTTTTTTGAGGAAATTGGTACTTCGTGTTATGCACGTATATATAAATAGAACATGTTATGAATCTCTTTTGTACAGTCAACAAATACCAAAATATGCAACAGTTTTCAAGTATCCCAGAATAAAAACAACACGGATGTGTATATAAAACAATTTTAAAGCAAGAGGGTGCTCTTCCAAACATTGCTATATCACTGAAGCAGCTGTTGAATCTGCTTTTTGGAAATGACAGAATTATTAACCACTTAACTGTTTTGTCCGAGTGCCATACGTGCATCGATTTATCGAATTTTGATAGTTGTAATCAAAAAATAAACCATTCATAACGATTATAATTCAATATTAAAATTAATTCGAATACATAGATAAGTCAACTGTTCAATGGATTTTCATTTGAATCAAAATAAGAATATATTCTCAAAATAGAAGGTGTCATCTTATTAGATAGTAAAGAAAATAAATCATTTAAGGGGTTAATTGCCATTTCCCAACAGACCTAATGCCATGATAACTAGACCTTGCTACTTTTGGTTGTAGGGTTACTTAAAAGATGTTGCATACAGGGGTCCTTGTGAACTTAGGTGAATTGAAATTGCGCATTATGCAACAAATTCACGATATCACTACTGAAGCACTTTGATCATAATGGATCAGAGTATTTCAGTGATGAAACTGTGATTTTCTATTTCAACTCGTAGGAGAAAACAGAGGACATTATAATGAACATTTTTTAAGTAAATCGTCGACAACTTTGCTTTCTTGTTGGTATCATCCATTTTTTAGTGTGCTTTTTCTACGGTTTTTGTCCAAAGAACATTGAAAAAAAAAATCTTTTCCTTACCCGCTGTGGCAGGAGCTTTTAACAAGGGTACCATGACAACAACATGTTTTTTAAGTTGTGGTAAAGCGTACATCTCTATCTATTAGTTAACTTTTGAATAATATTTTTTCTTTCTCGGAACATATTCCCATTATTTCACATGTACTCCCATTAAATATCAGGTCATTCTGACCAGTGTTTATTTTATAAAAACCTTTAAAAATTGCAACTTTCTATGAGTGATTAATTATAATCACTTGTAGAAAAAGTTTAATTTTGCATATTCTGTCCTAATGTGGCAGAAATGTAGATTGGCTAAAAAAACGTATCTGCAGTTACTAATTTTTGCAAATATTCACTTCTTACCACAACGATACCAATAAAAACAACCCATTTATTTCAAAATCAGCACTTATTGCTATTTTTTACTTCTAAATAAGCCATTTTTAAAAAATAATAATATACCACACTGTATGTTTTACAAATTTATCGTAGAAAAATGAAGATCAAGAATAAAAGTACAGAACATATTTTAAAATTTTACAATGCTTAATTTAATTGCATGAAATATAAAACCTCTACACTGTAAACCACTGTACCACTACACTACCAGTTTAAAAAAAAAACAAAACATTAACTTATAATGAAAGATTGATTCTTAGAATACTTATTTTAAGTATTTTTTTTATGGAAAAGCAGATAACAACATAAAGCGGGTAAATTTCAATTTGTAAAAAAAGTTCTTGACAATGATTTCATCTCCTCTTTTAGCCGTTTTCTCGAAGTAACATCCTTTCAATTATGAAAGAAAATGTCATGTTTCTCTGAAAATAGTAACTAACCGCAAAAACATTAACAGCCTTAGAACGAGAAGACGAGATGCTTCTAATAAGGCAAATTAAATCAACTTTAAGCACATTCTGTAGCATTATTATTGCATATATTAAGATACCTATTTCGTGGAACATATCTGCACCTATTTAATTGATTTTTTTTCTGTTTATTTTCAGTTTATTAATTCCCAAGCTTAGATTAGAAAGAGTATATCTATTTGCCCCTTTTTCTATCCTACATTCTTCTTTAAGCTGATAAACTGGTGTTCAACCATGAACTCTAATGGAATAATTCCCTAGATGTTGTTTTATAATAATAATAAATATAATATTTGAAAAATTTAATGAGATCTTTAAAGTCAAAATGGTTTCCTCACTGGTCTTTCTCAAAAATTTGAAGATGTTATGAAAGTTTCCATTATTTCACTTGGTATTGCGACCCTTAATTCAAGAAAGTGCAAATTTCTGATGAAAGGTTATCCCATTTTTCAATAAAATATTGTATTTGAATGATGCTAACAAATTCGTGGATATTCCACCATTCGCGAAAAATAACATGCAAGTAAAATTCATAATATTTCATGAAAATTACAGGAATAGTTTGATATAAAATAATTCAGAAAAGCTTGCAATAGAGGAAGAAATTCTTTCAAAATTGCACTAAATTGCTATTATAGAGGAGTAAAGTAATGAAATCCTTCAAAATATATCAATTTATATAAAATGACCTGAAATAGAAACTCTTAGAAATTCATAATACTTTTCGGAAAAGTTTTTTTTTTCTGTACGGAGTGATGAATTTAGCTTTTATAATCATTATATTTTGCAGAAAATTTAGCTTCCTATGTCAGTAAATTATTGTAAGATAAGATATATTAAAACAGACTGAAAAATAAAAATCAAAAGCATCTGCGAATCAATTGCATCATCTGGAATTTCGATTTCGCCTTTGTAGAATCTAATAAGAATGAAATTTGTTCATACATTTTGCTTTGCAATATGATAAGAAAATATTCTATGCTTAATATTTCTACATCTGTTAATCTACTTGCTAAGAAGTTAACATCATCTAATATAAATATAAACAAGGTGTATCAGTCCTTCGGTTGCAGACTTTTAGGAGAGATAGAGTTCATCTAGATGATGGGAAATCACATGGCAAGGCATTGTCGGAAACGTTTTCCTAGCGCTGGAGTGACGACTTAAAACACAAGAAAGGAAGGACACGAACAGCATGAGAAAACATGTTTGTTATTATTAGCGCAACAAAAATGCTGGGAAGTCTTTGACTGATTTACATGATAGATGTGTCAATGTAAAGCGAAAGAAAAACAAACATCGAACTTAGCGAAGTTGAGCACTGGCCAGCTCGATCGCAAGACCTCACTTGCCTTGATTACTTTTTCTTAGGGTAAGTCAAGGCACTGGTTCATAAAACTTCCGTTAGAAGTGCTGAGGACCTTGTTGCACGCTTCATGACAGCTGCTGGGAAAGTCCGGGACACGACGGTATTTTCGCTAACTTTAGATTTTCAATGCCCCGGAGATATAAGGCATGTATTACTGTTCAGGGTTGTAATTGTGAAGACCATTATCATGTAGACCATCATTATGTATCATGTATAAACAAACAATATTCATTTTTTGAATGAGTTAAGCCCAAAACATATTTTAACATTACAGAACGAGAGTGCTGTCTTATGTGTTGTAATGTCTTCAGCGACTAACTCTCATGTTACACATAAGGATTTCATATAAATTACTTAATCAACGTTTCAAATTCAATAAATTAAAAAAAAATGGAAATTCAAAGCTTAAGTCTGAAGCTCAGTATCATGATAATGTTTTTAGATTTAAATTTACATTTGTTTACCATTTATAGTAAGAATGCTAACCTAAATTCCTTATTGTGTTATAGAAAGTATTCTAGAAAGAATAGTGCAATTTTGTCGAATTTCCTTTGTAATTACTCAGAGAAAATCTTTCTTTGAACAAACCGTTGCTCTGTCAAAAATAAAAATAAGGATGCCACTTTCAAATCTACTTATTTAAACACTCATGATACTGAATGTTTGACTCTCTAATCGTAACAACCACTGTATTTCCTGCGAAGCGATTATTTACGAAGAAAAAATATCAATATTTAAACAGTATTATGTTAAAAAAATTCTTGGATAAGCGATCGCATGGATGAATTAAACTGTTTTGCACGATAGTAGTTTAATTCAATTTTGGAGCATTTTAAGCATTTTCTAGAAATACTAAAATAATTAAAAGAGCATAAAATGTAGAATTTTCTGGAAATTCTGAGAAAGACGAATATAAATTAATAAAAATATCTAATATAAAACATCGAATAAAAATAATAAAAAAAAAGCATGTGTCCATTGCATTTTTTAAGTAGCCATTTTTTTTATGCCAAACGATTTATAGCAAGAATGTTATTTGTTAATGCCACGATTTATATCAAAATAATATAACTCCTTTCCATTAAATAGTTTAAAAATCAGCATAGCTTTGCAAATAAGGAAAATAATTAAATTTTAGAAATGAAGTAGATTTTAATAGAGTTTTGAAATTAGTAATATTAATTCTTAAAAAACGATTGTGATTCATGCTGATTTAAATATATTGGATTTAATAACCATGGAATATTCCTTATTTTGAAATGTTGAACGCAGTTTGGCTGTTATATCAGTCACAATGCAACGCAAAACTTCTGTGCGATGTTAAATTTAATATGTATCTCGAACACCTGGTGAAACTTCAGTAGAATTGATTCTCGAATCAACTGCTCTTCAATCTAGAATTCGATACTCTGCTCCAGACTACTTCTCAACATGCCCAGATTATGTTAAGCGTAAAGTAAATAATTTGATCCTGTTTCCTACTGCCTTTTATTTAATTTTTTTTCATTTTTGCAAAACTGTTGTTTTGAAAATGAATTTTTAAGAATTTTCCAACGTGACTAAGTTTAGAAAAGAGGGAAAAAATACTATAATTATATCGCATGAGTATGAATACCGTAACAAAAGCAATAAAAGTATCGTTGGAAGATATGTCTCAAATATTTTTTAAATATTTATTAAAATTTGAAAAAAAATGCACGAATATAAAATTGATATCCCTGCAAAGCTAAATATAAATTTTAAAGTTCAGTAAGTATAGATTTTACTCCAAATATTTTAAAGTAATAGAAATTGTTGCAATTTTTTTCAATTACATTAAAAAAATTTCTTAATAAATAATTACTACCAAAATGTAATGGATGCCCTATTTAATAGCTCTAAGTATTGGTGTAAATGATATAAATGGCGATTAAGCCGCTAACATCACTAATTATTTTTATTCACTTGTCACTAGGATCATTAGTCGCACTGATTAAAAAGGTGTTTTTGCTGTATTTAAAAACTAAATAAACTTGGACAAAATTAAATTTCTATGGATTATAGAATGTTGCGATACGATTAATATTTTATCAAGTTTCTGTAGTATTCATTACATTTACTATTACAACACACACACACACACACACACACACACACACACACACACACACACACACACACACACACACACACACACACACACACACACACACACACACACACACACACACACACACACACACACACACACACACACACACACACACACACACACACACACACACACACACACACACACACACACACACACACACACACACACACACACACACACACACACACACACACACATACACATACACATACACACACACATACATATATATATATATATATATATATATATATATAATATAGCATAAGATGTTGCTATATATATGCTAAAAATGTCAAGTTTGGATTAAACAAATTTATATTTTCCAGGGGAGGCATGATTCGAACACGGGGAAGATCAAAGAAAAGCAGACGCGTCTATTTATATTGCAATACAAGAGCAAAATTTCTGAAAATTTTCCTTTTAGGGATTTTTTTTGACACGTGTCGATTTAGGAAAGGGAATCTTTGGTATCTTTGGAAAGAAATGCGTAAGAATTAGGGATTTTTTTATCCTTTGGAAATGAACGTGGGGACTGCACAAGTCATCAATTTTTTTTAGAGGGCGTGGAACTGAATCGTACGTTTTTTTTATTCAGAAATAATTTTAAAAATGATATTTGGATCAGGAAATAAAGGAAAACTTTAGATTGAAGTAACGTGGGCTATTTTAAGTTAAAAATTTACCTTAAATTAGTCCATAATTAATTAAAAATTAAGATTTATATTAAATTGAGACATTACATATAATACAATATAACAAATATCTTTCTAAATAAAAAATATAAATAAAATTAGATATGTTTCACAAAGTTACTTAAATAAATATCTGAAATAATTTTAAAATCCATATAGATCCTCTTCTATCCTCATTGCAACCATAGCATTTGTGCTCCGCCTCTTCCCCTTACTATATATATATATATATATATATATATATATATATATATACAATTACTATTCTACTGGGTCTACTACTAATAGCTTACACCTTGTTGAACGTTTAAAACTACTTTTGAATTATGTAGCTAGCAATTTACAGATAATATCCCATTCTATACATATTCACGTTTCAAGTCCTAGCATGTTCTAGTACTCTGTATTTTGTTCTTATAAATAATTCTCTATGATTTTCACCTTTTCTTAGTTTAAAAGATAATTATTCAGATGCTTCAGATTCAAATGGTTTGTTAGTTACCACGAATAACAATCACCATTGTTCCAAACATCGTGTGTATTCTTCTCATTTAAATTTTAAAGTTACAAATTTATGTCGAAGGAAATACCATCAAGGAACACTTCTGCAACAACAGACGCATATAACCCTTCTTCGTGCGAACACACATTCTCCCCCATTGTCACTACTGAAACAAAGTATCAAAATTAAAGCCCTCTATGAGAAAAGGAGCATAATGAAAGTTCTTTAATGAAAAAGAACAAATTCTCCTTAGTCCCATGATGAGAGAGTCTAGCATCTCAGCCAAAATGAAATATCTTGGATGAGTCGTCGCATTTCCGGTTACATTTGGCAAAGGGGGAGGGGAATCCTCCCTCTTCGCCAAAAAATAATACTTTTTGATTAACACAACCGTTAAGTTTTCGTCAAGCAAAACGCAAATAATTATTTATTTAACGTTGCTGGCAGCCTTGGAGAGAGAGAAAAGGAATAGTGTTTATTCAGCTTCCATATTTGTAAAAGCTCTCTCCGGCTGCTTGAATAAATGATCACGCCCGGAGCCTGAAGACTCGTTTCCTTTTTGAGATAACTACAACAAGCAGCGGAATTTTAATTTATCTCTGGAATTTCGGAGATGTATGGCCTCTAAAGTGTTACGAAAGAAATTGTCGAGAGTACCTCTTTTCCAGCGCTGGAATGGTTGGATTGGGGCGGAGGGATACATAGAATGTTGTAACAAGGCGAAAGAGGAATGTTGGGAAGAGGAAAAAAAAATGGCTCCAGCATTCATGATTTCGCCAAGGGGACAATAATTTACGACCGGTTACACTTTCTCAAAACTGGAAAACAACGTTTGTGATAAATTGCAATTTTTCCCTTTCCTTGGGCTTTGCCTTCGTCTTTTAAAAAGGAAATGAGGTATTGGTTTTGGAAAATGGTGAAAACGTGTGTTGTAGCTATTTGCTTAAAAGAAAGATAATACTTCAAAGTTATTGCTCTCGAAGAACAGGATTCGGCTTTACGTGCTTATCATTCGTTTTCGTATCATCACTCTCCATTCCCCATTTTTATTCGATCGGGGGAAAAGCTTTCGAACAGTCTCCCATTTTTCCCGCTTTTTTTTCGCCCTTCGAATTTTTGGAAATATTTTCATGCAATGCTTTTATGGATCGAGTGGTATTAGAATTTAATTCGAATTTTGAGAAATGGGTGAGAGTTTAAGAGATGCCATTTATTTTTCAGAATTTTGTAATTCAAATCCAGAAGAATTTTATGTAAATTTTATAACATGGAATTTATGAGTTTATCGCGTATTTAATAATACTTTCATGGACAATAAATCGTTTCGACCATTTCATAAAACATCTATTTATATAAAACAATAATATACGCTGCCAGAAATTGCTCTTATTAATTGTTGTCGAGTGGCAACAGTCTAATGTAAACAAACCATCATACGAATTTAAGACTGCTTTATTGAATGCTTTTTGAAACTGTATCGAATTCAACACTTCGTTTAGATAATTAAAGGATTTAGATTTGGATTTTGTGGATTTTATTGGCACAAGAGCCATGATGTTGGCTATGCTGCGCCAAACTGCATTTTTCAGGATTAAACCACAAAATCTCAGCCACAAAAACAAAATGAAAACCCGAGAAAGATGAGGAAAACTTAAATATGTGGACAAAAGCCTATTGACCCCAAAAATGCAAAAACCTGAACATGTGGTGTCTCACCAAGCAAGAAATGCAATGGAGTATTCGTACCCTGAAAGAAGTGCAAACGCTGAGCACCGAAATCCGGCCATTCTGACAACACGTGCTTAACAGACATTTGACAGTCACACTTGGAACATAAATAATTAAAGGAAGTCTAAAATACTATTACAAATGTTTTGTAAAGTATTTACCGTGTTACTAAAATGAAGAAAAAAATATATGAAAGAAACGAAGAAATAAAGTTCTAACGGAAAGCTTAATCTTGAACAAAAATAAGCTTAAACGTCACCAGTTGGGCAATCGATACGATTTAGCTGTGGAAATTGATGTTCATAGTTACCAAAACAATTATCTTCAAAAATTTCTCAAAACTCTCAAAAAATTATTTTTTAATTAATATCAATTTCACTTTCGTATAATTTTTTCCTTTAAATTTAATATTTTTAAAAATTTAATTTGATACAAGACTAATATAATAAAAGATTTTTAAGTGTTATAATGGAATTAAGACATCCATCAAAATATTCAATCGCTTGCCTTTTCTAATTACTAATACCGCAGTAAAAGTTTCGCTTCCGTTTTTATTTCGTAATGTATACACTTTTTAATTTACCGTAAACTGATTTATTTGAATTCCTGTTTTTTTTGTCTTATAAGGCAATTTTTTTATATGTGCATTTTATACGAATCATTTAACAACTTAAAAAGTCAATCTGGGAGTACGAGTCGATCGCAAAAGACGGTTAATAGACTAATACATTATTATTACAAGAAATATTTAGCTACATTTATCCATATTTTAATTGGGAATCATTTTTTTAAATGGAAATATCCAGTAGAATTTAAATATTTAAAACATTTATTGAGGAATTAAAATAGTCATATTTTTACCATGTTAATAAGTTTTATATTCCATAAACCAATGATAGCAGATCTATGTTTGAAATTCATAGACAGGCAATTCTTTTTTCAATAAATTATAATCCTAAAATATAACTAAAATAATCCTTTTTAACGATTAGGTTAATCGTTAAAAAAGGTCGAAAATGCAGACGTTGATTCTAAAATAGTTTACTCGCTCATGTGAGTAAAATTTATGAGGCAAGGCTGAAAACTTACATAATTATCGTGGTTACGAAAAATAGTTCTTTTTTAATTAGTAATAAGTCCATCCTTGTGCACCACAAAGTACAGCAGAAGGCGTACAGAAGTAAGTAGAAACAGCTACATACATAGATAAAAATAGATACAAATAAAGATACAAACAACAGGAAGAAGAAACAAAGCAAAAAAACAAGCAAGACTAATTAAAAACTGAAGCAGCATAGGCAATAAATTTATAGAATGAGAAAAAAGCCATTTTGTGGTCGACCTAAACATGAAGCGGAGTTGGAAACTTAATATTACAGGCATCGATATCCACAATAAAATCCCTTCTCCCTTCATTAAGTTTGGAGCAGCCAAAAAGCAAGTGTTCGACATTTTGAACTCCACCCACGCTGCAAGAGCACAGATCGGTGTCCGCTAATCCAAAATTCTTGAGATAGTAATTGAAATTACCGTGGCCAGTGAGAAATTTTGTTAAATGAAAATCACTGAAGAAATGCTTATTTAATCTTTGAGAAATTGTGGGGAAAAGTAATTTAGTTAAAGAGGCAGTTGATGAATTCTGGTATAGCTCATTCCTACGAAAAAATAGTCAAAATAACAATTTTATTCTACCTGAAAGAATGTAACAAAATGTTTACAGTTTTAACGACGCGTGCCAATAACAGTTAAATCTCGTTTTAATTAAAAGCGATTCAGTAGGAGGTTTGGGAGGATGCGATGTAGCTCCTATGCCACTGTTGTCATCTGATCTTGAAGCCTGGAAATTAATCAAGCAAATAAAAATCAAATATGATATAAACATAATAGAATAAAGTTTTACAGCTTTGAACTTATTAAATTCGTCATTAATCAATCTAACGTTTTACTAAAGTGACTTTAATTAAGCATAGAATAGTTACAATTAATCATTTTCATCTGTAAAACAATGATAGCATTTTAAAAGTGAATTTTGTTCAAGATGACTTCATATTGCCCATAAATAGCTATGAAACTAATTCTTAATAACAATTAAAGGCAGTTTATTGAAAGATTGTAAGCAAGAAATGGTTAGTTAAGCAAGGATCGTTATAATTAATTAACTGTGTCTATAAAGTAATGACAGCAATTTAGAGGATATTTTGTTTAAATTGACTGTATTCATTTTAGTATTGGAACATAAATTGTAATTTCTCAAATACAAAATGATAGTTCCTGTTTTATTAAAAGAAATTGATGAAATGAAAATAGGTATTTATGAAACATCTGAAAAGCTTAAGCAATATTCCTAATAAAAAGTTAATGATGTAAAGATATAATAAAAAGCCGATGAATAAAAATATAATAATATCAATACTCATTCAGTTCTATATTTATTACTTTAAGTAGCATTATAGGTTATATGAATAGTTTGTTTATCATCATCATATATCATCTGAGATGAATTTGTTGAAATTTTATTTAACAACAACAACAAAAAAGGTTTTATAAATGGATTTACCCCATTCAAAGCTTGTGAGAAGAATGTACGTTATCAACATATCAATATAATAATTTTCAGACCATTTGGAGAAATTAAAATAAAATTTTCTTCATAAAATTCATACTTGAAATAGTTCAGAAGAATTGTTCAGCTAAGTCGGAAAGCAAAAGGCTAATAGTTAGTAATTATTATTTTAGCACTTGATTTTCTTCTTCTATAAGATTTATTATATTACCCATTTTTTTACTTTCTTATATTCGAAGAAGATAACAAGTATTATAATCGTCAAAAATGTTCGAACTTCAGATTTTTACAATATGGCCACGTTTCAGTCCTCTTTGAGTTTGAAAATTTTTGATTTTCGGCATTAAGTCAGTTAGCTAGAATAAAATAATTAAAAAAAATGCTATGATGAATTAAATTTGGTATATAGTTTTACGATCATATTTGCAGATTTCTATTAAATTTTGAACGAAATCCTTTCTCAGGAAATCTGTCTGGCAGTTTGGTTATATCTTTGAACTCGATAACGGCAAACCAAAATGAGAGGTTGTTAAAATTTGCTATTCAGATTTAGCATTTAGAATTTAAATTCTTATCAAGTTTCGAATCAAATTTGTCAAAAGATTGACCGTCTGTCGGTCTGTAATTTCACATACATGTAAGCACAATATCTCATAAACGGAATGATTGAATGAAATTCGGTTTGTTATCCTGTAGATTGCAAATGTAGTTCCATGTCAAATTTTGGTTTCATTCAGAATTACCAAAAAGTCATTTATATACATATTCGCGTGATAGATTCAATATAAATGTTAGATTCACTCAAAAGATCTATATTTCGTAACTAATACCCTCGAAGGCATTTGCAGCTTTATCGAAGGTTCATAATTTTATGTGGAAGAAAGAGGATTAGACCTTAATTGGAGAGTATGTCAAAGTTTCGAGTAGACTACTTCCTCTGATTTATATCAGGTATTCGAAATTCTTTGGTTATATTCCTCCGTACAGAAATCTGAAGATTGTTAGTTTTGATTTCCTTTAGTTGCATTACTTTATATGATACGTTTCATCAGAATTTCAAGTTCCATGAGTTACATTCTTTTATATGCATATTATAGTCATCAGATTTTCAAACCTTCCGAGTTGCATTGTTTTATATGTATATTAGAGTCATCAAATTTTCAAACCTTCCGAGTTGCATTGTTTTATATGTATATCAGAGTCATCAAATTTTCAAACCTTCCGAGTTGCATTGTTTTATATGTATATCAGAGTCATCAAATTTTCAAACCTTCCGAGTTGCATTGTTTTATATGTATATTATAGTCATCAGATTTTCAAACCTTCCGAGTTGCATTGTTTTATATGTATATCAGAGTCATCAAATTTTCAAACCTTCCGAGTTGCATTGTTTTATATGTATATCAGAGTCATCAAATTTTCAAACCTTCCGAGTTGCATTGTTTTATATGTATATCAGAGTCATCAAATTTTCAAACCTTCCGAGTTGCATTGTTTTATATGTATATCAGAGTCATCAAATTTTCAAACCTTCCGAGTTGCATTGTTTTATATGTATATTAGATTCATCAAATTTTCAAACCTTCCGAGTTGCATTGTTTTATATGTATATCAGAGTCATCAAATTTTCAAACCTTCCGAGTTGCATTGTTTTATATGTATATTAGAGTCATCAAATTTTCAAACCTTCCGAGTTGCATTGTTTTATAGGTATATTAGAGTCATCAAATTTTCAAACCTTCCGAGTTGCATTGTTTTATATGTATATTAGAGTCATCAAATTTTCAAACCTTCCGAGTTGCATTGTTTTATATGTATATCAGAGTCATCAAATTTTCAAACCTTCCGAGTTGCATTGTTTTATATGTATATTAGAGTCATCAAATTTTCAAACCTTCCGAGTTGCATTGTTTTATATGTATATTAGAGTCATCAAATTTTCAAACCTTCCGAGTTGCATTGTTTTATATGTATATTAGTCATCAGATTTTCCCACTTCCCGATTACATTAGTTTATATATCTCTTTTAGTCATCAGAATTTCGAGTTTCTTGAGTTACGTTATTCTATAGAAGTATCTTATAATCCTCAAAATTTCAGAAAATCATCAGAATAATCAAAGAATAGCCTTACTTTATATGCGATTCTTATAATCCTCAGAGTTTTGAATTTTCTGAGTAACATACAAACTTTATTCTGTTCCATGTTTATTACTTTACATGTTCTTAAGATCATCGATTTCGAAAAGATTGGTATTTAAAACAAAACAGAATTTTTTACATGATGTAGTTACATTTTTTCAAATTAATGTATCAGCTTAAATTTTAAAATTTACTACTATAGCATTATTTTAAAATGACGTATTGACTTAAATTTTATTTATCAAATTTTTTGAAAAATATGACACTTACTTAAAATTTGCTTACTTTAATATTATCTTTTAACTCCTAAAATCTGTTGGAATTAAAAATTTTTTTCTTAATTATTTTATTCCTTTATTCAGGAAAGCTTCAATGAGGATTTTTGTGATAAAAGATTAGTTGTATTTGAATGATTATTTGTCAAATAAATTGCACAGAAATAAAATTGTTGATTGTAGACTTTTCAGAAATTCATATTATTAAGAAACCATAATACATATACACATGTTTAAGATCATGTCTTGTCATAGGCTTTGTTTCAATATTCTCAAGCAATTTTCGAATCTAATGAATTAATAACGTTCAAGAAAGATATTAAAGAAGAGAACTTTCACCATCTGCTTGTTCTCTCGACATAGAAATTCACATTCGAGTAAGAACAAATCTTAGAAGAATTCACATCCGAACCTTTCATCTTCGTCTCGCTCACATTTATATGAGGCTTTATATATCTCCGGACCATCTTTACGTAAGACGTTGAGCCAATATTAATTTGCCGTGTACTGCAATCACTGTTACTTCCAATATCGCCAGACAGTTAATATGTTCCAGATGTTGCCTGGGCGAGGGAAAACAGTTCGTTAACACGGACACTAGCACTGTCACTGGATTGGGCCTTTTATTCGCCTATAAATACAAATTAATTCTACCTCGTAACGTGCGTTTTCAGAAGGGAGGCCTTTGTCGCAGTTAATGAGTCCCCGTAGACAAATGGAGAAACCTACAAGAGGCTTAATCAATTTCTACCTAGAAGACGTGCAACTCAACTCGAACTCGGGCTTTCGCCCAATAACAAACGAGCATCGTAGGAATTCGGCTATCGAATTCTCGGATAATGATCCAGCTTTCAAGTACTATGCGTGGAATATCAACAATTCCACGAGGATTTTATTGATCAATAGAATATTATCTTTGCAATTATTTGTAATACATGTGTGATAAAACAGTGAATTTCTTACGAATCAGAAACAATTTTATTCTTGTATTGTAGCCATAAATGGTTTGACAATGCTCAAAATTTTATGTTATAGAGGTTCTGTAAGTAATTCTGGAATAAATGGTTATTATATTAAGCACGATATTAAAGGTAGATTAGCACTGAATGCAGAGTAAGAATTAGATTACAATAAAGATTCAGATTCCAATAAATTGATTTGATTCAGATTGCAATAAAATAGGGTTAAGGCAGATTATCATTGTATGCAGAGTAAGAATTAGATTACGATAAAGATTCAGATTGCAATAAATTGATTTGATTCAGATTACAATAAAATAGTGTTAAGGCAGATTAGCACTGAATTCAGAGTAAGAATTAGATTACAATAAAGATTCAGATTGCAATAAAACAGTTTTCAGGAATAATATTAAATTTATATAATCAAAAGCATTCAGATGTTTTAAAAAAAGTCGGTGAGCATTATTTCTACGCTGCATATTAGAATCAGCAGGAGTGGTCTCCCTAAAATTTTCTCACCTATTCTCTAATAAAAGACATTATCCCAGTGAATGCTTTGCATGGCACTGGCATACAATAGTTACGAAATATTAATCTTTGGCTTTAATTTAGTATTTTTATTGAATCGATTGTGTGAACCTTGGCGAGCGTTTTTGGCGATTAATCCCTATATGGGTTAAAAGTACCCCAAAACTGAATTTCTGTTTCAGATACGTTTTTCCCACCTAATTCAAGGGGCCGCGGTGGACCGGTGGTAAGGTCTCGGTTTCGGAACCGGAGGGTTTTAGGTTCGTGACCCGATTCCACCGAAGAACCGTGGTGTAAGGGGGTCTGTTGCACGTTCAATCCGTCATGCCAAATGTCCTCCCGTTGGTGTGGTGTGGTGTGGTGTGGAGAGGGGGGTGCCAGCTCAGGTGTCGTCCTCGTCATCTGACCGTGGTTCAAAATTACGAGGTCCGTCCCAAAATAGCCTAGTGTAGCTTCAAACGGGGCGTTAATATAACCAAACCAAACCCACCTAATTCAAGGGGCCGCGGGGCCTGATGGTAAGGTCTCGGCTTGTGAGGCGTAGGGTTTCAGGTTCGAGACCCGATTCCACCGAAGAACCGCCGTGTAAGGGGACCTATTGCCCGTTAAATCCGTCATGCCAAACGTCCTCCCGCTGGTGTGGTGGGGCGTTGAGAGGGGGGTGCCAGCTCAGGTGTCGTCCTCGTCATCTGACAGCGGTTTAAAATTACGAGGTCCGTCCCAAAATAGCCCTAGTGTTGCTTTACAATGGGACGTTAATACAACTAAACTAAACCCACCTAATTCAAATAAAACTTTGATTCAAAACCACACTTCAAGTCACAAAATCGCATACCAAATTTGATATATTTAAGTCACTGCGTTTTTGAATTATCCCGTGTACATGTCTCTGAAAGCTCAAATAGGCAGATGGTCAATTCCTTGTTGGATTTCGCTCAAAATTTTATAGGAGTCTATACTAAAGATATTAAATATGTATACTGAATTTTATCTATCTAGCTCTCTTCCTTTTGCAGTAATCACGTTACTTATATTCGAACAGCCAAACAGAATTTATCTCAAAATAGTATAGTACTCAAAATTTGATAAAAATCTAAAAATTTGGTTTTACGCCTATATACCAAATTTTATCTGCCTACCTCAAAGAGTTTTTGAGTTATCTTTGTCACATACAGACAGACAGACGGACATTTTCTAAAAATATGTTTTTGGATCTCAGGAATGTCTAAAATCTGGAGATTCGTCAAAATCTGTTCGGAATTTTTGACGATTACTTTCTCTAAGCTTCGTATACGAGAAAGTAAAAAAATAATAATTTAATAATTTTATTAGTCAGTAAACTTTAATTAAACGTTCGAGAATTTCCTGTTTGTTTCCATTTTTGTATTCCATGATAAAAAAATAATCCATAAAACTATATTTTTACATAAAATTATACATTGATTTGGCTGTTCTGGTAACAAAGTGATTAGAGAACCACAGGTTCAGGGAATGACTTTATTAGTCTTTTCATAGATATGGGCGGCTATTTTTGCTTCAAACTGCCTTTATAGAACAATTATCTTACAAGAAGCTTGAGAGCTTGCTGTTTGTTTTATTTTTTTTATCCATAGTTAAAAATTATGGATAAAAAAATAATAATAATCGTTGTCAGTAGATATTGTTACGGGATTTCTCGGGGTTCGTTTGGACAGAGGGAGTTATATGGTGTGGAGAACGCTCAATCAGCAGGCGGCAGTAGAAAATAAAACAACGACGTTTATTTACACGAAGACACGCAGGACAGCACAAAGACGACAACTATATACAGCACAAAAGACGATTATCTTCAGCCGAGATGTGCAGCATACAAAACTCTACTGCAGACAGTGGCGCACAGCTTAGTTCAGCACTAGCTTGACTCCGTCGCTGCTCCGCTTATCTCTGGAAGGCCAGTTCTTTACCGTCGATTCCGACTACTCTTCGACTCCACTGGTCCACGACTCAATTCACCGTCTGTTCACAACTACGACGACTCCACTGGTCCACGACCACTCTTCTCCGTCGCTTCCGACTACTCAATTCACCACTGGTTCACCACTCGACTAACCACGACGACTCTGGTTCACTCTACTCTGCTCTGCCGCTTCCGACTTCTTCTCAATTCACCGTCCCGGTTCACGACTTCCCGGCAGCTGCGGCTGCTTCCTTTTATAGGTCTCAGGAGGCGGGGCTAGAAGTCTCTCAACCAATCAGGAACGTTCGAGGAGTAACTCGATTCCTACTGGACGGATCGGGAAAATTCTCGATGTTTCGGGTATAATCTATTTTGGCGTCAAATTCGTCGCCATGTCGCCAAATGGTCGCCAAGTTTGTCGCCAAACTCTGGGACCTCCTATGGAACCAACTATGCTGGGAAGCCGCATCACAGATTCGTAACAATATAGTATAATTAGAAATTAGCTATTTTTAATTATTTTAATCTGTACATTTTTCAAAATAATTAAATACTTCTCGCAAGTTTTATTGTGCGAGAAGCGTACAAAGATAATTTACTACTATTTTCGTAGAATCCGATTTTTATGAATTTCCATGATTTTGATTTCCGTGAGGTTCCATTTACATTTTTTAGTATTATGCGTGTATTATTTGAACAAGATAACTCAAAACCAGAAAGAGCCAGACGAATGGAATTTGATATTAGCTTTTGCGCTAAAATTGTAGATCTACATTAAGTTTGAGCTCATATTCTTCATTTATTTATCTATTGGTTTGTTATTTGGCGAATGTATGAACAAGATAATTTAAACATGAAACATGCCATGATGTTGAAATCTGTTTTGTTTAATAGATTCTAAATGTAACCACACAAGGCTACTGCACCCTGTCTAATTAAAGGCATTCGAATAAACTTTGAATGACCGGATCGCCGTGATAGCGTTGGCGGGAATTAAAGTTGAGTTCTAAGGGTTAAGACCGGCCTCGGTACAACCCTTCTCGTGAGAAGTACTTTTCATCATCGGTAAGAAGTAGCCGATACGCACAATTTATATACTCATTTGGGTGGCGAGAAGCTACCACCGTACCGGAAGCTTTTCATCCTCAAATCTGAGGTGCCCCAGGCGAGAAAGATTCTAAATGTAAATTGTATATCAAATTTTGAAACTAATTTCTCAAATATAAGAAAACCCAAAATAGCTCTTTGATTCTCTTCATTACGGAGCAAAATATAAAAAGTATCACATTATACAAGGAAGTCGGTAAAGAATATTTCTAAAATTTTTGCTATAGTCCTTCAGTAGCAAAATTTGAAATCCTTAAGATTTGGTTGGTATTATTTTTTAAAGAAGTTATTTGAATCATTTTCAATAAAAATATGCAAAATTAAAACCCTGACAGGTTTCTTATTTGAATCAAGTAGTTATCCTTAATCTCTTTTGCACTTTATAATAATATTTCCCAATGATGAGTTTTTAGATGATTAAAATAATCGAACCCTCTTAAACATAAAGATTTCCTCTCTTCGCACGATATTTAACCATACGAAACGATGCTATTGCTGTTCTTAAAGATTGTGCAAAACATAACAACGTTTACTATTGTCTTTCAATAACAAATTTTGAAAACCATAAGATTTTCTCTGTTAATATTTTTTGATGAATATGAAATTATTTAAGTCATTTTCAATAAAAATATACCGAACTTAAAACCATTGACAGATTTTTTTAATTTGAATTGGATAGCTGAAATTAATCTTTTTTTGTACTATATAATTTGTACCAGAATTTCCCAGTGACGGGTTTTGAAATGATTAAAATAATCGAACCCTTCTAAACATAGATTTCCTCCCTTACGAAGATATTTTACATTCAAAACGATGCTATTGCAACTCCTAAAGATTGCGTAAAGCATATCATCTTTTATTAAGCGATACCTCTTATTTCAGTTTTCAAAAATTTACAAGTGAAAGAGATAAAACTGAATTTTTCGCAACCTTAACGAATGTGGTTGATCGTTCTTCCATATCAGTATACATTATGTATTTTCGTATTCAAATAAGGCGAAACAAAGAAATCTCTCCATTTAATGGTTGCAAAAGTTTCCACTTTCTGTTTTGCTTTAAAATTTAGAAAATTGATATAGAAAATGTGCTTGTTTAACGATGATATGTACTGTATATAGTTTAATGTTTTGAGTTTGGTTTGAAATTTAATTTTTATTTTTTGTTACCATTACGATTGAAGTTTCATGCTACTTTAAGCTGCTTGTTATTTATGAATTCGAATTTAACTCCATTTTAACTGTTCTGATTGCTTTCGTTTATTTATTTGTGGTGTTTCGTTTACTTTGATATTTCTCTGAACAATTGGAGGTTTTTCTTAGATAAAAAACTGCTAAAGGCCAAATATTAGCTTTAACTAGCAAATCAGGAGAGAGTATATTTTGTTCCGTGAGTAATTTTTCGTAATAAAGTATGAAAAATGCTGAAATTCACATTGTAATTTATTTCGGTGGTGTAAATAATATTAAATGCCGCAAGCACAAAAAGTTCGAAGTTTTTATTTGCAGTTTAGTAAAAACAGCATACTATTTTACTTTTATTATTTTGCTTTCTTTTTACTTCTATGAGGTTTCATAATATTTTTTAGTAAATAGCCATTTTCTACTTTTGCAGTTTACCAATTGCCTGCAGTTATTATTTGTAACTAGTTTTTCAAGTATAATTGTGTCATTTTTAGTATTCTCATAGATATTATTAAACGATATTCTTTTGTAAAACTGGACAGTGCTTTGTTACGGAAAATCCGTTCCAATGAGTGTAAAATGAAAAATCTAGCAAACGCGATAACGGACAACGATGGTTTATTTCCCAAGAAAGTACGACAACGCAGGTAGCAAAACATAGCTGAGGTTTACATACTCTTTCATAAATCATCAAAACAAAAATAGAAAATCCTTATTAAACTATTACAAACAACTCTAAAGGCTTAGAGAGAACTACTTGGGGATCAATTCTCCAAAGAGAGAATTCACTCAACTATTTATTTTTCGTATGTGTCCCTCCCCTTATGTGTCTTTTATGACAGGACACGGACGTTTCTAGAAAGGCTCATATCTCGGCTTTTAACACAGATATTGCTAAAATTTCCGTATACTTGAGAATCCTATTTTTGAGTGCCAAACTCGCTGTCTGAATAGTCGCCAAGTTTATTGTCAACGCCATTGACTTAGCATTCATTCATATCCGTTAAAATAGCTGTAAAATTATTTTTCTTACAATGAGACTATTGCGAAGTGAAGCAGTGTTACAGATTCATAACACTAACATAAAAATGGCAGTCTAGTCTAGGCTTAATGAGCTCGCTTCTTTCAAATTCTTGTAATTTTCCTATGCTTAATAATTCGATATCGGCGAGTGAAATATATCGAGAAAATCGGGAATGGCATTTCTCTTGCATTTCATGTACTTGATAATGTTTAAATATCCTTCAAGGTTATGGTTGCGTGGACATAGGATGATGGTGTGTTATGTTATCAGCCAATATTATTTTCGATCTGTAAGCAGTGCGATTTGGAATGTTTCACTAAATTAAAAATAACCACACCTTTGATTTCTTGCTTTGAAAAAGTAGAAAGATTATCCCTAAAATATTTCTTAAAAATTGAGACCAAGAAAAAATTAAGGTGAACATATAGTTCCAATACAACTTTGCATTTATTTTAAATCAATATTTCATATATACATGAATGTGATTGACGTGTATATTGTGAATACATCAAAGATGTCCAAGCAAATTACTGTTCGTTTCAGTCGTTTCAGTATCCTCAGAGGACCACTTTTCGACGATTCTATTTCATTCAAGGGTTAGACGAGGGTTAGACGAGGAGCGCATTTCCGGAAATTTTCATAATTCCTTGACCTTTTTTCCCTGCCCTATTAGATACTCTTTCGTTAAATTTTCTTTTTCACGCGTATGTGAGTATCGTGTAGTTTTTCATCTTATTATTTATTTTAATTTAGTCTGCGAGTAATTCGAGTTTACTTTATTTTTAAATGTAAACATCTACTCTTTTCATCTTTCCTCTCACCCCTATTTTGCCAATTAAACCCATACTAACGCATGCGCAAAAGCGCGGTGGGTTTTAGAATCCGTTGGCAAACAATAGATCTGAGGTTCATTGGGTATGTTGTGGGACGGATAGGGAAGTGAAGATTTTATCAAATCAAGTTGATTATAATTGGAAATGAAAACAATATCGAAGAATACAATATCCAAGAATTTTATTACGATTTTATGCTTAATTATATTGATAACAGTTAATGGACAGAGATTCAGCCATCAGATTTCAAGATTACAAGAGCATCATGATTACAATGGCAGTAAATTAATTTGCTCTAATGCACTTTGATTAATTATTCCAATGAGC
This sequence comes from Argiope bruennichi, assembly GCF_947563725.1. NCBI lineage: Eukaryota > Metazoa > Arthropoda > Arachnida > Araneae > Araneidae > Argiope > Argiope bruennichi. Next base: position 91,977,518 of record NC_079153.1, read on the forward strand.
CATAAGTGTGTAAGTTATCAAAAAAACTAAAATGATATCGGTTGAAGACTTGTTGTTGGTCATTAGAGAGATAGAAATAACCATTAATAGTTTCTCATAATATACCATACATGAAAAAGTTTTCATTGTTTCAAGAAATATCTAATGCGCATCCCAATGCTATAAAGAGAATTTCTCTGTAGAAACCAATAGTCTATTGTAACTAATAAAATTATGTGACCTTTGCCAATAAAATGCACATTTAATTATAATTAATGGCAAAATCTGTCAATGCAATGAACTGTTTTGCACTTCCAAAGCTATAGAAGGAAAGGATATTACTCCGTCTTGCATTTTAATCAATACATCTGGTTTTTAATATTTCTAAACATTTTGTTTGCAGAAAAATAATTCAAAGCAAAGTAAAACCCCTTTTTTGACTTTTTTTCAGAATACATCCCTCCATTTAATTGATGATAACAATGATCATATAAATCATATTTTGGCTTTTCAAAAGCTTATTAGAAAAGGATATGACTCTATCCAAACTTAAATCACTGTATTCATATTTCAAGTACATCGAAATATGTTAGCTACTCCAAAAAATAGTTTAGAAACTTATCAAATCCTCTACTTTCTGTGTCTATCTCATATATGAAGACTTCTAACTAATAATAATACTGACTCTGAAGCAGTAACAAATGATAATATAATAAAATATGACCTTTGCAGGAACAATAGAGGATGCCTCTCTTAATGTTCCATAACTTCCGGCAAGCTAAACTTTATCAATATTAACTATCTAGCCCGTCATTCATGTCAGCTATCCTATTGGACGCCAGACAGAATCAGATCCAATTCGATAAAGGGAACCAAAAAAGCTTTTTCTGTCATTTTATTAGTTATGGAATAGATATTTACTGTCCAGCATTGTAATGTTAAAAGAATTAAAGCGAAAATTCGATTTATTATTATTTTAAGAAATAATGTAAAACATATTTCATTTTATGAAGTAACTATCTTCTGTGATCAACTGGCTGTCCAAAATTGTGTAATAATTCAGTTACATAGCCCATTAAATTATTGAAGGTATTAGTACTTATTTTAAGTTATAACCATTTTATGGAACAGTTTCAGATTTAAATTATTAAACCAAATAAATAATAATTTTATTAAATAAAATTCAAAAAAAAATTTATTAAAATTACATTTTAAAACCATGTAAAATGTTACATAAAGAAAGACAAAATTGACTTTTAAATTATTTCAGAGACATCACTGCATTTTGAAAAGACAAAATCAAATTGTTAGGATAAAAGAAATAAGAAATTAAATTGTCAACTTGAGGTACACCAGTCCGAAAGCCTAATCCAAAAAAAAAAAAAAAAAAAAAAAAAAGATCCTGGTGAAAATATTTCATTCCCCCTCCCCTCAGTTTTAGCTGTTCATTTTCTGCGTATATATTAAATATGAATTAAAGAAAAATTTCTTGCTCAGAAATTGGCAACACGAATTTTTGCATAAAAGTTTTCTGATCCAAAAATACTGAATGAAATTACTCTAAATAAACTGTTTCTATTTTATTCTATTTTACAATATTCTTGAAATGCCATGTTGATGAAAAGTATACAAATCTAAAATATAGATACGAAAGTTGTTCCGTTGAAAATGCTAGTAAGTTAAAAATAAGAAGCGAAAAGTCTAATCAGTTCAATATCTGATAATTACGATTGATTTCGCACGGAAAACATGAAACATAGGTAACAAAACACGAAAGAAGTGCATACAAAGACAATACACTCACAAATAGCAAATCGTAATGACATATCAATGCAATTCGTCTTGTAATACCTGAACTTTCATTTTTGGCATTAAAGTAGCCAAATTCATTGCCAAATTATTGCCAAGCTTATCGCGAAAGCCGGAAATCACTGACTTGGCATCCATTCAGAGTCCAGTAAAAATATTAGTAAATCTCTTTTCTTTACTATGAGACTAATTGCACAAGGTAGAATATTAGAGATTTGTAGCAATATTGCATTTACCGTACAGGATTTATTTTTAATTGGTTAGCTTGGTGAAATAAGTCCACTTGTTGAAACTGGAGGATTCTGGCCGTAAGTTTTATTTTGTGAAACACACACACCAGGCAGCATTGATGACTTATATAGCTGTCATTAATTTATATATTAAGTAAAAATTGACAACATTTGTGCAGTGGAGGAAAATGGAGTAATTTTTTTTTCAATGCCTTTATCCATGGAGAAATACAGCGATGCAATAATAATGAGTTTTCACAAGAAAATTGAGAGTAATGAGGATAGGCATCCGGTGATAACGTATCTAAAAATCATGAGTTCTCATGTAAAATTTAAAAAAATTGACGAAATCGGTTTTATGGTTGGGTTTGGGAAAATTGGTTCTTTGGCTTTACCAGTCACTTTAAGTATATAGATTAAGTTTTAATAATATTTTGATATCTTTAAAAAAATTCACATATCCATCAAATCAAATTTCAAGTTCCTTTTTAAAATTAATCAATTAAAAAATTCATTAATACTTTTAATTAATCAAAATATTTGCTACCTTATTTAGGTTCCACACCCTCCCCAATTTATTCAATAGATAAAGAAACATCTGATTAGAAGTTCATTATATATATATTTAAAACAAAGAATTGCTTTTGAAAAAAAAATCAGCTTTGAGATTTGCATGTTAATTTGCTTATTTTAAAATCTTCCCGAAGGCCAAAATACATTTTTTACAATTATCCATGGATATAGTGAGCTTGTAAATCTATCTGTATCAAATTTTGAGAAAAATCGTTCAAGCGAAATCTGTTTGGCCTTTAGAGTACATATGAATACAATAATTCAAATTCTCAAAGAATATATAAATTGAATTTGGCATAGAGTTTTATCACCTTAAGGAAATTTTGAATCATACCGATCAATTGACGGATTTTCTGTTATTCTATCTTATATAAGTATAAATGTCCCTTATTATTTTAACCATTTTTTTAAAATAAGCGATATCATTCAATAAATTGTGCTCTATTTTAACACTCAAAATAAAATTCAACTATTAAAATGCGAGTCTGACAATAATTTAAATTAAACCCAAAAGTTTTAAATATGACCGTGGCAGGCAAAAGATAAATTTAAAATGAAAAACATAAAACTGCATACCATGCTAATATCTTGTTCCAGCTTTAAAAAAAATCCAACATTTTTGAATTATTAGAGAATCTGAATTAATAAACTCATTATATTTGAATTAAAAAAAACTTTTCTATCTTTTTCCCAAAATTTCCTTTTTCGTGCTTATAGTAAATAATATTTGTCTAAAAACAGAAATATAATAATACTTGGTTATAATGAAATATAAGCTTGGCGACCTTCCTTCCTTTCTTTTTTTTCAATTCTTATATGTTTCAGAAATTCTGTATTAGTTACGACATGAAGCAGTATTTGTATTCTAAGATGGATCGAATAAGTAGATATAATCTTGAAATATTAAAAATTACGATACTTTTAACTTCAATACGTTTTTATGTTGATTTTAAGAAATCTGTAATTAATCCTTCTTTTATATTTTTCGAATAAAATAATATTTGCAACTGAAACTAATTCTACGATGTCAATAATTAGCCCTTTACGTGTCTGACATATAGATGGCGCCACACATACAGATTTTAGCTTGAGGCTGTATAGAGAATCGTCTAGAGGTTTAATTTCGCTGTCCATTTAAAGGAAAGAATACTAACATGAAGATAAATGGAATTTCTTTAAGGAATAGTCGATGTTAGTTTAAAAAAATGCTTCATTATAATTGAAGTTAAATAATAATGTATTTTAAAACTATAAGAATCTTGGAAAAAACAAAGGATTCATGTTTGTTCAAAAATGGAAATATTTTCCCCTTAAAGATATTATTGACCAAAAATTATCAAAAATTTGTATCCACACTTCTTTTGAATTATTTTAGCATAAAAGGAAAAAAAGTATTATATGAAAAAGTTCATTCATTGTTCAATGAAATAAACAAAATAGGTTTTTAAAAAGTAGTAATAAATTTAGAAGAGAATTTTTATCCTTTTTGCTCTTGACAAGCTTTCAAATTGCAACTTAAAATTCATTTTTAATCTGTCTAAATGAAAAAAAAAGATGGCGTATCTTTTTGGGATTTTCGAATTGCAAATATTCTGTTGAAAATATCAAAGGTGAAGCGAGATTTCAAAAATCCTTCTGCAAACATTACGTTGCCTCAGCTGTTTACTTTTCTCGATTTATTTAAATATGCATCATACGATCATTTAGACTGGCTCGTTTTTTGTTACAAACATAAACTAGCTCAGTGAAAATTCTACTAATGAAATGCATAACTCTATGCATTAAAATTTTTTTTAAAATTTCACGAGTGGTACTTTTTAATCCAAAGCTTTGGAGATTTATTTAAAATTTATTTGAAAGAAAGGAATGGAAATTCCTATTTCTGTTTATGTATGATAACATTATGGACTTTTTCGTCGTATTTTCACAATGGTACTTTTTAATCCAAAGCTTTGGAGATTTATTTGAAATTTGTTTGAAAGAAATGAATGATAATTCTTATTTTCCTTTACTCATAATAATATTACCTTTTCCTTCATATCTTCAAAACAGAATTAGTAAAATTTAAAAAAAAATCTAAATAATTTGAGATTAATGCCGTATTTCAAAATTAAGAGATAGTCGTTAGAGATTATTGTTATAAGGGATTAATATTATTGATTATGGTTATTAAGGGTTGTTAGAGATTGTCGACATCATGATTTCTAAACTTCTTTCATTGCATTTCATTTACTTTTAAATTGAAGCTTGGTTTAATAAATCTTTGCATGAAAGATTTATTAAACCAAGCTTCAATTTAAAAGTACTATATCTTCTCATAGAAGACTGTTATGAAACTAGAAATATAAATGTTTTTATGGAATTTCATTACCATGTAATACTAATGTATAAGAGCCATTTTCTTTTTTGTTTTTTACAACTTTACTTGCAGAAAAAGAATTTTTTTCTCCTTTGTGCATGTAGGCAAACCAATAAGACAATTCTTATTACGGGTTTCTTATTCTGTTAAAAAATAAGGAATTCTTATTCTGTTAAAAAGCAAGGAATCAAGTAACATTTTCACGCAAGGAAACCCCCCTCCCCCCACTAACATTAGAATTAGATGAAATGTGAAAATTAAAAGAAAATGGTAAAATCTGGATTACCTCCGATTGTTAATCCGAAAATATATCTTAACACACACATTAAAAGTACTATATCTTCTCATAGAAGACTGTTATGAAATTAGAAATAGAAATGTTTTTATGGCATTTCATTACCTTGTAATACTAATGTATAAGAGCCATTTTCTTTTTTACAACTTTACTTACAGAAAAAGAATTTTTTTTTCTTCTTTGGGGTTTTCGGTAAACTAATAAGACAATTCTTATTACGGGTTTCTTATTCTGTTAAAAAACAAGGAATTCTTATTCTGTTAAAAAACAAGGAATTCTTATTCTGTTAAAAAAAAAAACAAGGAATTCTTATTCTGTTAAAAAAAAAACAAGGAATTCTTATTCTGTTAAAAAAAAAACAAGGAATTCTTATTTTGTTAAAAAAAAACAAGGAATTCTTATTCTGTTAAAAAACAAGGAATTCTTATTCTGCTAAAAAAAACAAGGAATTCTTATTCTGCTAAAAAAAACAAGGAATCAAGTAACATTTTCACGCAAGAAAAAAACCCCCACTAACATTAGAATTAGATGAAATGTGAAAATTAAAAGAAAAATGGTAAAATCTGGATTACCCCCGATTGTTAATTCGAAAATATCTTAACACACACATATCTACTTATAGTTTTTAAATTTTATTTCATTTGAATGCTTATGACATTTAGATATCACAAGTTGACCACTCCAATTCATTCTGAGGTATACGAGGCCGAAAGAGTCATTGGCAGGAACTGAGGTTTAGTCCAAAGAGCCATCACCGACCTCGGTACAACTTCTCGGTTCCTCCGGTAGGAGTAAGGAGTAGGCGACTCATCATTTCTGTACCCACCTGGGTGGCGAAACCAATCAAGATACCGGAAGCCTCTCATCCTCATATCTGAAGTAACCTCTCCCCCCCATCCAGTGACAGATGATATTTAGATATGTCATCATGGGTCGCCTCACCCTCTCTGCTCTCCATATTTTAGAGACAGCACAAAACAAGACACTGACACGTTCCCAGACTCAACAACTGGACCAATCTCGCAAATCTTATTTATCACTTAATTTCATCCCTTTGTGGGACTCACTAATCAGGATGTTCTGCATTAATTCTGAAAGTATAATTTAAAATTGTATATTAATTTGTTGTAATACAATATATTTCGTCAAAGTATGCGAGCAATTTTGCTTTTTTTTGTTGGATTTTTTTGTTGCCCCCATTTTTTTGCGAATGTGCCTATATCTTTTCCATTTGAAATTTTCTACCACAATCTGTTGAATATTGACTTACGTTTGTAAGTCTCTTGTTTACTTGTTGACACACAAGAAGTTTATACCTGGAGAGATTAAAAGAAAATCTGAGTTAGCGGTATGAATATCATGGGTGAATAACAGGTTGACAAAGGTGGCTGGTGTAATTTGTTTAAAAATTTAATAAAATTTTAAAAAAAAATGTAGTTTTGTAAATTGTTTTATATTAACCCGAGGAATAAAGTTTTGATTACATTCTAAAATTTAATCTATATAATACATCTCTAAGCTCTAAATTTTCTATTCTTTTATTTTGAAAACAAATCTAGCCATATTAAAATCTCAAAATTGAACACAACTGATTCGAAGGTCAAAGTTGATCATGGTTTAACCCATTAAAGGTCCATTTTTTTCTAGTCTTACTATGTTAAAATATTTTTTGGCTTGAAATTAGAATAAGAAAAGGGATTCATTTAGCTTATTAGATAAATTTAATTTGATTAATTAATTTGGTTAATTAATAATGAAGTAACAAATCAATACACATCATTTTGTCTGAGATAAAGAACTTGAAGCATCTAAGTTTCTGACTTACTAAAAATATTTGTCAGAACTTATGCCAACCTACATAATTTCATACAAAGATTGATAAATTTGGTGGGAAGCATACTTCCCCCGGCCCTAGAAAGGGCTAAAGCATATCATATCAGCAGATCTAGGATCTCAGGAAGAATGTTATATTTTCTGTCTGACTTTTGATTTGCTTTTAAACGGAAATATTTCAAAATGGACAAATCAATGAGTTTTAACGACAGCCTCTCAATGGGTTCAAGTTCGCTGTTGGTGATTTTCCAGTTCTCCTCCAAACAAAGAGACAAATAGTAACCATTTTTTCTGAATATATTTCAAAAGAAACTCTGATATCCATAAGATAAAGATAAATAACGTTTATTAATTGCCCATACTTCTCTTTTATCATGGGTTCTTTTCTTATGGATTTGGGATAGATATCCAAAACAATTGCCAGATATACCACAGAGGATCAATTAAGGTTTATCTTTCCTTAATAATAATAATAATGATAATAATACTAATAAGATTTCCATTACCTCCAATGTTCAACGTTGATATTAGTCTTATTTCTTTACGTGAAATAGTAATACTCACCTGTTGTAGTAGTTAGCAGAAAGAAGCGCGAAGATACTGAATAAAAGGCTCAAAATTCTCTTCATCAGTTAATTGTAGCAAAAAATTAAAATGTCTTAACACAGGTTTTGACAGATGTTATCAGAAGGTTTGAAATTAAACGGTGTTTATATACTATCTACTAAAAAAGCTGCGAAAAAGAGCATTAGTCATAAAGACTGCTATAAATGATAAGATGATGCAGCTAGTATCTTCTCAATAAATTAAAAGTTTTCGATGCACTTCCTATTGGAATCTCTACGTTTTAGCCAACTAAAGTATAAACAATGGGCCTTTAATCATAAGAATTTATAAATGCCTGAATTTTTCATATGCTAAAAGAGGCAAGGATAAACTTTCTTTAGTCATCATAGATTTGATTTGGCATTTTTCTTGTACTTTATTCATAAAGCTAATCCTGGGTTGAAAACTGAAATGCTTGTAACCAATTACCGAAATGTACGTAATCAATTAATGGTTCGACAAAGAATGGGATGAGCTACCGTAATCAACATTTACGTAATAAATCTCTATAAATAATTAGATGATGTTGCCAACAGATTGTTCTTAAAAATTAAAAAACTACAAAGCCCTTCATGACAAAATCTCTACATCTCAGCAAAGAATCGGCAAAAGTTGTTGTTGTTTCGTATGGCACTTGCCATGGACAAGCCCGCTGTTAAGAAGACAGCGATTTTAAGCCGGTGGGGGAGCATCTGTTGTTTTTATAGTAGCGCCAACTAGGGTCAAGAGTACGACTTTGCTACTCACGCATCACTCATTCGCTAGCACAACCCCTTTTTACAGGAGGGCACATTCACACATCTCAGAGATGGAACAACGGAAGAAAAACCATGCCTAAACCGGGACTCGAACCCAGGATGCCCAGATCACGGGGAAGACACGCTACCCCTATGCAGGACGCCGGCGTCGGCAAAAGTAAACAATAGGACTCTAATAATCAGACGAATTTTCAGGAACCCAAATTCTTCATATTTTAAAAGAGGCAGTGATAAGCTTGTTTTGGTCATCACAGATTCGATACAATATCTTATCTTGTATTTCGTACATTAAGCATATTCAACCTTTGAAAATAGAAATACCTATTACTAAACTAGCGGAATACTTCAAATCAATCAAATGTTCCGATAATCTTTGGATCGAGCTACCATAATGAACATGCACGATAAAAATGGTTATATATATAATGGTATTCGGTGGCAGATGGTGTAACCAACATCTCCTTAATAGTTAAAGATTCTTCTATATTAAAAGTAAACAACACAATGATGTCAAAATCTCCACGTCTCAGCCAAGGGTCGGCAGAAAAAACAATGGGCCTCTTATCATGAGGCGAATTTGCAGAACCTAAATCTTTCATATGCCAAAAGAGGCAGCGATAAGCTTCTTTTGGTCATCGCAGATTAGGCGAGATGACTTATTACGTACGTTTTTCATAAAGCTAATCCTACGGGCATACAGGTTGATCGGAAGGAACTATCTTTCTTCGCGGAGGAACATCTTGGAAAGGGAGTCACGTACGGGTGTCGAACTAATAGGTGGAAGGCAGGAAATTAGATTACCAGCGGAGGGAAAATCTATTTTGCGGTAGCTGCGAAATGTTAATTTCGGTGGCAGAATTTATGGGCACTGAAGGAAAAAAAAAATACAGAGTTGATGATGCTCTGTATTAGAAGTTATATTTCTTTTTGTTGTGGAATATAGCGTGCGAAAAAGGTGTTAATTATAGTTCAGTGAACCTTTCGAAAGTTTTGCATGGAAATATATCGGTTTGAGTGAAGTATTGTTGCCTTTTGTATTGTTCAATTTCCATAAATTTAAGTGATGTTGTAAGTTAAAGTGGGTTAGTTTAAAACGTGACGGTTAGGTTAGAAAGGAGTATTGATACTTTGTTTTGGTTAATTCCCATACATTTATTTAACGGGTGTAAGTTAAAGAATTTTAATTTAAAATATATTGATAAAGTTTCTTAAGATATCTGATGTTCTCTTAGTTTCTTGTATTCAGTTATAATATTTATTTTATTTATAATATAACAGCTGAAAATGGAACAAATACAAATGGCAGTCAGGAGCACAATCGACAATTGACAGAAGTAAAGGGTGTCCCAAAATTAACGCTAGAATTGAATTTACCGCCATTCTTGCAGTAAAGTGTTGGCAATCCTATTAAAAAAGCCATTTAATAGCTGATAACTTAGGATTAGTAAAAATGGAACCCTACACGATAGAACAATGCGTTTTTATTGTTGAACAATATTTCAAAAATAATGAATCTGGCGGTCACAGTTCGAAAATTTTAGAACTGGCCCTCTATATTGTATGTTTTAACACCATTGGATTTCTTTTTATGGAGTTGTTTGAAGTCAAAGGTCTATTCCAATAAGCTCACAAGCATGGGCGCATTGAAGGAGGAAATTCATCGCTGCATCAACGAAATTCAGCCACATTTATGCAAAATTGTTATGGAAAATTTCGACAAAAGAGTGCGTATGTGCCAGCAAAATGTGGAGGCCATTTGCCCTATGTGTTATTTCATATAGAACCCTATCTTGTGTACTTTACGATTCAATAAAAATATAATAATTTAAAAAAGAAACTGTTTTTTTTTATTTAATTCAAAGCTTGCGTTAACACGTTTCTCTATCGTATAAGGCACCATTTTTACTAACCCTAAACTATCGGCTGTTAAAGGGTTTTTTTAAATAGGGTTTCCAACAATTTACTGTATAAATGGTGGTAAATTCAAATCTTGCGTTAATTTTGGGGCACCCTTTATTAAGTAAAAATAATTCTTTCCGATCATTGATAAAATTCATATAAATCAGAGATGTATTACAACATATCAAATCTAACAAAATTATTGTTACGTTTCGTATTGATTTAATAAAAAAAAATGAATAATTGTATACTAGGTTAAGATGATTTAATTTGTTATTATTTTGGAATTTATTAGTGTTTAAGAATCATGCTGTGTTTAGGCTGATTGTATTGTTCTTATAATCGATAACGAAATATTTATAATGTTATGGTCGGTTGATGGCATAGTGATTCTGAATGTTTCTGCGAAGATAATTTGTGTCAATTGTGGATAAAAATACATTAAAATGAAAGAATATTTATCTTCGTTAGCATAGGAAATCGATAATTGAAATCTTTATTTCTTATGTTGAAAGCAACCTTTGGTAATATATTTTAGTTTTGGATTATTTCTCAGGAATTTAGAGGAAAATATTATATGCCATAATGGCTATTTCTAAAGGAGTTTATAAAGGAGTAAATAAATATTATAGTTATCATTTACATTTATTTATGGGAGACGATTCCATATATCAGAAGAGGTAAAGCCGAATTCGAATATTACTGGAAGATGCATGACATGTCTGAACCTATGAAAATCGAGAAAAAAAGTTTGAAAATGAAATTTTCATAAAAAAAAAAAAAAAAATATGACGGCTAAATATGTAAATTAGGGTAAGCTAATATAATGCACAATAAAATCAAATTCTATTTGTTTTATATTAATTAGATTAAATATTATTATAATAAATTTACGACCTCTCCCATAAGATACATTGCAATACTTCAAAGTGAAGAAGACACGCTCTCTATCCCAATTAAAGAATTGCCTAATATTATCAAAGAATTTAAACCGCAAATAATATTAATGATATATTAAAATACATACGTCGTCAAAAAGATGAAAAAAACAACAACAACAACTGAGAAGATAATTTTTTATTAATTATATTTATCGTTCATTTCTTTCTGGGACGCGCACAGCAAAATAAACATAAATCAATATGTTAACACAATAAATCAAACGTCTGAGGATAAATTTGTGATCATATCGTTTAATTATTTTTTGAATTCAAGAATTTTAAGTTACTGTTTAAAAACTGCATTCTACAAGGTGAATTAAAGTTGATGATTACGATGAAAAACCGAACTTTTTTACCAATAAATCAAATATTTTTTATTCAATATTATTAATCACAGAGCTGTCTTATTCAAATCTGTTTGAATTTTCATCCAAGTTCCTTATTTGAGTAGTTGCGTTGATTTTTTTTTATTTGTGTAATACAAGTTTCAATGTTAATTAACTTTCTTAAATGCTTTTTTTCTCAAATTCTAAATTTTGATATTTTTTTTTTTTTTTTTTTTTTGCGAAATGTCTGATAATTTTATGCACATTTTCTGTTTACATTTTGCACAATGATTTCTGAATATGATCTGCAATTCCTGAACTAAAGCATAATAAAGCATTCATAAAAAAATATTTTACACTTGTTTTAATGTTTCAGAATTTAAAAAAAAATTGAAAATATCATGTTATCATTTGAACTGCAATATTGATTTAAGGATGGGATAAAAAAACAGTTTAATTTTTTGGTATAGAAATTAAAAAATATACCTTTAAAAGGCTATCTGCATTATCTTGAACAAATCATGTGACCAATTTTTGAAAGGTATGTATCTCGTTTTAGAAACTTTTTTTTACTGTATTGTTCTGTTAGTTTTTGGTATAGTTCTGTGTGAAATTTTAGCTTCAATCGATCTGAAAGAGGCATCTAAAATAAACATTCGGTTTTCTGGCACTTCAGCCGCATTCTCTAGGGATTAATCACCGAAATTTACGAAATATAGAATTCTAAGAAGATCATTCGGAACTTTTTTTTATATAAATGACATGCTATTATGAATACACAAATGCATTTATTAGAAGGCATGCGGGAAAATTTCGAGGAGACAACATCCACTGGTTATATATAATATGTTAATAGCATATCTATTATGTATCAATAAACATATAGTCACATTTTTTACCTTTCTGATGGCTATTTTTAATACTTTTTTCCTTTTCGACCAAAACACTTGCTGCTATTCTAAAAATTCAAACCATTCGCATTTACGATCTTCGTTTTTCCTGGAAATTTTCCCTTTTATCCTTTTGAGATAAAAACTCGTTTTTAAAGATGCTTTTTCATGATTATTGAAAAAGTGCGGCAAATTTTTTGAGAAAGGTTTTTATGTACAAAATGGTAAACAGACGTGAATGTACGACTTCCGAGAAGCCACACACAGAGTAAGTAAATATACAAGCATATAAAAAAAATTATATCTTTAGATGTTACGTCTTTGATATTGGAGATTTCCCTTACGACCCACACGAATTCTATTTTAAGAATAAATTTAAAACGAAAACATCTAGAGATGAGTTATTTGGCTTCTTATTCATTCTTGCCATTGAGAATGCCATGATTAAAAGAAGTATTTAGTTTTTATAAGAGCGATGGTTTTTATGTCAACAGATATTATTTTTCAATCGTATTTTCTTTATATGTGGAATACGTCTGAAGCATCTATTTGCCGGTTAATGATTAGATTATTTGTATAAAGCTCCCTATTTTTTCAATGAAAAGGAATCTTGTTTTGGACCTTGGTGTAGGAATAAAACATTGCAAGAAATATCTGTATAGTACCGTAAACTATGTTTTTATTAAATTAGAAACCCCCCCGTATTTACAAATTTTTTAAAATTTTGGCAAATAGGAAAAATATTTTGTTTTTTATTCAAAAATGCTGGAGATCACAACAAAATAAAAAATGAGGTTCTGATATATTTTCCGGGATAAAATTGAGATTTTATCCTATTTATAATGTAATTTTTATTTTTTAAAATACCAGTTATATACTTTTTCTTCATGATATTTTCCTTACATTAATGCTTTCATACTTCTATGATTTAGTTTCAAACAATTTATTATTTAAAAAAAATTAATATCTACTTTTTAATACATGAACCAAAAAAATGTAATAATTATTAAAATAAAGTTATAGGGAATTCTATAGCATAATTTGGTAATAAAGCAGACTTATTATACGAACAACACGTAACACAAGAAAACAGAAAATTTGACTACAATTTTTGGTCAACATTTATACATTTGATGATATTCTATCTAATAAAATCCTCATATAATTTACAATTATTATTTCAAAGAAATATTTAGAATTTCTTTGAATATAAATCTAATGCATGTGTATGCTAGTTAACTTTCTATATCAGATCGTTTGACAAGGAGCTACTAAATTTGCCAATATCTATCTATCTATCTATCTATATATATATATATATATATATATATATATATATATATGATATACAGGGTGAACAAAGAATAACAGGAGGTTTTCGGAGTCCTGTAATGTGTTATGTGCTGAACGAAATATAACAAAATTTGAGCACTATACACATTAAAGTCTGCGGTTTCGATTTCTCAAAAAAAAAAAAAAAAAATGTTAAAACGCCGATAGGGAAAATTCTGGCTTTAATGATGTGTGAAAAAAAGAATACGTAACTGCCAATGGAAACAGTAAATAGCAACACACCCAATACCAACGTAAAACGTTTATTATAGCAACTTACAAATTTGGCTCAAGGTGACCATCAGTCTGATGTTCCAGTAATTAACTGCATGTGGTACACGAGGTTTCCGACGGTCAGTCGCATCATATCGGCATTTATTCGTCTGGCTATTTGATCTTTTAGAGTAGGAATGTCAGAAACATGTCCTTGGTACACAAAGCCTTTCAAGTGCACCAGAATGCTCCACAACCAGAAATTCTCAAGATTCAGATCAGTTAATGGCTATTATCTTATATGGATAAAATTTCAGGATCTTTCAATATCTTCTGCACCGTCGAGAACGGGATATCTGTCTGTCATGATATTGAACGTTTACTGCTGGTACCCTGCTTATTAGCTCTTGCCTGATCCATAACGGCAGTTGCAACTTCTTCATACCCTTACGTCTTCGGCGCGGTTACACACCAAGAATTCTTGTTGTTTCAAATCTTTCAACCATTCGGTTGAAGGATTTGATCGGTCATCGATTCATCGGTCCTTTACGTAACTGTTTTAACCGCTGGTATTCACGAAGAGGAGTGCTGGCATTTTCATCCTGCTGATAAAACAACTTGACTAATAAGGCGTGTTTACGTAGTGAGAACGCCATCGACGGACGAATTCTTATAGAATGGCATACATTTCCAAAACCCTTCCTTTTATTTTCTGTCACAAAGTACCCTCATAAGCAAATTACATAGTAAAGTTTTCGGTCGCAGAGCCCGGATTTCCCGTATCTACATTTTTTGGTACTAATTTTTTTTTCTTGATAAATCGAAATTGCATAACTTTAACGAGTATGGTGGCCAAATTTTGTCATATTTCGTCCAGTACATAACACGCTACAGGGCTCTGAACACCTCCTGTTATTTCTTGATCGACCTGTATTTATTTCAGTTTTAAAATGCACACTTTGAAGTTATTTAAAAAATTTTTTAATTAAAAAACTTAATTAAATGATATTTTGGCATTTTTTGAGATAACTTTAGAGGTTATAATAGTGCAGAAATGATTCTTGCATCATCAGTAAATTCATAAAATTATCTTTTCAATAATATTAATTTTTTGTGCATAAATTTTGTGTTTTCATTCAATTTTTAAAAATTAATTAAAAATGATTTTAATTATACTTTTCTACAGCATATTTCAATATTTATTTGAAACTAAAACAGTTTTCATTCTTCTAATATTTCATCGTGACATTTTTCTATTGTTGCTATCAAGCTATGAAGGTTGGCCATTTTCCCATATTGAGCAAACATAAGGTATGAATTTGAAATAATTTGCTAAGGGGGCCAATAAGACTAAATTAGTCAAATTATTTAAGAGATATTTTTTAGCAGTAATTAATCCCGGTGAACCATTTGATTTAAAAAAGAGGTTTGTTAAAAATCAGAATTCGAGCGCACTAAATGATTACAAAACGAACTGAGAACCATTTCTGCGATAATTGCTTAAACACCGTCCCAAGAATTTTAGGGAAATAGCCAAATAAAAGAATAATTATAAAAGTAGTAATTTCTGTGAATTCTGAGTACGTCAAAGAGAAATTAATAAAGGAAAACGTACTTTAGTTAATAAGTAAATAACTATTGAATACAAAGAAGATCAACACACTATATTACCGTACAATTTTACATCATCGACATCATCACCGGAAGGTACAAATGATTGAAAAGTCAGTTTTAAAAGATTTCATTCATACAAATCCTAAATTAGAAAGTACGGAATCAGACAACTTATATAAAAGCATGTAAAAATTCAGAAATGAATAAACTCATTAATAAAGAAATTTATTATTGCTTTTAAAAATATTCTGGTCGTCTTTCGGTCCATAGAAACTTCCGAATTGGAGTCCAATCCACTTTATTATTGGAGAGTTCACAATATGAGATTTCATTTCATAGAATATTCCTGCATAGGTGAGTATTGTCAGTTTGAATTCGTAGTTAGATTCATGACTTCTCCTTTATGTGGAAATTTGTAGAAATCTGTGGGATAGCTGTGAAAAGGGGCGCATATATATACTAAATTGTATAAACATACTAATGTCAAATCTATACGGTGTGGTGCTTAAAAGTTGACATCCGAGGCATCTATCATACCCGTATCCTTTTATTACTAAGCCAATGGGAATGTCGGCTAAGGTGCCGATTTTGTCATCTATCTGGGATTTAAAATGAGGATTCGTATTAAAATATTTTCCATATAGTCCAAAATTTCTTTCTAACAAATTGATAATATTAAACAGTCGTCGAACGAAGTAAAATCAACTATCCCCTCCTCCCCCAATGCGTTTTTATTCAAGCAGAGTTCATATTTCAAATACAAAATGCTAAAAGTAACTTGCTATGTTTTAACAATGAATCATGAACGATTTAAAATGTAATATTTTAAAAGTGTGCATACTTAATGTAAAACAAAACCATAATAAATTTGAAATGGTTGTTAAAATTTATTTTACAAGCATCTTACGAAACTACGTAAAAGCTTCCAAATTAACGCTCTTATAAATGTTTAGTTTTTCTTTCTAAAGACCGAAAATATGTGATTAAGGCTCAATCAAGTAGGGATTTAATTTGAAGCCTTTAATATATTTCATTCACAAAAATAAATTCCTGTCCCATTTGTATTAAAAGCATCACTGAAGCCTTTCTGGGGGCCTTTATGGACATTTTACAAACATCTAAACTGCTTAAATAAACAAACCAAAAAATCTTGAACCGTGGCCTCAAAATCTTTTGAGACTAGTCATTCATTGAAAAATATCATTACCAGCATCATAAATTCATTTAAAAATCTCCTAGGAAATGCGGACTTCCTTTTTCGCCTCTCCTTCAACAAATACTGAAATGAAAGTCGACCATTAAACTCCATTACCAAGAAACGACCATAAAATTCCAATGCCACCCGCTTACGATTCCCTGTTGTACTCAAGTCTGTACCTAAGTAATACAGATCAGCCCCACATTTATCGATGTCCGTTTGGAAACTGTAAGTTCCATTGTCGTGGAATTAATTGACCTCCTCCAAATACCCCGAAACCATCTATCCCTGTCTCGTTGAGCTAAATGTCTAAGAATTCTACGCAAAGTAAAGCGGGGAGTGATTTGGTGTGATGGACGATTGCCTGCCTCTGCCTGCCAGAGATTGGGGTATTCCGCCTCCAGTTCTGGAAGTAGGGAATGATGACCGCTAGGGGGTCGAAATCTCTCCCCGCACCCTCTCCCTCCACCCTTTGTGCTTTGAAGCAATAAATAATCACTACGTGTTAATGAAAATTCCCTTTTAACCCTATTATTCGCAAGGGCTTGGTGATCCATCCCGCCATTCTGGCTGTCTGAGAGCGAGGTAGGATTGCTGCTGATGGTCCAGTGTGCCATAAATAACCAAGAAGCAGAGCAGAACCATTAGTGCCACTTTTGATATTTTTGGCATTCTGTTGTGTGGCATCTGATGAAATGCAGAAATATTACGATCGCTGTTTTCTTTTCGTTATACTCTGTTACCATTTTGTGAAAATGTGTTAGTTGCTTTAAGAATCTATCGTTTTATAAGAATATTTCAAAATAAACTTCAAGAATCTTAAATGATTGTATTGGAATAATCGCAGTCTATATAGATCCTGTATAAGTAATTCTCTAAATATGGGTAATCGTTCTTTTAGCTATGTCAATATACATGAAATATTCTCTAAGATCATCTATATAAGATGATGAATATTGTCAAAGTTATGTACAATTGTTCTGATTCAATCTTATTCAAATTAAATGAGGAATAATAAGATTAATTAAAATTAGTTTCTTTTGGTGACTAGATCCGTCAATAATATTGGTTGTGTTTATTTTCATTTAAATCTCTCATGCAAAATTTAATGTTAGGGAAACCTCCAAGTAAATATTTTTCAGTATCAAATTGTAAAAGATAGCAAAGCTAGGTCATTTTATTAATCCTGCACCTTTCCCTCGCTGGCTCATTTTAATATCTCAAGTTTCATGTCTTCAAAGAGCTATCAAAAGCTAAACAGTCCAGTTCATTGTATTGTATTCAACGGTGTTGCCACTGCACTCTTAATTGTTCATTTAAATCGCATAAAATTTAAAGCAACTCTTCTTTAGCTTTCAAGTTTTCAGCAATGAAAGAATGGTACAATGAAAACGGTTTGAATTTCAGTTCAACAATGAAATCTATTGTTGAAAATTATACAAAAAATATTTTTAAAGGATTTTCAAATTCAAAGAAAAATTTGTGCGAGAGCTAAACTGGCATCTTGTAAAATATATGTATTTTTTTAATTTTAAAATGATGCAAAAATAGTTTCTGTGCAGTAATATTTATGGAAGTTATAGAGAAAATTCTGCTTAATATGCAATTAATTATGCTTAATTCAAAATTCTGCTTAATATGCAATTAATTAAAATACGAATTAAAACTGAAAAAAAATTCAGAAATGAGCATTTCCATCTATCAAAGTTAGTGATATAGCATAGTGCATATGACAAAATTTTACAATTAATAAAAAAATATTTTCCAACTTTAACTAAAAATTTGAACTCTTTCGGAAATTTCTATTATTTGTTCTGTGACAGAGGAACCTCAGAGACGCTAAATGTTGCTGGAAAATAAATTTTTCACTGTGGAAGTAAAGATTTCAACTTGTCTCTTGGAAATGGGTCTAGAAGAAAGCTCTTTCCTTCATTAGATAAAATAATTGTAGAAATTTATGAGGGATATCGGCAATGACGGAATTTGGCAGAAAAGTTTGTCTCTCTAACTCCGACTTATCTACTAGATTTATACGATACTGAATGTATCTAAATAACTTATTTGCAAAAATTGTCTAACAGAAACAAGTTCGACTATAGGTTTTTATAGTTGCCACAGGTCATAAATCTAAATGAATTAATATAAACCCACTTGAATTCTTACAATTTATTTGTAAAGTTCAAATTGGAAAATATTCTATTCAGTATTATAATAATGCTGCGAATATTCCTCATAATTGCCATAAACAATGCCAGCTGTAAGAATTTTTTTTTTGAAAATTGAAGTTTAAAAATATTATGTAAGATCAGCAATAAGTATTTTAGACAACTTTTTGATTAACCTATCTTATATGTGATTCTATAGACATTTCCAGTGCAATAAAAGACTTGTTTTTAGAAAAAAAAAATAGACAAATAAAGTTGTAGTTAAATACAGAAACTTTATTTTTAATTTTGTTAATTTTTTATAAAATATATCGTAATGGTATTATCCAAGTTGTAATTGGAATTTGATTAGAGTTTTACATATTCACTTGTATTTTTTTTCTAAATTTAAATTGCCTATCTTCGGTAAATTTTATTATTTACAAATTATGTTTCAATAATGCTGTTGGAATATTATATAGACTCTTCTGCTTGGGCTATTTAGACCTCTCCACTTTTTTTTTATGCCTGCTGCTTTTTCTTTTTTTTCCTTTGGCTGTTTGTAGCTGCTAGTACACAAGATCATGAAATTTTTTTTTTGAATAGCTAGTCCTTTGATAGCTATTTAAATTCTATTTTTTTATTTTATTTATGAGCTTTTACCGGTGTAACGCCACTTTTGGCACACACCTAATCATTATCAGAATATTCACTGGTATTACTTATATGTTCTGAATATCATAAATGTTATATTTATCTCAGTAAATAGCATATGTGTAGGAATTTTTGTACCAAATGTGTTCATTATATTATGAAATATACAAATGCGATTTCATTATTTATACCTGTGCAATATACGACAAATTTATTATTATCAAAAAATTCATTAAAATTTCTTTAAATTGTGCTATCATTAAATTAAATTTTTTTAAGTGCTTAAATTACGGCGGGTGAATCTGACCTACATCCTGATAGAAGAAACCCACACTATGTCACTGAGCAAAGTACATATTTGTCAAGTTCGCTCAAAAACACAATGAGCGGGACCAGTAAAATCATAGGTAAGGTTTCCATCAATCGAATAGTATTTGATCGTCTTCCGGTCGGGTTATATCTGTATATATGAACACTAAAACTCAAAGATTCAATGAGATTTGGCATATGTTTTTATAACTAAAATTGCAGACTAGTGTTAAAATTTTTGACAGAAGTGAGAAAAAGAAAGATTTTTTTTATAAAAGTGAGAAAATTTAGATAACTGTCATAGAAATCGTAAGGGAGAATCAAATATTAGGAGCGCGTTGAACCTCCAGCTTATTGATCCATCTATAAGACATACGCTATATTAGTTTCTTACGCTGAAAACTAATTGGAAGATGCCCAGTAACGTGAAGCTAGTTATTATTTGAATGATTGTTGCTTGATAAGGTTGTTTTCAAAATAATCTGATACTTTTAATGACCGGAATATGTTTTATATTCTCAGTTAGCTTCAATGCATTTACTGTGCTTCTGTTCACATATTGTTATTAAGGTTCAGTTGATATTCGATTTTAATGTAGGAGACATAGGTAGATATTGATCTCGATCGTACTTGATGCGCCAGTAGTCAATTCTTTTCCTGTCGGAATGGAATTGGTTATAAATGAAATAAATAAAAGGGAATTTAGTCTTGCTATGAGTAAGCAATTGGCCAAGTGCCAAACTTGAGCTACATAAACTTTTCCCAAGATATCGATGAATTCAACAAGTGAAAAAGGTGGCTTTTTAATTTCGGATATGTCGCTCAATGATATGCAGTGAGCCAATTTTGATGTTTTCCAAGGCAAATTGGTATACAGCCCTAAATAGGTGCACCGCTTTCTTTTTGATTCATTTTCTACGTTCTTTTTTTTCTATATTATTATCCTTTTTTTTAAAGTTTCGTTATTTATTGAAATTTGAATGCAAGAAAATAACTAAATGATATTAGAAATAAAATGATCTTATGCCGAAAATTAAGATTCATTATTTAGTTTTATAGAAAATATCTTTGTGCTTGTGAATTCTATTGAAAGCATTTCATTGTTTGATATCTTTTTTTATGCATCTGATGTTGCTTATTTCGTAAAAAGGAACATCACTTATAATTAAGAAAAAACAGGTATGCGACTACGGGATGAATTTTCTGAAAAACGCACTAAAATAATTATATTTTTCAATATTTTCAAAAAATAGATTAAAAAAAACATCTATTGAACTAAAATATACCAGTTAAGTGACAAAAGTGTTTTAAAAACTGGAAAAAAGACTTTTTATTTGGGTAAAAAGAGGTAGAAAGAAAAAATCTTCTTGTTTAGAAGTTTATCAAACAATTTTCTTAAAAGTTTTCAGGTAGCTTAAGAAATACATTATCTAGTTCCTGAACTAAAATTAAGCTGTATTTTCATCCATTTTTTTAAATATTGGGATTCGACTGATAAATAATACGAAATTTTAAATTTTTTTTCGCATTGTGAAGCACTAAAACAACTATGAAATATTTCTAAACAAATAGCTTACTTATTTTCTAGTTCAGGAACTGCAGAACATATTGAGACAATATTATTCGGAATTTGAAGAGAAAATGTGCATTAGACTTTAATTTATGAGGTTAAAGTTATATCAAAGATTAGAATTTGGGAAAATATCATCAAAGACTAAAATAGCATTGAAACGTATGTAAATTCAAATATAAAAATCAGTGTAACTTCACAAAAAAAATACTTTGAAACAAAATTCTAACGTTTTTATAAAAAAAATATGTTCAAACATTCAAAATATTAAATAAAAAAAAATCATAATTTTGCAAAAAATCGACTTTTCTATGTAAGTCATCTATCTAACACTGCACATAAATAATATATTTCGAATTATAAGAATCAATGACATATATGAACACACTAGTTCTTTTTGCTTGATGTATTCGAATCATATTAACTGGTTTAGCAATAAAAATTTTTGATTTGTATAAATTCCCAATGGTATCCAACCCAATGGTATGTCGCAACAAATTCCCAATGGTATGTCGCAACAAAAAGAACGAGCGTCCATTTTAAGTGCAAGATGTTGTTCTGTCAAAACATTTCCCTCCAACAATGGAACCAATCTTGTTCCGATAACAGTTTTTCCCGCTCATTTCGATCTCATAACCTGCAATTAAGTCAAACATTTGAGAAAACTTATTTCCTCGTCTGTTATGAACTCCAAACAGCAGCAGCAGAAGAGGAAGACAGAGGCACATACGGGCTTTTAATTAAAAATCCTGCTCTTGCTCCTTCAAATTAAATTTCCAAATAAATTGAACAAATAATAACGGAAGTTCCGAAGCGAGCCGGAGCAGTTTATTAAAAAAAACGGGGGTGGGTGGAAAGAAGGGGTTTGCTTCACTGAAGAAAGCAATAAGCGCCTTAAGAATTTGAAGAAACAAAATAATCTTTTCTGTTCCTTTTAATAATGGTACTACCAAAGAGTTAAATATTATTTTGCCTTAGCAACTGGTGATGAAAAAGTACGCAAAACTTTCATTTCTCTTGTTGATAAGGATATTGTCTTTTTGATTAAGATATCAAACAATCATCTGATACAAAATTTCTCGATATTAAATTCTAACATTGTTAGAAATGGAGCGGCAATGCGAGAGGTGCGACATTTAATTGAAATGATAAAGGCGAGAAATTTTTTCGCTTATTATTTTCTTTTTTTGGATGTAAAATGTTTATTCGGAATGCTTGAAGTTTCGTAGAATTAAATTATAAAAAGTAATCCCAATACTAGAATGGTTCCTAATTTCTTTCATCCGTTTGTATCTTGACTTTTATGTATATTAGCTGATATAGTGTTGTCAAAATGTAGATACAAATTTATCTAAAGTATGGAAAAAAATAGCAAATCACTGGATTCCAAAAATAATTTTTCTTTCCTTCTTATGAACTGTAGAAGCTTAAAATATTCAATATAAGGAAAATATTATAAATGCAACTAACCTTCTCATAGTTTTAATGTTTTTAATAACAAATTTATATCAAATTCCCATGATATCTAACTACAGATTTAATACTCAGATACAATTAAATTTTAAAATCCATGCTGCATTTGACAGAAGACGAAAGAAAGATTTGATGCGTTATGTTTATTATTATCTTTGTTTTATTAAATTCAATACAATTGAAGTCGCAAACGATTTTGTACAGTTTAAACATTTTTGTGTTTGTTTAAGCTAAATTTAATGTAACGTTAATCGCAGACGATTTTGGTAAAGTTGTAATTTATTTATATACATTATTTATGACTGAATAAAACTTAATTTTTCCTGAATAAAGTTATTAAAATTATAAATAAGTGAATGGCAATTTCGATTGGGATAAAAAGAGTTTTCAAAATATGAATTTTTACTTATGTGGTTTAACTATAATTCCATTTCAGTATAAGATAACACACAATTAAATATCTACCACACTTACCTATGAATAATATTAGATTTATGTTTAAATAAAATTAAAATCTGTTTATGAAATAAAACCAAATTTTTTTGTATCAATAAAATATGGAACTAACCATAAAAACAATTTTAATTCAATCATTTGCAATATAAAATTTTACTTTTAGCTTGGAGAATCTTTTCTGTAAGAGTAAAATACTTGCGAGAAGGAAAATAAAAGTAATTTATGCAAAGTCAGTGCACCTTCTAGTATTTAACACTGAAAATATCTTTCTCAGATTCGAAAATCATAAATGAATGATCTAATGATTTACTTGTGTGAAGAGATTATTTGCCAAACCAAATTTTTAGAAAATACTCCAATTTTTGACATTCTTTTTTCATAGTTCTATAAACCTTTTTTTGGAATCGACTTAGAAAAGTATAAGGGCATAATATTTTAAACTTTGTCAACTTTAAATCTAGCAACATTTTGGGAGAATGAAATTGAGCAATTCTGTACAATATGACTTAAATTTAGAAATTTCATAATTATGTATTTAGAGTTTGATTCCATAGATCATGATATGGTTATAAATAGGTTTACAATTGAATGGAGAAAAATGTTGATGCTGTAATAGGAATCGAAATGTAGAAAAATTGCAGTAAAAAATTGTGTGATGGTTTTTGGTAAATTATTATGTGAAATCTCTAAATGATTTTCTTTCTTTAAGAAATTATACTTAAAAGAAATTATAATCTTAAACATAAAAAAAAATCTTATATTATTTCATACTGAAGGTTGCAAAAATGAGTAATAGTAGTAGTTTTTTTCTCATCTGTAGTTTATTTGTTCTTGTGTATTTTTTTTTGCAGAAGTCAGTTCTTTGCTGTAACCTTGAAGTCAGATGAACTATTTTTTTGACATACACTAAGACAATATTAAACTTCTAATGAACTTTCCTTTGGCAATTTTCTGTTTAACACTTTATGTACATTTGTCAGTTTAATGCAGTTTGGTGCATTTATATTTCAAAGGACTAATTAACACTAATTGTCACCCTTGCGAAGGGCTAATAAAGCACTTCCTTTATTCTTAATGGACAAAAAACGCTTAAAAGAAGCGATAATCTTAAACACCAAGCAAACATTTCTTATTTTATGCTTAAGGTTACAAAAAGAGTAAAAAGAGGTCTGCTTTCTTTCTTTATTTTTTTTCTTGCCCTTCCTAACCTGCCATTGAAAGCCACAGCTTCTATTTTCTGTGTTCTCTGGAAAAAATAATAGAAGAAAGACCGATTTAAACCTTAACCTAAACAACTGTCCGGAAAGACAAATAAAAAAATAAAATAAAAAAAGATTTTTCTTTTAACCTTTGCACTGAAATAGTCTCAAATGGAATTCTGCTATTAGTTCTGCAAAGTAAAGATTTAAAAAGAAAAAAGAATTTGATAAAATAAAGAAAAGAAAAAAAAGCGCTAAAGAGAAGTACAAAAAGCGATGAAAAGCAATCAAAGTGACTCGACTGTAGTGGAAGAGAAAAAAAAAAGCACCACCAGGTGAAAAAACAATGTTTATTTTGAAACTCAAAGACAAAGGAATAGGGGAAAAAAGAAAAAAAAAATGGCGTTCTATACAACGAACCAATAGGCATTATTCCTTTTATTTTCCTTTAGAAAGGAATTTGTCTCTTAGATTCTTTTTATCATTCCGTGAGACATAATTCGTGGATTTGTAGACTGTAAATTCTACAAGTGGGGGAAAGTTCATTTGATTTGAAATTTCTCCGGACGTTCTATTACTTCTGTTTGCGAGTCATTTGTTTCATTCAGTTGCTACGAATGAACCGAGTTATTTTATTCATTGTCTGTTTTGCTGGATCATTTATTTGTTTAAGTACTTAGTTTGCTGAAGTTGCCCTCTGACAAATTTATCACCGGTGTTCCTAATGTGCGCTCAACATTTGTTTCCATTCGTCGCATTTGTTTGCCAGAACCAGGGATATTCTTTTAATGCATTCCTTCCGAGTTTGAATTTATAATGATTTTTCCTCGATTCTAATGTTTGCAGTGAGGCTTTATGAGCGAGAATAAAGTTTACTTATGTTGAAAGAAAATGAATTGCGGTGTATAGAGGAAACTACCGCAATATATATCGAAATTCTGGAGAAGGCAATTTGAAATTTTCCCTTTGATGAAAAGAAAGATACTATATTTCGAGTGGAAGTAAGATTTATGGCATTCTGTGACTTTTCTTACTTATTAAACCATAGTTAACGGATAATTTTAAAAAATCTATTATATAAATAGTTATGTTTGTCGAACAAAGAGCTAATTTAACTAGTTAAGTGCGTTAGACCAGTATATAGTCAATCCAAATCTTCATTTTGGTGCAGTCGATGGGCAATTTTTTATCTAATAAAAATGAAATCTACTCGCTTAGTCGAGATTTTTTGCAAATTTAACTATGCAAATATTTATATTGCGTTCAACGTATATATGCGACTTTATTTTAACCTGCTGAAGTGATTCCCCCCAAAACTTTCTTGCATACTGTCTAATAAAGATGTTATCCCAGAAAACGCCTTGCATGTCATAGGTGTACATTAGTTGCTAAATATTAACCTTTGGCGTGAATATAGCATTTTTACTGAATACATCGTGTCATCCTTGGCGAGTAATCCCTGGCATGCAATTAATAGCATCCGAAAATCAAATTTGTGTTTTAAACGCGTTTTTCCTCACCGATTGAAACAAAAATTTGACATAGAATTAAAATTATAGTCGCAAAATAACATATCAAAATTTGATATATTTAAGCCATTGCGCAATGAGTCATCGCGTTTACATGTTTCTGAAAGTACAGACCGACAGACGGTCAATCCTTTGTTGGATTTAGCTCAAACTTTTATAGGTGTTTAGACTATAGATACTAATTTCATGCATTGAATTTTATCTTTTTATCTCTCTTCGTTTTGTGTTTATTGTGTTAAATTATATTCAAACTGCCGGACAGAAAGACTTTCACTCAGCGGATTTTGAACAAAATGAGAGAGAGATCTAAATTTGGTATAGAGACTGTATACCAAATTTCATCCGTCTGATTTCAAAGCGTTTTTGAGTTACTATATTTGTCATAGACAGACGGACATTTTCCAAAAATATGTTCTTCGAACTCAGGGTAGTCTAAAACATGGAGATTCGTCAAAATCTCGAGTTCGAATTTTTTGACGATTACTATAATTTATACTACATATGCAAGAAAAAAAAGACGGAAGATTTGAACTTTAAAAATCAAATTCCGTAATTAACTTATTGAAAACAGAAGGTGATTAGACAGTTTAATCTTTTTATTAGTAGAGAGTTTCTTAATATGTGGATAGCAACCATTGGTGACTCTCGAGTCAATTTTTTGTGGGTCGCAACAAGATTTTGAATGTGTATGTATCTTTTTCCTCGATTTGCAAACTCGTAATCTGAGATTTAAATATTGATCAATCCATATGATGACAATATGATTAAAAAACGCAATAGATGAACAAGCAACTCGTGTAAATTATTTTTGTACAATAATATTTTCGAAAATTATAATTCAAAAACATCCTAATTCGGTTAAATTTTTAGTAATGGAAATTTTAAAAAATCTCTCAAAGTTAAACATTACCATTCTTCAAGATACATTTGTGGTAAATTTAGTAGCTGTAGATTAAGCTGTTTGGTCTGTTGAGTGCAAACGCACCCACGCATTCCACACGCAACACACTACACCCTTATTTATTATTAGTAAAAGTAATACTTGTTTATGAATTTTCATCTGCAATCAAATATCTTAAGATTGAATTAGACAGACAACATGGAATATTAATGTATGGAGTAATTTACTTAAGGAATTTTCGCAGACGATCTTTTTTTTTCTCAGACGTTAAGAATTTGCATTCCAGCCGAAAAAAAATGTCTACAAAGACTAGACAAGATGTAACTAATTCAATTTTTAAATAAATTCCTTTGAAATTCACAAAAGAATTCAAAGCTGTTTCCCATTTATATTTGTGAGAATGCTTGTACTTTTCCTATTAAATGTCAGAATATTACACATTACTTTCGTGTATATCTTCCTCTTGTGTCTATTTTTTCTTTTGTAGTACAAGTAATGAAGCTTGGATGAACATTAAGAATTGTTTTTAAATAGACCGTTTGACTGTTATATTAACTTGACTGAATATATTGCATTTCTTTTTAGTTAAAATATCGTAATATTCACAAGAAAAAAAATCTTAATCTAACTTTTAAATACAATTTATTTTACCAGACTACTGAACTTTTATTTTACTACAATATTATTACAATTTTATTTTACTAGATTAATAAAAGAAATTTTTAAAATAGTTTTGACTGAATATATTTCCGCAAGACTCTTCATGATATTCGAACATCATATTTATGTCATTAAGCCTTTTTTATTTGTATAATTAATGGAGAAAGTATTAATAATTTCTGTGTTGCCATTTATCAAACACAAATAAAATCTGATAAGCACAAAGAAATATAAAAGCTCCAGTTATGACAAATTGTTCGGTTCTGATGTAAATAAATTAGTATATTAAATATTTAAGGATTTGAATTTTTCTGATATATATACAAATGATGCTTCTAATAAGATATAAAATTAATTATTTTTCTAAATCATATTTTTTAAAAGATATTTTATTTTTCCTACTAATCGTATGAGCACTTCAAATGTTACAAGGATATGTAAATTAAGGAGTTCTTTTTTTTAATTATACTCGACATCTAGGATTTGACAAATAATTTGAAGTATCGAACAGAAAAGTTACTTTTGAAAACTATTGCATAAACCGGGAAAACTTTTAACATATTTAAAATGTTTTTCGCAAACAACATATTTTAAGTATTAATAATTGATTCTAGATCTTTCTGATATTGATTTCATACAATTGTGGACATTTTTTTATTAAGATTATTAAGTACATAACCGTAACTGTTGATCATTTTATTGGAAAAAAGAGTAAATTCCAGATTTCATATCTAGAGTATTAATATCAATATTTGATGAGAAATTTAAACATAAATAACATTACCTCTAATAATGTATTCACACGTTAATATATATGACGTAACATAAAATGTTTTAAACCATCTCTTTTTGTGGAAAATAAGCTAGTAAATGCATGAAAGTTTAATATTCTTTTCTTCATATAGTTATTTTCTTACCTGAATTTCCTTTTAATTAATTAAATTTAATTTAATCTATTGAATAAAAAGTTTGCATTCTAAGAGATATATTTCTTTCAGCGATGAAAAAAAAAAGATAATTGAATTGGTTCATAAGTAGATATATAAATTAAATTAAAAAAACTATTTCAAAAATCTTTAGAAATTCTTTGAAGATCGAAAATAATTTAAGTAGGCACCAACAGGTACTTGCCTGTAGTTCTTGGTTTCCGTTACCACGTTAAGTACCTGAAACGAATTGGTAAATCATTTGTAACAGAGGTATAATTGATTGAGGCATGGCGATGATAAGGCTTTTAAATAAATAAGATTATGGAGAATGTAACAAATTTCTGTCTGTCTGCAAGTATATATATTCTCGAACTTATATTCTTAGCTAAATAAAAAAAAACTGATAAATTTAAGGGAATTCTTCACAATGAATTGCTAACTGTTAAGGGACTCATCCTGACTTCGCTCCAAGTAAAACATAAATTTGAATTAATTTTCCCTGAAGATATTGCAGATGGGCAACCTTTTCCATAAAATACAGCGAAGTCAAACGTCTATCTCAAGTGATATCTAGTTGCTGTAAGCTTACTTTGATCGACAGATGATAACCGTTCTTCTCCTTCTTGTTGAGTTCTTGATTCATGGATTGGGTAGATTTGTAGATCTAGTAGTATTACAGCCATCACGATAATATCAATTCGTTTACAGAGAAGAACTCTGGCATTGCATCTGCATTGTCTGTCAGGATAAAAACTTGAAACTGATTTACGATTTCACAAGCATGATTTCGTAGACAACTGCAGTCAAATTAATTTTTTGCATTTTATTGATTATTAATTTTTATGATTTTATATTTTTCTTTTTAAATAGTAAATTGTCAAATGAACTAAACAGAATAAAGATTTTTGAAAGATGATTAGAAAGCCAAAGTAGAATGCAACATTAATAAGCCATAGAATCCACAATTATATCTATATTGTTATTACGAACTTCATATTTTATGTCTTTTCACGATCTCGGTTAATAATGCATTACTTAAATGATTTATTCTTCGTTTGTTTCAAGCTATTAACTGTTTGAAAAAATAATCTAGAATATAACTTTGTTGTAAGAACTATTTTTGTTTCAAATATCGGATAGGTAACTTTTTGTAATAATTAAAAAGAGAGAGAATTTTCAAAGCAACATGAAATAAAAATTTACTTTTATCATAGTAAGAAGTAAGAATGAGACAGGTTTCTAGGAAGATGCAATTTTTTTCATGTCAAATGCAAATCTATTAAAAGAATATTTTCATTTGAATGTTGCAACTACAGGGCGAAAATGTGCAAAATTTTGTGAAAGAAAAAAAAAAAAAGATTATTTTTTTATTCAACCACCACTTTTTGGTCATTTTTTTATTAAAATAAAATGGAAAGCAATTGCATAAAAAGAAACTCCAAAAAATGAGCATTTTCATGTACTTCATAGTGCTTTTAGATATAGGATTTTTTTTTCTTGAAATAAATTTTGAATTTCCCATGTTATTCAATAACTTGTTTTATTCAAACAGAACAAAAGGAATTTGAAAATAGATAAAATATTTTCGAAATGGCAAAAAGAATATTGATTGCAATAAAACATTTTTTGTTTCTAGTATGACGCTGAAAGTTTGTTGCAATAGTTAATGAAGAAACATCCGTTTAAGATGGAATGCAAAGAAATAAAAGTTTTCCTTTACTTTAGTAAAAGTTAACAAAGATCAAAAGGTATTTCAACTGGTAAGAATTTTGGAGATTTTAATCAAGTCGAATATTTTTTTTCCATGAACGCTGCATAAATTCGAAAATTGGTACAACATATGCGGAATCGCAAAGGAAGATTGATTTTAATACAGCTTTTTCTACCAAATTTCCTGAAGAATCAGAATCAGAGCAGCTGACTTTTTCGCCACGCTCTCTTTCCCCGAATAGCATTCTATGATTCATCTCCATATTTGCTTGTTATTTCCGAAGCTTTGTTTAAAATTTACACTTAGATGGGGAAGTAGATTTCCTTTCTGAGATCTCCTCCAGATAAACCAGAAGTCATCTTCTTTCTTCTTCTGGAAGAAAGTCCATTTCGAATGCTTTTGTAAAAAGTATGAGAAGTAAGAGAGAGATAGAAAAAAAAAAGAATACTTTAAAATGTACCAGAATTCTGAGAAAGCTTCCCTGGGAGAGCTTCTATCTCACCCTGTCCATATATATACGTATTTTGCGTGACTTCAATATTCGCGTCCATCAACAAGAGTTCTGAATTATTGATTTTTTTTTCTTTTGTCCCTTTTTCTTCGATTTTTTTTCGCGCCTTTTCCCATCACTGTTGGAGAAGAAGTTTTCTGAAGAATTTTTCTTCACTTTCCAGAGGGGGAGAGAGGAAAAAAAAGTGAGAGAAAGCTGCAGATTCTTTAAGGCCTCCTCCATTATTGGATGAAGCTGGGGTCCTTGGAAGAAATAGCTTGGAATCTATGGAGACCACCACATTCCACTTCCCTCCACTCCCCCGTCGCTGCCAGTCAGTTTATATCACACCCCTCAAAAATTTTTTTCCTACGTAGACCCGTCCGTCATGCTTTTCTTCTCGCCCCCTCTACCGCCCCTCCCCTTGTGCCATTCTGAAATCGTCGAAAGTTACGATTTGACTCAGGAATATTAGAACTTCGGCAATTTGAGAATGGCGACTTTTCAGTTCGAAGAATATAAATCTTTCTTATCGAAATTCCATTTTGTTTCCGAGATGGGAACTAAATCGACATTGATTAATATAAGTCATCTAAATTCGACCTATTAAAGTTTTTTTTTTGTGGGGAGTATATGTTTTATAAAGAGGCCATAATTTTCTTCGTATAGGATAAAGAATGGAAAACTCATCACAAAAAGTTTGAGAGACCACTTAAAAGTTTTTGAATATCAGTTTATAATCTTCCTTTTGATTAGCAGAATTGCATGAATGGATTTTTACTTCATAATCACTTGATTTTTAAAAACTATACTAGGATTTATAAGAACTTAACTTTTTTCTTTGAGCTATCATTATGCATCTCACCACAACATGTATAATAAGAAACATTAACATACAGAACAGTAATAGTACTATAAAACAGACATTATTTTTATCAGTTATGCAAAAATTAGTTTGCTATTTATAATAATACATATTTAATTAAATTAGAAATGTGTGTATATATATTTATATATGAGCGCATTAAATGGGGACCTTGAGGCTTTTTGGCAACACTTGATAATTTAAAATCCGAATCTGAAAATAACAAATGTACATACAAGTTAAAGCTTATGCTCGGAAGCTTCTTCCTGCGCATTACTTTCTCTTTATACGAAGCATAGAGAGAAGCATAATAATTTTCAAAAAAAAAAAAAATCGAACACTTGAGATTTGAAATTTTGACGAATCTCCACGTTGTAGAACTCTCCGAGCTCGAGAAATTTATTTTTGTTATCATGACCGTCTGTCTATCTATCTATCTATCTATCCATCAATCTGTGCCAAAGATAACTCAAAAATTCTATGATCTAGAGTGTTTTTAAGGAAATTTTCAGATTTTTGTCAAATTTTGAACAAAATCCATTTAGAGGAAGTCTGTCTAGATGACCACAAAACACGATAATCACAAAATAGAGAGAGCTAAATGGGAAAACATTTGGTGCACAGACTTATCATCTAAAGTGTAAATCTGTATCAAATTTGGAATCATATTTATCAAAGATTTGACTTTCTTTCGGTCTGTATGTAAAGAATGTAAATGCGATATTTTCAAAACGTGATGAATTAAATTAATTAGTATGTAATTTTGTGATTTCAATTGTAATTATGTGCCAAATTTTTGTTTTCAACAGGTTGTAAACAACATATGTAATACACAAATTCTATTTTCAGGTATCTATTGCTAAATGCTAATGATCACTCGCCAAAAAATCCTACCATTGGGAGTTATCTTTCCAAAACTTGCACGCAAACTTTCTAATAACCTTGTCTTGCCGGAAAAAGCCTTAAATGGCACTGGCGTACATTAGTTAAAAATATTAATTTTTGGAATGAATTTACCATTTTTACTGAATCTATTTTGGCATCCTTGGCGAGTTATTTAGTGATTAATCCATGGCAGGAGTTAATAATATCGGAAAATCGAATTTGTGTTTTAGACGCGTTTTACTCAACCGATTAAAAAATATTTCAAAACTCCACTTGCAGTCAGAAAATCCAATACCAAATTTGACATATTCAAGTCATTGCCTTTTTAAATTATCGCGATTACATGTTTCTGAAAATACAATCCGACAGACAGTCAATACACAGTTGGATTCGGCTCAAAATTTGTCTGGTGTCTACATTATAGATGTTACCAAATTTTATCTATCTAGTTCTCTTCGTTTTGTAAGCATCGTGTTAATTTATATTAGAACAATCGGAGAAACGGACTTCGTCTAAACAGAGTTAAGTCAAAATTGGATAAAAATCTGCAAATTTGGTGTAAATAACGTACACCAAATTTCAACCACTGAGTTCAAAGCGTTTCTGAGTTATTTTTCTCAGAAAGAGACCGAATGACGGGCATTTTGAAAAATATTTTTTTCAAACTCAGTGAGGAATAAAACGTGGAGATTCGTCAAAAACGCAAGTTCAAATTTTTTGAACTTTTACTATACTTTTTCTCTATTTTGCATAGACAAAGTATAAAATCTTAAGTGTATATTTTTCCATTTATTTTTAATAATTTTTCAAAGTGCAAATATACTTTTAGGTCAATTTGTAAATAAAATAATGAAGAGTTCAAACCGTTTCAAACCTTTTGATGGAATTTTTGTGTCTTTCGATTTTCTTAACTTTTACTGCGCCCAATTTTCTTGCTTGTATGATATTTTAGACCAGAGGATTAAATCTTATTTTATTTTTTAATAAGTTTGCTCTTAAATCTTTTAATTTGTCAGAGAAATAACCATCAGGATCATAGATGGTTTATCCTGAGTACAAGAAAAGAAGACATATGGTCCCAGTTAATCTTATTTCTAAGATTGTATTCTCTAATCCTTTATTATTTATTGAAATCTTATTAGTATGCTATCTGCCATGTGGGACACGTGATATTCAGATATTTATCTAATTAGAACACCATTTCTTTTCTATCTCTTAACTATTGTGATGGAGGGATCATCCTGTGAAATAAATGATATGGCGCAATCAAATAGTATGTATGAATGACAGATGATTCATGCGACAGTAACGAATTAAAAAACATTTTTTCTGTTATCTCTAAAATTCGAAGAATCTGCAATTTATTAAAGTTATTTTTGTATAATATTTTCAAGTAATTCAAATCATTCTTAATTGAAATAACGTATTTGACAAAATGTATGTTCGTTTACAAAAAGAATTTTCTTAGTTCATGCATCCTGTATGTCTAAGTTGATATAAGAAAACAAAACTCATCTGCAGGCAAAGCCATAAATTCAAATAAATAAATAAATAAAAATAAATAAACGAAATTTTTTAAAAAGAGGAATGATAGATATATGATTTTATACCATTAAAATAGAGTCAGAAAATGTTTGTCAGAATCTGCTGTAATTAAAGACTCTATCGTCTGCAAATTTTTAATTTAATTTTTTTGGGGAAATTTTGCGGGAATTCCTGAATTTTTCAATTTATTAGAATTTTTTATGTTTGAATAATTATTGAAAATATACACTGAGGATATTAAATACAAATATTTTAATGAAGCGAAAATTGATTGTTTTGAAGGGATAAAACATTCCAAAAATGTAATGAAAATTAAGAAAAAATTTATCATTAAATTTAATCAGTAAAAGATGATCAGAGTCAAAAAAATATTTCAAAGTACGTTTTCAAATTTCAATAATTTAGGAATAAAAGTTATAGTTCATCATAATATATATAATACAAATTATAAAGCAAAAGTCATTCTTCAGTTACAATTAATTTGATCTTGGAAAGTTTTGTCTACTTAAAATTCAGCAATTAATGTTCCTCACCAGGAGCTTTTATCATCGATTTCAGTCTTTTGAGCATAAAATATTTTCTTGTTTCTTTTGGCTCCAATAGATTTCCTTAGCGTTTTCACTAAATTTTAAAATGATTCCTTGCTTTGGCATTGCCCTTTCTTAATTACGACTTTATTATTATCTTGACTATTATTCTTGTTCTTTCGGTATCTGGAATTGTTTTCACGTGTTGTAGAAGAGCAAGAACTTCATTATTTCATCTGTACACTTGAAGTCGAAGTTGTTTGAAAGGTCCAAGGGTTTCTTAGTTCAAATTTTGTTACAATATTGTTAATATTGTTACGAAAATTTATTCGAAAATCTAGAGTCCCATGCAGTGGATGCTCGATGGAGCAATATAACAGCCTCACACGGAAAACACCATCATACAAACAGCAAAACAGCCGATAAGAACCTACAGAAGAACACATTTACAGAAAACAGCAGCATGCAAGTAACAAATCGGTAATAAATAACCGAAAAACACAAGGCATGCCGGCGTCCTGGCATAATGGTTGCGCATGTTCCCCGTGACCTGGGCGTCCTGGGTTCGAGTCCCAGTTTGGGCATGGTTGTTTTTCCTGTTCTATCTGTGAGATGTGTGAATGTGTCCTCCTGTAAAAAGGGGTTGTGCAAGCGAATGAGTGATGCGTGAGTAGTCAAGTCGTACTCTTGGCCCAAGTTGGCTCTACGATAAAAACAAGAGGCGTTCCTCCTTAGGCTGAAATCGGCTGTCTTTGAACAGCGGGCTTGTCCGTGGCAAGTGCCATAAGAAACAACAACAACACAAGGCATTCAGAGAATTTCTCACAATACTGACTTCACTGGTTAATGATCGCAATCATTTCACTGAAGGTAGGCAGCTGTAGGGTTTTCGGTCAGCTGTATCTTGTTGTGGAAAGTTGAAATAACGGGTTCTCTCAGAAAAGCCATCTCCTATTTCTGGCAAGTATTTCTAACCTAGTATTGTTATATGATTACGAGATTTCTAGGTACACCAAACATCTCCTAGAAGTTTTTACCTTGAAGCTGAGACACCCTGTATAAGTAAGAGTAAATTTTGGAAATTTTTAAAAACTAATAAATGGAGCATAGAACATTATCATGCTATGATGTTCAGACAAGATGTTTGAATCTTCTTTAAGTTGTTTCTTCTTTTTTTGTATTCTGTAATATTTTGCTATGATGTTCGGACTAGAACTTTGAATCTTCTTTAATTTTTTTTTAATATTCTGTAATATTTTTCGATTAACTTTTCAGCAAAAATAAAGAGAAGTACGACACTTAGGAATTTATGATTCACAGAGAAGATATGCATACGCTGCAGTGATGGATTTCTAAGGTTGTATAAAATGATTACTTTAAAAAGAAAGTTATTTCTTCTCTTGAAAATAACTTTCGGAAAAGTTATTTCTTCTTTAAGTTTCGCCAGTTCTATAGATGCTAAGATGATAACAAAAGATTTGGAGGAATACAAACTATTTTTGCAGAATATTAAACAGTTTTGGAGCGACATACAGAGCATGACTAGTGAGACGAGAAATAAATTCAGAAGATCCTCAAATAACTTCGAACAGTTTTTTCCTCACAAGAGAGAAAATTTCGGCGCTTTCGTGAAAGCCGCTTTTCGAAAATATTTATTTTAGAACATATATTTACATATTTTTCATTTTGTCAGCAAACTAAGAATTTTTGAATAATCTGAAATTTGCTGCAAAGCTGTTGGGGCAGAAAAGTTTTTCTTGAGAATAAATAAAAAAAAAAACAAAATGACTTTTTTTTTTTTTGGAAAAAAAATGCAGAAAACGCTATAAAACATTTTCGAAACTTTTATGCTTTATATGATACAAACTTCAATTATTAATATATTTAGAAAATATAAATATGAAATTCAATTTTTCTCTTCTTAATCAAACACACTTTCATTATTTAGAATGCATTTATTATTATTTCGCATTGGCTTTGCATAAAATAACGAACACTTCTATGAAATATTTATAGGCTAATACACTTAACTAAAATATGACAATATTCATCTATTTTGTAGATAAATGTATTGAAATTACATATCTATTTCATTCTTTACTTCTAATAAACATGATTGTGTGTGTGTGCTGATGTTCTAAGTTGAACAGGCCAAACTGTTCAATTTAGATCTACCAAACTTGGTACATAATATATACCTTAGTGTGTCAAAATGTGCATTTCTTAACGTTTTTTTAAAATTTTAATTATAATTCTAATTAATTAAAAATTAAATGAAGCTTTGGTGCTGAAAATGATACAATACAGAATGATTTTTTTTTGCGTCATCTTAAAATTCAAAACATTAACTTTTCGATGATACTGGGATATAAATTTTTTAATTATATAAATTAAATTATTTTTAAAGATATCTTAAGCATATTTTCTAGCAATAATTTTTGCGCAAAATAAAATTCAACTTGGACGAGCACATTATGTTTGAAAAAAAAAATAACTAGCTTTACTCAACGTGTTGCTATCATAATGACAAAAACTCAAATTAAAAAATTAAATTACTGCTCACTAAAAACTAAACATAGAAAGAAGTAACTTTTACCATGTGTCTGTTTGAAATAAAATAAATATAAAACATGGTATTTTCTAGAAAAAAACAAATACAAGAAAAGGGATTCTGAAAATTTCTAAAATATCTGTATTATTAATTCAATAATTCTGAGGTATTTAAGGCAAATGTGTTCAATATATACAGGATATCCATTCTAATCGGGAGTCAAAAGATAATTTATAAACCATTTGTATGTGGTATACAAATTTAATAAGAAAAATTGTTTAAATGAAGTAAGTAATTATATTTTATGCAATTTAAGTCAATGAATGTTCTGATGAGTTATATAATTTAAAATTTTTGTCTAGATTCTAGGTTCTATTCTTGATGCACTAATAAAAAAAAAAATTCTTCCTCCGACAAAAATTATTTGAGTTCTGAAAATCTAAACATCACTATTTTATAAAAACTCGTGATTTTAGACTGTACATTGACTGTCTTGCAGAAAATATATTTATCAGTAGGTAGATACCCAGAGATTTCATTGGCCTAAAATAATGAAATTGTTGTTTGAGTTAAAATAATTATATTCAAGGCTTCATGTCTCAATTAAATTTGTTTTTAGAAGATTGGAAATTTTTTTAAATTTAAAATTTGGAGTGTCAAGAATAATTTATTGAATATGATTTAAAGTAGAATAGTGAATGTTTCTTTATTGAATTTCCATATTAATGTAAATATCATAAATTCATATTTGCATAAGAATTCATTTATATGCAAATTTATTAATAATTTATTGTTGATGACTATTTAAAATTTTAAAGTTTATTAAATTATAATAGTTAAGATGAAACAGTGCTTGAGTGAGTCCACAGAAAATTTAACTAATTAATTTGCAGTTTAAATATCTCATTTTATGCAAGTAACGAAAAATGCGATTATGATGCAATAATTATATTGTAATCAAATAAATTCCTTTAAGCATTAGTTATTTTGAAATAATTAGTTCTATATAAATTTAAAGCAACACAAATTCATGCGAGCTCCAATTGTTGTTAACAGTTATTATGGAAATTTTTTAGTTAATAAAATATTAGTTTATGTTTTATTACATAAACATTACCCCCTTTGAATAATTTTCCATATAAACTCATAGTTTCTTTAGCTCAAAAATGTGGATAGTTTCATAAAATATTTCTATAAATTTCACATGTTATAGTTAAATATTTTCAAGCATTTATTAACTAAATGATATTTTTTTTTCTTTTATATGCATTTATAAAATAACTTAAAAATTAGTTTATAAGAGATTAAATTTCTCATGGGACAGTGTGGGCAGATGTTGAAAAGTTGTCAAATAAGTAAGTGGATTTTGTTTCTTTTGGATTTGTAGTTATTGTGACGGAATAGTTGTGACTATATTTTTGAAACAGTAGGGTTTGTGATTGGACATCTGGGACCGTTTGATATCAGACCACAATTCTTGTGTTACTACCGCTGACCATAGATCATTCAGTACATGTGGTGATAAGGCAATTTTTTTTACGTCTAAAAATGATAAAAATAATAATGATTTTTAGACGAAATAAAAGTGGTATAGAATGCAATATGGTAAATGGAAAAGAAATTTACTTGCAGATTTACTTTGAAAATCCGCTTCATGTTTTGTTATAAAAAGCTACGATCTCAGTTGAAGAATCATAAAATGATCTACAACTGTTAATGACATATCGTGCTTAATCTAAATTTCTGTGGTAATTCCTCACAAAAATGTTTAAGAAGAATGCTGCACTTGATAAAAAAATAATTGAAAATACTTGAAAACCAGAAGTGGCGAAATATTTAATATTATAAAAATGTAAACGTTTTTCATATTATTTAAGAAACCGTCTATGGGTTTCCAGGAGGTCCAATAAGCATGGCGACAGTTTCACAAAACATACGAAGCACAGGCAGCAGAAACACATCCTACATGTGCACAGAGAAACAGCACTTGTAGATACTAACAGCACAAGCAGATAACTGATCGCCAACCGTAAACACTTCAGGAACAAACAATTAAAAAGTTCATTCTACTGTGGACTCACTAAAGAGAGAATTGGTACTCGTGCGAGCGCCTTCGCTCTTATAGCTTCCATAACAGAGTACATAAATTTTTAGAATATTCTTCGAATCTTAGTTCCTAGTACTTTCCGAAACCTTTATTTTTGTTGCTTAATTCGTTTCCAAAGCTGGGGGTCACAAGCTTTGGTTAGTGTAGAAACGAGATAGATATTAGTGTGAGTAGAATCCAATACAATAAATGTTTAAAAAATTATAATAATAAAAATTATATCCATGCTCAAGCAATATGGAAGGATCATAGGCTGCTTAAAAATAGTCATTGTCCTTGTCATATAAATTTTAGGAGCTGTTAAGTACCTGTTTAATATTTGGGGATCGTTTAGTAAAATAAAATGATAAATTAATAGGTGGTTGTGATAGATAAAAAGTGTGTCACGTCTTGTTAATGAACTAATAACGAGGAAAAACTTCGTATTTCTTAATTTAAAAGAAAATTTTCTTTCTTTAAAGGAATAGTTTTTTAATTCCAGAATCAATATCGAAATGAGAACTTGTTTTTTTTCTTTTTGTAGTATAAAATTGAAAAAATAAAATTAAATATTAGAAGCTCTAGTTTGAAATATCGTAAGATGAAGATATTTTATGCGTCATTATTATATTTTTCAAATTCAAAATTTGCTTTTAATTATAAAGAAACGATAAAGCGCTCTTAAAAATATATAAATATAGTTACGAAGTTCGTACATATAAATCCAATAACTAAAGCAGTCAAAATATTATTGTAAAATTTATTAAGAATATCTTAACAATTTATTAAATTATAAAAAAAGCTAATCAGAAATAAAATTCGGAGTATTGAAAAGTTCAGTCTTTGAATTTTTGTAAAAGTACATTTTTTTTTGTAATAATATGCTTCAAAATTATTAAAGAAAAGAATAAAAGAGATGTTGATTTTTAATTAAAAATCTAATTAAAATTTTGAAAAATATTATCTTAGTGCGGATTTGCTACTACTACTACTACTAATAATAATAAAATAAATAAAATTGATAGCTCTAACTTGAACGATATGCCCTATAAGGCATTTTGCATAATTTTTTCATCATGCTTGCCACATGACGCAATTTATAGATAATATTCTGATTTTTAAATAATATCTTGCTAATATCATTAAATTAATGAAAGCGATTTCAATATAAAAAATTATTTTAGAAAGGTTCTTAATCGTTATTTAAAAATAAAATTTGTATACTTAACATAGTTTTTTAAAAATATTTCCTGTTTTGATGTGATTTTGAGTGGCAAGGATTCTTTCCTCCGGGTATTGGGCTATTAAGAGGAAACGAAGGGACATCTGAGATCTTGAACAATACATCAATATATTTCATCGCTGAAATGAAACTCAAATCGCTTTCATTGCTGCTAACATTATTTCATCCTTACCTTTTTTTCCAGTATTTATCATCAAGATATTAAGATTCGGCTTTTTTTTTTTTTGCATATTGAATAGGTTTTAGGCTTCAGTTTAAGATATGCGTTTAATAATATTTTTGAATTTTTTTGTATTTACAATTAAAGATTAACTTCAGAATCAGGTGATAAAAACACATTTAAGCTACACCTATTTTTAAACACTGCTGATCTTTGCTGTGATGTAATTTGATGTGTAAGGATATAGATGGAAGATATAGGGAAATACATAGAACAATGAACATAGACATGTAAGAATTCTAAATCACTATAGGTTATATGATACTATTACTATTAACGCTGATACTATTACTATTAATAAATTGGAAATTAAACGAATTTATAATGCATTTTTCTTTTTTCTTATAATTTTGTTTGTGGGTACATTTTATATTATTATTTTTAGACTTATGCTGATTCGATAATATATATATAAATTTTTTTTTTGCCTGCTGCTTGTATGTTCTTTCCTTTTTGTTTTGCATAACTGGTTTGAG
The DNA here is from genome assembly GCF_947563725.1 of Argiope bruennichi. Taxonomy (NCBI): domain Eukaryota; kingdom Metazoa; phylum Arthropoda; class Arachnida; order Araneae; family Araneidae; genus Argiope; species Argiope bruennichi. The sequence goes on from NC_079153.1 coordinate 92,018,796, forward strand.
TGTTATTATATGGTTATTTTATGTTATTGTATTTTTGCTTATTAGTGAACGTATTCTTCTAATTTATTGTTTTATGTTTTTCTTTTCTGTGAAAATGGTACATCTCTTAGGCCTAATTTCAGGGGATTTTCGGGTCACGATTAATCGACATTGGACTGTTTAGTCTCTATTCTTTTATAGAAAAAAAATCCCTTTTTTTGAATCCCTGCTTGAGAAAGTCTTCAAGCCGGATTCTTTTTTTATTTGGTTTAATTTTGATTTTTTTTCCTATTGGTTTTTATTACTATTGTCTCGATTCATCTGAGTTTTAGTAGTAGTTGCATTTGCGCTCACTAAATACTATGGTGCTTTTTCTGTACTTTTTTTGGTTTTAGTTTGACTAAGAAATAATTTTTAGTTGCTATTCCGAAATAATTTAGTTTCGTTTCCAAAATATTTTTAATTTTTTGGAATTAAATTTTGGATATGGTTACTTATATATTCCGGCGAACTAAATGGTCACCAAAGGCCTCGAAGCTTATATTATATACATAGAATAATCAAAAATTGCTATTATTTTTTAAATATATTCATAAAATGATTCCATTTATTGTTATTATTATTAGTTAACTTTTCATATATCTCACAAAACATCATTATATTCGCATTTGCATTATGGAATCTCGTATTTTTTTTTTTTATCAAAGTCAAAACTAGATGAAATCTATCATAAAGAATCAAAACATAATGGGAAGAATGAAAATATAAAATATTGTAGTGAATGAAGAATTGATTCCAAAATTATATGACTATAAACATAAAAAAAGTTGAATAAAAATTCGCAAAAAAGGAAAGAAATTGTTATATATATAACTTAATGATATCAGTCAAATTGGACATTGCATAAATGTAGCTTAGTAAATAATCTCGATTAATAATCTTACTAATTAATAACCTAATTAGTCTTGATTTGAGAAGGATAACATATGCATTAATATTAATTGTCTTATTTTATTAATTCATGCTTTCTATAATTGAAAATTATGCTTAAGGATCGTTATTATAGCATATCTTACAATAGGGAATTTTCTTTTAATAAATAAATATGGGAATTCCTTGCTTCACTTAAGCCTTCTTTGCATAATCGAACAATCACGTTACCAGTTTGTATTTCTAGGGAACCCTAACAATTTCAACTGTTTCATGCCGCCTCTCCTTTGTCAAAAGATTATTCCTGATTTCCTCTCCACTTTTGCAACCATTCTGAAATCTTCGCAAGATTTGCAAGCCACTTTCAAAATTAAGCTTCCATCCCTTCTACCGAAACTTTAGAGAAGGAATAATCCTCTGGAGGGGGTCGGCTTATGATGATCCCCTGTAATTATTCCCAATTACTTACTCCAGACGACTTATCCCTTAAACATCTTAACATCCATACATCTGCAGAAATTGCCTGCAAGTTCCACGCCAGTAACCCCCCGCATTTAATCCGGAACCATTTGTTCTGGAAAGGACAACAATGTCCCTCCCCTCTTGCTGGTGCTGGGAAAGCTTTACGGAGGAACTAATCATAATTAAACGTTTTAAAGACCGGGTCAAATGCTGACGGTGTCTTTAAAGAGGACGATGCTGTCTTTTGGGCCCTGCCCAAACTCAGCAGGTGACCTTTGGAACAGAGCTGATTGCTGGGGGATGGCTTTTCCTAGGATGGGCAGTTTCTGGTGATGGGTTTTGTGAGAAGTGTTTAGAATGAGGGTGTAACTTACGAGATGGGCATTCATTTTCTCGAAACAAAGAGGCGACTCTGCCCTTGAGGGAATTTGTCTTTTCAAATTAGGTAATGGCTTCGTCTGTTTAATTTCCTGTGCTACCTAAGAGGACGATTACAATAATTTGAATAAATGGATTGAATAAAAACCAAACGAAACCATTTTGTAGCTTCCTTTTTTTTATACAATTTTATCGATTTTTTATAACTATTTCTTCTGTTTAAATGAGATATAGATGTAGTTGAATTCACCCACTTATTATACATTCTAGGATCCGGGTAATAAAATCAATTCAGGGCAACTTATATAATGTCACTGTTATAAGAAATATTCGATTGCTCATGCCTGTTACACATGATATTGTGCTTAAAGACATAATAGGCTTTGCGTCTATTATGCAACAGTGCTATTACGATTTCTGTAAACTAAAAGTTTTTGACACGAAATTTGATGAACTGATGACCAATTTGGTGAAATGTAACCTTTTGGCGAACATATTTTGAAACGCATGATATTGTTCTCAAAGACACAATAGGCGTGCGTCTATTATGCAACAGTGCTATTACGATTTCTGAAAACTAAAAGTTTTTGACACGAAATTTGATGAACTGATGACCAATCTGGCGATATGTAACCTTTTGGCGAACATATTTTGAAACGCATGATATTGTTCTCAAAGACACAATAGGCGTGCGTCTAATATGCAACAGTGTTATAACGATTTTTGTTGAATGAAAGTTTTGTTACACGAATTTGAAGACCTAATGGCAAATCTGGTGATGTGCGACATTTTTGGCAACTTGGTGCCGTGAAAGTTACAATCCTTCCCAGAAAACGAAGAAGTCTTCCGAGAATATCTAATCTTGGCAGCAATCTTCGATCAGGGCATTGTTATTATGCATTCATTGAATGAAAATAGCACGGATCGTCGTTGCTTTTGTCCGCTAAGAAACTGCTGCATTTTGTTAAGAATCTGAGCAGAATCGCAGAATAGGGCTCTGAGAGGAGCTAGTGTGTTGCTGGTGTAGTAAATTGTAGATAGGTTTGTTTTTGTTATATTAACTTCAAAATTTTGTCATCAACTACTTTTATAAATTTCTTTTTTTGTCGTCTTGATTAAAATCTATTAAATCCCCAAACCCGATGAACCGTAACAGTGTACTAACATTACTTGCATTTTACACAAATTCTTTAATAGAAAAGCCGACATTTATAAAATTAAATAATTACGAGTTGTTACAATGCAAAACGGTTTAAATAGAGCTTCGATTTATGAGGTACTTGATTTTTTTCACCTTTTCGGTTTCAATATCTCCCATTTTAGAATAAGATACGAATGCTAATTTTAGGAATAAAAACAAATAATATAAATAAAAAGGAAATTTGTCCATTTTATTTCATAAATGGCCTGAAAGCAAAACCAACTATTAATAAAATTACTTACGTAATAGAAGGATTGATCAGTTTTTTGAAGCAACGGCATGTGGAAGTGACGGCTATATTAAAAATGTTAAATTCCTGTAACAAGGGGCAATAGTAGAGAAGCTTATAATGACGCGTCAGCAAATTACTGTTGCAGATATTGAAACCTTCAGATACATATACACAAGAAAATGAAAAAGAAGTTGCAAATTTGATTGAGTTCTTAATGTCTATATAAACTAATATTTTTAATCTGCGAGTAGTTATATAACCTTATGATCAACTGAAATAACAAAATGGCTGCAATGAAAATATTTAAATGTAACAAGAAGTCAATTATGATAAAAGAATATGATAAAAGTGAAATAAAAGAAACTAATGATTGAATTGAAAAAGAATTAATAAATGAAGAAAAAGCACTAAAAATATAATAGCTGAGGACAAATAAGAAAGGGGCATTTTAACAATGACACACACATATACATCTTCATTATTAGTAGAAATACATCTTCATTATATTATTATTAGAAATTTAATGAGAAATATGTTAATGCTCTTTTGATTTTATATACATAAAGCCTACTCATTGTTAAAAGGTGCCCTAAAAACTCACATTATTAAAATTTAACTTATTGTTTTGCTGTTTTAACTTAATTGACCACTACCATTTTTTTATCTAATATGAATGTAAATCGTAATTAATTCGATTTTCTGATACTGGCTAGTTTAAAAGAAATCCTCAGTTGATAGAAGCCCATATAATCGAACTTCTACTATACAAGAGATATGACCTTAAAAAATAGATAATACATATAAATTATAAACATACCTTGTTTCTAATTATTTATTTTATTTATTGTTTCTTTTACTGATCCTATAACAGGGAATTAAAATTCCCATAAGGGGAAAATGCATCACTTTGTCTTCTTCAGCTCTCTTTTTGCGCTTAACTGTGACAAATATTTTGTTTTCAGTGTTGCAACAGCTGAAAATCCTGCTCCACCAAGATAAGACTCAAGAGAAAATGGAAGACCACTTTCCCTTCCAGAGCGGAAAATTCATAGCTCTCATTAATAGACTTCCAGACACTTGTCATGCTCCATGAAGAGTTCATGCAGAATTTTAGTTTTCTTCGCCTCATGGATGCTGATAAGTGGAAATAAATATAGGGAAAAGACATTACATGGTTTCCAAAATGCCACTGATAACAACAGTGGTGGATTTAGGCACTTTGTGGTGCTGAAAGGGTCTTCACTTTTAATAAGATAACCAATTTAGTTTTACGTTATAGCACATTTTAAACATGTTATGAATTATTTTAACCCTTTAAAGGGCCATTTTTTCTAGTCATATTATGTTAAAATATTTTTAGGCTTGAAATTAGAATAAGAAAAGGGATTCATTTAGCTTATTAGATAAATTTAATTTGATTAATTAATTAATTTGGTGTATTAATAATTAACAAATCAAGACACGTCATTTTGTCTGAGATAAAGAACTGAAGCATCTAAGTTTCTGACTTACTAAAATAATTTGTCAGAACTTATGCCAACCTACATAATTTCATACAAAGATTGATAAATTTAGTTGGAAGCATACTTCCCACGGCCCTAGAAAGAGTTAAATTAATGTTTTTTTGTATTTTATTAACTTCGTAAATATGTATTTGATTTTATTTATTAGTTTTGACTCCAGACTGTATAGTATCCCGTGTCCACACATTATTGAAGCAGATATTCGTTTTTTTTCTAAATATTCCAATAATTAAATGAATGCAAACAAACATATAGAAACCTAACTAATTGTTCCTGATAAAATTAAATATCACCCTAATATTTTATAATTAACAGAATTTGTGATTTTTGAAAATTTATAATTTCTTTAGTGATTAGGAAAATCAAATTTTTTAATCGACCTACTTTGGCTTCCTACCAGTCTATCGGCCCTAGGCAGCTATCTAGTCTGCCCAGGGTCGATTAGATAGCTGCTTTTATAGTCAAGATAGTTGCGTTTAAAACCGATATGGCAAAATAATTTACAAATTATTGAAAGATTTAAATCGGCTTTTTTTGAGTATGAATACAATATTTTGTTGAGATAAAAAGAATACAAAACTTGATTGACAATTTGAAAGGCAATTCAAGAATTTTAAAGAAAGCAATAATCAAAGGTGGCATTTTTGAAGTGACCTTTTTTAATTGTACAGACACAGTCTTTTAAATGATTTTAGACTTTTTATATAGTTTTGGACTAAATATCAAGTTTATCAAAGCTTGGAGGTTTATTTATTTAGCGATTACAATACTTTCTTTATATAATTTGTATATGGGAAAGTAAAAACGATGGTAGCTGATATAAAATAATTTATTTTTAAAAATTCTGATGGAATCTTAATATTGTCATGCATTTCGAACTGAAATTCTCCTTTTTAGAATATAAAATGCCTTCTAACTCTAGAAAAATCTTTTCCCTTTTGTTGCAACTTTTTTGATAACTTTCCCATTGATCTGAACTGAAATGAACTGAAAGATCATCTAAAATTGGCCAACTAAAATGAATCGTCATTTTAATCGTTCAATGAAATCGACTCTTATTAAAATAACATATGTTAATTTTGCAAAAAATTTTACTGACAAAACAATTTTATAGAGTAGACATATCTAGTTTCAAATTGTATGTCATATTCGATTGTTCTGTATTGTCACAAAATATTATATGCTAATTATTATTATTATTGATGATAATATTAATAATAATAATACAAGGTGTCCTACAAGGTATGCAGCATCTAATATTTACAGATTCGGACAGAACTCGTCAAGACGATATTTTGATATATTTGTAACAATCTAAATAGATTATGACACTATATGCGGGCACCCCACATGTTATACAAATCGTTTTGACGTGTTCTATCCGATTTAATAAATATTAGACACTGCATACCTTATGGGACACCGTGTAATTATTATTATATATTTATCTTGTAGCAGATGTTATATCGAAATATGTGATTACATCTGTGTGTGGTCTCTACTTCTCTTATTTTGATATAACAGTGACAAAAAGCGTAACTATAACGGCTCACAGAATCAAAGAATATACGACATCTTTCAGAAATGGCTGCCTCATTTTTTAAAATTTTATATTCATTTTTTTATTTTCATTATTTATTCGATAATTTTTCTCTTGTGTGAATTGGATGCATCCAAAAACAAAGTTATATTAACAAGAAGCCGTAGCATTTGATACATTTCTTTCTTTCGAGAGAAAAATGTTTCTATCATTTGAATTTTTTTGAAATTATAAAAATATTTGTTATAAGTGAAACTTTTTAAACTATAAAATATTAATATGCTTGAAGTATTTGCAATATGATAAAACATTGTGCAATATGATACTTCAGGTGATAACTTCATACGATCTGCCCTTCATTGACCAGACTGGAGAATCGGGTACATGTTGGACATTCGTGCTAAGTGGTAACTTTTTGTTGGTGATAAGTCTCCAAATGTGATGACGTCTTTTATTATATTTTAATAAACTCAAAAGCGAAAAACTGCGGCCTTAAAAGTGATAAATCGCCAATTTTCTACCCTTGCATTTTGTGGCTTCAAAAACCTCAAACCAAAACAATATCTTGTTCTCACATGATAAAAATGTACTTTCTTTGGACATTAAATCTGAAAAAGTACTTTCATTTCCTCTTTCATTTTGAAGTATATATTTTTTTAAATTGCATTCATTGTCAGTTGTAGTAGTCCAATCCCATTAAATTCATTTTTTCTCTATCAAATAACAAGTTAAAATGTTAAATAAATGCGCTCCACATTACATACTTTTATAGCCAGGAAAACAATATTCTGATTGAATAAGCTGGCAGTAAAAAGCGGCTTGTTGTTAATATTTGTAACCTTCAAGAATATGAAGTATAAATGATTTAAAATTTAAATGAAGAAATGGAATGCGGAAAGTTTTTCAAATGAGTAATCAACTCATTTTCTATGAAATTATAAACTGACATAGATAATAAAGGGTGTCCTAAAATTAATACAAGATTTAAATTTGACACCATTTGAGCAGTAAATGTTAGGAAATATATTGGAAAAACCATTTGACAGCTAATAGTTTAGGGTTAGTAAAAATAGATCATTACACGATAGACAAACACGTTTTCATTGTTGAACAATATTTCAAAATAATGAAAGTTTGGCGGAGAATGTTCGAAAATTTCAGAATTGGCCCCTAGTTCGTACGGTTTAACACCATTGGATTTCTTTTTATGGGTTATTTGAAGTCAAAGGTCTATGCCAATAAGCACGCATGCATTAAAGGAGGAAATTCAACGCTGCATCAACGAATTCAATCATATTTGTGCAAAATGGTCATGGGAAAATTTCGGTTAAAGAGTGCATATGTGCGAGCAAAGCCTTGAAGGCCATTTGCCCTATGTGCTATTCCATACATAATCCCATCTTGTGTACTTCAAAATTCAATAAAAATAAGAATTTAAATAAAATTGTTATTTGATCCAAATCTTACGTTAACACGTTATTCTATCTGGAACATTCCATTTTTACTAACCCTCAATTACCAGCTGTCAAATGGCCATTTTAATAGGGTTGTCAACATTGTAAATCACGAATGATGGCAAATTCAAATCTTGCTTTAATTTTGGGATACTCTTTATAAGCGGAGGCAAAAAGGAAGAAAATTTATTCTAAGTCATAAGTATGTTTCATTGAAGTTTTGACTCTGTTAATATTTCTTTAAATAACGAAGAAACAGTAAGTTACATTATAAATTTATGAAAGGGGAATAAATGCTGCAGAATAATTTTAACTGATGATTGCTGCCCGAAAGATTTATTGCTAGCTGAAAACTTTGACATTTTTAGATGAGTTTTACAAAAGATGATCTTTGGATATTGTTCTCTGAATAGTTAAAAGTTATACAAAGTATTTCGTAAATTATAATGATATATGGTAGCATTTCTTTAATTAAGTAAATATTTTAAAGCGTTGAAAGGAATACATAACAGATTATTTGGCCAAGGCCAACATAATAAGGAAAAAGGATATGAGCTTGAAAATGTATCATTATAGTATCAGGGATTTATTACTACACGTTAGATTTCTCCTTTAAATGTGAATTGCTATTGGTAAAAAGAATTTTAAAATTATTTTTTTACTTATAAATAAATGTTATTGTGGCTATATATAATGATATTTTTAAATATAATTTAATTTTAAATAATTTCCTAAGTTTTATCTTAATTAACCTCATTCTAAAATGTTCTCTAATTTCCTGATTCAATTCCCATTTTTGAAATTTAATGAATTTTTATACGCGCTTTATAAAACTGCTGGATTAAGCATTTCAGCATTTTCTCACACTCCAATGAAGGGATAAACATCCTTAATACTTTCAATTTTCTTTTAAAGATACCTAAATTTCCATTTCCTAAGTCTACACGTATCAAGGAAATCCCTATTAAAATCTCATACTAAAAACCACTGTAGGGAAAAATCTCGGTCTCTTTTGCACTTGTATCGTGATGTAAATGGACATCAGTTTTTATCATCGCGTCTTGTATATTGTTACGAAAATTTTCCGGGTTCGTTTGGATAGTGGGGGTTATATAGTGTGAAGAACGCTCAATCACCAGGCGGCAGTAGAAAATGAAACAACGACGTTTATTTACACGAAGACACACAGGACAGCACAAAGACGACAACTATATACAGCACAGAAGACGATTATCTTCAGCCGAGACGTGCAGCAACAACAGCAGCATATAACAAGCCTCTCTACTGCAGACAGTAGCGCACAGCTTAGTTCAGCGCTAGCTTGACTCCGTCGCTGCTCCGCTTATCCCTGGAAGACCAGTTCTTCACCGTCGCTTTCGACTACTCTATTCACCACTGGTTCACAACTCCTCAATTCACCCCACTCCGCAGCAGCTGCAGCTCCCTTTATAGGTCTCAGGAGGCGCGGCTAGAAACCTCTCAACCAATGAGGAACGTTCGAGGCGTAACTCGGTTCCTACTGGACGATCGGGAAAATTCTCACTGTTTCGGGTATAATCTATTTTGGCGCTAAAGTCGCCAAAATCGTCGCCAAGTCGCCAGATGGTCGCCAAGCTCTGGGATCTCCTATGGAACCCACTATGCTGGGAAGCCGCATCAAGGATTCGTAACAGTATAATATATCTTGCATAAATAATATATATTATGGAATAAATCTAAGTTAAGATTTAAAAAGTTTCTTCTATTCAGCCACGCAGCGCACAGAGTTATTTCAAATATATTATCATTTCACGAAATTAAAAATGACAAATAATTACCATGTTTGAAGTTGAATTGAAACATTTCGATCTTTTTTCTATTAATTTTTCAAACGCTTACTCGCCTATAAAATACATATATCTATAATATTTTTTCAGCGATCTACTAGGAAAATTTTGAAATCGGAAAAAAAATTGAACATTTTGAAATGAAGGAAAAAGGAATTTTTAGATTTTCCGCCATTTAATGGATACATTCGTATTAACTATCTTTAATTTTCATGATTTCAGACAATGAAGAAAAAAAGATTTTATTTTAGTTGTAAAAGAAAAATTAAATGTAAACAGAAACCACTTTTTTCATTGAAGTGTTCACATTATTTTATTGGATCAATATCAGAATTCGAATTATCTCTTGCCTTAATGAATATCGATATTCATTAACTAATTAATTTTTAATGCTTTGGAGAAAATATTTCTTTATACAATGATATACATATTTGAATAATAATTTTAGTTAGTTAAAAACTCATGATATTGATAAAATAAGTTTTTTTTCCTTTCTTTAATTATGGTATATAATGAATATAAAAAACTATTATTTTATGTTAATAGTATTTTTTTATGCGAGTTATTATTTATGGTCTGTAATAATGTATGGGTATGTAATGTATGGAATGATTAAGGAATGATTTAATTGGCCTTTTATGATGCTTCGAATAGTAATTTTTTTCATTAATCTTCGTCTGCTCTTTGTGAAAAAAATATCTTATATTATTTGGTTGTTGTATTAGGAAAACATTTTATTAATTGAATTTGCAATTAGTGCGATAATAATTTAATTATTATTTCTATATTTTCAAGTATTTTAAGAGCAAGTGAAATTGCAGAAAAAAATGCATTATGAAATTATAAAAAGCGTATAATATATAAATATAATATATTTTTATATAATTATAATATATAAAATATATTAAATTATATTTTTATATTGTTCTATAATATAAGTAAAATGTACAATATTTTGTACATCATGAAAATCCATAATGATGATTAGCAATCATTGTACTTTTTGTTGTGCTGATAATTACATTATATACTATATACATAACCAAATTGCAATTAATATTTCTAAATATTTATTTCCCTATTTACTATTGCAAAGAATAACAAGTCACAAAGTAATACTATATCAAGTTTATTAGCTTTAAACAACTCGTAACATGCAGGCGAAGAACTGATCCCACTGTTTGTGGAACGCAGAATTTATATATTTACAGAATAATCTAGAATTAGAAAGAAGGATATAGAAAATTCTAGAACATTAACAAAGGAATAATAAGAAATTCAAATTAAAGTTCAACCTTTAAATCAATGCGACTTGGTTGGGATTTGAACACTTGACTTTGTGCATTGTAAGCTCGTACTATACCTTTGAGCCACCCTGACTATGTGCAGATCTTCTTTTTGCTACAATATATAAGGCAATAAATTATATAATAAGCATATTCTAGATCTTGGCAAAAGTTCTATAAAATCTTTTATTTTCATAGCTGTACTTCAATAACAAGAATCTTATATATAATAATAATAAATGACTCTTGTTGTTTAAGTTGAAGTATATAATCTTATACATATAATAACTTCAAGAATCTTTTATATAATAAATTTAGTTTTTAAACGACAAACCATTTCCCCTTTGCTCATAATATTGGAAAACATCATAAAATTCGGCAAAATAATATTATATTTCTCCCCAAACCCGCATAATTCAGCTTTCCGGGTTTGTACAATAATGTTCATTTATGTTTCACAATATTGTTTTCCAATGTATTGCAGATTCATAATTATATTTAAGATAATGTTCTATACTTCTTTTCTAAATTTTAATATTGAAACCATGATCGAAATATTAAAAATACAAACAAAATTTAACTGTAGCACCGAAACCAAATCATCAAAACATGAAATCAATAATGAGTTTTATTCTTAAGTCCAGCTAAGGAAGTTATATTTTGACTTATCTGTTCATCAGTAGGTCCTGAAGTTTAATTGTCAGTGTCTTTCATGTAAAAAAGTTTACTATTTTTTTACTAAAGAGCGTTTTTTAGTTTGGTTCAATGAAACATTGCTAATGAAATTTCAAGGAGATCAATACAAAAATAAATTAAAAAAAATCCGAATAAATGAATAACCGTATTCTTTAATAATACTTTGCTTTATTTTGCAATTAATTGGTCATTTGCTTCTTTTGTTTTACCAAAGTTCACATTCTTCAATTGATTGATCAATCCCTGCTTTGTTTTTCTTCAGTGACATTTCTCGTCTTGACTAAAAAGTCTCGCTTGTTGAGTTATAAAAATTTTCTATTCTTTACAGATTTGGTTGAAAAATGAATCGCCTTTTATTCAATTGAATGTAATCACTTTAAAAAATTCCATTGTTTTTTTTAATCTCTTTTCGGCTTTAATAAAAAGCATTATTAATGTGCAGTATTCCATTTGAAGGGCATCTAATTTTTTCGCAAATAACTTCTGTCTTTCAAATTATAATTTATTGTTTTTGTGAAACAACAATTATTAAATAACAAACAATAAGCCAAATAATAAATACAATAAATAAACCAAATTGTTTTTGGTAAAGTTGGCAATTCTTCTAATTTAATTTCTTCTTAAATAAGAATGATAGAAATTTTTCTGGAAGAAATGATTAAGCACAGTGCATTTAAGACTTTTTATTAAACTTTATAACAAATAATTCCTTTAAAATTAAATAGTTACATAAGAATTTATAAAACTGCATTGTTTAAAAACTGATAAATACTGTTTTAGTTGTGTGAAACAAGTCAAGAAGCGTTATTTAATTTTCTAAATTGTATTGTTTATAACTATTAAAACCCAGCATGAAATGTCAGTACTAATATAGCTCCAAGAATAATGCAATTACGTATATATATTTTTTCGAGGTTATTTCCAACTTTTAAATTACTTTTTCCTGCCTTAACCGAAATATCATTAAGGGACTTGTCCTAAAGAAAATTATTCCGTGGGTCTTGTAAAGTTAATTCAGGTCAGGAATTGAACCCCGAGACCATTTTAAAATTGTTTTGTTTTTCACATTTAATTTTCTGCTTTCTTAGATTAATTTTGTTCTCTGCTTTTCAAAATAATTTTCCGCTACAACGCTCCAACTCTCCCCCCAAAAGAAAACATTATATGTTTTTTTTCCTTCTTTTGTATATTTTTTTAATGCAGTTTTGGACCTTTTTTTTTCTTTTTCTTTTAACAGAAACCATTATTAGTACTTTATTTTGTTCTTTTTCGTATTATGGAAGCTAGTTTTCGAGAAAACGGCTTATTATATGTGTGCATTTATTGTTTTCTGTTTGTTTGTAGAAAATTTCGATAAAAACTGCGCGTTGCAATTTCAAAGTTTCCGAAGCATGTTTTTTTTAAAAAAAGGGGTTACTATGTTACACTTTCAGGTGTGTTTAAATAAAGCAAAATATTTTTTAATTTCTGGGAATGACATTTCTTTTTAGAAATTCGCAAATATGCAAAGAATAAAAGAATTATAAAAACAGAAAATTCCTCTTTCCTCGTGTTCTGACTTATTCTTCGATTCTAATGTATAATAGTTCGTATTTATTGCTTTGCCTATGATTATCTACTCTCTAATATTCTCCGAATGTTTAATCGGACTTGAGGTAGAAAATAACGGTAATGTGTTCTCATTTATTCTTCTATTCCAACATATAACAATTCGTATTTATTGCTTTGCTTCTGATTGGATGTTTTTTAACATTTTCTGAATATTTAGTCGGACTGAGTTAGAAAATAATGGTTGTGTGTTCTCACTTATTCTTCTATTATAATGTATAACAATTCGTATTTATTGCTTTGCTTATGATTGAGTACTCTAATATTCTCTGAATATTTAGTCGCACTAAGTTAGAAAATAATGGTAGTGTGCTCTTACTTATTCTTCTATTCCAATATATAACAATTCGTATTTATTGTTTTGCTTATGATTATCTACTCTCTAATATTCTCTGAATATTTAGTCGGATTAAGTTAGAAAATAATGGTAATGTATTTTCACTTATTCTTCTATTCCAACATATAACAATTCGTATTTATTGCTTTGCTTCTGATTGAATGCTTTCTAATGTTCTCTGAATATTTAGTCTGATTGAGTTAGAAAATAACGGCAGATAGTCGTTTCTGCCACTAAGGAAGCTGTCTCGAGAAATATATCGTTAAAAATAGTTTTTGCTGGCATTGTGTTATGTGGTTACATGCTTTGAGATAATAGATTTTTGCCCCCGAAAGTTACTAAGTTTTTAGTTATGCAGAATTAGAAAATACTGGTAGATGGGGCGATTCTATCACAAACTTTGGGACCATGAAATAGGGTGGGTGGCCAGGTGAGATAGGTGGGGCTGTCATTGCATTATCCGCTTTCTTTTCTGTGTATGAATATGTTTCCCCAGACAGCCAATGCAAGATCTCCAATGCTTCATGAGTATTTATGGAGCAGGAAAATACATGCTGAACAGCTAGGCTGTTCTATCAATAAGCAAGCTGTCATCTTCCAATGATAATAGTGATAATGGCTTAGAATGCCATTGTATTATTAACTTCTTTTGAGTATATAATCATGTGATTAACAAAAACAAATCAAATTCTCTCAAATGAATTCTTAAAATTCGGAATAAGAAAATAGCTTTAGAGGTAAGCGGCTTTTTTACTAAACAAGTTGTTACAGGAAAATGGTTATGTTAACTTTAGCTATCATTGCATTTTCTGTTTTCTTTTCATTGTACGCATTATTTTTCATAACAACCAATGCACAATCTAAAATACTCGTACTTCATAAGCACTTTGTAGGATATAAAAGGGAAATACATATAACTAAAGGCGGTCTTATCATCGTACAATGGCCATAGCAATGCTGCCTATTATCACAAGATATTGTACGATGTCTCTACGATGTATGTATATATCGATCAGTACTTTTGAGCATTTTATGTTAACACGGATAGTTCAGTCAGTTTATCGTTACATTATCAACCTTCCTTTAAATGCAGGTTTATCTTTTGTGATCATGTTGTAACTGGATGTTTAACAGAATTACAGATCACGTGCTCAACAGAACCAAATGAAATGCACAAAAAATATAAAGAAAAAAAAATCGCACAAAAAATATAAAGAAAAAAAAATCGCACAAAAAATATAAAGAAAAAAAAATCGCACAAAAAATATAAAAAATGGATTGAAGATTAAAAAACAAACAAACAAAAAAAAGCTTACTATTTAAATTGAAAAATTTTAAGCTCATTGATTGTTATATTTAATTTGCTTCAGTTACAATTTATTAATAATTGGAAAGCTTAGCATGAGTTCATAAAAGAAGATTTTTAAAATTAAAATGTTACAATCTATTCAGTTATTTCACTTCGGAAAATAGAATATGCAACTATTTTTGGCTTTTAAAATCTAAATTAAAACAGGAGGATACAATTTATTATATATTTTTTGTACTTTGAAGAAAAATGTAACGAATTTGATATTTTAAACCATTAATAAAAATATTACAAACTTCTTTACCCAACAATAAAAATATTTTTTAAAAATCAAAATTTAATATTTAATGCTATGCTTGGTTAACGGAATAAAAAGAAAGAATTTTACTTGTTTTTAGAAAACTTATTTTTATATTCAAACAGTTTCGTAGATGTGGTAGTACGTAAATCATTTTTGAAAAATTCATCTACATAGGTTCTGACAGTTAAGAGAAAACAATCCGCAAACTTACAATCAAGGAAAAAAAAGTACGAACTAATAAACAAAATGCCACTTTCACTTCAAATCCCAAACAAGAAAAATTAAACAAATCAACAGTTAAGGAGTCGTTACGGATTGTTTTTTTCTATTAACATTTACGTCATAAATTCATTAATTTTTCATGCATGTTGTTAAAGAATGAGTTAATGGGCTTCAGGTAATGACATTAATATAATAAGCGAAATGACAGTAGCTCGTGAAACCAGGTTTTTAACCGTAATAAATGAAGTTTTGAATGTGATACTTGAAGTAAAGAGTATCCAACTGCAATTTTCATTTTGTTTTTGGACTTTTTAAATGAAAAATTAAAATAATTTCGCAAGTAATATGGTTGTTTCAAATGATGTTTGGGCTTCAACAGTAATCATTCAGTTTCGTTTTTAATTACTGTTGGAAGCAAAGGAGCTTTTTGGGGCAAACCTTTGACGACGCCAGTCTTCCGTCCAAATGGAAATGAACATTTAAGTGCGCACAAGAAAGAGGAACATAATTACTTTCTTAAATTAATTAACCGAATTGCGAACTCAATCAACAGAATTCTTCGGTCTCTCAGCAGATTTAATTTCTTAAACACTGTAGAAAGTAGCAAGCCGTTCGAAATTGCGCTTGGCGGGAGAAAAGCTACTCTCGGTACCAGGAACTTCCACTTTCCCGCTGCTGGAAAATATGCTAAAAAATAGAATTTTAAATTACGGCTTCGGAATTAATTAACTGTGAGTTAATTAAAATTACGTAGTATGATATTTGGGTATTGAAAATTCGCATTAGTCAAGCAAATTCTTTAATGCGTTTGAGTTTGGAACTTACATAGAACAAAGTTTTGTAAATGATGAAATAAAAGTAAGTTGTTGATAATGATATTTGTTTTTGAATGTGTATTTGTTTGGTGATTTGGGAAGAAAATTGGTTTTTAATTTTATTGTTTTGTTTAGTTTTTGAGAAAAAATAAGAAGAAGCGGCAAGTGAATTTGAAATTAAAAGTGGATGATAAGTGTTAATTCTTCCAAAGTTTTTAATAAAGTAAGTTTTAATTAAAACGGAAGAGTTCGAAAGTAACAGCTGACTTTTGGAAGTTTCATTTTGAACTTATGAATAATACTCTGCTTGGATATTAGAGGAACTGTTTAGTTGAAAATTAGTTATTTTCTTATTTGTTACATTTTGTAACTTAATTACAACCATTTAGGTCTTTATCATACGTTAATGTTTGAATTATGATGATGTTACTTTAATTCTGTTTTAGTTTCAAAGCTTATTTTTCCTTTAATTACTTTTATGGTATAATATAATCAAATTCATGTAAATGTATTTTTTGGGTCACCAGGAATTGTTAAAAATTTCAATTAAATATTCTACGCAACTTGGTATTAATGGTATCCTCAGAAATATAATTTTATTCCTCAAATACAGATAGATTTATAATTCATTCTATTTCAGAAGTCTCACACCATTCTGTTCATTGTACATTTCCCTATTTTTCTTTCAATATAGTTGTGCATCTAATTATACCTCAGAAAAGAATAACAATATTTAAAAATGGTCGCAATCCAAAAAAAATCTGCATTGCTTGATTCTGAAGTTAAACCTTAAATGTAAGTAAAATCAAATTTCAAAAATGATTTTAGAATGTACTTTACATTAAAATCTAATCAAAATAGAAAAAATAAGCTGAATTTTCTAATTGATTAATATAATTAATTATTAATTCTATACCAGAAGCGTGATTCCTGGGCAGATGTAAACGTAATTTCAGTATTTCAAAATATTTATAGAAAAAGAATAAAAGATTAAAAGCTGAAAGTTTGAAAGTTATTAAAATAAAAAAAAATCTTCTTAAATGCGATAATATACAGCTTTTAGTGGCTATACAATATGTGTATTTTTAGAACTTAATTATCTGTTAATCGATTAATAAAATTAAATATTGATTTAATATTTGAGACACCAACTGATAGCGAATTGGAAAGAATTGAGTTTTTAATATTCTAATAATGAATTATAAATTAGAAACAAGAAATATAAAATATAATTAAAATATAAAATTTCAACTTTCCATTGCTCTTGTTGCGACATAAATCATAAATATTTTATTTAAAAGTAGCTAACGATTATTTTAATAATTATAAATTTTATTTTGTAAATAGTTGTAAAATTCAGATTGGCAACAGTGATACTTTTGGCACTTGTTGTTTAAAAACGATGCTAGAATGTTGAATGAAAATAAGTTGATGTAAATTTGATATTATTATCTATAATGTAATAATATTTAGTTTTATAGTAAGTCTGTCTGCATTTCATTTTTGTTGACGCACGAAAACAACACTATAATAAAAGTGTATTCTTAAAGCTCTTTTTACTAAGTTTATTTTGCTGTAAAGAATTATAAAATTGTTTATATACTTTATATAAAATACTTATGTAGGTTTGAAAACTAGAATATATTTTGGTCTTCACTTTAAATCAACGCCTAAAACTTCTTTATCCACGATTCTCTTGATTTAACCAAACAATTCCATTAAATTTGAAGTTGGAATTCCCACCTCTCTTTCTCAACATAAATTAAAGCTTATAGCCAATTCTCAATCTCCGGGCAAAACTTCCCCAAACAAATAATAGGATTCTGGACTTCGATTTAAATGACCGTTCGTCTATTTCGCAGCCAATTCCTGGTAAATTTCATCTGGTTTCTCGCCAAAGTCCTGCTTCAAGTTTCTCAGTCGAAATCTCTAATTTTATTGTGTTGAGAAAGCAGGGGATAACATTGGATCGGAAATTTCATTTCTAAGGGAATAAACCGTAGAACTGGGTTAACTGTGTGAAGGAGGAACCGCAAAATTCTATAACGAGTTGGTCGTCGTGGATAGGGAAGGGGTTGTTGGTTTGACGGTTTATGTAATTATGTGGAGCTTTGGCCCGGCTACCGGAAACAATTAGACCCATTTATTTTCGAGAAGAGGAATTGTTTGGGGATGAACGAGTGGACAGCAGAATTTTCGGTTGAATTTAATTTTTATGGAAATTTTCGGAATAGGAAATCTTGATGAAATTCTTGAACTGGACGAATTTGAAGATTTCGCATCTTTTGGTTGCTTTAGTTTAGTTAAATTGATTCTCGAAATAATAATTAGATTATTTTGGGTCGGATTTCTCAATTCTGAGTGGTGGTCAAATGGCAAGGACACTATCTGAATTAGATTCTTCTTCTTGGTGTACTAGCAAGAGATTGTTTGATATTAAATTTTATATGGATTAAGGCTTACATGCATTTTGAACTTTGTTAAAGTAAAATTGGAATTTAGAATCGTACAGTATGAAGTCGAGAAACTACGACAATGTTTTTGTATTTTGAAGCAACGATTCGAAGATTCATGTAGTTATAAAATATTTCTTTTTGTTTCTTTCTATCAAGTATTAATCTATTTTGATGGTAAAATTGTCTAAACTAAATACGAAATTCGATATAACAAAAATTTGTGAACATTTAATACAATTTTTTTTTTATTTATTTTAAAATCAGATTATTTTCAGAATCCAGAGTAAATTCTGATTACTTTTCTAAAATTAAGTAAAAATGAGTATAGATGGAAAACTTTTATATTTAATACTATAATATGTATTAAATAATTAATTTATATATATAATTACAATATCATATCCTTGCCAATGAAAACGATATGATTCATCGCTATAACAGAAATTTCAGTACTTCATACTTATCTTTCTAAGCAAATGCAGGGGCCGCGGTGGCTTGGAGGTAAGGTCATGGCTTGGAACTAGAGGGTTTCAGGTTCGAAACCCGATTCCACCGATGAACCGACATGCAAGCGGGGCTGGTTCACGCTAAATCCGTCGGGGCTCCAGCTCAGGTGCCTTCCTCCAGCTGGTGTGGTGTGGAAGTTTGGGGAGAGACATGCCAGCTCAGGTGCCCTTCTTATCATCTGACCGCAGTTCAAAATTTCGAGGTCCGTCTCAACCATAATGTTGTTTTAAAAACGGGACGTTAATATAACTAAACTAAGCCAAACTTCTAAGAAAATGCTTTGGAGAACCCCTGTTATTTTATTTTTTCAAAATTTTTTATATTTATGAGAGTTTATTTGTAGTTTTGATTCTCTCTTCGGTTTTGTTGAATTTTTTTCCATTCCGATGAAACTGTTTAGTATCTGAGGAATAATCTGCTTCAACAATTAATATGTCTTGTACTCAGTCTTCATGTGGTTAAAAATCAATATGATTTAGATAAAAAAGAAAAATGAATGAGTAATTTCCACTAACTAATCTGGGGGAAATTAATCAATTAATTTTGATGAAATGAATATTTTTAAACTTGAAATATTTTAAAATCTTTTTTAATAGTTAATTTCTTTACTAACTTATAATCATCTAGGCTTTTGAGGGTTAACACTAGTTATTTTAAATAGATTTTGCCAACACTTTCTCTTATTTTAAAGTTACAAAATTTATGTGTATCATTTCGAAATATTTTTATGTTATTAATACATTTGTTATGTTATCATTTCAAAATATTTTTCAGAATCGCATTTAATGAAAAGAGGAACTATTCTGCTGAAAAAATTAATGGGTATTTCAGTTTGCTCATCTGACTTTTACATTGCAGTTAATTTTTCAGTGTTCTTTATTATCATGCCAAATCATTTTTTTTCTTGCAAAGCTTTTAGTCAGTTGACAAATTTGCACTGCATATTGCACACATACAGGGTGTCCATTAAAGTCTATCTACACCACATTAACTTGCGAATGCCGAAAACTGTAAGCTCAAACTTGATGTATAGGTATAGTAAAATGTCTATGTGCTACGTTGTGAGATCGGCTACAACTCCATCTGGGGACAAAGAATTAAGTCACCATTCCTATTTCGAGAATAGTACAAAATACAGGAAAAAAGTTAGTTAAAAAATGATGGAGCATTTTCAATTTTGAACGAAAAGATACCTTGAACGCAGTAAAGTTAAAAACAAAACATATAAAATGTACATTTTCTTGGTCTTAGTTTTCTAAATCTGTAACGTAACAATTCACAACGTGAGAAAAGACCATCTTTTGCAAAAAAAAAAAAAAAAAATCACATGAAAATAAAAGTATGTCTTGATTACTAAATATTCAATTTTATTTCTAGCCACTTTTCTGGTGTAACAATGTTGGAAATTGTGAACGTATACTTTTTTTGCATATTTTGTTCGTACTATTATCATGTTCAAAGTGTCTCTTCGTACTAAATAAAAGATGCTCCACAATTCTGTAGCTGATTTTTGTTTCAGTTTATAGTAACGTTTTAGAGATAGACATCTAACTCCACTTCTTTGCCAGCAGATGCTGCTATAACCAATCTGACCATGCGTTTTGCTGTCTATAGACACCATGATTTTGACAACAGTTGTCACTGTTCTCAAGTTAATGCAGAGTAGAAGAACAGTAGTGGATATTTTGTATATATGAGAAAAAAAAGTATCCAATTTCAAATAATGACATAAAGCTAAATACATTCTCAAGGGACATATGATTACAAATAAAAGAGAATTAAGTTATTTTCAAACCAATGAAGAGTGTAAAATAAATCCCCGACATATGAATAAATAATAAAATATCCCCAGATGCACTCATTTTTGCAATCAATTTCTCCGTTACATGTAAACCTCTTTTAAATCTCAGAAACGGTAATTTAAAACAAGCTTCAGGGTTCTTGTTAAGAAGTGACTTATTATTACGGAAAATAATGCCTGTCTGCAGGTTAAAAAAAAGTCCTGAATGACATTTTGACATTGGAGAGAAACTTTACTTATGGGATATAAATCAGATTTATCAAGATTTTTAAAGACAAAAAACAGTCTGCGCGCTTATTTTAAAATATGACATTTAAAGTATTAAGTGGCGAAGATACGTCTCATTTATCAAAGTTCACTAAATAAATGATCGTTATAAAAATGACGGGTAATAAATAAATAAATCATTTCTAAAAACTTAGCAAAGAAGCCGCTTTTTTCTTAGGAGACGAAAAATATTTTTAAGTGCTATCGTATTTCTTGAAAAAGAATCCCTAATGATTAATGATGAATTCAAAGAAAAACCTAGGCTAGGAAAAGGAAAGGAAAGCTAGTTTTGTCCTGGGAAATCAAAAATAGCGCGCGTTTCATAAATTTGTGGTCAGCCTTTTTCGAGTAAACCCACGAATCTGTCGTCGTATAAAACGTGGAATGGAGGAATGGGGAAAAAAAGAGAAAAAAATAAATGTTCGAAAAAATATTCGATTCCTTATTCTACCCATGATTTATGCAGCTGCGAATACTTTTGATGGAATCTTATCTCACCGGAACAGTTAGAAAATGAAACTACCGGAAAATTTTCGAATTTATGTCGGGGGTTGGAATTCGTCCACGTGCTGTGCGTTTGAAATAATATCACAGGAATCTTCCAAAGTATCTGCTTAGAAAGAAAATTATGGAGCAATGAAATTTTCGCTATAGCTCTGGGTCGTATCGTTTTTATTGGCGGGAAAACTTTTTCATAAACGGAACCTGAAATGCATTCCTTTTTCGTTCTGAAATGATTAAAGCCGCATTTAAAAAAACCCAACGCCCGGAGGCATAATATGCATTCGCAATTGACAATTTCGTAGTTGCCTTTACCTTCAATTTAGTGATATATTTCTCTCTGAAGAAATATTTCAACTCGTTTTCTTTTGTTCGAAAAAAAAGAAAAAAAGAACAAGCTGGGACTTTTAGAGGGCAAGAATATGCAATGGAAGTTACGAGCCGGCAACAAAATGGAAGGAAGTTTTATTTATTTTAAACTTTTAACAGCTTCCATCATGCAAACTCGTAAAAGGGCCGAATGTATACTTTTTCTCGCCATTCGTGATAAATCTTGGAAGATTTGATTGCCCCGCTGAGTTGTTTGGCGAGATTTTATTCTTTCCCAACTTTGCCAAATTCCTGATATCCAGTAAGCGTGAAGTGCAGTAAAAATTTTACCTGGTTACCTTAGAAAGATCTATTTTGGGCACTATCGGTATTTGTTGCATTCGCTTTGCAGATATCTGCAAAGCAATGCAGATATCTGCTATTCATAACTCTCAATAGTCTAATATAAACTAAAATGTTTTTTATTATTTTATTTATTTATTTATTGCTACATAGTTTAGCTTTGAAATCTGAATTCAGAAGAAATGCTTCGAAATGCAGTTTTGAAAAAGAACCCGTTTCTGCGCCTAATACTTAAAACAATAGATGCATCAGGTGATCATAATAGTTTAAGAATTCTTAATTTTTTTTGCTGCGTTCACATTTATTTTTATGATATTAGTAACTGTCTTTGGCGATTGACTGTTCGCCAAGGTTCTTATTGGCTGAATTTAATTTCAATTAAATATCCATAACTTGATGTTTTATATTCTCTTAGTAAAGAATTTCTAGACATTATAAAAACTAAATTCATGCTATTTTTATAGTTTTTTGTTAATAATAGTCATGTTTAATTAATCTTTTCGAAACAGGTAACTATCTCCGTTGTTTGCCGGCAGCTGGTTCTATAATCAATATGACCATGTTTTTTGTTGTATATAGACACCATGTTGTATATAGACACCATTTAACCATGTTTGTGGAAATAGATGTTAACATTCTCAATTTTGTTCATACAGTGTTTCCAAAGAAGGTGAACCCCATTATATAAAAATCTTATGTGTCTAGGTAATCTATTTCCAATTACATGCTGTTTTTTGAGGTAATGTATTTTCAGCCTCATATTCTTCAGAGAAAATGGCCAGACAATTAAAACATAATTTTCTTCTTTATTGAATATTGAATCAATTAAATCTCTAATGCATAATTTGATGTTCATGATTGCATCAACAAATCAATAAAGAAGTTTTAAGCATCGAATTGTGACGGAGATTCAAGTTATTTTATTCAATAACTTTCAACCTGTTTTGCTTATTGTGTAGTTGTATTTTCTTAAAGAATCAGTTAATAAGTTGTGTCATTATAAACCTAAATTTCTCAGTATTCTTCTAATTGCATATTGTCTAACACGATACTGCAATTACATATTCATACACCAAGCTAAAATTAACTAAATATTAAACAGAATCTTTCTTCCTTTGTTTTCAATAATGGCAGAAAAATCAAGCGATTTAATATTTGATGAAATAACGTAAGTGATTTGAATTTCACTTTTACAATGGCAGTCAATCATTGAATTTATGTCAAAAAATATTTAAAAAATATGTCAAAATTTAATAAAATGCTGTTTAATAATTAAATTGGAAGCAATAAAATGATACTTGTTGAATTTCAAAATGGTTTAAAATTCATTTTTGTGGAATTAAATTTTTGTTAACTATCTCGAAATAACAACTTAGGTTTTAATTAATTAAAATTTTAAGCAAATTAATGTGAATTTCAAATTTTAATTTTCCAAATTAAGTTTATGCTGATTCGGAAGACCTAGGTGAAGTAGGTTGTTCTGTAGTTGGTTCTGCAGTAACGCGGTTCAAAATTAAGATGTCAGTCCCAAAATAGCCCCAGTATTGTTTTAAAGTGGGACGTTAATATAACCAAACTAAATTAAACCTCATGTAATCTGTACTGATTTTTGCAGAATTATTCTTTCTTATCTATTAATAAAATCAAGCAATTAAATATTTGACAACACAAAGAAGGAGGTTCGAATTTCACTACAACGATGAAGTTTTTTATTTGAAATTATGCAAAAGAAATATTTTTTAAAAACGTCCACATTTTAGAAAAAATTAGTAGGAAACTAAATTAAATTCATTTAACAATTATTTTTTAAATTTTATATTGTGTAAAATTCAGTTGTGAATTGCAATAATTTTGGACTTTATCTCAAAAAAAAACTCCTTTAATTTTAAATTATTATTGTTATTAATATGATAGGGCCGCGATGGCCTAGTGGTAAGGTGTCTGCTTCGGAACCAGGGGCTTCAGGTTCGACACCCGATTCCCCGAACTGTTGTGTAAGCAGGTCTAGTGTATACATTAAATCCATCTGGGCCAAACGTCCTCCCGCTGTGGTGTGATGTGGAAGTTTGGAGAGAGAGGGGGGTGCCAGTTCAGGTGTTATCCTCTTTATCTGATCGCAGTTCAAAATTACGAATTACTTCCCAAAATAACCCTAGAGTTGCTTTAAAAACGGGACGTTAATTATAATTAAACTAAATTAAACCTCATGCAATCTGTACAGATTTTTGTAAAATCCTTTTTCCTTGGCTTTCAATAAAATCAAGCAATTAAAACTTTGACAACACAAAGAAAATGCCCGAGTTGCATTGGATTATTGCAATTCGGATTTTTATTGGAAATTATAAAAAAGGAGTATTTAAAAAAAATTCCAAATTTCGTAAAAAAATTACTAAGTAACTAAATTAATATCATTTAATAATTTTTTTTGAATTTTATAGTGTAGTTTATCAGTTGTGTGTAATAATATTTTTTGGAATTTATCTCGGAAAAATCTATAATCGCTCTTAAGTTTTAATTGATCTAGAAAGAAATATTGCAATTAGTATGATAAATTTCTTTTGCATGTTTTTTTGTTTAATTTTCGTTTAATTCACTTTCATTTTTGTGCTAAAATATTTAAGAGAAATTTGGGACTTCCAGAATGAAATATTGTAGCATGCTAATGTTTCCAATTTGATTGCACCAGTCGTTGAATTTTGTGCGTATATAAATAAATTTCGAATGTAAAAAAATTTGGTAGTCATTCTTAAGAATGCTGAACAATTCTGCATCCTATATAGCGTCTGTATCAAAGGAAATTTATAAAACTCTGGAGTGAAGAATAAACTTATATAGAAAAAAGAAATCTGGAAAGATACTATGGAAGCATAGAACGAATCAACGATCGACTTGCTTTGGTACTGTCCTAGAAAATATTCCTCTGCAACAGCTATACGCCTACGACTTCACGGGAAGTAAGCCTGCGTAACGCGAGGTTAGGGACGAATTCAGCAAAGCGTTCTGTTGTGTAATCTCACAATGTCCCAAGCTTCCCGCCATAACTGTAGGAGGTGGAGAGCTGCTATTAGTTGGGTCGTCCAAAAAAGAAAGAAAGGAAAGGGAGTAAAAATAAGGGCGAAAGGATAAAGTGGGAAGAATAGTCCCCACGGCAATAACTTTTCAAAACAAAACTTTCCTGCAAATACTTCCAGAAGGAGGAGACGAAAGAAAGAAAAAGAAATGAAACCCCAAGACATGGTGGGAAAAAAATTCTGTTGTGTCTGTCTGCCCATACGTTCAATTGAGACAGAATCAATAGCAGCGCAAAGCCAATATGGAGAGCACAGATTAGAATCAGTCTTTGGGAATTTTTGCCTTTTTTTTCTAATGGGAACGAAAGTTGGGAGTAGAGAAAAAAAAACAGCATTGCCCATGGCACAAAATTATGCTGAGCTATTTTTGGTTTTTATTACTTGCTACTGCTCTTTGAACCTTTTGTCTCAAAGAAAATTTTCGCAGTAGTTACATTTTTAAAAATTTCTTTACAATATATTCTGTAAAAAAGCGAGTTTTATGCACCGGGGCAATTATTAGTAGACAAGTTTTTTGAAATTTTTTTTTCCTTCTTAATATGCTACTTTACATATTTTTGAAAGTAATGATACCTTAAGGTTATAACTTTGATAAATTGTGATTTGCTACAATTTTTTTCTTAATTAAAATGTTTTATGCCTAAAAGAAACGGAATATCTTTTATTATGTTTAGAAAATAAAAATGTTGGGACCTTAGAAATAAAGCTTTTTTTTTTGTTATCCTAAAGACTACTTTTATTCATTAACATTGTACCCTTACAATGAAATTGGTTTTAGTATGTATTTTTTACTTATGAAGCTATTTAAGATCTGAGAGATCCCCTTATTATGAATTTGCATAACTACGCAGTTTTTTCAAGAATTTTTTTCCCGAGTTCATTTGTTTTGTAGGGTAACAACTAATTATAACTAAACTGCTTTGAATATGCATTTAATAAGAATATATATCTATATTCGTAAAAATGAAAGTTTGTCTGTTGGAATTTTTTACAGATTCAAACAAAATTTGTGATACAAGTTCCGTAGTACAAAGAAAAATTAACTGAACTATTTAAAAGCTGCTACACCCCCTAAGGTGGAAGGGGAAAGAAATAAAAAAGATTTTACCGCATTTCTTTATAATTTCGGAACATATTGTAGAAAAATAATTTTAAGGGGACAGTGGACTTTGAAATAACAAAAATAAGCGAAAACGTGCAATTTCATTTTTATCATTTTATTACCAAAATATATGTTTTTGTTGAACTAAAATAATGTTATGAAATGCATTGTCCAATAAAATAAATATTTGAAAGGTTAAGAAGAAAAAAGTACATCTTAATTATTTTTCTTAAAATGATATTGTAATTAGATTGAAATAAATTTGAAATATTGCAGGTGTCTTAATTTTTTTGAAGAAATTAAATAAAATGTATGATAAAGATTTTGGTTTGAACATTAAAAGAAAATAGGGTATGCATTTTATGTTTCAAGTTTTTTTTTAGCTAATTAAAAGTCAATTTTAGTTCAGATGAACATTAAATTCTTATGAAAATTCAGTACGTGTGCAGAAAAATATTTCTAAAAAAATTAGCATTTAATTGGAATTACGAAATCATACACAATTTTATTCGAACTAAATTTATAATGGGTAATAAGAAAAAAAAATTAAAAACTAAGTCCCTTGAAATATTTTAAAATTAAAAAAAATATTTTTTTTTATATTTTTTAAAATAATATAATTTGTTTTAAATTATCTTTTTAAAAGATATTTGACGTATTTATAATTTAATACATAAGCATAAAAAATTTCATAACACTATTCGCAAAAGTATCAAATAGAGTCCAACGTCACCTCAAGCCATTTTAAAATTCAACAAATTAGCTTTACAGTGATATTAATTTCACTTCTAAACGGATCTTTCTCTAAATTTTTTAATTTTTTAAAATAATATAATTTGTTTTAAATTATCTTTTTAAAAGATATTTGACGTATTTATAATTTAATACATAAACATAAAAAATTTCATAACACTATTCGCAAAAGTATCAAATAGAGTCCAACGTCACCTCAAGCCATTTTAAAATTCAACAAATTAGCTTTACAGTGATATTAATTTCACTTCTAAACGGATCTTTCTCTAAATTTTTTAATTTTTTAAAATAATATAATTTGTTTTAAATTATCTTTTTAAAAAATATTTGACGTATTTATAATTTAATACATAAACATAAAAAATTTCATAACACTATTCGCAAAAGTATCAAATAGAGTCCAACGTCACCTCAAGCCATTTTAAAATTCAACAAATTAGCTTTACAGTGATATTAATTTCACTTCTAAACGGATCTTTCTCTAAATTTTTTAATTTTTTAAAATTAATTTAAACGCAATTTGTAGCAATTCTTTTTTTTTGTGTGTGTGTTTAAATATCAAGCCTATTTTAATGATTAATATTTTTGATCACTCTCATTCTTTTTCCAATGTTAAAGTCTTTGGACGCTTCCAGAATTGCTTTTATTTCGTAATATAAGTAACTTCTAATATGCTAGGGGCGATAACTTATCTTTAAACATTATCTCCTAAAATTGTTGCAATTTCTTTTACTGTTTTGATTTCGTCTCATATTTTAAAACTTCCCAATTTTTAATGCGTTTAATTTTCATTCAATATAACGTTTGAACGACTTTTCTATGCTTTAATTCACTGAATAAGATTTTATTTCGCTTGATATCTTTGTTAGTTTTATTTGTATAGCATATATTTTTATTTCATCTGCATCAAGATTCAGTCTTATTTTTATTCAAGCTCTGAGATCGCGGCACCCGACAACGCTGATCATAAAACGTCCTTTCCAGTGATTGAACTAAGCATTCTGGGAAGTAACATTACAGGTTTGTAACAGTATGAATAAATAAAGATTATAAAATCTTTCTGAAGCTGTATTTTTTGTTTTGTTTTGAAAAAATTAAAATCAACAAAAATATTTTCAATAAATATGATTATTTTCATACATGGTGGTGCTCTATTGACTGCATATTGGAATATGCTCCATGAAAATTATTTATTAGAATACTATCTTAATTTTATAAATATTGTAATTCTGTCTTTAATAGCAACTGATATTTAGATCCTAACTGTTCCACATAAAAGTATATGTAGTTTTCTTTTTTACATACATATGTAATATATAAATGTAGGTACAGAAACGGATGGACAGCAACTAGTAAAGCTATAAAATTGAAAATAAAAAGAACAATTAGTTTAAAATTTTAAACTGTAAATTATCAAGTACAGTAGAGGAAAGTAAGCATTGAAAAAAGATTTTACTCTTAGAAGAAATTTTATTCATACTTTTGGAAATTTTTCATACTTTGCATGATTTCCAGTCATTGGTCAAGAAATTAGAATCGTCATTGTTGTTTATGGTACTGTTGTGGAAAGTAACAAATTAGTAATAGAAAGCAATTCGATCTCAAGCTCGATATTACTAATATATTCATGAAGTAATTTTTTGTGTAGTAAATTTTAATGAATAACATAATGACGCCTGATTTTTAAGTGATATTCTAATATTTACATACTATTTACAGATTTTTTGAGAAATGTTTATAATTCCTAAGAATGCGGTTATAAAGTATAAAAAAGCCGTAAAAGAAAAAAAAATATAAGTTGCGACATAAAATGTGATAATTAAACTGAAAGAAAAAAACTCAAATGATATTCTCGTGACTCTTGGAGCGCGAAATTAATAATTTAAAAGTAGGAAACTATAAAAAAACTAGTAGCTTCACCTGAACCTGTCGTGACTTCAAAGAAACGCCGAACTTAGATCAGAAGCGACGAAGTCATTGAAAATTCTCGAGTAAAACATAAAAGAACAGTAGAAAACATGACAGTAAGCATATTTTTTTTGGGGGGGGGGGAGAAGTATAAATGCATCGGCGCAAACATGCTATTGAGGCTTAAATACAGAATATACATTTACCGAAATATAAATATTTTACAATCAGACTAATTAACAAGAGTTCCTTTTTGCATTTTTTAATTTTCTCCTGAAAGAAATGTATAGTTATCAGACAATTAGACCGTCAGATTTTTATGACTCTATTTGTGTTAGATATATCAGTAAATTCGATTACTCAGAGAAAATGATTTAGATAAATAGAATTTGGTATGTGGTTTAGTGGCTTAAAATGCTAATATCTAGTCAGTTCTAATCAGTTGAAAGGAAGAAATCTCAATTACATATCTAATTTTTTATTTTCTTGTATATGAAGTGTAGAGAAAATATAGTAATCGTAAAAAAATTTTAATTGTAGATTTTGACGAATCTCCACGTTTTAGACCTCTTGAGTTTTAAAAACACATTTTTGGAAAACGCCCCCCCCCCCCACCTCTGTCTGTCTGTGACGAAACCAACTCAAAAACGCTTTGAGCTAGGCCAATGAAATTTGGTGTATAATTTTACAACCAATTTTTTTATATTTCTATCAATCTGTTCAGAGGAAGTCTGTCTGTCCGGCTGTTCGAATATAATTTAGCATGAGGGCTAGACAGATAAAATTCGTTGCACATATTTAACATCTTTAGTCTTCCGAATGTTGAGCGATATTAAATAAGGGATTGTCTGTCTATCTGTCTGCACTATCAGACATATGTAAGAGCGATATTTAAAAACTGCAATGACTAAAATATAACAAATTTGGTACGAGATTTTGCGATTTTAGATGTATTTTTTTGTCAAATTTTTGTTTCAATAGGTTGGGAAGAATGTGTCTGAAATACAAATTCGAATTTTGTACACGTTTGACTGCATTCTAGGCCTTAATTGCCAAAACTCTTGTCAGAGATCACATGATAGATTCAGTAAAAAAGCGAAATTTATGCCAAAGGTTCATATGTTGAAACTGTTGTATGCCAATGCCATGTAAGGCATTCACTGAGATATCAACTTTATTAGAGAGTCTACGAGACGCTTTAGGGTGACCACTCCCACTAGATTCATTCTTATTTATTAAATATAAATGATGCCGTATAATTTGTTCCAGGTGAGAAGTAACAGATAATTGGTCAGATTTTGAATTATCATCATATCAACTTTATTAGAGAGTACACGAGAAAGCCATAATGAGACCACTTCCACTAGCTTCATTCTGATTTATTAAATATAAATGATGCCGTATAATTTGTTACAGGTGAGAAGCAACAGATAATTGGTCAGATTTTGAATTATCATCATATCAACTTTATTAGAGAGTACACGAGAAAGCCATAATGAGACCACTCCCACTAGCTTCATTCTGATTTATTAAATATAAATGATGCCGTATAATTTGTTACAGGTGAGAAGCAACAGATAATTGGTCAGATTTTGAATTATCATCATATCAACTTTATTAGAGAGTACACGAGAAAGCTTTAGGGAGACCACTCCCACTAGCTTCATTCTTATTTATTAAATATAAATAACGCGATATAATTTGGTCCAGGTGAGAAGTAACAGATAATTGGTCAGATTTTGAATTATCATCATATCAACTTTATTAGAGAGTACACGAGAAAGCTTTAGGGAGACCACTCCCACTAGCTTCATTCTTATTTATTAAATATAAATGATGCCGTATAATTTGTTCCAGGTGAGAAGCAGCAGATAATTGGTCAGATTTTGAATTATCATCATATCAACTTTATTAGAGAGTACACGAGAAAGCCATAATGAGACCACTCCCACTAGCTTCATTCTGATTTATTAAATATAAATGATGCCGTATAATTTGTTACAGGTGAGAAGCAACAGATAATTGGTCAGATTTTGAATTATCATCATATCAACTTTATTAGAGAGTACACGAGAAAGCTTTAGGGAGACCACTCCCACTAGCTTCATTCTTATTTATTAAATATAAATAACGCGATATAATTTGGTCCAGGTGAGAAGTAACAGATAATTGGTCAGATTTTGAATTATCATCATATCAACTTTATTAGAGAGTACACGAGAAAGCTTTAGGGAGACCACTCCCACTAGCTTCATTCTTATTTATTAAATATAAATGATGCCGTATAATTTGTTCCAGGTGAGAAGCAGCAGATAATTGGTCAGATTTTGAATTATCATCATATCAACTTTATTAGAGAGTACACGAGAAAGCTTTAGGGAGACCACTCCCACTAGCTTCATTCTTATTTATTAAATATAAATAACGCGATATAATTTGGTCCAGGTGAGAAGTAACAGATAATTGGTCAGATTTTGAATTATCATCATATCAACTTTATTAGAGAGTACACGAGAAAGCTTTAGGGAGACCACTCCCACTAGCTTCATTCTTATTTATTAAATATAAATGATGCCGTATAATTTGTTCCAGGTGAGAAGCAGCAGATAATTGGTCAGATTTTGAATTATCATCATATCAACTTTATTAGAGAGTACACGAGAAAGCCATAATGAGACCACTCCCACTAGCTTCATTCTGATTTATTAAATATAAATGATGCCGTATAATTTGTTACAGGTGAGAAGCAACAGATAATTGGTCAGATTTTGAATTATCATCATATCAACTTTATTAGAGAGTACACGAGAAAGCTTTAGGGAGACCACTCCCACTAGCTTCATTCTTATTTATTAAATATAAATAACGCGATATAATTTGGTCCAGGTGAGAAGTAACAGATAATTGGTCAGATTTTGAATTATCATCATATCAACTTTATTAGAGAGTACACGAGAAAGCTTTAGGGAGACCACTCCCACTAGCTTCATTCTTATTTATTAAATATAAATGATGCCGTATAATTTGTTCCAGGTGAGAAGCAGCAGATAATTGGTCAGATTTTGAATTATCATCATATCAACTTTATTAGAGAGTACACGAGAAAGCCATAATGAGACCACTCCCACTAGCTTCATTCTGATTTATTAAATATAAATGATGCCGTATAATTTGTTACAGGTGAGAAGCAACAGATAATTGGTCAGATTTTGAATTATCATCATATCAACTTTATTAGAGAGTACACGAGAAAGCTTTAGGGAGACCACTCCCACTAGCTTCATTCTGATTTATTAAATATAAATGATGCCGTATAATTTGTTCCAGGTGAGAAGCAGCAGATAATTGGTCAGATTTTGAATTATCATCATATCAACTTTATTAGAGAGTACACGAGAAAGCCATAATGAGACCACTCCCACTAGCTTCATTCTGATTTATTAAATATAAATGATGCCGTATAATTTGTTACAGGTGAGAAGCAACAGATAATTGGTCAGATTTTGAATTATCATCATATCAACTTTATTAGAGAGTACACGAGAAAGCTTTAGGGAGACCACTCCCACTAGCTTCATTCTTATTTATTAAATATAAATAACGCGATATAATTTGGTCCAGGTGAGAAGTAACAGATAATTGGTCAGATTTTGAATTATCATCATATCAACTTTATTAGAGAGTACACGAGAAAGCTTTAGGGAGACCACTCCCACTAGCTTCATTCTTATTTATTAAATATAAATGATGCCGTATAATTTGTTCCAGGTGAGAAGCAGCAGATAATTGGTCAGATTTTGAATTATCATCATATCAACTTTATTAGAGAGTACACGAGAAAGCTTTAGGGAGACCACTCCCACTAGCTTCATTCTTATTTATTAAATATAAATAACGCGATATAATTTGGTCCAGGTGAGAAGTAACAGATAATTGGTCAGATTTTGAATTATCATCATATCAACTTTATTAGAGAGTACACGAGAAAGCTTTAGGGAGACCACTCCCACTAGCTTCATTCTTATTTATTAAATATAAATGATGCCGTATAATTTGTTCCAGGTGAGAAGCAGCAGATAATTGGTCAGATTTTGAATTATCATCATATCAACTTTATTAGAGAGTACACGAGAAAGCCATAATGAGACCACTCCCACTAGCTTCATTCTGATTTATTAAATATAAATGATGCCGTATAATTTGTTACAGGTGAGAAGCAACAGATAATTGGTCAGATTTTGAATTATCATCATATCAACTTTATTAGAGAGTACACGAGAAAGCTTTAGGGAGACCACTCCCACTAGCTTCATTCTTATTTATTAAATATAAATAACGCGATATAATTTGGTCCAGGTGAGAAGTAACAGATAATTGGTCAGATTTTGAATTATCATCATATCAACTTTATTAGAGAGTACACGAGAAAGCTTTAGGGAGACCACTCCCACTAGCTTCATTCTTATTTATTAAATATAAATGATGCCGTATAATTTGTTCCAGGTGAGAAGCAGCAGATAATTGGTCAGATTTTGAATTATCATCATATCAACTTTATTAGAGAGTACACGAGAAAGCTTTAGGGAGACCACTCCCACTAGCTTCATTCTTATTAAATATAAATGATGCCATATAATTTGTTCCAGGTGAGAAGCAACAGATAATTGGTCAGATTTTGAATTATTGTGTTACTCATTGAAATCCAAACGACAACAATCTAACACATTGTTGAAAATCATACATGAATCATATTTATATGAGTAATATGAATTATACGAATCTGTTAGAAATTCTATTACTGTGTATATAGAACATAATTCTCCCTAAATTATGCAGTTCTGTCACTAAGTGTACAGAATATAATTCTACATAAATTTTACGAATCTGGTAGAGATACGGACAGTTGTATAAAGAATATAATTCTACATTCTATGATTTAATAGGCCTCGAAGACAAGAGTGAAATTGAAAACGTGATTTCTTCGACTTATACTTAATCTTGAAACGACATCACTTAGCAAATTAAAAATAAATCTCGTCATTAAAATTTATTTAAAGTTCGCGGTAAACGGTTGCTACATTCTTAAAGTATCGTATTTCATTATTCATTCTGTTTCTAAATCTGAGTAATTTATTTCATTCACAGTGCATGTCTTAGTAGGATAGTTGACCAAGATTTCGGATAAATCTCTTCAGTGGAAATGCAACATTATGGTCAAAATAGAGACCATAAAGTGGTCTAACGACAATGACGTGATGCATTTTCATAGCTCTCTCAATGCACCTTCATTGTGTCCAAGATGCACTTCCCAAAATGTTAATATTCTACTTCTAGATGAAAAATAACAGGTAATTAGTCACAGGCTGAAATATTCAAATGTACATTAAAGTTTATGCTATGATATTTAGATTAATTTCAAAATTCATAATGGAACCATAATAAAGGAGTAACATAAATTATGTAAATCTGAGAATCATCCAAATTTTGAATAATTAGACATCAAATGGAATGCCATGTTTTGAAAATATGAGGACTTTAGGGATATCTTTATAATAATCGGAATTACGTAGAAACAATATCACCAGAATAAACTAAAATAAATGCTAACAAAATTTATTCTAAGTTTAGAAATAATAGTCATAATTCCCAAGAAAGCGTCGAATAAATCTCTTGAGGGAAAATGGTATTATAGCTGTAATAGAGACTATAAAGCGTTCTAAAGACATGTATATCCATAAATTTCTCTTTGTCAGGCCTCATTATGCCAAGTAAGCATCGTATAGAATGGTAATATATAACTTCTACATGAAAATAATTGGTAATTATTCAAAATTTCTACATGGAAATAATTGGTAATTAGTTATAACTTTAAATATTAAAATGCACATTCCGGAATATGTTATAATAAATAAGTTTCATTTCAAAATGCATTCTGGACTGAAATCACTCTAAATGAGTAACTAAAATTATGTGAACCATACAAACTCTTGCTGATTCTGCGTCAAATAAAATGACGCGATTTAAAAATGTAAGGATATTTACGGACTCTTCGAGAATAATTGGAAGCGTAATTTATTGGCCCCCACTTCATCATTTCCACCTAAAATGACATCACAAAGGCAGATTCAAAATAAATGTTGGCAATAAAATGTACTCGTAGTTTGTAGTAAATTACCGTGGCGTTCTTCAAGTAGCCATATTACTTTATTTATTTCACACCAAATTTGAGTAATCTGAGTTACTCAAAGCTTATGAGCTTATGAGGTACACAGGAATTTGGTTAAATCTATTCAACTGAAGTGTATTATGGCCAAAATAAAGACTGAAAAGTGATGCATGGACAACAATGTAATGTATTTCTAGAGGTTTTGAAATACAGCCTCATTATATTAGAGCGGCACTATCTAAAATGCCAGTATACAAATTTTTGGAAGAAAATGACAGGCAATTAGTAGCTTCTTGAAATATTAAAATACACATTAAAACTTATGATATGATAATTTTGTTTCATTTTAAAATGCCTACTAGAATGCTCATAATTGTTTTCATCAATTGCATAACTGTGAAAGGCATTCTGATGATAAGTCTGTATAGCATAATTCTACATCACATAAGATGTCAAAATTTAAAAATATGATTATTTTAAAGGATCATTCGAGAATAATTTGAAATGTGACTTATTGAACTAAATCCATCACTTTCACGTAAAATGACATCATCAAGGCAGATTCAAAATAAATGTTGGCAATAAAATCTATTGGTAGGTTACAGTAAATTTCCATAATATTCATTACACGCTAAATTTGAGTAATTTGCCTTACTCAAAGCATATGAAGAAAACTTACTCATGATTTTGGTAATATCTTTTTAACTATAGTACACATATTATGGCCAAAATAGAGATTGGAAAGCGATGAATGGACACCCATCTAATGGATTTCCATAGATCTTTCATTACAGTTTCATTATATTCCCGAAGCACTATCTGAATTACCATTATACAACTTCTTAACGAAATTAACAAGCAATTAGTAACAACTTGAGATATTGAAATATACATTGAAATTTATATTATGGTAATTTGATTTCAT
Source organism: Argiope bruennichi (assembly GCF_947563725.1). NCBI lineage: Eukaryota > Metazoa > Arthropoda > Arachnida > Araneae > Araneidae > Argiope > Argiope bruennichi. The sequence continues at coordinate 92,055,024 of NC_079153.1, forward strand.
TTTAAAATGACCACTAGAATGTTCATAATGAGTTACATAAATTACATAACTCTGAAAGGAATTCTGTGGGACATAATTCTACATCACATAAGATGTCCAGATTTAAAAATATGAGGATTTTAAAGGATCTTTTGCGAATAATTGAACAGGAGATTTCTTGGCTCCATTCCACCATTTCCGCTTAGAACGATGCCATCAAGACAGATTCGAAATAAGTACTGATAATAAAATCTATTCGAAGTTTACAGTAAATTTTGCACCCTTCTTAAAAGTATCATATTTCATTATTCATTCCACACTAAATTTGACTAATCTGTCTTACTCAAAGTATATGTCTTGGAAGAAAAGATACTCGAGATTTCGGTTAAATCTCTTCAACGGAAGTGCAACATTATGGCCAAAATAGAGACAATAAAGTGCCCTAACGACAATAACGTGATGTATTTCCATAGATCTTAGAGTTCAGCCTCATTATACCTCAGAAGCACCATTCCAGAATACTAAAAGGCGGGAAAAGGATATTTCAGCAAATTCCATTCTCGAGCAGATTGCCATTTGACAGGCACTTAAAAGAATCCTCAAACTCTGTAACGGCTTAACATTAAAAGCCATTCCGGGAGACGCCGTGTAGTTGAGGAATGTCAAAACATTCACTGCACTGCCGATTAGGGGACTTAAATCGGGCGTAAAAGGCTGCTTTGGCCCCAGAATCGAGGATAAATGGTCGGGAAGTGACAATGCGAGGGAAACTTCATCGGGGATTTGGAACATCTAAGCCTCGTTTCTTTTTTGGCGAGGGCTACGAGGACGTGTTAGGACTGAGAACATGGCTCGTTTAAAAACTTCTGCCAAGAGGACAATTGTGAGAATGTCTTCGGGAAAGATTTTGGCGGAATGTTGTGTTGTTTTGAAAATTAAGACTCGTTTCGTTTCGCTAAGCAGGCTTAATGTTAAAACTCCGTCGGAATTTGGATTAAGAACTTGGAAATGATCCCCGGAACTAGATGTTTTAAGTAATTAAAAGTAGAAATGTTGTGCCATTTTGGAAGCATACTTCGAATCGACAGTTTTCTAGGTTTTGAAACGACTTGTTGTTGCGAATATATTTTGTACTATTTTGACAGATGTGCATTTGTAAATTGATATTAAAGTGTTTTAACTTAGAATCAAAATCATAATATGATATAATTCAGAATAAAATACTCTGTAACTAGTTATATTTTTACTAAGCGAATTATTTTTATTTAAACAGAATATTTGCTCAAAAGCTGCTCACATTATCGAAATTGAGACGCATATAACATGTAGAACATATAACATTACATGAGAAAATTGTCATGCGCTGTTATAATAAAACATAAAAATGACTGAAAAGCAAATTAACAACTCATTAATTTATCTTAAAATGTTTATCTTAAAATTATCTTTAATTTTTTAGTTCTTAAAATAAAGTATATTTAAAGTGAAATTGTCATTTTAGTTAAAAAGCAAATGTTTTATTTTTATTTTTCTGGCAGTGAACGGTAAATAGTCGATTTGTGCAAAAGTCAAAATGCATTTCAAAATAAATCATGATTCAATGAAAACGAATAGTATTAAATGCAAATAAAAAAGAGCAAAACACATTTAAAGGTTCATCAAGATCAACCCTCTTATACATGAAAAAGCTGTTTTTATTGTTTTATATGTCAGATACGTTAATAAAAGGTTTTTATAAGTAACACGAAAAATTTCTTAGCTCCTTATTGGTAATATTTTCTTGAAAAACTGAAAGAAAATGATATAAATGTCATTACAATTTTTTAAAAATCAAGATGTTAGGATATTTCGCTCATCTCCCCCCTCCCCCCCAAAAAAATCATCCTCGTGTAATTTTATTTCATAAGCCATTTAGACGCTGCACCAACAGATTTATTTCATCAGTTGTGCAATATCCGTAAATCGTTAGAGCTCTCTCCCTTATAGAGTCAATTTGTGATGTTTCTAATTACTTAGTAGACAGTTAAATTCTTTAACCCTGTAGTATAGCTTGTTATGTGATGTATAGACTGTGTGTTTATGAGAGACAACAACAATATGTGAGCTCATAGTTGATCGAAACGGAATAAAAATTTGTGAAAATAAAAATGTCAATTTTTTTTCTGAAATTTTTTTTGTATATTACATCATTAGAAAATAAGAAAATTTAAATTATTTTATGCCATTCATTTGCTATCCTGTGCTGCGTTTAGTTATTTAGTTCTTTTCTTTTTGGCTCTCCAATATGTTAAATTTTTAATAGTAATTAACTTTCATTTTTTTAAATGTGCATTTTGTCAATGCCATTAAATCCGATTTGTATTATGAACTTTGGGTTCCGAACAGCTGCAAAGATTAGTTTAATATCTCCTCAAACAGTTTTTTTACTTTTGGTTTTTATCTATATTTTTTGGGAAGATTTAATTTTACCACCGAAAAAATTCAGTAATTGTATTTTTTTTCTCCAGCAATTTAAATTAAATGAATTTGATACTGCCGTATAATACCAAATTAAATAGAATACAAAAGCACAATTTTTATTCATTGGAAAACTGAAAATTCTCGCCAATTAACATTAATCTTTCTTTTAATAGCGCCGTATATATTTTCAAATAAAAAAAACATTTAAAAATTCCTACTGAAACTTATTGGATTTGACAGAATATGTAAATCGATTTTAATTCGTAGGTGCAATGTACTTACAAATGACGCTTTGTCCGTACTTACAAATAACATTTTAATTTTTATCGTAAGAATATCATTTCTTAAGTTTTTAATAACATTTTTTAACAATTGCCCAAAAATATTGCTATGATATCTTCAAGATATTGTTTGATCTTCAGAATATCTTACAGCATTATGGAATCATCACTATCCTGTTCTAATAAGTAATCAGTAATCACTTCCTTTAAAGAGATGATAACAAATAATAGGAATAAAAAACGAATATTAGCAAACGAATATTAGACAGATTTCAGAATTTACCATTATAGCATAAATTTTTAAAGCATTTTTGAAGTCGTTTGTGGTAGTTTCAAAGTACAAGCTGATGTTGGAATTTTACTCGAGATTTAAAAAAAGAATTTTTCCAGTTTTTGCTCAGAAATTAGATTTTAATTTAACAGTGAAATAACTTTAATTCTGTTAATTAAAAAGGAATTTCTATAATCGGTTTTTATTTGACTACTGAAAAAATATGAATTTTGAACAGAAATAGAAAAGAAATGGATATAATAAGTTATGAAAAAGATTAAAATACCTCTTTACTAACTGATTTCATTTTCAAACGATAATTTGCTGATTATAATCTGATGGAAAATAAATTATTTAATTTTGCGTAACTATCTAAAGATATATTTATATTCATTTAATAACCTTTCACACATAATGTAAGCAAAAGAACGATAGCACAGAAATACATGCATTTAAACCTAGAATATATTTCGAATAATGAAGTTTAGATCTGAAAAATTATTCTGTTTTATTAAATTTGTTTATATCTGAAAAGCCACATGAAAATTTTTCATTATATAAACCATATCTATATTAATGGAAAATGGCAAAAGAACTCATTTATTCAAAAGGGATTCTTAAAATAATTAAGCTTATTCAATATTTCATAAATATTTACTTTCAAAACTAAAAATTCCAATTTTAATTAGAATATTACTTATTTCCAAATAAATATTAGATGTTTTTATTAATAAAAGATGGGAACGAAATTTGAGTTACTCAGGCATCAAAAGTAATTAAATTCATCCTAGTAATCCCATTTAACGGTAACTGCAAAGCCATTTGAAGCTCATAAATGCTCCATTTTTCCAATTGAATACCGAGAACACGTAACTGACATTTTAGTGAATTAGATAATAATTATTTTAAATGGATGTATAATTCATTAAAGATTCCAAGAGCATGAAAAGGGTTTCTATATCCAGCTTCAGTTTTCTATAAAAAACAGCGTCATTTTTTATGCACAGAAACGGGAACAATGCTATTATTTTCCAGATTAATTTTCCATGGCGAGGCATTCATTTTTGTAAGTGATATAGAATCGTCGATTACGTTTCTTTTAAATTCAGTCTGTAAGCCTTTTACTGGATTGAAAACTTTTCTAGAAATGAAATATTTCCATAAAAATTGTCAGTTCTTCGGAACAATCAGTCATTGACACTTGGGGAAGTTTGGAACTCGTTGTGGAAACTAAAGGCATGTGGGGGAAAAAATTCCCTGTCTTTCTAGTATTGGATGCGCTCCAATTCCAGTACAAGTTTCTAAATTGTAGTCAAACAGAGAGAAAAAGGGTTGTAGTGTAGCCAATCTATCAAAGTGGATGTCGACAATTTGGCAGTAAAGGATGAAACGAAATTCTACTTTCCAAGTGTTGAAGCAAAGCATTAATTTATGTTGTTGATAAGAAAAAAAATCTATCCAAGCTTTAAGAAAAGTAAAATTCAACCTTTTATTTTATTTTTAGGACAAAGTGAGAAGTGTATATCAATAAAATGGCATGGATGTTTAGAACTGTTTTGGATGTAAAGTGTACAAAATAAATTAATACATTCGACATAAATTTGCTCTTAAAACGTTGATGAACCTTCATGTTCGATGTTTTCCTAAATCCAAAAAACATATCATTGAAATTGTGCTCGAGTATTCATCATAAATTTGATCTTTAAACATTGATGAATCTTCGTGTTGGAGATTTTTCTAAATACAAAACACATAGTTTTGAAATTGTTCTCGAGTATTCATCATAAATTTGATCTTGAAACATTGATGAATCTTCATGTTGGAGATTTTTCTAAATACAAAAAACATAGTTTTGAAATTGTACTCGAGTATTCGTAATAAATCTGATCTTGAAACGTGGATGAACCTTCAAGTTTGAGATTTTCAAAGTAAAAAGCTATTTTGTGTATGTAACGGATTAATTAATAGGAAACACAACTGTTTTGTTTGCATTATAGAAGCAGATCATTTGACTTAAAGCAACTAAATTTAGTATAAGTATGCTTTAAATAGTAGAAATATGCATCCCGTAGAGAGTTTTGAAATTTTAGTTATGATTTTAATTAATTAGAAAATAAATCAGATTTTGAAATTTGGAGTGATTTCCGAAAATATTATTGTATGAACGATCTTTTTTATTTTTAAAATTCGGAATAGTATCTTTTCAATTAACAAAATCATTTGGAGTATGATTTTTTTCTTCAAATTTGAGAGTTTATTTAAATATTTCTATTGCATAATTTTCAACAACAGTTTTCATTATGACAATAAAATTTAAATCGTTTTCATTGTTTCATCAAATATTTAATCGCATGATTTCCGTTTTGTCTGGTTTATTGTCCACTTTTTACATTCAGAATAAGAAAGTGTAGTTAATTACCTCGAAAGCTGAAGTACGATTGGATATTGTATTATCTAGACAGTATTTTAATGGTACTAGGATAAAATATGAGTTAAAAATTTTTATTTACCATAAATTGAAACTTGCAATGAAATTTAAAACACTTTATCTATAATTTTTATCACAATCTGATACTTAATAATATTTTTTGAAGGAATTGTAAACATCAAATTTATAAGTAAAAATTTAGAAGGAAATTAAATATAACCAGTATTTTCACAGAACCAACTGCTCACTAAAGGTAGCCAGTAATTAAAATATATAAATAAACATATAATGGCTTTACTTTTAGAAATGAAAACGTTCCATATGTTTCTCGTGTTTCTTGTTTCGAGATATGTGTGTTTATAAACTTATTTTATTCACTTACTGTCTAAAAGCAGGAATTATTTTATTCTTAATGTATTAATTATTAAATATGAGATATTTCTTCCGGAAATCTATGCTTATATAAAGCTCAATGTCTGTGTATTTTTTGGCGCTCTACAGGCCAGATCGTTCGACCTACAGTTACCGAATTTGGTACGTGTATACCTTGGAGGTCGGGAATGTGCACCTGGGGTCCCTTTTTTGAATTTTTAATTAGAGTTTTAATTATTAATTAAAAACTAACTTTTCGTCCAAAAAAATCTTTTCATTTCCCCGCCGTCAAATCCGTAAGGCTTCAATTTTCCTTCCACGCTAACAAGGACAGGTTTAACATATTTTCGACTGATTATTTCAAACGATTCTGTTTATTTTCTTATGCATTTAAAATTACACATTGTTAATTAATCGATCTTTCAGATTCGTTCTGAAGTACTTTTGAATTAAATAAAACAGAATAAAGGAAATTAAAAATTTTTAATCTGCATAGCATTACCCCAACTAGCGTAGAAAATTCACTCATTTGCGTTACCATAACTGGCGTTGAAAATTCCCTGTGCATTGAGTTCTGATTGTTGACAACTATTTATAACGGATGCGGACTTGATTTAAATTATTTTTAGGTTAGTTGTATGCTTTTGTAATTAAATTGTATTTATATTAGTCATATATCTTTGTATATGCTTATAGTTTTAAGTGCATCGTTTTTTTAAGTAGTTTTTTTAACCGGTTTTCGACCGATTATTTTAAACGATTCTTTTTATTTTCTTAGTGTTTGATGCATTTAAAATCAAACATTAATTAATCGACCTGCTCATGATGATCTGAGAAAATTTTGTTGAGAAATTCTTGAGATATTACATAAATTAAGAAAGATATTCTTTAGTGCCCGTAAGGTTTAAATGCTCAGTGACTCTGTTTTCAGTAATCATATTATTAAAAAAATTGCTTTGTTTCAGTAAAAAAAATATTATTATATTAATTGCAGTTTAATCATTTCCACTTTAATTTAAATCATAAATTCTACGGGAGCTAACAGAAAATTAGAGATATACATATTACGTTATGACTGATAATATTATGAGTGAATTATATGACTATCAAAATTTTAAGTTTTGAAATATTTTAATGAAGAAGCTATTAAAGTAGGAATTACATAAAATATTTAATTATTAAAATTTTAACGAACATTAAGATTGGTGAACCGTCTGGCCGCCAAAAGCGGCTAGTTACTAGTTAATAAAGTAAAAATAGTAAAACTATAGTTCATCATGCCTAGGAGTTAGCGTTCTAAATTTTGAATAATTCGTGCAAAACAAAACAAAACTGCTGTTTCATCAATGATCTCTCTCATGAAAAATATACAACAGAATACGGACGTTAACGTTCCAGAGATGCACATTCTTTTAGATAAATTCACATAACGAAGATAAATAGTCTCTTTGAGAATGAAGTGTCTAAAAGAGCAAAAAAATTACTTCACATAAACTGATGGATCCACCTTTTGTGTCGATATTTTAACAAGTATTCTCTGAAATGCTTGACGTTATTATAACAACATAAACCCCGAACCACCCATCCAAATTCCTTTGACCATTTTTTTAAAATTTCATATTATCAAAGAAGTAAATGACTTTTATCTCTTCTAGGACTTTTGAAGTGTTCTGGATATAAAACAACATAATGCCGTTATGTCCCAAATGTAAACTTCGCTCTTACGGCCAATAGAAAAATGGCTCTACTCAAAAAGTAAGCCTCCTGTAAGGCAAGGACCGAAATTACCGGTGAAGGGGGGGGGACATAATTGCCTCATCAAAAACATTTCTGGAGGCAACGCTCATTGAGCCTTATCTTGTATGCAAAAGCACTCTCGAAATTTATGCCGCCTTTTTAAAAACCTCTGTAGATGCCTTTGTTTCAAAACTCGCGTTTTACTTCCTGAACGCACGCCTGCGCCTTAAAACGCGCAGAAAATATGCACCAGAACATTTCTTTCTTCCGTGCATATATAATGCCATTTTAAGCGACTTAACGCCCGACAGCGCTTCTTTCTTTCTTTTCTATTTTTTTTTCACCCTTCATTCTTTCTTTTCTTGTCTTTTTGTCTTTTGTTTAAAAAAGGGCGAAATGAACACACTGGAAAGGAAATAAATATATTACAGAAAGTATGGATAAGTTATTTATTTATTTATTCGTTTTCTTTTCTCTCTTTTTTTGCAGCTGCCTTCAGCAGCGTATGGCAGCTGTAGACTGTTGCTCACTTAACAGTGTGTACGGAAAGGAATATTTTAATGCACGGTGGAAAATTTTCGAAAAAAAAAAAATACGAAAGAACGCAATTTCGAGATCTGAAGAATTGTTTAAATAAACAGCTAGAGAGACGCAAGTTGATTCTTTTATTTTGCCTTTCTGTAATGGCTTGAGAAATAGTGAGTTTAAGAAAGAACCGCTTTTATGAATTGACTTTTAAAAGTTTTTTTTCTCCTTTTATTCGTTTATTTTCAGCGCGTTAGCGATTCATTTTCGGTCGAGAAGATTAACAATTGAAAGAATAAGAAAAAAAAAAAAAAAAAAAAAAAAGGTGAAGTTCAAGCTTATGATTTACGAAAGATTTGCAGGGGAAAAAAGAGCTAAAATTCTTTAATATATTTTCTTAGAATTTTTTACATAATTCTCTGAAAGACTGTCTTTTTCAGCGCATAAAAATCTGGAAATAGTATGAATTCTTAATCATTTCTACGATTCGAAACCATAAAAATTCTTAGATTGGTATAAATTTTTAATTACTTTCATTTCTTTTAAATTGCAAGCATGAAAAAAAAATTTGCTTTGCATTTCTTCGAAGCTGCTTTAATGTTTTTTATTAAATTTGAATTAAATATTATTTATTGAATTTGAAGATTTCTATAAATCATTTTTCTTAAGAATCGGCATTAATAACCAGAATTAATCTTCTTAAGATAAAAATAATTAATGTAATTAAGTTTTGTAGAATTACTTTACTTTAAATAATTAGTTATTCCAATTTTACTCTTATTTTAATAGTTGATATTTGAAATTCAATCTATTGAAAAATTATTTCATGCCGAAAGATGCTTATCAAATTAATTGCGATAATGAACATTCGGAATGAAAGATGATATTTTCGTATCTAAGCCTCCCATTTTTCTAGATTTTTATTTCTACCAAATATTCATTCCCAAATTGTATATGTTTGTATCAATCTCTCTCTTTTTTTCTTTAAATCTGTTTTATATGTTTTTTGATGTCATTGAAAGACATTAATCTTAGAAAATTAACTCATATTTTTTATTTCAAAATTGAGGTCTACAGTGTCTCTGGTCAAAGAATTTGTTGAAACTGTATACATTTGTATAACGGTATAAAATATCTGTCTTGGTTTCGTTGAAGCCTCATTCCCAAGAAGAAAAGTTACTATTTGAGTAAAATAATATAGAATGCTTTCAGACGTTTCGGAGAAGTTCAGAAAAGTGAAATTTGTTTTTCAAAATGAAGATATATAATATATACAATATATAAAAGATAATTAAAATATATTTTATAATTTATACATTTTAATTAAATAAATCTCCTCATCTTACTTAAATTAAATATCTCTTATATATTTAAAGTCATATCCTTACCTTAATTAAATATCTCCTTAATTAAGCTTATTATTTTAATTAATCATCCTTTAGAAAGGAATTGACTGATAAGGCTTATGGATAAACTACAGTTAAGGCTATATAATAACATTTCGACATAAAATAGATTCTTTAAAAAAAGGAAGAGAGATTGATACAAAGTATACTTTTCATACTGCATTATGCAGTTAATTACTTTATAATTTTATAATACGATGGTATGCTCTTATGCAATTCTATTATCTTATGCAAATGTAGTTTTTTAGTAAATTGTTATATCATTTGCTGCAATATAATATCATATCGTGTACTGAATTCTAGTAATCATAAAATTTATGCTATACTGCGTAACAGTAAATTCATTTCAATTATTTTTTTCATCTTATAACATACAATAAAATACTATATAAATACACCTGTCACTTTTTAGAAATATTTTAATTTCTCATATTACACCCATACTTCATTTACCCATTTTAATATTATATTACAGTAATATTAAAATGGATGAATGTGTAATATCAGCATTTTAAAAGTGTTCAATTTTCTGTGCTATTAAAAACAAAGTATACTGCATTTTGCAGTTTATTACTTTATATATTGTTTAGAACGATAGTATTATCTTGTGCAATTCTATTTTCTTATGCAAATGCAGTTTTGCAGTAAGATGCTATATCATTTGCTACAATATAATGTCATATCGTGTACTGGATTCTAGTAATTTTAAAATTCATAATGCTATACTACTTAACCCTACATTGATTTCAATCATTGTTTTCTATTTGTAACATACAATAAAATACTATGTAAATACAACTGAAGTCAAACATTAACAATGCTATATAGCTAGATTTTTACAAATTTGGTTCAGATCTAGTTTTCACAGTATTTCTGGGGTTTTCATATAGAAAAATTAAAGTATGATCAAATAGGATTTTTGAGCTATATAATTATAACAAACCTCTAGAGAATAGGAAGAAATTGTTGAACAAAACAAACTAATTAGAAACAAACAAAAATAACGAATACAAATCATACATATGATTTATTGAATCAAGTGTAGAAACATGTCAATTCTAGATTATATATAGAAAAAAAAGAATGAAAAAAAAAGCGATCACGGAACTCGAAGCAGAAATGAAGAAATATTCTAGAAAATAGCAATATCTATTTGAGAAAAGTCAATACGTACTCAAAAATCTGGATTTCTGATTTTTTTTTCATCTTTCCTTTCTCTTTTTCTTTTTTTCAGCTAGAATTTTTTTTTCTTTTCCAAATTTTCACTTCATGGAAAGAATTTGGCAATTGAATCGAAAAGAAAGAAAAAAAAAAAAAAGAAAGCTCGAAATTTGATTTTTTTCATGTCAGTTCTTATTTCAGATGTTATCAACTACTCTGTGCAGATAATTACATTATCCAGTCTCTCGAAGATTGACTTAAAATAAAATTTCGCCGTATATACGCTAGAAACTTTGTGTAGCAATTCATTCCTTCACAATATATTCTTCGGTTTAATAATTTTTCTATGTTACGAGGTTTAAAATTAAAGAAGATAGTGTATAAAGAAAAATAAAGAAAATGTCAGACAATTGTGTAGAAATATCAAATATCTACTCCCTAAAGAAGGGACTGCATTAATATTTACTGAAGAGTAAATAGAACTGTATCTGTTTTTTTGTTGTATTCTCGATGCCAAAAGGACAAACTAAAGTTTTAAAAGAAATATTTATTTGTAATGAAGTTAGGGATTCAACATGCTTCGTGTCTTTCAAAATAGTATTGTTTTTTGAAATGAGAATTGCTTTTTCGAAATGAAATTAAGCTAAGTAAAATATTGAGCTGCAGCTAATAAATATATTATTTCTAAATTTCGTATTTCTAGATAAGTTGCCTTTGAAATGTAAAGGTTCTAATTTTTCGATCTCGGTAAATAAAAGATTCCATGTTTCCCCTTACTAATATTATTGAAAAATATAACAGCGAAATTGTAAAGATTTGGTCTACTTGTCCTTTTTGGATTCTAAATCTTATAAATTTTTTTTATCTTCCTTTAATTTAAAATTAATTTTTCTTCCTCTATCAATTACTAATAATAAGCATATTAAATAAACCTATATTGAGATAGTTCTGCTAAATTGAGCCCTATTATCTTATTAAAATTTTCACGTTGAATTGAAAATTGCCCTGTTTTAGATTTTTTTTTATTAGAAACTAATGTCATAATGAAATTTCTATAAAATAACAATAAAAATACATTAAAAAACAAATTTTTAAAACTTGTGACACTGAAGTAGAAAACTTCTAAAGAAATGCATGGTCTCCTTAGTTATATACATTGTTTAATTATATTTCTTTGCAGACGATTTTGAGGTTTTTTAAATAAAAATATTGGAACAATAATGTATCTTTTCAAATGAAATATGTAATTTTTATATTCTACTGAATTCGCAACCACTTTATATATATTTTTTAATTTTGATAAAATGAATAAAATAAGCAAGTGAAGAAGAAAATAAAAATGCAAAGGAAATATTTTCGGTAATTTGAATTTTAGTGATTTACTTTAGTTTTTTTAATCAGTTATAAAATATATTTTCTTTCGGATTTGTTTATTCTTTCAGATCCATATAATAACATGATATTTCTATTAAAAAGTCTGTTATTTTTTAAAAATATTGAATTGCTTGAATTTAATTAAAAGGCCTAAGGAATTAAGCTATAAAGCATTGTTTTTTATTTCATGCACATGTTACAAATTGAAAAAATTATCAAGTTAAAAATCAATTAATAATCTAGAAAATTAAAAAAAAAATGATACGTTTTTTTAACTAAGCTTTTTTTGCTTGATGTAATGTTGTTTTCCCTGTATAGTATAATATATAAAAGGCTATAAAAATTATTTGAAGTCTTGTGCGTTAAATTATCATCTGTTTTTAAAAATATTCCCCTTTTTTATAACAAACAGAATTAATTTAAATAACATAATAAGGTGAAGTTAAAAAGATTAAAAATATACCTTTATTTATTTCTCAATTTTTGTTTCAAAAGAATAAATTTGATTAGTTCAAGGCATATTTTTCTTCAATTATACGTTAGTCTTCATGTTATTGCTAATTTCGTAGTGATATTTGTTATCTTGCTTTTAAAAGTGAAATAGAATATCCCAAATTTAAAATCTGTCATAGGAAGAAAATAAGTTTTAAGCAGTTGAAGTTTTTAGTTAATTAATTTTAATTAATATCGGAAAATCGAAAATTCAAAATTAATTTTGGTGTCATTTTTTTCGTTAGTTTCTTATATTTCTTAATATTTACATACTGATGAAAAAAAGACCTTTGTAGCTTTATTTCGAAAGATTATTGTATGTTAGAATTGATTATTTCTATATGTAAACAGTCTATACAAAGAATGCTAGCTTAAAAATGCTATTTTGTATGAAAGTAATATTTATTTTATCGTCTGCGTTTTCGTAATACTTATTTCGCCGTGTTTCTGAAATGAAATGAAGACATTTTTATAATTCTATCAAAATATGATATTAAAAACCTTATTTATTTAATGGTTTTCTTTTATGCTCTATCGTTATCGTTGCTACATCAGGTTTAGAAATTTATAAAATTATGTCAAAGTATTACATTATGTAAGATTTTTTTCAAGAAAACATTTCAAAGAATAATAAGTTTTAGAAATTATATTATATATAAGAAATGTAAATGTTCGATTTTCTGAATTAAAAGCTATACTACGAATGCTGTTTTCATAACCATATAATAATCAATTTCAATAACGAGTGAAGGGCAAATTTTACTAAGTCTCGATTGATCAACTAATAAATTTTGAAACGTTTAGTAAAATTAATGAAAACATTGACCTAAAATAAATTCGACAATTTATTTCAATTTTAAAGAAATGAAGTTTTTTTTAAATACGATGGTATTTCCCGAATTTAGTAAGAAAAGACATTATTCAATTATTCGTCAATAATAAATAATTGGAATTTTAGAAAACTATGAATGTGTGAGTATCTACTATCTAAGTAGCAGTAGCAAGTCTTTTTTTTTATGAATGATTCGCCAAATTTGGTGACTAGTGGTTTGTAGATAATTTTGGTCGTATTTGATTTCAGATAAATCCTTTAGATATAATTTCATGTCCATGATTTCGCCATGTTACCCACTAAACCCATGTTATTTTATATGTGTTCTATTTATTGTGTGCATTAACCTTTTTAATGGAGTCCGTTCCTATGACATCATAGCGTTATTAAAAACTTAAAAATCCAGCTCATCTATCTCCTAAATTTCGTCACAATGTAACGTCAATTTTTTACTTGTCATCTAAATTTCACTGATATTAAATAAAATCCATATTCCTTAATTTTCAAAAAAGTTAAAAAAATATCGCAATTAAATGTTTGATGAAACAATGAAAACTATTTGAATCTCAGGGTAAAAATGCAATCTATTGAAAGGGATTAGAAAAAAAAGTGTTTGAAAAATTCCCGAAATTTAGCAAAAACTTGCACAAATATTAAATTAATAGCATTAAAAAGATATATTTCAATTAAAAACTTTTAAACGGTGTAAAGCAAATTTTTGTGTAATAATTTTTTCGAAAGCTTCAGTTGAAAAACGCTGATATTCAATTTATATCTTAATAAATTAAAATCTCGAAAAAATCGCTTCGAAGTGTACTTTCCAATCCTCCAAGTTGTATAGTGTTAAATTTGGTTAAAATAAGTCACGCTCTCTGTAGAAGGTTAGCGCGTACAGGCACGTACAGACAAGCACAAGCATATAGACAGTCACAGAAACACACACGCAGAGACAAACACAAGCACACACGCACATACATAGACAAACAAAAACGTACCTAGACACACACACGCATAGACACAGACAAGCGCAAGCACACATAGACACACACCCAGACAAACAGACACAGACTAACACAAACACAAATACACACAGCCACAAACAAACACACATAGACAGACACAGACACAACAGAAACAAATGCACGTACAGACAAATAGAAGCAGACAAACACACACAGATAGGCACAGGCACACACAGAAACACATGCACTTACAGACAAACAGAAGCAGACAAACACAAACACACACAGACAGGTACAGGCACACATAGAAACACACACACGTACAGACACATACGAACACAAGCACATATAGATATATGCTGGAGAGCGCACACACACACACACACACACACACACACACACACACACACACACACACACACACACACACACACACACACACACACACACACACACACACACACACACACACACACACACACACACTTTCTTCTTCATTATTAGTATAAATTTCGAGGGAACATCCAATCCAAACGTTATAATCAATGAAGAATTTAGGAGATCGAGAATAGAAATTACTTATTTCTAATTTAGTATGTCAATAAAAAGATAAAGGAATCTTGTAATGTTTCCACTTCTAAAAAATTGCCCCACAGTTTGGGAAGATGACTACAATACATTCTTCCAGTGAAACCTTGTCTTTTTTATTTATATATTTTTTTCCATGCCTACTTCTTTAGTCTTAAAATATATTTTATATCCTTCATAAGATATTTGTCTCTTTGCCGCCCACGTTTTCTTGAAGGGAAGGAAAAAAAATTATTTCTCCAAACATAATAAAAAGGATCGTGATGATCAATAATAAGTAAGGACTGCCCATGCCATAGAAATCAAGATTTTATTTCTGGACCAAGAGTTGGAACAATTTCTTTGGAATCAACGGATTAGAAGACTTCCTGTTCTTTTTTTTATTCCGTAGCAAAAGGATCTTCCGATTTATCCGAATACTTCTTCCCATGAAGGAAAATAAAGAACTAAAAGAAAAGAAAAAAAAATGGAATGATGGAATCAAGTGATAAGATCATCCATAGTTATTATTCTTTGCTAATGTGTGTTTTTATGACAATACTCGAAAGAAAAATAAGCTTGAATTACTAATTACCCATTAGGAATAATTAGCAATAATTTTTAAGAAAAAAAAAAACAACCTCCTTTTTCAAAACTGAACATTTTTGTTTGTCTGCCTTTTATTATCACAAAAATATGAAGCTGCAAATATGGCACACTTCATGTATATAAGCTCTATCGGAATTGATTTAAAGAACAAAAAAAATGTTGTTTAGAAGTTTCTGAAAATTCAAATATTTATTAATAATTTATTTTAGGTTTTACTTCTTTTGATTAATTCTGTTCAAGTAAAAAATAAATAATAAATGTAACCGTGGTTAACGAAAAATGTTATTTTTCATCTTCTCTTGTAGTTTTTATTTCTTTTTTGCTATCGACAGATGTTCCGTTAGCATTAGCGTGAGGAGAATTAACTATTCTAATATGTCAAACTTTCGTTCTTTTGAGAAGACGTATTTTTATTACTTTTTATTAGTTAGCTACTAGTTAATAATATGATGAGGTTTGTTTCCACCCAACAAAGATCTGCATGTTTCATTATATTTCTTAAAATCTAAGTTTCTACCTTTTATTTTATCTTTTATATATTTTTTTTATTCTTTTAATAAAATACCATAAACATTTTTCTGTTAAAAATGGCGATTTTTTTGGTTCTTGTTTCGGCATGATTAATATGCAAACAGTTGATAATGTTCAACCTTATTCAATTATTTTTAATAATTTGCTGCCTTGAAACTCTTTCCAATGGATTTTGTCATCTCTAATCTTAATCTATATTTTCGCTAATTTTAAGATAATGATTGCTCTAATTGGTTTTGTCTTTTCATAATGAATTATCCAATTTTGTTAATTTTGGATATTTTTAACTAAAATTTTCGTTGAGCATTGAGTGTTATCAATCGAATATTTTCCTTTGAGCAGAAGTTCTGGACATTAGTGCAATTAACCAATGAGTCCTATTAAACAGGATATAATGGCTTATCATTATTAAAAATAATATAATTTTAATAAATTAATGATAAGTGCCTGAAGTCTATTCAATTTTGTTAAATTCTATATGATTTTGTCAACCATTTGTGATTTCTTAGGATGGCATTTAGGGAATAATTTACATTTTAAATTTTTAGTTCTTTGATATCGCCATAAAAATAGAAAATTTGCATCTGATATATTGATTGAGATATCGAGGTTGGTCGAATTAACCATGTTATGAATCTGCGGATGAAAATTTCTCCTTCAAGTATCAGAGTTGTTTTATATTATCATAAAATCACTCTGCTACTTGAAGATTGTTTTCTGATTGAAGATTACTTTGATTTATTTAGTTATTATATGCTATCAAGAAAACATAAACAAAACATAGACTGAAAGACCAGTAATTGTAATATATGATAAATGAATGGTTACATATAAGAAAAATCTACAAGCATTTTTTTACTATTATTCTTTGATCCTCTTGAGTAACTTTTGTTGAATAGAACTCTTGGCCAATGGGAAAACAATCTGAATTTTTGCATTTGATATATAAGAGGAGTTATAAGTCTCATATAAATAATAAAAATTGCTCTTAATCTGTTTTTCGATCTCAGTAAAATAAACCGTGAAAAGAAATGCCACTAATCAGGGAAAAGCGTATTTACACTATACTAGAGTAGTGCCATTCTTTATGTAGCAAATACTTTATTGTACACGCAACACACATAGCCCATGGCACAGTGGCAAAATTTATAATGGAATTTAAAATGACACGTTCTGTCACTAATGCAAGCAGATCTAGAAGGTCAAGGACGACAATAAATGAAATTTAATGATGAATTTTGCCAGAATGTCATGGATTATTAACGTGAGCTCCAATGAAAGTATTCGATACTTGAAGGGTGATACTATTTCCACTGGCTTAATTAGTAAATTTCTGTTAATTATGCATATGATTTGATATCATTGCCTATTATGCATCAATAAGAAAATAAGCATGATGTAAGACAATTATCAAAAAAACCAAGTTAACATCTCTTTAATGTGGCATTTCTCTTTCGAAAGAGAGTTTCCATTGCTAATGCTATCAACAAATCTTGGGATCAAATTAAAATATATTAAAATTCTTCTTGACATATGAATAGCAAGATTTAAGGCAATTATCACAAAATACAAGCTAACATCTCTTCAGGTGGCATTTCTCTTTTGAAAGAAACAGTTTTCATTACGTTTGCTTCCAACAAATCTCGAGATCAAATTAAAAAAAAAATTAGAATTCATCTTGAAGGCACTGAGATTATTCATAGAATGATATATTCGGCACTTTCCAGCATTACTGAGATTCAGAACTAAGAATGGAAAATATGCGTCTTCATTAAGATGCAAGTTTATACATCGAAAATGTATCTTATCCTAATGTCTTTGCCTATAAATCGTTATAAAATATGCAATAGTTTATTGAGACATTTTACGTTCGCATTGTGAGCATTCTGTTAATTTTGACTTAATGCAAATGAGTCATTGTAGATATGTGCATATATTCCACATGTCCTCTTAAACAATTGGGCCTAATTCAATTACATTTTGCACACCTATTATTTAAGAAAAAAAAATTGGCATCTTTTTAAAATATAAAAGTTCATTAAACATTCAATTAATTAGAGACTACTCAAAATTAAACAAGCGAAATGTTTTTTTTTAGAAATTTTTACTATGAAACCCTTTCTTTGATTTTAGTTGATATATTAGACATGATAGAAATTTATTTCGATAGAATTGAATTTATTTGAAAAAGGACATTCCGAAAAATTCGCGAAAACATTTTTCAACGGTCCAATTATGATTTTACATTCATTATTCTTCATGAAGCGAGATTTTCTTGTTCTTTAGTTAAGACAATTCTCTTTAACTTCTCTCAGTTTTTCTTTAAACTGAGAACATTGTTACGTCTTAAACTTCGTTAATAACAATACTCGAAAACTACTTTTCAAACCATTTTATACAAACTGTTGATTAACCCTAAATTATTTTCAGGATTAATTAAGAGCTAGAAATAAAAATAGATCTCATTAAAGTGATGTGCAATTTACTTTAAAAAAACTAATTTAATCTCTTAGAATAACAAGCTTTGACGAAATCTGCCATTACAATTAAAAGAATCACATTGTTTCATTTAAGATTCTCTACACGATTTGCTTTCTCAACTTTTATATTGAAAAGAGTGTAAGTCTTTTTCTTTGCACTTAAGTTTATTCTTGGAAAACAGAGACATGTTACACTTCACATTATTGTGTTAATCTTCTTAACTTCTTTGCTAGTGGAATCGAGGTATTTTTATATAATATCAAATGGTATTGCGATGAATCAATTCAAGTGTTTTAATTAAATAGAAGGGTATTTTTTCCCAAGCTTTATTGATGAAAAGAAAAGATAGGGATAGAAAACAAAATGATTTTGTTACTAAAAGTTATTTTCAATCAAGGTTAATTTTTGACATAATCACTGTGAAGATTCAAGCATTTATACTTTTGGTAATAAATTCATGGGTTCAGGTTTCCTATGCGTTCCTCGGACGTTGTTGTCGGTGGCGATTTTAATAATAAATCTGAGCTTGAATCAAAAAGTAAAAAAACAATAAATATGAAATAATTTTATTTTTAATGTACTAATGAAAAATATTTTTAAAATGGAATTGTTTTTATTAATTTACTAGTTACCATTGGTAACCAGTTTGTTCGCCTGGAATATTAGCTTTATAGGATATATTTATTTATTAAATACATTTATTTAAAGTCATTCTCATGAAATTTTATAAGATTGGAAAACATGAATTTAAAGAAGTTAACCTACTAAACATTAGTTCATAGGCTAATTAAACAACATATGCCTACTATGAAATAGAAGAACAAAAAAATGAAAATCCTACATTAAAATTGATGTGGCAGTTAATGTAGGATTTTCAATGTAGGATCACTAGATTTTTAGTAGGGTAATTGAATTAAATTTACTAAATCATAAAATTATGATAAAGAAAGTAATTTTCATAATAATTTCAACGCTAGCAAAAGCGCAGAATTGAATGATTTGATGGGACAAAAAATAAATCTGAATTGCATCATATAAATAAAATAATGTTAAGGTTTGCATATCAAATTAAATTTCAAGAAACGTATTGAAATTTTAGAAGAAATTGCTTGAAAAGGAATTTTGTTCAATTATGTTTTTATACATTATATTATCTGAATTTAGGATTTTTTTTTATATCTCGCTAACATTTATTCCCTCAAGGATAGCGCTATGAATATACTGCGTATATTTTAATGCAAAATTGTTATCAAAGAAGTTATAAAATTAACGAGTGAATGAGTAAAAAAGTAAAGGCAACAATTTAAAGTGAATTAATAAAAAACAAATTAAACTAAAGGATTATTAATTAACTCTTTAAAGGGCCATTTTTTCTAGTTATATTATGTTAAAATATTTTTAGGCTTGAAATTAGAATAAGGAATCATACTTCCCACGGCCCTAGAAAGGGTTAAACAAAAGGATAACTTTGTTACAAAGTGAAAAAGAAACAAAATCCAAATAACATAATTTTTTATATACAACCAGAATTTAAAATTTTATCGAGTGATTCTTTTATTGATCCAATTGGTCATCCTATTTCGATTGCAATGTACAATTCTAAATAATGTTGAATGTCAATAGCAGGAAAAATCAAAAACGTATAATTCTCATTTAGCTCCGTCAAAATATTAAAAAAGACCTGAAGGAGTTATAAAACATTCATTAAAGTCCAAAAAACTTTTATAAATGCTATTTTAAATCCCGTTACTTTACTCAAACATCTCTAAGACGCTCGTTAAATTTCATTTGTTAATTGCTATACTCATAATCATTAGAAATCGAAACTTTCAAATAACTAATCTAAGGCTGTCCACAATTTTCTATGATTTTGAACTAATCTCTATCTCTTGCAAAAGTTTAAAAAAATAATAATCTAATGGATTTAGGTCAGGAGAGGTTGACTGCCATTAGCAGAGATAAAATCTAGAATATTGTTCTTATGCCATTACTGCTTCATTAGTACCCATTGTGCTAGATATCTCTCATAAATAATGGTCTTTCCGAAATTGAGAAAGATAAGAAATTTCTAAAAACTTTTAGCATACCTTATTATTTCGTTGAAGATTTATTTTTTGCTGTTTATCATTAACTTAAAGTCGTATTTTAGCGAAATTGCATTTTATTGATCATTATTATGTAAAACTCATTATAAAAATTGCCTTACCTCTTGCTACAGTGCCAATATAGTTAAGTCATATGATGTCTTTTATAAAAATTCGTAATTAGATTTGTGATAAAATCATCTCATGTTTTAAAATTGACGTAAAAATGTCGTTCCCACTTTTCGTCTCAGAAACTTATTGCATATTTATAAGAGCTTATATAATGATAATAAAAATGATTCAATTAATTGTATTTTAAAGTAAAAATTATTGAGTTTTGTTTTTCTGACACAAGGTGCAAAAACTAACTTGTAAAAGAAATGTTGAAAAGAATGTTTTTATTTCCTCTAAATTTTGACTTTATGAAATATTTGGTGTAAGAGTTTTGTTTAGTTTTTATGATATAAATTAAATTCATGTATTTTTAAAATTTTATTATAAATAAATTTATTATAAAAACTGTGATTCGGTATCATGAATATTTTATTTAAGAAATATAACGTCTATAATTTGAATTTCTTTCTGTTATTTCACCTTCTATTTTGTTAAAGTTTAAAATCGCTAGGGTCGTTTCTATTTTTGAATTGATTCTAATCATCAAGAATGTTTATATTTTGCGTTCCACAGTGATCATATGTAAAATAGTTTTGAGGGCTTTAATTCAGTAAAGGACTTTTCTTTAGTACAGTGTGTTTAATTAACCAATCAATAAAATGTTTGTAATTTTTAAAATAATTTTGATGACATTATATCTGAATATTTATTTTAAAGTTTTCTGTGCAACAGTTACGTTCAAATATTTAATTCGTTTTTTAAATTACTTATTTATTAGCCGCTTTTGGCAACTAGTTTGATTTAATTGAGTTTAGTTTAGTTATATTTAATGTCAAGTTTTAAAGCAACACTAGGGTTATTTTGTGACAAACCTCGTAATTTTGAACCGCAGTCAGATGATGAGGACGACACCTGAGCTGGCACCCCCCTTTCCAAACGTCCGCACCGGATTAGCAAGCTTTTGACAACTGAAGGATTCATGGGGGATTGCTGGTTGCTTAAAATTTCAGTTGAAGTTTCGGTATATATATATATTTGTCTTAATGGTTTCTTCACCAAAGTACATTTAATCTTCATTTTTTGCTAGCCATTATTTAGATATTTTAACAGCCATAATTATTCACATTTAATATGCTTTATACCTTTTTAATTTTCTGTTTTTTCATCTAGAATGTAAAGTTTAATAGTCAATTCAATGTAAAGCTCATGAATTTTAATAGTTCTAGAATGTAATAGTTCTAGAATATAAAGTTTAATACTTCAGTTAATTCAATAACAAGCTTACTGAATGGAAAAATGTCGCAAAAACTGTATAAAGATAGAAAGAATCCTTCAATGATTAAGTTTTGCATGTACTATCGAATATATTACATAATTTGCATAATATACAGAGAATAATTACATAGATATTTCTCTGATTTTGTAAATTTTTCTATATAAAAGCAATTAAAATGAGCAAAATGCTAAAGGTTTTCATTATTCCTTCTACAGTTAAACTGTAAATCTAATTACCAAATGATTTAATAATTTTATTTAAAACTAGCCCCACCATTGGCGACTAACTGGTTCGCAGGAATAAATATTCGCTAAAATTTGCAATTAATCATTTTATGTTACTTGGTCTGTTAATTCCTTTTTCAGCAAAATATTTTTAAGTTTCAAATTTTGATAGTCGTGTAGCTCATATTATTATAGATGTTCTTTATCTTGTATTAAATTGTTATGTTAAAGTGAATATTTACTATCTTTTTTAGTTTAAAAAAATATTTTATTTTTGTTCTTACACATTATTGACCAAATTTGTCTTCAGAGCTTTGAATAGTTCGAATTTTTTATAATCCTTCAGCTCCAAATTATCCAAACTCCGCTTCATATATCAAATAAACATAATTGAATTATAAAACATTCCAAATCGACGAAGAAAATTTGACTTTTCTGTTCTTTAATTAATCTGCCTGGAAATACTGCTATCATAATTTCTATGCAGTATACATTATTAATGAACTCGTAAGAGAACATATCATTTTCTAAGAATTAAATAGTTTCTTTTTTTAATCCGTGTCTGGAAGTGGACATTAACTTGCCCCACCCTCCTATGAAGTGCTGTCTTAATGAAACTATTACAACTTAATTGAGATTTTGGAATAGAGACACGTCTGCGGAATTTTTTCTTGATCTTTGGTGAATAAGAAATATTTTATGTTTTTGATTTAGAGTAATATATTCGAATTATCTTAAGGAGTCCATAGCGTATTTTGAAGAATGTGATGTAAAAATGTCTATTTAAAAAGAATAAAATAGTTTTATTCTGAAGAGTATTAAATATTGTGTTTGATATTTCTCTTTCTATGTATTAGTACATGCATGGCTACATGTTTAATGTGCATGCATCATAGTGCCAATATAATAATAAAGATGAATGTGTTCTATTTACTAAGCACATATGTGCTCTTCTTTTTATTAATATTTTACTATGTATGACTCAGCTACCCGAGTGACTGCTTATAAATTTAAAATTCTGTAATTCATTAGGGCAATTGACACCAACTGCGCAAAATAATATTCTTTACTTTATTTAGACTATTTTTCTTACAGATGTGTAAGTCCAATACTAAATAAATCATGTTTACCTTAAATATTATAGAACTACTAAATTATTATTAATATACATATATATATAAAGGTCTTGCATTGCCTTTATAGAAAACATCAGGTTTCCTGTTTATTTCATTTCAAGGCGTGCTGAAAACTACACATTAATATATATATAAAGTTCTTGCATTGCCTTCATAGAAGACATCAGGTTTCCTGGTTATTTCATTTCAAGACGTGCTGAAAACTGCACATTAATATATATATATAAAGTTCTTGCATTGCCTTTATAGAAAACATCAGGTTTTCTAGTTATTTCATTTCAAGACGTGCTGAAAACTACACATTAATATATATATAAAGTTCTTGCATTGCCTTTTTAGAAAACATCAGGTTTCCTGGTTATTTAATTTCAAGACGTAACGCTGAAGACTACACATTTTTAGGTTTAGCTCTTGCAGTAAATCTATAGCTTTTGTTAACGTGATAGGTTCATAAAAGCTAATTTTTCACATGTACGCGAAACGTGCTGTTGTAGGTTACGTTTTATTTTTATATTGTGCAATATAAACTTCAGAAAAAGTTTCATTTTGTAAAAAAAAAAGACTAAAAATTGAAATTTCATATATATGTTAAAAAATTGGTATAATTGAAAACATAAATATTTTAATTTTCAAGGTGATGTAAAAATCCTTTTTGAACACTACTATTTTCAGATGGTATAAAAGTCATGGTATAAAGTCAATAAAAGGGATAAAAGTCAAAATTTTACTTAATTTTTAATTAATTAAAAATTTAATTTGAATTACTAAATTACTCAATGGAAGTCGCGCTTTCCCACCTATATTGATGTATGTGCTAAGTTTAGGTCAAATGGTTTGGGGCTTGACCTGTACAGCGTTACAGTCAGTAACTCTGTCAGTCAGTGTGCGTCTTCAGAACAGTCTGAACACACACATTGTAAATTGTTTTTTCTTGTAAATATATTTGTAAATAAAACCTCATCTTTCTTCCTCTTGTTTTGTTGTATGCGTTGAAAAACAAAGAGATGCAAACACATTTGATAATTATTATTGCTGTTCTTAAAATCAGAATATAATAATTTCAGTAACTTATAAATAATTCATTCAAAACTTCTTATAGTAAATCTAATAAGAAATTCTCGAAAATGCATATATTAAAGGCCTTGTGATTAAAATGAACTATTGGAAATTGTAATTTTGTGATAACCCCTTACCAAATAAAGTCTAAATTTTTTTGTAGGAAAGGAACGAAAGTAACAGATTTATAGTTATTTGTATCTGCTTAATTTGTGAATTATGAAAACCATTGGATATTTTTGTGACACAATTATGCCATTAATTATAACAGGTCGAATATCATATCAATAAATAAACATTAAGTTAAACAGAATTTGCAGGTTTAGTTCCTTTATGAACTTGCACAAACAATATTAAAAATTCACTCTTCGACTGATAATCATATTACATATTTATCTCAATTATACGAAATAAGTATGTACCGAATGGCATCATCACCAATAACCTTGTTGTCATTCGAAAAAGAAATAATTTATTTTAATGTAAAATGTCTAATTACCCGTCATGCTCCTGTAATTCAAATGATTAAGGATCTTCAGCGAAGATTAGTAAAAATGAATGGTATGGAAGCAAATTAGATTATTACTATTCAAAATTTAATTATTCCTTTGAAAGGAATAATTCGCTACTTTTATTTGGCGGGAAAAAAAGAAAGAAAGAAAATCCTGAAGCAAACTTTCTATTTCTCTTTATTAATCATGAATGAGTTCATTAGTGAATAGGGCGTAAAAATCGTCTCAGATGCTTTTAAAACGTTTTTCGATTTAATTAACGTTAATTTAGGAAATAGTGTATTTTCATGGGGACTTGTTTCGAATAAGAATATATAGAGAATTTTTTTACGTCGTTCTCTCTCATCGATTTTTTTCTTTTTTTAGTTTTTTCCCCTCTCTTTTCATCTCCGTTATTGTCTTTTCCATGTAAAAACTAATTGAAAAAGATCATTTTCCTAAAATCTGATTTTATGTCATTTTTTTATGGCACAGAGAATAACACCTGTTAGCATTAATTTAATTTTGAAGACGTGTCATTGTTGTCCATGAGCTACATAATTGTAAATGGCAGGAAAAAAAAGAACTATTGAAAAGCAGAGGCAATAAATCTTTTCGTTAAATTAATTTCGAATTTAGGGGAAAAAATCGTTTGGCATATCATTTTTTAGAATGCAATTACTGTAAAATATGGCTTTATGAATTTAATTATTTCTAAAAGAATACTTTTGCTCTTCGAAATGTTTAAAGTAACGTTTTGACTTTATATTTAAAGATGGATTTTATGGATTTTCTTTAAATATAAAGATTTTTTTTATTTAAAGAAGAATATATGGAATTTTTGGATGAATAACGAAATGCATGTGGATCTGTGATACATTGGCCAAAATGTCTTTATATTTGTAAATTTAAAGTGTTTGAAATAATGAATAATAAATGTTTTGATGCTTTCTTTTTCATTTCATTTTTGATCGAATTTTGTGTTGACAAATTTTGTTTCCTCCATTCACCTGTCAGTGTATTCTGCACTGTTCTATAGCATATGTGACTTCGTTTTCAAAACCTATGGTTCCTTTTTGCTTGGACAGGTGGAAGTGAAATTTTTTACTGAAAAGACAATATATAGAAATAAGTATAAAAATTAGGAAATACACTAACACGAAGCTAATGCATAAAAATGGCGCATAAATCAAAATGATAATGATGAAAAACAGAAGAAAAAAGTTTAAATAATCTAAGATAAGAAATAATATGTGACAGTTTTAAAAAGCAGAATTTGTGTTTCAGTTTAAAAGTGTTCTTGTTCAATGAACAGTCTTGAACTGAAATGTATATATGTTTGAATGATTGAATTGAATTAAACGTATGTACTGTACGTATGAACTGAGTGTATGTTATGAATGATTGATTGGAATACTGGTTCAACTGGAGAGGAAATTGTTTACCATTCGAAGAAGAACATCTAATCAAACAACCAAACTGATGATTTAATATTCTAGTGCAGTGTAAAAACGAAATGTTAATGATCAAAATAAAATATATAGAAAGAAGGGCTTCGTATAAGATTGTTGTTTTTATTTGCATAATATGCCATTTGGATTAAATAAGCAAAGGCTTCATTTCAATCATAGATTATAGAAAACCATATATTATCAAAATTTATAACTTTTGACCATTTTAACGGCTTCATCTGGAAAGGAAGATATGTAATTTAGTGAGTTCTGCTTTCTCTAATTGGATTTGTCTGAAAGAATGATATTCAAAGCTTTATATCTCGGTCAGTTTGGGCTGCAGACGAATAGGACTCTTTTTTTTTTTACAATATCAATGTTTAAAAATCTATTTCATTTAATATGATTAATAGGACTAGAAGACTATAAAATTTAGGATTTTATGATTTTTTCAATAGTAATTTTATTGAAGAAAACAAAATTAATAGTTCTTTATTTTATTTAAAATCGTCTCATTTCCCCATTTTGAAATATATAGTCATGTTTAAAAGTGTCGAAATCTATAAGGCCACGATTAAAGTTCGAACTTTCTATGTAGATTACAAAAATTTATCTCATATTAATAAAGATTGAATAATTTGGTCTTTAACTGACCTTTGAAAATATATTCTTCAGCAAGGTGCAATTGTTAAACTTAGATGTTGTACTCTTCGGAAATAATTGAAATCTGCTATTGCAAATTTCAAGTTATGTGACAGCATTATATATATATTTTTTATCACGTCGTATCAATCCGGCAGAAACTCGTCGTGTTCTCACATGACTCATATTTCGCAATCACCAACGTTTAGAAAAGCGATGGTTTCTGACCATCACTGAGTTCTAATTTTTTTTTCTCAAGACCAGAATTTTTTTTCGTGAAAAATTTGTTTAAATCGGTTTTAAACAATCACATGACTACCAGATTATGCATAGATATTTAGAAAACGATGAGAAATGAAGAAACTCCAAAATTTTATCTAAAAGCCAGATTTTTGTGAAAATTTGATTTAAACTGGTTTGGAATGACCACGTGACTATTGTGTTGAGAAATCGTCAACTTTGAGAAAGCTTTTTTTTTTATCATCTCAAAATCGTTCGAGCTTAAAAAATGTTTTTGCCATCTAGAAAAATTGAAAATAATAATAATAATAATAACTGTGGGTGATAATTTCTTATCACCCTGCCCTTTATTGGCCAGTCAGGAGAATCGGGTAATGGTGAACATTCGCGCCAAGTTGTAACTTTTTGTTGAGGTTAAATCAATAAATGTAACTATCTTCTTTATCATTTTCTAATAATCTTAAAAGCGAAAAACTGATGCCCCAATAGCGTTAAATCACCAATTATCTACCCGTTCATTTTGAGGCTTCAGGCACCCCAAACCAAAATAACATCATGTTCTCAGATGATAAAAAAAGAACGAATATATTGAAAAAAAATATCACGAATTAAAATTACTGTGATATATTTTTATGAATATTTTTTCCCCTTAAAATTACTATTAAAAAGAAACGGTTCATAATTAAAACTATTTTAACTCCGTTTTAAATTAAGCGTTCAACGAAAGGATTTAACTTGTCTGTAATTTTTGTTGCATTTTTATACTAGTCGAGACATCTAAAAACTTTTAAAAAATCAAAAGACATGTATCTCCAGCTTGAAAAGTGGTTTTTACGAAAATCCCCAGGTTTTAAATGTGAAAAGTCTGACATTCAAATGACAAATTATTTTGTGCAAGACTTGTAAGATTTTAAAAATGAACCTTACATCCTGTCTTTTAAACTCTGTGGTTTTTAGCGTTAAAAATAATATTAAAACGTTATGATATGAAAAAGAACCTAATGTATTCAAAAGATTGTGATCACCAAAAAGTTATTTAAGACGATTTTTTTTCCAAGAAGAATGTTGAAACATTTCCTTTTGAATTTGCATGAAAACCATCATCTATGTGCGGCGCTGTAAAAAATATTTTTGTTTTTAAACTATTATGAAGTCGCTTCTAAATTTTGTGGCATCAAAACAGCTCAAAATTACAAAAAGAAAGAGATGCCTTCCTACGTGGAATAAATAAAGGGATTAAATTCTAAACATCAAAGGAAAGTTCCGGCTTCATCTCAAGTCGAAAGGTTATTTTAATCAAAGGCAAAATTCTGAAAGAAATCTCTTGGAAAAAAATGTAAATTTATTACTTAACCTTCGTTATAGTAAAAAAGTGAGTTGAAGCTTTATGAAAAACTACTTTTTCTTTATTTTTTGTTGACCAGGTACACTCCGAGAATACGTAATATTATACGAGATTGTACTATTATAATGAAATGAGAAAATTTGAATTAAAATTCTTGTTAAGTCTTAAGCTGCGTTATGTTTCATAACAGCTTGAAAAATTCATATGCCTATTATAGCATATTTTAAATCTGTGCGTGCTATTACCTAATTATTAAACCGGACAGCTGCTTTCTTTGTTGATTTAGAATATACGTAAGATGTATTTAAAAAATAGATGTTTTCATAAGAAATGAAATTCAGACATTATTACAGAAGTGAGAAATACAGAAAGTAAACCGCTTTTTAAAAATTGCATCCCTTAAATTATTGTCCTAACCTAATTATTAAAATTTCGTTTAGAAAGACAACCTTTTGACGAAATATTTATCTAGATATCTGATTTTACCAATAAGATATGTTATTTTATTAACAGTAAATGAAGTAAATACTCATATTTTCTCGAATACTATAACTTTGCGTTGCAGTTAGAGGCAATTTAAATTAGTATCTCCCTCTACAGACTTTCATACCACTCTAACAAGAGGAGGTTTGATCCATGAATATAAATTTAATGTACATTATGATGACACTAAAAATTGGTTCTTCCATATCACTCTAACAAAAGGATGTTGGATCCACGATTGCAGATTTGATTTACATCATGATGACATTAAAAGGGATTCATTCATATTACCTAACAACAGAAATTTGAATTCGTGATTGCAAACTTAACGCACATTATGACGCCATCATTATTCCACGCTGTTCCATCAGGGGGATATTGGATAAACTTAACGAACAAAAGTGCGACATGAAATGGTTTTCTTTCCGGCATTTTTAGATTTTGATGTCGAGATTCTGCAATTAGTCATTTCCTTTTGGTGGGATATTGGATCTTTATGCTAAAATAAGGTTTTCTTTGTAATCTGATCATCGCTGAAGACTGCGAAAACCGCAAATGCCAAAGTAAGTCAACAATAGGCAACCCATATAGATGTTAGATAGGGACTTCATATCTTTTATATTTAATGATTAAAAAAAGAAAAATGCTTTTTCCTTTTATATATTATTTTTTTTTATCAATGGATGAAGTGAACGCTCATATTTTCATAAATACTGTATTTTTGAGTTGTTGTTAGTATCTCCTTCTATAGCCTTTCATATCACTCTAACAAGAGGATGTTAGATCCATGATTACAAAATTAATGTGCGTTATGATGACATTAAAAATTGATTCTTAAATATCACTCTAACAATAGGATGTTGGATCCACGATTGCAGATTTGATTTACATCATGATGACATTAAAAGTAATTCATTCATATCACCTAAGAACAGTATGTTGGACCCGTAAGTGCAAACTTAATGTACATTATGATGACATTAAAAATTGATTCTTCCATATCATTCTAACAAGAGGGTGTTGGATCCCCAATTGCAAATTTAATTTACTATCATGATGACATTAAGTGATTCATTCATATCACTTAACAAAATAGTGGATCTATGATTGCAATCTTAATATACTTTATGACGATTTTAACTGTGAGAAGGATGTTTGACTAATAAGAGAATATTGGACCATCCTGTTGGTCAAACTTAACAGAAGAAATGGGAAATGGCAAGACAAAAGCATTTTTCTAACCTGCATCTTTAGATCTCAAAGTCGAGATTCTGCAGTTACATCCGTTACATAATTTTCCTATCTTCTTTTTTGCTATAAAGGATGGTATTACCTTATTAATATAAAGGTATATTTTCCATGATCCTTCTTGGGGGTCATTATTAAATTGTATTCTAAGTGAGTGTCGTGAATTTTCGTGTTTGTTTTGTCTTGTGAAATATGTAACTTAGAAAATAATTAAATAACTGCTCTTGAAACTCGTCTTTTATTTTCATCTACCTCATAATGAAGTTATAAAGAGTCTTGTACCTCTACATAATTAATTATTTCCTTTTGGCATGATATTGGGTCTTTATGCTGAAGTAAGGTTTCTCCTTGTCATCTGATGTTGGCGTAAATAGTTGATAACAAAGTAAGTCAATAAGCAATCCATATAGATACAAGGACTTCATATCTTTCATTTTTAATGATAATAAAAGGAAAATGCTTTTTTCTTTTATATATTATTTTTTTATCAGTGATTGAAGTGAACACTCATATTTTCATAAATAGTGTATTTTTGAGTTTTAGTTAGACGTAATCTAAATTTGTATCCCTGAAACCTCTACAGACTTCCATACCACTCTAACAAGAGAAGGTTCGATCCTTGATTATAAATTTAATTTTTGTTATGATGGCATTAAAAATTGGTTCTTCCATATCACTTTAACAAGAAGACGGTGAATCATGATTTCAAGTTTAATTTACATCATGATGACATTATAAGTGATTCATCCATGACCCTAACAGAACGTTGGATCCGTAGTAGCAAACTTAATGTACATTATGATGACATGAAAAATTAGTTCTTCCATATCACTCTAACAAGAAGACGTTGGATCCACAATTGCAAATTTAATTTACATCGTGATTGCATTAAAAGTGATTCATCAATATCAATTAACAACAAAAGTTTGCATCCGTGATTGCAAACTTAACGCACCTTATGACACCATCATTCTTCCATGTTATTCCAACAGGGGGATGTTGGAAAAACTTAACGAACAAAATGGCGACGAATGATTTTCTTAGCCGCATTTTTAGACCTCGAGGCCAAGACTCTACAATTAGTTATTTCCTTTTGGCGTGATATTGAATTTTTATACTAAAATAAGGTTTTCCTTATTTGTCGTTGTCTGATGATGGCTTAAGATTGCGAAAAGCAAGTCAACAATAAGCAATCCATATAGATGTTAGATAGGGACTTCATATCTTTCATATTTAATGATTAACAAAAAAAAGGAAAATGATTTGTCCGCTTAAGGAATTTTTGCTTTAAGATTTCATGCAGCCATAATCTAAAAATTGATTAAAATAATTAACGGAAGCAAACAGACAAACGACATTTAAAAAAAAAATTCGTTAAAAGGTCTGAAGAAACAACAAGACTTATTTCACTACGGCTTTAACCTCCTTATGTAAATGCAACTCTATATTCCTTTTTTCATAACTTTCAAAATAAACCATCATGCATTAACCAATGGAAATTTATTCTCAAAATTAACCACACATGAGTTAAGTACATTTGCCTGCATAAATTTCTCCCACACATTTCATTTCATTTCATCTTTTCTGCCATAACCTCAAATCATCCGAGTCGGATTTTAAGCAGGGGAATTCAATCCAAACCCTCTTGTAGAAATATTACCAATAGAACACATTTTTTTCATACATTAATAACTAAGTTATGGTAGCGCAGTTTATTTTTAGAGTTAGCTTTTTTCTTTATCACATCTCATAAGATTAAATGGATGGTAAAAAGACTTCTCTGGAAGTCCCCTTCAATGGCAGCCAGTTGAATATCGATCAAAATCATTTCCCATCGCTGCTTACTTTCATTATTTCGGTGGAGAATACTTAATGGATCTGGGATATCTCCTTTAATAAGAACGGAAGAATTCGGTTCACCTAATTTGCTGCAGGAAACTAAAGTGTAAAAGCAAAAGAAAAAAAAAGTTGATGAATCATCTGAGATGGAACACGTCTCCAACACGATACCCATTCATCAAGTGCAAGTCCAGGTGTGCGTAGGCTGTCTGCCTTAAATGGCATGCATATTTCATGGACGGGTTGTTTCAGCAGATAAGCACATGGTGGAGCATAATTTCTTAAATTTTGCATTTCAGTTTGAGGTAAGACGTAGCAAAAAGTTAACCTGGAGGTAAAGATTTCTTTTAGTTTGCAGAAAGATGGCGAGACATGATCTTAAGATTTTAAATTTTAATGAGAATTAGTAGAAATATATTTTTAATTTTTAATATTTTTCCAAGGTTTATAATTTGATTGTTTTAATATATATATATATATATATATATATATATATATATATATATATATATATATAATGATATTTTAAACTCTTAATTTAACCAAATTAATTTCCAAAACTTTATCTTAATTTAGCCCATAGTAATTTCATTCACTTACTTCTTGATCCCATTTCACGTATGAAGCTGAGTAAAAATTACTGCGCAATCAATCTACGTATCAGATGAAAGTGATCCCTCCGGTGCCCTTACCAAGGTGTCAAAGGTCGCCACGTGTATTGAATTGGCACGTGGCCGGAAATTCCATGTTAAATAAGGCTAGTGATCATTTGTTTCTGCCTTCTGCTTTTGTGCCGCTCTGCGGATTCTTGTAAATTATCATGCCTGCCACTCGGAATAGAATAAAACGAAATTAAAAATACATCTCGTCACTGCTTCGAACCTGCATTCTGCAGCAACCATAATTATATTATATAATATGAACATTGTAATGCTTCTTATAGAGTTAATATGTGTTGCAGTCATAAACTCTATTTAAGAAAATATACTTTGAGCAAATTTCGATACATTGCTTTGAATACATGAGATTTTATTTCAGCATGTATTTTTGTAAGATGTCATTTACCTTTCGCCTATACAATTCAGATTTCAATATATATTTTAGTTTATTTTATAATTAAATCTTAGAATATCTACCGTGGATACACTAGCAAGTGGAAGTGTTAATTGCATTTTGCTTTCTGGTGTCTGAAATTTTAAAAAGAAAAAAGCAAAAAAAAAAAAAAAATGACGTAGTAATTTTTAAGAATGTTGCAGTTTACCATTTTGGATACGAATGAATGAATTTTGAAATCATGCCTATTTGTTTATGAATTTGAAAATTCAGAGATGCAATCAACAGGAAATTTGCCTAAGATTTTATCATAAATATTCCAAATATTTTCCAAATTGTTGGTGAAATCTGTCAATGAATTTTCTGTCCGTCAGTCTGTGTATTTGAGTTATGTCAACATGATAACACAAAAACCACATATCAGCTACAACTTTAAAGGAAGTATATGGTCTTAACATCTAAAGTGTGGATTTCTAACAAATTAACAAACAAATATGTCAATTTTTTTTCCAAAACCGTTTTTGATTTCTACCCATGTTATAAAATAAACCCAAATTGCACCATATTTATGAGCACATGAAAAAGTAGAGCGTGGAACATTCCTCCATTGGTTTTATAAGTAAATTTATGATAAAAAAGTTCAATTTTTCTAATCCAACATTGTTAGTGTCATAAACAAAGTGTAAAGAAACCATTTGCCTGAAATGTAAGAGAGCATATAGGAAACCAAAACAACCATCGTTGTCTAAGGCAATATTATATTCCGGGATTCGCTAAAAAATATATAATTACATGAATTTGAAACTATCAGATATGCATCTACGTATGTTTTTAAAAAATCCACTTTCGGAAAGCCAATAATGTACACCGTTCAATATTCACCATTTCGGCAGTTTGATTGGGAAATGATCACCTTTTAGCAACTTATCCATTTTCGTATGCAGCCTTATATAACAGCTGGATATCTACCAACTCCAAATACATGGATCTATTGCGGTATATTCTGGAGAAACTACCACTTTATTCCATTAAAGAATGTTATCGACTGGCTTAACAGCTCTATCTCCGAAAATGCCACATTTCAGGCATTTTGAAAAAACTGTCATCAAAATTTTTATATTTTCGGATACATATTCCGCAGGAAAAAATTCTTATTTTGGTTCTCTCTAGTATCTGTTTCGATTTGAGTAGAAAATTTTCAAATGCCCTGTTTATAAAAAAATAAAAAATTATTCAAAGTGATCTGAAAACAAAACGAGTAGAGTTTATATGTTAAATTAATGCACATGCTAACTACTCTTATTTTCTCGACGTCAATCAACGTGCAAATGTATAAATCAAGAAAAATTTAATACAGCTAGCCAGATACAAGGATATATTAGATCCGAGTCAGAAATGTTTAAAGCATGTTATCTACAGATACT
Source organism: Argiope bruennichi (assembly GCF_947563725.1). Taxonomy (NCBI): domain Eukaryota; kingdom Metazoa; phylum Arthropoda; class Arachnida; order Araneae; family Araneidae; genus Argiope; species Argiope bruennichi. The sequence continues at coordinate 92,089,598 of NC_079153.1, forward strand.
ATATCATATATCTACTGATCTAATCAACGATACAATTTCACTTGAACAAACGATAGTTTATAATCTTTATCAAAGAAATAGCATTTATGCACAAGTAATAAGTATAGAATCTCTTTAAAAATACTATATAAATAGTACTAATAATTATAGTAAAGTATTAATTCGTCTTATAGTACAATTTAGCATAGTAGATGGCTCTAATCTCCCTTTATTTATATATCTATCAACCACATCAGTTAAATACATGTGATCAACTGTCACTTTCTCTTGGTCAAATCAAACAAGGAATATCTAGGTAGGCACCTGTGTAATCTGATATAGTTTCAATGAACGGTCCTAATTTACTTTTCTGGCGAATTTTCAAAATAGTTTGTGTTTTGTTTACAGGGAATCAAGGAAAATTTACAGTAGTCAGTCAGATCCCACAAGCAATGCATTGAAAGAATTTATTTAACATGAATTTTGGATGAGGTACATGTCGATATATCAGGTTTCTGAGAAATGTGGGTTAAGACTATTTTGAGCGACGATTTAAACTTGGTTTTCTCTTTCTAAGAAAAAAAAACCTTATTACCATCTTCTTCATTAGCCTAATTTCAGTTCCCTGGTAAGCAATTAACACAATTTTTAATTACAAGGATTCATTAAATTATTATTATTAGAATTCAAAGACATTAATATGAGCCAATGATTCTACATTCAGCAATTTTTGTTTGTAAAATTTAATCTGTAGGAGATAAGATAAGGAATAAGGCGAACACCATTTTAGAAACAAAGGCTTTCATTTTATGTCGAGGAGGAATGTATGAGGAAATGGGTGCTGAAAGCTATTGAAACTATTGAGAAATATATATGCACAGATACATGTTACAGTTACAGCCAAGATATACGGTTGCAACTAATATATGGTTATGTAAATCTAGTTGAAGTTTTGGTGGATAACAGTTGGATAATCACACTAAGATTCGAATCTGTAGATCCCCACACATCGGTGGTTGAAGTGAGAACGCTTAAGCTGATAAAACTAGGATATGTTCTTATCTCGAATTCATAAATTGTAATGAACAAGAATCCCAATTTCTAGAACTATGAATTTGAAACATGTATCCCAGGAATTTGAAACAGGTATCCCAAGAATTTGAAACAAGTATCCCAAGAATTTGAAACTGGTATCCCAAGAATTTGAAACAGCTATCCCAAGAATTTGAAACTGGTATCCCAAGAATTTGAAACAGGTATCCCAAGAATTTGAAACTGGTATCGCAAGAATTTGAAACAGGTATCCCAAGAATTTGAAACTGATATCCCAAGAATTTGAAATTGATATCCCAAGAATTTGAAAAAGGTATCTCAAGAATTTGAAACTGGTATTACCATTTCGGCATGTGTCGCTATTAGTCGCATGGAGATTCCTATCATTACAAAAAGTGGAACTGAGTAAAATTAAAGTATTCTAATACAACATCTAAAATAAAGCAATATTCCAACGAGCTCACGATTATAGTATATGAAAGTACAGTCATTAATAAAAATCTATTTGATATGGATAGAAGCAAATATATCAAAATGAATTTTATTAGACATTTACTTTGGTTATAAAGGCGATTATAAAACTACGCATATCCATCCATTTCATTACGTAGAATTCCTCCTTAAAGTGAAATTCATGATGGTTTGGTGATCATGGTTTCAAAATTGGTCTCTGTAAGTTTTTTTATGTAGTAAGTAATCTGTATCAAAATTATTCTTTTTCTATTGTTTATCCAAATTAAACCCATTCTGCATTTTCAATTTGAGAAATTTGTCTGATTATAAATTTACATTTCTTTAAAAGAACCCACTAAAGTAACTATCATGTTCCCTTATATTGTACTTTATTTTACTAACTCTGCTGTTTTTATTATTATTAGAGACTTTTTTAATATAGTTAATAATTCCAAATTTGTATAGTTTTAAATAAATGAGGGTTTCATATTTCTGTCAGGTTTCCACTTAATAGACGTTACCCAACTGAATAATTTGAAATAATTATTTGAAATAATTTAATCTTAGATTTGATATTTTTTATTTCCCTTACAGGTACTGTCACTGGCAAAGAAAAAAATGATTTAATCAATGATTAAAACATAATTAAATTCTTAAAATATAAAAGTACATATAAGTACAGAAATTTGAAGATCTAAAGACTTAGAAAGTGAATAAACAATCAACTACAAAATTAGAAAAATAATTAAACGAAACAAGCAAATTAAATAAAAATGCTTAAAATAAAATAATTTACTATACCGCATTTCAAAAGCAATGTCAGTTTGAAAAAAAATATTTTAATCTCCAAGTTTTACGCTTTTTTATTTCGTTTCAAATTGACGGTGCTACCAAATCTTTAAAACTGTTGATAAGATGATGAGACTTTCATATTTTGAACTAAATTTTTCTAATGAATTTCATTTGAATAGATGCTGATAAAAATTCAAAACTTTTCTTCGTTTAAAATTTAATCAACAATGAAATTTGATTCAGATAAGTGAAAGAATTTTATAGAATTTCGGAATGGATATATAATGAGCCTTCCAAATTAAGAACCTCTTTGTGTCGCTTTTTAGCATTTTTGATTATCTTTGAAAGACTGAAATTTTAAATAAAGGATCTAGTAAGCTGTAATGCTCTTTTATCTGAAGACTTATTATTAGATATTTGATATAATCTTTCACGCATTTTGATTTATTACTGTAAAAAGAATTGCTAATTAGCTCTTATCTTTGTTTATTTTGAATTTTTACCGTTTCCCTGGTCAATACATATTTTGTTGCCTGAGATATTTTAATAGATTGTGAATGTATATTTTATATGATAAACACAAATATAAACTTAGTTTTTGTCCATCAGCTATTGTTTGTTATGGCAGTAATGTTATTTGTGTAATTAAGATTATGGTATTGGCGTTAAATTTAGAACTTTTCCTTAATGATCTTTATGAAAAAAATAATTTAAAATATCGAAAATACGCACACGCACTCACACACGCACGCACACACACACACACACACACACACACACACAGAGAGAGAGAGAGAGAGACAGAAAGAGTAAGACTTATGTAAATCTTGAATAGTTAAATTAAAAATTAAAAGAATGGAATAAAACCAAAAGCTTCTTTTGTGTTAAATAAATGAACACTTTTATGCCACTAACTTATTCTGAAATCTCCTCTATCAAAAAGGTGGAGTCGAGTGCACTTTGGAGAGTCCCACCTGCTCACCCTTGGTACTTTGGTAAGAGTCCTGGTTGGTATCACCACCTGAATATCTCTTGAAAACAGCAAACGGCTCTCTCTCTCCTTTTTTTGAGATTACACACCAAATCCCTCACCTTACAACACGGACGGGAGATATTTGCTGAATGTCCTTGGTGCAAGGTAGATAAAGCCTCCCCCAATCACATTCTTAAATGTTTAAATTTTACGATTTTTGAGATTTTAAGGGATCCGCTATTGTTTTTTGGACTTTTTAGAGATCTTTGGTTTCATGCAGGTTCTTTAGCGCATCTATAGTACTTGGGATTAAAAACACGAACAAACACTTTTATGATTTTTTCTTTGAAGTTATCAGGTAAGCAGATGAACATACCCTCTTCTCTAATATTGTTTTCCACATTTTTTATGCTATCAGTCTTTACGTCATTTTTTTGCATTCTTTTTGAAATCAGCCTTCGTATATTCTCGAGTAATATCAACAAAAAATCCAGGGAAATAATCGTAAGTGCAAATATCTGTGCTTCTGAAATGGACATTAGTTTAAAAAAAACTCTCCCACAATGAATTTTGTAAAACTTTTTAATGAATTGAGAAAAATATATCAACATTCCTGCAAATCTACAATAGTTAATTAGAAATGCGGAGTGTCAGAGATAAACAAGAGGAACGGTTATCTTGTTCGATTCCAAAACTCTTCTTTTGTGTGGAATTCTTAAGTGAATCTTTTTTACACAATCTTTATTAGTATTTTGCCGACACGCAGGTATCCCCTCGACACTGACATTGGTCATCTATTGTATTTCTATTCTGGTGAAATTGATTACTGTCTTGCCTTCAAAATTGTCCTCTAGTACCATCAAGATTTTCTGGACGATACTAGCGAACAATGCCGCGTTCCTTGCATAGCTGTAGCGCATCTTCCCCGTGATCTGGGCGTCCCGGGTTTGAATCCCGGTTCGGGCATAATTGTTTTACATCTGTGTTCTATCTGTGTGAATGTGCCTCCTATAAAAAGGGGTTGTGCAAGCGAATGTGTGAGTTTCATCTTCATATGAGCTAGAAGTTAAACTTCTGTTCCTGGGTGCTCAGGGGTCTTTACCCTCAGAAGCTATTGCACCCTCTTTCGCGGACACGACATCATCATCCTCACTAGCGAACAATGGATGACCAGTTCGCTAGTCAAATATAATTGCCTGAGGTCTTGTGAGAGTAATAAATATAATCACACAAAAACAAAAGTTTCTGAAGCTGTTAAGTTCGTTATTAAGTAAAGCAAAAAAAAAAAAAAAAATCCGCATTGTGATTTCCCTGAAGATAACTGGAACCCTCTTTCCCTCTGTCTCGGTCATGGAATCTACGAAATGAGGATTATTTATAAACTATCTGAATCGTCAGCATTAAAAAAATTCTTACGTATTCCAGGCATTTTTATTTTGCAGTATGAATGCAAACCGCATTTTTATTTTGCTTTAAGTTGGCTGGATGTGAGTTTTAATGGCGGGAGAGCCAACTTTGCCTAAACTGGAGCATTTTGCTCTATGTAGGCAAATCAAAAGCTTTCAGGAAGCTGTTTCATTAACTTAAGTAGTTATTTAGTTTAATCTAGTTAATCTCTTATATTAATGTCTCGTTTCGAAGTAATGCAGTTTGTGACGGAGCTGTGGTTTTGAATAGTTGTTAGATGACTAAGATGACATCTGAACTGGCATTCCGTTTTTTTTAAATTCCTCACCAATGCGCCTCAAATCCACGATATCGGATTTGACATGCACCAGACCCACATACAAGGCAAGTCTTTTAGTGCGATTGAGTTTCGAGGTTGGTTCCATAAAGAAGCCCTTAATCCGAAGCCAGTACTTTATTATTAGGCCACTGCTGCTCCTTATATAATGTAGAGGCGAGCTGATTCTATTTTATCTGACTGACGGTTGGCGAAGAATCTTTTAAATTCCTCACCATAGCGCCTTAAATCCACGATATCGGATTTGATATGTACCAGAACCACATACAAGGCAAGTCTTTTAGTGCGACTGAGTTTCGAGGTTGGTTCCATAAAGAAGCCCTTAACCCTAAGCCAGTACTTTATTATTAGGCTACTGCGGCTCCTTATATAATGTAGAGGCGAGCTGATTCTATTTTATCTGACTGACGGTTGGCGAAGAATCTTTTAAATTCCTCACCATAGCGCCTTAAATCCACGATATCGGATTTGATATGTACCAGAACCACATACAAGGCAAGTCTTTTAGTGCGACTGAGTTTCGAGGTTGGTTCCATAAAGAAGCCCTTAATCCGAAGCCAGTACTTTATTACTAGGCCACTGCTGCTCCTTATATAATGTAGAGGCGAGCTGATTCTATTTTATCTGACTGACGGTTGGCGAAGAATCTTTTAAATTCCTCACCATAGCGCCTTAAATCCACGACATCGGATTTGATATGTACCAGAACCACATACAAGGCAAGTCTTTTAGTGCGACTGAGTTTCGAGGTTGGTTCTATAAAGAAGCCCTTAATCCGAAGCCAGTGCTTTATTATTAGGCCATTGCTGCTCCTTATATAATGTAGAGGCGAGCTGATTCTATTTTATCTGACTGAAGGTTGACAAATAATCTTTATTTTTCCAGCATCCATGTTCTCTCTGGTGTTTCACTGTTATCCAATAATAATTTTGAGTTTTGCTACCCATGGAAACAAAAGCCAAATATATTTCATATGTATCCTTCATTGGGGAATAATTAACTATTTAATGTTTCTCAAATTACCCACTGATATTCGTAGATTTACGCTTTTCTGTGACTACAAATATACTAATATTCTTCTCATATCAATACACTTGCACAGGATTTTATAATCTAATATACATAGAATAGGTTGAAACTCAAATCATTGATAGTATCTCCTCTGCCCTCCAATAACATTTGCGTTCACTTGGAAGTTTGAAATCTCCAAGAGTCTTTAATATGATCTCATCCATCACATGTTTCCCAACTTGCTCTTCACGGTTTAGTACCAGAGGTCATCTTGTGACAAGAAATCAAGCGATGTCAGTTATTCCCAACACTGGAGCAGCATGGAGTTTGTGAACTTCCTTTCAAACAGCGTCTTACTAATTTTGTGGATATTCCACCGCTTCGTGGACGAGGAGGATTATAACTTCGCCCTATTTGGCCAGAAGGATCAAGGGCTCGCTTGAGGCGTTCTAGTCCATTAAACGCCCTGGTTGGAAATTATGTCCGTCACATCCCATATGATCAGCTTATAAACGACTCGAGATCTATATTAAGCAGACTGCCCTGAATATCTCGGGCAGTTAATAGGCCTCAACGCTGGATTCTGAATTGGAATGAAGATGCAAGTGAAAAGTTCTTATCTTTCAAGAATAAAGATGTCCTTAGTAACATATTTAGATACGCTGAAATATGGCAAAAAATTAATATGAATTGGCAACATTTTTGTGAAATATAGATGAAATGGCGATAAAATTTAAGAAGCTATACTTTGAATTAACTATCTTACTAAACAGAAAATCATTCCATTTTTCATATATAACAGAAGAAACTGCCAGAAGGATAGAAGTTAGATTGGATCAAAAATATGTTACATAATAAATGTATTAACTAAACACTTCATTAATAATCAGAAACTTAAACATTTTAATGAAAATACTTTATAATTAGGCTGCTAAATGGCAAAAAATTTTATTTCAATGTTTTTTACCTTTTAAATTCTACATCAATTATTTCTCAGAATAATTTCTTCATAATATGAAATCAAATATTAGTTTAACCGCGGATTAAAGGAATTAATTAATTGATCTGAAAATATTAAATTAGTGCATTATTCTTTTAAAGACATCAAAGTGTAAAATTTAATCTTCGGGAAATGAGTGAAATATTTATTTCAAAATCCCCTTTTTACAAGCTTGAAAACAACTCAATTAAATAAAATTATTTCAAAACAGGAAATTTGCGGTATATCTGGAATATAATACATTTAGTTTATTTATCTTTTTAAAGAGAATCTGATGATTCTGTTTGACACAGTATCGAGATTCTAGAGAAACCAATATAATATAAAGAATACGTGCTGAAAAGAAATTCAAAACAAATCCAAGAGAGGAAAATTTTATCAGATCTGCAGATAAAAATATTAGATAATAGTTGTTTTTATATTTAATTAGTTCAAAGAAAAATAAAATTTCTAAATTTATGAGACATAATATAAATGAGATGATGAAACCCAGAAGCATAATCAAATAAAAAATATTAATTAGGTGGGGTGAAACTCGAGTAAATGGCTTTAATTATTTTTTAGAATACAACATATTTTACAACGAAAAATAATTAAAAATATCTAAAAAAATTCCTTTTTAGGTTTCATAGAACCTTCTGTGTTAATGATACGAGCAATGCAGCTATAAACCAGTGGATATTGTTCAAAAGGTGTATGTACACACTTGAAACTTCGAAAATCGTTCAAAATATCGAATTTTTTTTTTATTGCTTAATAATGTTTTCTGATCCTTTAGCTTTTTAACGATACCAAGATGTTGTCAATATTCGAAATATCTATCGAGTTATAATTATTTTTCTTGAGGTGCTTTCATTAAAAGCTCTAGTTACGGTGTTTTTAAAACTCATTTTATGAAGAATGATATTTTCCCACTATGTTGCTTCATTCAAACAATCATAACTCAACAAGAAATGAACCAAATACAATAATTTATATATCAAAATAATCTGTCTGAAATAGCGGATGTTTTGAGTCGCAATCAAAGTTATATTTATAGAAATAAATTTATAATAGCTGTTTAAAAGTTAAAATGACAGATAAAAATCTAGCTTTTTCTATTCATCGTTGATGAAAAAATTGTTTAAGAAAAACAATACATTTTTATAACTTGTTTGAGGCATACAACATGAAGACTAATATTAGGCATCATTTCCAATTAGAATTGTGAGTCTGTACAAATTAGAATTTAAGATATCATGTTCCGAAAAATAGGCTAATTAGCTCATTAAATATTATTTAATTAATTAATAATTAGTGTAATATGGTTTTTTACCACTGAAATGAGTTTAAACATATATTAATAACCTACTGTGAAAAAACTGGATCTTTAAAGTTAAAATTTAAAAAAAAATCTTCTAGTGTGTACGTACACCAGTACTTCAATTCAAACGATCTTAGGAATGAGAAGATAAAATGCTCTATTCTATAACAAATTCCCACTGTGAGGGATATTTTTCAATATTTATTTTGGATGGAATATTGAATTAGAAATTTTCTTATATCCTTTCTTCAGTTATGGTTGCAATAAGGCGCAAATATTTAAGCAACGCAAAGGTAGTCATAAATGCTTTGTGCTTTCGATATATTACTAGACCTAATTTCTGAATGTCATGCACTGAATGAGAAATGATTTAAGCTGGACTTGAAGTCCGATCGATTGAAATGTAATCAATTATTGTTCCTCATTAATCCAAAAGATTGATAATCGATTTGGTCTATATTTATTCTGAGCAGGGAGCTGCATGATAATTTCAATGGTTATAAATATTGTATGAGTAATAAAGGAAATGACTTCTACAGCTTAGTTGATAATGCAACAAAAGTTCTCGTTATTCAAAAGAAAAAAAATTATGAAGTAAATGTCATTTCTTTTTTTATATGAATTACAAATTTTATAGATTCTGGTATAATGACATTTTTAATTATTCACCTTAAAACATAAAATATTAAATAAAAGTTAATGACACAAGTAAATTATACCAGATGGAAAGATCCCAATAATTTTGTTTTAAGAAATGCAATATTTTTTATTTTATTAATTTATTTTCATCATTTGATATTATTTCAGCCTAAAATATTTCCTTTTTTTGGATTTTATGTTAGTTATAATTATTGATAAGCGAAAGTGTGATTATTTCATTGAAAAATATTGTATATGCTTGGTATAAAATATCCATTTAAACATATCTAAAATATTTTTAGGGAGCTGGCTTTGAAATTTCTGTATTTCAATATTGTCCGATCTATTCTTAAAATTATAATTTCACCGGAATCCTTATTATAGAAATGACATCGAAATTCTAAATCATCCGTTATTTATTTTACAAAAATTATCATTTTTATTCGGATAATATATTATCAGCTTATTTAACCCTTTAAAGGGCCATTTTTTTCTAGTCATATTATGTTAAAATATTTTTAGGCTTGAAATTAGAATAAGAAAAGGGATTCATTTAGCTTATTAGATAAATTTAATTTGATTAATTAATTAATTTGGTTAATTAATAATTAAGTAACAAATCAAGACATATCATTTTGTCTGAGATAAATAACTGAAGCATGTAAGTTTCTGACTTACAAAAATTTTTGTCAGAACTTATTTCAACCTACATAATTTCATACAAAGATTGATAAATTTGGTGGGAAGCATACTTCCCACCGCCCTAGAAAGGGTTAAGGTGGAATTCCTAGTTTGAAATGTCTATATGATCTTTCTTCTGTTCTTTTTTTTATAAAGTCACTGATAAAATGATTGATTACAGTGATATAGTAAGATGTACACATTTTTCTGTGCCATCCAGAAAGTTTAGAATCAAGAACTCCTTTTTGAATATGTTTGCCAAATTTAAATCTATAGACAAAATCTCATTTTAAAAATTTTATGAAATATAATGAATTTTTTGAAGGAGAAATTTTTAAGATGCCCTTTGGTGCTTTGAAATCAAATGTTTGTAGCTTTTAAATTCTGTGTGATTTTTTAAAAAGAATTTAAGGCATTTCATTTTTTAATTTTCTACTGCTTTTTATAATGTGTTTGAAGATTTATTATGTTCAGATTTTCAATTCTTGGTATTAATGTTTTTAAACTTTTAACTTCCAATTATGTTTTAATATTTTAACGATTGAATATATATACTCAGCTTTTAAATCAATTTTACGTTTTTTTCATGTTTTTAAGATTTAAAATACACATCTTTTAATTCATTAATATGCTTTCTTTTCTGATTAGGATTGACGGCATAGACACATTAAATTCCTGATATGGTTTCTCATCTGATACTGATAGCTTTTATTTTTTGTATATTTGATGGTCATTTTGAATGCATTCTGTGATTTTTTCTATAGTATGCAATCTTTTCACTAAATAAATATATAAAATGAACTGCAGAAATCTAACATTTTGAAAATCGGAATGCGCAAGCAGTTTCACCACAAACTTCACTTTTATCTTATAACTTTAAACGAGCAATTCTTGTATATTCATAAATTCATCTTGTGTATCTCGAAAATGGCTCTAATGATTAGGATCAAATTTTTATATCTGGATAAGGTTTTCCTTTTCAAGTGGTAAATTTTTTTATTTATATAAGTGCCTTTTATGAAAAAACGTGATTTACACACGCACGCACACACGCGCGCGCACACACACACGCACACGCACGCGCACACACACACACACACACACACACACACACACACACACACACACACACACACACACACACATTTTTTATCAAATATTAGAGTCTTTTTCTATCTGCTCTCATGTTGACAATGCCATATAACGCCATCTCGTAAATTTGAGTGTGTGTGGCATTGTGTTAACACTCGATATCACAATGGTAAAACTGAGTGTAAGTTCAAAAATATAAGTAATGATAGATAAACTGTAAAACGAATACTCTAATATCGTTGTGGCAACGAATACTGTAATCTGTTGTACCGTAGTATAACTGATCGTTTCGAATAACATGTTACACTAAGTGTATTCATGATTTTCTTTTTATTTAAATGACCAGTTCATTTGTTGGTAAGATTGAAAAATAATCATATGTAATCAGTATGTGATTCGTATCTAAATATTTTCTCAAAAAAATACATAAAAAAAATTTACCAAGTGAAGTTTACAACTAATATAAAATATATCCTTTTTTAAAACATAACTTTTTTTATTCTCTTTATATTCGATTCATAAGGCATCTATATAGCATCTCAGAAATGTTACATTGTAACTCCCCCACCTTAAAGCAAGCAGTAGGTCAATATAGTTACTGCGACAATAATGCATTGCACCGTTGGATCACCTGAAAATCCACGAAATTGACCTGCCACGTTACACCCCAAGCGGACAGCAGGCGACCCAGGAAGTCAGTGGCGTACGTATTTCCGCCGATGAAAAGGAAAACGAATCTTTATTCCTTTCTTTCTTCTTTCCCTATCCATCACCCGGGACAATGTCCCGGGTGGAAGGGTGGCCATCCCAGGGATATCCCCTCCCTCGTTGGGTCCCTGAGTGATGAATGCGCAAAAGAACTGGCGACTGGCATCCGTTTCTTCCGACGGAAGGGAGAATAATCCTAGTTCTTGGAGCGTGGGTTATCGAATTCATCTTCAGACACCGTGTGTTCCACTGCGTGTCGGAGAAAAAGAGTGGCGGAGAACTTTATCTTGGTCGAGATGCGGTCAAGCGGTTGACTCAGGACGCACAAATGTGAGCAAATGTCTTGTGCTGCTTGAGAAAGGGACTCTAGACAAACTAAATTTAGGTTCGTTTTAGAGTTGAAGCGTATATTATGGATTTATCTGCTGAATGTGTGGAAACAGCTGCTTTATTCTGAATGCGTAATCATAAGTATTTTTTTCATAATAGTTATTGACAAAATTATTGCTTGATAAAGCTGCCAAAAATAAAGTTTTTGAACATAAATAAGTATACCTCATGAAATGTCCTAGTTCAAAACAGTTAAGCAGACAGGGGGGAGGGTATGCATATAATTTTATAGATTAAAAAAAAGTTTAAATATGGGCTGTTAACCCGTTTATTGCCACGGCTGATGGATAAATTGTTCGGTATAATTAGAAAATTGGTGTGACCCGCGATTGATACTCATGGTATTGTGGTATTGACTTCTACTTGGAGCTCCCCAATATATTGCATCAATCTCAAATTCCCATCTGCTATTTCGTATATGTACGAAGATGAGCAAGACGTGTTGGAGTCAAAAATCATTAAGGAATATTAGTCATTTAGAAAGAAATCGATTAAGCCAGGAATGTTACTATACAACATGCATATTGTATTCTCTTAAATAATGATGCAGCAACATAAAGAATCGCGAAACATGTTCAAAGTTTGTAAAGAAAGTCGAAGACAGAATTCTTATTATACAGAGTAGTCTTAAAATATTTTTTTATTGGAAACCTATGCAGATAAAACTAATAAGCGAATGAAACCAAACCTCATTTATATATCATGAAAGACTTGAAAAGACGAATTTTTTGAAAAAAGAAAGAAAGAAAATTTTTTATGCAGAGGAGGAAGATTATCGTTTTGGAAATGTTGCTTTTGTACAATAAGACCTAAATGTTGATTTCTAAAAGAATTATTTTCTGTAAATTTCGTTCTGTATGTCATTGTTTTTTAAACATTTGAATATTGATAAAAATTTGCATAATGCGTCTTACTCTTGTTCATTGTAATTATTGTCCCAAAATTGCATATTATTGTAGGTCCACACTCTCTCCTATTAGTGGCATTTTTTAGCTAAATTCATCACTTCAAACCTTCCACATTGTGTATATGAAATTGGGTTATATTCCATTCACTGGTTTCAGCTGCGGTTGCCACCAAACGGAAAAAAAGTTCTTTCACTCTCTCCATGTAGTAATTTTTGAGAAAAAAATGTCAAAAATTAAGTATTCCAAAATATATACGGTATTCTTTATAAAATACGACGAAATTAAATAGAATAATTAAATCAAAATTAATAGTAATTGAAGAGTTATATAATTAGTATTTTTGAAAAACCCAGAAGACTAGAAACATTACATCATCAAAATGTATATTGTATTCGATATGTTATGAGACAAAAGTAAGAAGGCAATACAGCCTATTTTATAAGGAAAGTCGAATAAATGATTATTATTATAAAGTTTTCTAGTGTTTTTGAGAAAAAAATCAGCTGACCAGTAACTTAATTTCCGAATCTATATTATATTCTCTTGATATACGACGAAAAAAAAAAATGTAACTAATTTTAATGTAAATCGAGGATAGCATTCTTCTAATTGATTTATTTATCAGAGTAATAACATTTGTTTCCTAAAAACTTAATTCTGTTTCGATACGTTTCAATCACAATTAAAAATCAAGTGTTCTATTTTTTTAAACTTAATCTGTATAAATTAATCACGTTACTTCAAAATTTTGCATTTATTTAAATGAAATATACTTCAAAGTTATTAAAATCTAATATAATCGATTTTAAAAATTATTCTTAAACGTAATATTTTCTTTTTACTAAACTTCTAATTAGTCAGACAATTTTCCAGCTAGTTTAGAAATTTAAAAAATTGTGTAAAAAAAGAAACCCATGCATTTATTCTCGGTAAGAATCTTTTAAAAAATCATTTGAATCGCATTACTCAACATTAATTGAATGAAAAGTATTTTAACTCCATGGATGTTTTAGTTTCTTCTTAAGAAAATTTTGGAATAGTAATGGTTATTGCCTCATTTGCTTGACTGTCTGAACCAATTTTTTTATCTGAAGTTTATTTACACATATGCTTTCATGTCTCAACGTTTTTATCTTTTAGTCTAGTTAATGAATAAAAAAAAGTTGTCTCGTTTCTTGAGATAATAACTGAATCTTGGAACTTTTCAACCTGAAACTATTATCTTTTAATACGATGTGATTGAATTCACATGGCGTACTTAATTCTACCAGCAAATGCATTTTTTCTTCAAACATGTCTAAGCGTCCTCTGTTTTTTTTTTTAAATTTGTTTTCATAACCGCTTGGTTATTTATTTAAAATGGTTATTCCATAAAAAAATGGCTTAAGATAAGCATTTCTCTTTTACTTTGAGCAGGTGGTCAACATATGTTAATTAGCTGTTTATCTTTGACTCTTAGATGTGTATTTTTTTAATCGTTGAAAACCATTAAAAGTAAATGCCGATGTTAAGAAAGTATTTTATGACAACATTTTAGTTTAAATTAGAATTTAAAAGAATTCTTTTTCTGTATTAAAGTTTTTTCTGTTTGGTAGACACTTTTAATATCTATGGATGGTTAAATTTAATTTAGCATTTTATTTTTAATTTGAAAGTTTTATGATATCCATTTTAGTTTAATGCTAACCGATACAGTCAGAGTTACTGGGAATTAAAACCTTTTCATGCACAAAGTCTTGAGTATAAAAACTTCTTTCATATTAAATATTATAATATATAAATCCAGTTTTATAACGTATATATGAAAATAAAAGAAATCTTATTAGAAAGAAATAGATAGTGACAGAAATTGGGGTTGTGGTTAAATTCAAAGTCTTAACATACAGAAAAGAATGCTTACTCACTAATTTCTTTATTTCAAAATCATCTCCATTAAATTTTCTAAAATATTAATAAAATTGCACAAAAATGAAATAAATATCATTGAAAAGGCAAAATTTTAATTTTATAATAGCGTTAATATTTTTAAGATCGATTTCCTACAAAGTTTGCATGGAAGAATGGTAAAATATTCGTAAATTTCTCACAGCCTGAAGCGGTTGTTACTACGTCTATATAGTTCTTAACTAAGTCTGTACATTTCTTGATTACATTACAGTGATTACTTTATGGTTACTTTTAGGCAGTTTTAAATCGATATGTTCAAACCAAGCAAACCAAGCAAAAATTATGTATTAAAATAAAGCAAAAATCAAAGAAAACATTGTGATAGACTACTTCAATGTTAAAAATAATTTTAATGCTTTGAAAGTTTTTACAAAACTAATAACAATCGAAAGACATATTGTGTAAAAATGAAATTGATGTTATTGAAATATTAAAGTTTTGACTTTCAAGATGACGTGAAAATGTTTACGGCAAGAAAATATTTATTGCAAATTTTTGACTTGGATAAGTTGATAATCTCTTGTTTTAACGAATATATGAGCAAACTGTGGTTGAAATTGACTTAATCGTTTAGAAAGTAACGTGGAACATACATATATACATTAAGTATATACGTAGCCACAAAAAGGCTTTTTGTTTATGTTGAGATAAAATTTAAATGCTTTTTTTTCTATGAAAGAGATGAAATTGTTTTCGTTTTTGATGAAGATTTCATTGTTGGGCACTTTTAATATCTGCAGATAATTAAATTTAATTCGTCATTTAATTTCTAATCTATATTATCGAGATAAAATTTTATGAATACCGTTATTAATATAATTGTCTGAATATTTTATTTAAAGGATTATTTTATATCTTTAGAAATTAAGTAAATAATGCATTTTATTTTGAAGTTAAGTACTAGAAGTTTAAGGAAATATGAAAAGATCAAAGTTAATCTAGAAAAGTATTCTGAACAATTCTTTTGAGCAAGTGATTTTTGGTCTCTCCAATCATTGACTAAAGATGAATTAATTTATTCTACACTAGAGTATTGCATTTACGATCAATATAATAGAATGTGGATAATGTTTAATACATGCTTTAGTAAAAGTAATTGTCTTTTTTCCCCTTTTATATGCTTTATTAAACACAAAATGATTTAATCACCTTTTTAAAATTCAAAATTTAAGAATTTTTATAGGCATTTAAAGAGATTATATCTAATTAAATGTTCTTTATCCAATTATTTGTTGCAAATCAAAAATTAAGTATCAAAATGCAGTTAACCTAGCGAATTTAATCTCAATGCCAATTATTAAAATTTTAAATATTAAAAAGAAAAAAATTAAATAACGTAAATGACAAACAATTCTTAATTGGGCTTTTATGTTCCATTTGATTAAAGAATTTTTAATATTTTTATGTTTTACTAACACATGGTTTGAATTTTCAAATGAAACATGGTAGATATTCGCAATAAACTACAGTAAATTTTCCAAATTATGAAATTTTCTTTTATCGTTTGGTGATTCTGAAAAATAAAGAACTGTTTCCATCATTAAATTTTTATCAAAAACTTAATTAGAATTTTATGAGAAAACGATTTTAAATTAATCTGCGAATTACATTTGTGAAATTGATTCTATTTTATTATATAGAATTTATATACAATTATAATTTAATTCATTTAAATTGACTTACTGTATTTAATTTATATTCTATTGAATTTTTTAAAATTTAATTAAATAAAATGTAAACAGAATGATCTGAATAAAAGTTTTAGAAAAGATGTATTCGTCTTATTCAGAATCTCATGTAATCAATTTTTTCATTTTTAAAACATATAAATATTTTCTAGAATATATTTATATATTCTAGAAAATATATTCTCTAGAATATATTTTTAAAAGATCTTTAAGAAAGATTTAAAACATTATTCAGCATTAATCAGAATCAAAGCTTTTAAAACCTTGCGATTATTTATTCTTCAGAAAACTTGGAATTGCAAATGTTATTATCTTATTTGCTCGCTTGTCTACTAGCATTCTTTTCAACGGAAGTTTGTTTCCACACGAACATTAATTTACTATTTCTCAGACTAGTTAATGGATAAAAGTTTTGTTGCTCCAAGATACAACCATCTGGCCTTGAAAATTTTTAACTTGAAGTTACCATCTTTTAACGCTATGTAATTGAATTCTTAGAACGCACTATTGCACCATGCACTTAAATCTACTAGAAGTTATGTGTGTATTTTTGTTTTCTAAAACTATTTTTTAGAAGGAATGTGAAATCTTTCTAAGTACCTGTTTTTTCCTAATATTTCTTTTCTTTGCTCATAGCCAAACGAATGCTGCCAACAGAAGTTGTTGTTTTAAGAAGAAAAAAAATATTAGAGATAAGTAATTTTTATTTTTATTTTGAGCAACTGATGAACTATGTTATTTGACTTGTTATCTTTTAATTTTAATGCATTTTTAATGATAATTATTATTAGAAGAAAAATCCTAGTATTACATTATGTTAATCATTTTAGGTTAATTATTGATTGTGACGTTCATTTTAAACTAAGGTAATATTTTAAAAAGATTATTTTTTTTAATGTATGAAACGATTTTCGAAAGATTATGTTCAAATAAAAAATTTATTGATAGAAACTATTAACATATAAGAATTGTTCAAATAATATAAATTATTGAAAACCAATAGTTAAATAGTTATTGGAATTGAATTGTATAAAATAGCTTAAAAAGTAATTAAAATTACGTGTTAATATATTTTTAATGAAAAAAATAAGATTATAGCTTTAGAATTAGATTTTCAGATGTAAATCTAATGAAAAATTTTCAAATATATTTCAATTATGTATAGGCATTCTGGAAAAAGGAATGAATTGAAATCAAACAGCTCTGTCTTCGGATATTTATTTTGAGCAACAAACTTTTTAATTGCAGAAGTATAGGACTATCAAAGAATTATTTTATACTTTGCAATTACGTATTTTCTAATTTTTGCACACGTTATTTCTATAGTTTAAGAATAAATAGAGCGCTTAAGACGTTTACACTTTCCACTTGGTTTTTTTTATTTCTTTTTAATTATTAAAAACGATTTTTTTTACATTTTAAATATTTTTGAAATTTAGCATTCAAGTATTCCATAAAATACATTAAAGATTAAATTAACTGTTGGTTTTCTTTTTATCGATTACTAGCCACCTTTGGCGATTACTAGTTCGCTCAAGATATTGTTTGTGTTTAATTTAAATTAACTAATTTATTCATAATCTGATGCACATGATTCTTTCAATAAAGTATTTTTTTTAAGTATCAATTTATGTCATCAATATATTGATTTATGACATTTATTGTACGTACTCAATTTCTTAATGTATTAGAGTTCCATGATTTCATATTGCCATTGAAAATTTAGTATCTGGGTAATTTAATTTAAACTTTATATTCTCTTTTGTGGTTTTGTGATTTAATAGTTTAATATTCATGTAAGCGACGTAGAGTATTAGTATGTACTTCTCCCTAAGTTGTAAACGATGGGAAGAAGAAACATTTACACTATTACGTATTTGGTAACACAAAGAAAAGACTTTAAAATTAATCGTAACATTAACGTTTATCTATAAAAATTATACAAACGAAATATTTGAAAAATTCCAAAGAGTTCAGCGAAAAATGTTTATGACGATGAAATAAATATCATTAAAAGATATTTTTTTGAAATTTAAAATTAGTTTCAAAATCGATTGTGTGCACAATATTTGCGGACCGTATTGAGTTTTAAACACTATTGAACTTTTAAACTCTCATTTAATTCTTAATTATTTGAAATGTTAGAAAAATAATTTGAAATTGACTTTTCCCAAAAGGAATTGAAAAATTCGCATGGTTACTAAGCCGATGTCGTTAACATTCTCAAAGCAAGTGCGTGCCAAATTCCATAGTTGTATGTCAAATGGTCTAACTTGCAAATACAGGCATACACACGCACACGCACGCCATTTTTAATATACATAAAGAAAGAGTTAATTTACTTTTAATTGGCAGTTAGTAAATTTAAAAGAAATCAAAATGTGAGAATTTTACTTAGAATAAATGATAATTTTACTCGCTTATAGTTTTATTTTTATGAGTTAGTTTTTTTTTTTCGAGAAGATTTTTGTGTTTAGTAAGGTTAAAAAAAAATAATAAAGCAAAGTTAAGATTTTTTATACCAAGTAAGAAAAATCGATTTTCTTAAGTAAAGTTTACTTATTAATTTTTATTTTGTTTCTCAACGTGTTTTATATCTTCAAAAATTATGTTTCTTTACATAAGTTTTCCTTTTAGTTCCTTTAGTAAAAGTAAAATAATTTGATAAGATATTTATAGACCACAGATTAATAAGTAATCTGTAAGCTATAAAATATATAAAATCAATCCAATATATTAATGGAATATGAAAAATCTTTTTAGAACAATTTTAAATATATTAATATATTTAAAAATATAATATATTACATATATTAATTATACATATATTAATTACATACATTATTTTAAATATATTAATATATTACAAACAAATATATTAATTTGAATTTTCATTTAGATTTAAGTTAGTTATATTTATGAGGACTCAATAGAATATGATGTTCGATCTGTAGAATAAAATGCAATTTCTGCAAGTTTTATGAAACAAATGTAATTTTTTGATACTTCAGGTATTAAAAATGTTCCTATGAACTATTAGAAAGTAATATATTTGAATTAGTTTAAATCTGTTTTTAAAATAATAAATATATTGTATTTTATAGTCTGTTTTTATAAAATACAAAATTTTTGTTTTCATAATACAAGAAATAAACTCAATACAAAATAAAATACAAAAAAATTGTTTTTTTTAAATACTTTTGTATTTTATGAATCTGTTTTGTATTTAGAAATGTTTGTAAAAATATTCATTTATAATTTATATACATAATGTACTACATTTTGAATAATCTGAATCAAAATCTTAGAAAACTGCTTTCATCTTAAGGGAACACTCATAAAATCCTTTCTTTTCTTAAAACATTTGTAAAAAAAGCCGCATGCAATAAACATAATACTTTTCAGCACATTTGTACTAACAGTAAAAAAAAAGTACATTATTTTTTTTAAAGATCGTTTGAATAGATGGAAAACATTTCTCAGCATTAACTAGAAGAAAAGCTTTTAAACTCTTCCGACTATTTATTCTTAAGAAAACATTGGATTAGTAATGGTTATTACCTCATTTGTTCGCCTGTCTTCACCCCTTTTTTTCAACTGCAGTTTATTTCTACCTATGCATCCATTTCCTTCCTCTGTTATCTCTCAGACTAGTTAATGGACAAAAGAAGTTTTCTTGCTCCACGAGATAATCATCAAATCTTGGAAGTTTTCAACCTGAAACTATCATCTTTTAATGTGATATAATTGAATTCACACTACGTACTTAATTCTACCAGCGGATGCCGAGGCATTTTTTTTTACTGAAAAGATTTTTTGTAGTAGGAAAAATCTTTTTCAGGTAGATATCGCTGTTCTTTTTTTGTTTTGTTTTGTCTTTATAGCCAAACGATTGTTTGCGGAAAGTAGCTGTTCTATTAGAGAAAGGGAAAAAAATGATCAGAGATAATTATTTCCTCTTTATTCTGAGCAGATGGTCAACACATGTTATTTGACTGTTTATCTTTTGCTATTCTTTTTTAGTCATTGAAAACCATTAAAAGCAAATTCTGGTATTTAGGAAATGGTTTTACTTTGCACATTTTTGTTAACAATGAAATTTAAAAGGATTTTTGCTTTTTTTATGAAACAAAAGAAGCTACAAAAGAAACAAAAGAACGTTTTTTTTAATTTATGAATTGGTTGATACAATTAAATCCTAAGAACTATTGAAATTTCTAATTGTTAATCTCAGTTCATGTTCCAATTAAAAGGAAAGTTTTATTTCAAGAATTGAGTATTTAATTTCATTTAATAATGATGATTATCATTAACCTTTTAAAATAAAAGGCAGTGAAATTTTTTAAATATCGAAACAGTAAAGTGAAAAAAATTATTAGTATGGAGACACAGATCTTTGTTTCGTGTTACTAAGAGTGATATCGCTTTTTTACTTTCTCTTAAACGTAGTATGGAGAAAGTATAGTAATCATAAAAAAATGTAGATCTTGGCATTTTGATGAATCCCATGTTTTAGACCTCCTTGAGTTTGAAAAATACATTTTTGGGCAATGTACGTCTGTCTGTCTGTGTCAAAGATAACTCAAAAACGAAATGAGCTGATCGATTGAAACTTGGTATACGATCTTTACATAAAATTTGCACATTCCTATCAAATGTTGAGTAAAATATGTTCAGAGGACGGCCGTTTGTCCGATTCTTCGAAAATAAGTTAAAACGATAATTACAAAAGGAAGAGAGCTGAATGGATCAAATTCCGTACACAGATATTACATTTATAGTTTAGACACCTGTCAAAGTTTGAGTCAAATCCAACTACGGTTGGTTGTCTGTCTGTTCTTGCTTTCAAAAACAAACGCGTTAATAAAAAAAACACGATGAATTAAATATATCAAATATGGTGTGGGATTTTGTGACTATAATTGCAATTTTGTGTCAAATTTTTGCTTCAATCGGCTCCGAAAAACATGTCTAAACTACAAATTCGATTTTCGAATACCATTAAGGGATTGCCATTGACTAATAGCCCCTCCCCCGAAAAAAAAAAAAACTCGCCAAGTCTCACAAGGTGAATTCAGTAAAAATGCTAAATTGACGCCAAAAGTTAATATTTCGTACGCCAACGCCCTGTAAGACGTTTTCTGGCATGGCAAACTTATTAGAGTGTATGCGATAAAAGTTTGAGAATACCACTTCCTCTGTTTTCTGAAAAATTAGAACAGCCATTGAAACTATCATAAATTTGATCCATTCCACTTTGTAAATTTACCCGTCGCAACATTATGATGAGTCACAACGCAAAGGGCATCAAGTTTGTATAGACAGAGTGCATCCTTGCCTTGAAACGTGAACTTTGAATAACTTTGAAAAAATATCCTAAAATCAGAGCACTGTGATCCATTATAAGAGTCAAAATGATAAGGAAGTTATTTATGTTATTGTGAATTTGTAGATCTTTCTTTAAATTTTATTCTATATTAATCATATTTCTCAATATCTTGAAAGCGCTTTCACACACTTATGAATAGGTAAAGCCAATGAATGTAAAATAAAAACATAATAACTATGGAATCGTATGATAATATTCATAACGTATTTGTTATGTAATCTGATTATTTATTGATAGACAAAAACAGAATAAAGCAAAGCATTTCGGATATCGAATTAATTTTCCTTTTATTGAATCATTAATATCCCAGTTCTTTCAAAGTTATGCTCGAATTTTCTGACTTCCTTGTAATAATGGAAATTCCTTTACCCTGGCACACCTATTAAATAATGTGGTGTGAGTCACACTACTTTACTAACTCAGTAACTACAGTAGCAAATTTTGCTACGGAAGAAGTTAAATAACAAACAACAAGGAAGAAAATATAAACTAAGAATATTTTTTTCATGATAAAAATCTAGGACAAACAGTTTCATGGATTTTTTCTTTCATTAAAATCACATTTTCTTCGATATCTCTGACTAAGCTTGCCTAAAATTTTCAGTCGTAAAAATATTCCCCTAAAAACAGTCGACGACAAACTCACTCATGTATACTTTGCAAATTGGTGGCATTTATGTAACAAGGGGGTAAAAAATCGATAGTTTATCACATAACATAGGATAAACTAACAAAAGAAATTACACTGCGTTCCTCTGCCCTAGACTGAAAAAAAAGGGCTGAAACTGAATTTTTCCAACTTTACAAAATCCTCTTAACGCCTGGACTCTTTTATTATAGGGCGACGAAGTGAATAATAGAACCCGGAAACCAACGACTGGAAATTCGCGATACAAAGATACATATATCTATATACCTAAAATATAATAAAAAATGTTTTTTTCCCCCTCCCAAATAAAAATGTTCAACCCACTCCAACAACAAGAGCAATATTGCGCGATCCGCCGAACACGCCGATGTGAAATGACGAAGAACAAAAAAAGGAGGTTGAAGCGCAAGAACTTCACATGTCATTTGCCCCGTACGGATGGTAATTTCTAAAATGGAAGCGCAAGGTTTTTCCCCCCCACTGGCGCTACGAGAACTACGCGCCAGATAAGCGGAGTTACGAGGAATCGAAGTGATGTTTTTATCCTTGCTCTTTAAATTGCCTTTCGTTTTGGACCAAGTGGAGAAGGAAAGGCAGCTGCTAAATGTATTCGCGAGTTTCAGTTGTTTACTGGTTTGGAGAAAGTTCGTGTCATGTTTCGTATTGCATATGAATGGATTATGAGGGATCAGATTCGATGGAGGGAAATGTTTGGATAAATCAAGTATTTTTACTTTGTCGTAAATGAAGTATAGAGGAAGTATTGTAATCGTCAAATAAATTCAAATTCCAGATTTTGAAGAATATGCATATTTCAGACCTCCTTGAATTTTTAAAAAAAATTGGCATTATGTTTATTAGTTTTTTGATGAACATAGGAATTAGAACATACTTTGGGTTAGACGAATGAAATTCGGTAAATAGATTGGAAGACAGTCTATTGATATATTGGACGATATATTCGGTATATAAATGGTATATAGAAACTCTGGCTGGTGTTCGAGTAGAAGTGAGTTCATTTCTTCGTTAATTACGAAACACAAAGAGCTGGATGGGTAAAATTTGAAAAAAAAAAGTCAAAATGAAGATATTTATCAAGTTAACTAAATATGTCAAAGGTTGGATCATTTGCCAGTCTGTTCGCTTGTATGTAAGCGCAAAAACTTATAAACGCATTGATTTAATCAAAGAAATACGGCATGCAATCCTATGACTACAACTGTAATTTTGTGTTAACGATTAGTTACAAGAGGGGGAAAAAGATGCCCAACAAACATATTCCGATGGTAGAATCAGTAAAATCTCTTTATTCATACCAATATCTATGTTCGGCATTGCCATGGAAGGTATTGGCGGCCTTAACAATTTTATTTAGCAGAAAAATGATAAAACCTGCACTGGAGAGCATGCTAGAAGTTTTTCGGGAAGTAATTCCTACTGATTCTTTTATTCAATTTGTTGAGAAATTTACCAGAGGAAGGTTTTTACCTTAATTATCTCATATGTTTACTCTGGGAAACGATATTTTGTTTGTTGTTTTGTTATAGTTAAAAAAAATGAGTTTTAATTGTGAAAGATGTTTTCTTCTCTTTGTCAAATTTACTTCAAAGTTTACTACAGATTTATATTATAAGTGTATAGACCACGTATCACATTCTCTTTGCGTTTTTGAGTTGCTTCCACCAGGCAGTAAATCCAATGGTGGAGTTTTTTTCAATATGGGAGGCAGATTTTTAATTCTAGTGAAAAAAGCTTTATGCAATATTTAATATGATTAACTCGTTTCATTTATGAAATGCAGTGTTGATCTCTCGGGAACAAAAGCCTCCCCCCTCTTTCGCGAATTTAATCAATCGAATTGAATGAATTGATCGCAATACATCGTGAAATATATAAATTCTAATCTGTTTGCTGTTTTAAATTTTATGCTTAAATCCACTCTATGTTATATGTTTCTCTTCAAAATTATATTTATCTCTACGAATCATTCTCTCCAATTTACATCTGCTTTATACTTTTAAAAATTTTCTGGTATACGAAATACGTGAAGTAACTTGCGATTTTGAGATTTTGACAAATTTCCAAATTTTAGACCTCTATGAGTCCGAGAAATCCTTTTTCGAATTCTATGTGCCTGTACATCGACTGATTGGAACATGATTATTCAAAAATGAAATGACCTTTTTGGGTGAAATTTGATTTTTAGTCTTGACTTAAATGACCGGTTTCATACGAATTTTGAACGAAATCCTTCTATGGAGTATGTCCGTTCAAATGAGAGAAATTAAAGAAGATGAACGAAACTTGATATGTTATTTAGCAATGAAAAGTGAAGACGCATAAATTTTCTTAGTCACTCGGTTAAAAGAAACTTTCAAATTGCAGAGTCACTTTTTACTTTTTTTTATAAGTAATATAGAGAAAGTATAATAATCGTAGAAAAATAATAGTATAGTAATCGTTTCAAGCCATCTTGAATTCGAAAAACACATTTTGAGAAAATGTCTGTCCATCTGTCTATCTGTAACAAAGATAACTGAAAAAAAAAAGTTTTGAATTTCATGATTGAAATTTGTTATGCGGTCTTTATACCAAATTAGCAGACTTATATCAAATTTTTAATAAAATCTGTTCATCTGTATCGTTGTCAGAATATACGTTAAGACGCTAACTACACAGCAAAAAAGCTAGAGAAATAAAATTATGTGCATAGATTTAACGTCTATTGCATAGACAGGTTTCAAAGTTTTAGCCATTTTCAGAGTCTATCGTCTGTCTGTCTGTACTTTCAGAAATATATATTAACTATAATTCAAAAACGCAATGACTTAAATATTCCAAATTTGGTAAGAAATTTTGTAACCACAAGTGAACTTTTGTGTCAAATTTTTTTCAATCGTTCTAAGAAACATGTCTCAGACACAAATTCGATTTTTGTATACTATTAACCATGCCAAAAGATTAGTTGCCAAATAAAATATAAAATTCATACTAAAAGTTAATATTTTAATTATTAATAAGTTCAGTTTAAGTTTTACTTTAAGTTTCTTATTGAAGCTTTATATATTCGTAATTATTGTACGCCAGTGCAATGTAAGGCATTCTCTGACATGACAAATTTATTAGAGAGTATGCCAGAAAGTTTTGGGAAGACTGCCCCCACTGGTTTTCCATTATGCATTTAAATACAACCCACCCCATATTATGTCGATATATATTAAGCTATTACGCGTTACATCATGTTAGCTCTTGACTGACTTACGAGCCTTGTCCTCCCCTGCATTATATATATATATATATATATATATATATATATATATATATATATATAACATAGGTTTTATATGTTTGTATGTATATATGTACAGGGTGTCCCATAAGGTGTACAGCTTCTAATATTTATAGATTCGGATAGAACACATTAAGACTAGTATTTTGACTTATAACATGTGGGGTCCCCGATATAGCGTCATAGTTTAACTATCCTTATGTTATATTTGCTTCAAAATACTCATCTTAACGTGTTCTATCTGAATCTGTAAATCTTAGATACTGCATACATGTATACATACTTGTGCGACACCTTGTATGCATGTATATATTGCATGTAAATAATTATAAGAATGGAGTAAGAATTCTTATAAGGAGATATAAGAATTCTTATAAGGAGAAATTAATTTAAAGGAAATTAAGCGAAAAAGTCGAGGGGAGATTATTCCTTCTGGTTGAGCAGATGAAGTCAGTAAGGAATAAGTAAATAAATAAATAAAAGATTTTCTGCTCTCTAGCTTTAATATTCGGATTTCTCTCCACTGTATACCAAACAGCAGAAACGATCGCAGAAGATTAAGAAAATTATCTTGCTCGTAAATTTGCTCTTTGCGCCACTTTTCCTTCGAAATCAATTTTATTTAAAGAAGTAATTCCACGCTCTGATTCTTTTGTAAGCGGGTACTCATTAAATGATGCGTCAGGGTCCATCCCTTTTACAGGCCCGGACCTTTGACAAACAATTGCAGCGAGCGAAGCGGCGGCATTAACGAGCAATATTCAAAATTAACTCTAGAAAATTTTATTCTACCATCCTCGTAAAAAGACGAGGATGAAATAAGAAAAAAAGTAAAAAAAAAAAATGCCGATATAGCCGACAACGAAATGCAAGACTTAATAACATAAGAAGTTAAACTCTTTCTTTCCTGCATTATAATCTTTATTATTATTATTTTTCTTTTCTTTTTTTATTTTTTACTTCTTTTCTTCTTCGAATTCGGACGGAGCTGGAATAATATTTTCCTTTTATAATGAAGAAAATGACATTTTTACTTTTATACGCCATCTTTTTCTTTCTCGTGGAGTGGCAACATTAAACGCGTAGCCGTTGCAGCTGCTCTTTCGGAAGTAGACGGCAGTAGAAGGGGAAAGGGAGGGGGGAGAGAAATATCAACACTCGAAAACGCCAGAGTCATTTTTGCGCAAATTAAAAACGCTTTATTAAAATCCAGTAATCCCCCTTTTGCATGAGATCAAAAGCTGTTTTATAACCCGCGATTTTTTTTTCTAAAAGAAGTTCGGATTTTTTAAATTATACTTTTGGAATCGAATGTAGCAATTAAATGTAAACAGTGTAAGAAGCGGAAACACATGCTGTTATCAAGAAAGCAATTAGAATATTTTACTTTGATTTTTTTTTAGAATGTTCTCCCGACATCCCCCTGTCCTGATAACCGTCACATGGAATGGTCTCCCGCTCCAATTATCTAAAGGAAAGGAAAAAGCAACGCCTTCTTGGGGGTAATAGTTACCCAAAAATTTAATTTGTGTATTTTTAGAAAGTTATTTTAATTAAAGATCTTATTTCGCTCTACCTATAAAACTTAGCTCCGTAATTATATTAAGCGAGGAGGCTGGTAGATTGTGCTTAATTTATTGGACAGGAGAGAACTAGTGCAGCAGAAAAGAATGAAGTTTTGAGAAACATCAAGTTTTCCGAGGAATACGGTTCAGGCGGAATTAATTGACTAGTGTACACAAAAAAGTGTTGACTGATGAAGCTTTTAATGAAATTTCCAGAAAATAGTGTGAGGAAAGGGAGGGTACGATATAAAAAAGCACCAATTTAAATTTACCTCGATTGGAAAGGTGTTGCAGTAGAAGGTGTTGGATAAAGCTCCTCTAATTAACATTAATTAAAAATAATAAGGCGCCTTAACGCTTTCCTAATGTAACATATTGTTACCAAATCACCTAAGGGAGAATTAATTTTAATAATCACGTTTTTATTGGAGCTCAGTGTATTTAGCGTCAGATTTGGGTTATATATTTCATCTATTCAGGAGATATGAAGTTGTTAAATGAATGTTTAACAAAGGATTAAAATTTTGTTTTCCTTTGCATGGTCCCAATTTGCTGCTAGCATAATTTATTACATTAATTAGATTTTCAAATCAATTTGTACTAATTTTCAACACCGACGGTGAAACATCTGTTATTTGCATGAGAATAGCCTTATTTACTAGGCTTCATTTAAGGTTAGGTAATGGGAATTTCGTTTGTATTACTAGTAAATCACTGGAGATGGAAATGCAATTATGCTGCTTCATTCTGTTTGAATCATTTAATTAGTTTTTATCGCTGGGCTACTTTAATTTAATTTACGAATAAATGTACGTGTTGAAAGAGATGCAAATCTGATTTCACAATCAATTGAGTGAGGAATTTACGAAGCGTTTTTTTTTTGTTCCCGACATAAGGAAAAAGAAAGCTTAATAATTGCCAAAAAAATCGACTACCTACGACAATTTGTGAATCTCTACGTTTTAATTCTCTCCTATTCGAAATAATTTTTTTAAAATTACATCTAACTATCAAGGCAATAATTTGTAATTTATATATTTTAGGTAAATAAATAGTCACAGTATCTGATTAGTAGTAATAGTATTTAATAGTATGTGATTTTTATATAAAGGATTGAGACTAAAATGAGCTTATCCAGTCAATAATTTTTGGGAACTATTTCGTCTGCCCGTTTATCGATCGACAGTCTGTTTTTTTATAATAACGGTAGCTCAAAATTGTAAATAACGATGAAGATATATATTCAATCTGTGCTCTAAATTTCACATTACAGTAGTTTGACATGTTTGGTCTACTACAGATTTAAACCTCTTTTACGAGGCTATTTTTAATCGTCATTCGAATGGAATACTATAATAGTATGAAATAATTTAATATCTTAATAATAATTTGTAGTTTTTAAATAAATTTATAATAACGCAGTGTTCCAGATTGAATGGATTAATTCAAATTATTTGTATATTGGCCAATACAAAAGACTGAAATGTCCGCCTTAGTCTATTGGGATCTCTGATGACAATTCGCCTTCCAGTTCCTAAGTTGAAATCCGTCAGCCTTTTATAACCGATTGGCATAAATTGTGATATATATATATATATAATATAATGATATTTTAATTCTAATTTGAATTTAATTTCCAAGATTTTACCTTAATTTAGCCCATAGTAACCTCATTCTAAAAATATTCTCTTATTTCGTGATCCAATTACACTTTCGGTTTAATTAATTCTTCTGTAAAACTAATGCGCCATCAATACTATGTATCGAATGAAAGTGATACTTCTGTTGCCCTTGTCAAAGGTCAACATAAGTATTCCATCTGCACGTGGCCGGAAATCCAATGTTATATAAGGCTAGTGATCATTAGTTTCGGCCTTTTTTGCCCTCTTTTCTATCTTCTGCTTTTGTGCCGCGCTGCGTCTGCTTGTAAATAAATTGCTTTCCCGAGATGGATATGAATGAGAGAATAAAACGAAATTAAAAATACAACGTCTCGTCTATGTCTTCGAACCTGCCTTTTGCTGCAACAAAAAATGATACATATTATTTAGCCGACAGGATTCGAAAAGCATTACACATATATATAACTAAATAATAGGATATTTTTAATAAATTTATATAGTATAATTTTCGTGTATAATTTTAGTTAAAAAAAACTATAGAGTTTTGAAAAAAAAAAAAAAACTGTGTTACATGGAATGAAATATTTCAAAATTTTAATGATAGATAAGCTACTTAAAAAAACAAAATTTAAGAGCTTAAGACTCAATTATTGTTAAACTTCTGGGCATATAACCAAACTTTAGTAAAGCAAGCAGTGAAATTTTTGTGTCAAGAAGGCGTAAAGATGAAAGCAGTTTCTTAAAAAATGACTTTTATTAAAAAATCAAGAATAAAGTCAATGTGCTCGTAACTGGAGCAATCAAAATAATAAGTTGAATAGTAAAAACTTAAATCCACATTACCAGACCTCAGATTCGAACCGTCTAAAATAACTAATCGGCATAATTAAAAAATTGAAGCAACATACAGTTGCATAGCCAAACAGTCGACCCTCACTCTCTTAGAGCTAAAAGCATTTCTCATATTCCATCTCCTTCTCTTCTCCAAAACCTACGACACGAGCCGAAATTAAAATAGTCGCTCGATTTGCATTGCGATTGTTGCCAACCACAAAACTCGCAAAAAGGTCGGTTCGAATCATCGGTTTGTTCATGGAACGAGATTGGAAAAACAACACAAGGACCGTAAAATTCGGATCCGAAAATAACTTTCGCATGGTTTTTCTTTAAATGTCTAACAATTATTTAATTTAAGCTAAAACATAAAATATTATTATAGATTGCCTTTGGAAACCAACCGAATTGGCGGGAAAATTAGGCGCAGAAATTTTCAATAAAATAGCGCATGTATAGCTTGGTCTTATTCATGACATAAGCAAAGTACTTTTAAATTCCACATTTTGACAGAATTGCAACTTCTTTGGCGAACTAAAACATGTTCATTAAATACATAGGTGTAGTAAGTAAAATTGGAGCAAATTGGAAATTTTTATGCGATAATAAATATCAATACTTAATTATTAAAATTCATTAGAGAACTTTTGTGTGCTTATTCAGTAAAACATCGTTCCACAATTACAGACCGAAATGAAAGTTGGTGATTTGAAGAGCCATATTATATTTCTAATCAGCCGCTTGTATTTAGAAAATGCAGTAGTGCTAAAAAATACCCGAACTATGACAAAATTTCCTCATTGCTAATTTTTGTAATTGATCACTATCTATAAATATCTCAATATATACAAGAAAACGAAAATATTTTATTAAAACTATATTTAAAATAAAACCTTCATAAAACGCATATGAAGATTTTTAGTTTTTGACTAGCTTATATCTTGGATATTAAAGATGAAAGAAAAATCGGTAGTAAATATATTTTATAATAATGGAAAAGATCTGAATGTCATTACAGGAAAAATACTGAAATGTTATTTTATAATTAACTAATTGATATTTCAAAAGTTTTGCTTAGAGGTGTATAGTTTTACTTTCTAAAGTGTTTGTGAAAAATTTCATAATGTAGGCTCATTAGTTTGGTCTATAGACGGTCAAGCTCAGAGATATATGCTCGTTTTTCCTTAATTGCTGATAATTATTTTCGAATTTATGAATGATTATTTTTGAAACTAATCTTTAAAATTTCTGAGAAAAGGAATTAAAACTCGAAACTAATTCGAAAAAGGAGTATCATTTATGACAAATACTTTAAAATTAAACCATTCTAAGATGTTGATAGAATATAAAATATCAGAGGATCATGGAAAAATTTAAAAAATAAAATAAAGAAAATATAAATTTTTTTTTTTCCTTCATAAAATTTTTTCGTTCGTAAAAATGTATCTTTGAGGAAAAGCGAAAAACAAAACAAACCATGGGGTATAAATGCATCAGAAGTAAAGATTAAACTTTCAAATTTAGTTAAAAATTATTTATGGATATTGTAATTATTTAGAGTACTTTTAGATTGAAATGATATTAATTGTAAAATTGAATGACCACTTTCAGTAGATGAGCACAGTAAAACCGTATAAGACAAAGAAATATTTTATATTAATATGACATATTTCAAGGAAATCGCTAATTGATCCTGTTTTTCCAAATTAGCTAAAGAATTCCGAATTAAGTTATCGCTAAAAGTTTCTCTGATATTAAAATATTGTCATTATTTTCTCAGATTTTGAATAGTCTGTCTTTTCTTTAATTAAAAAGATTAATTTAGTTTTATTAGCTAGATCATATTTAGATATTTTGAATTCCAACGAAAAATTCTCATTAACATATAAAATTAAAAAAAAAGACAGAAAATTATTACCAAAATAAATATTAATGGTTATATAATAAACGATTTTTAGATTCCATAACGTTTGTTTTAGTGGGAAATTTTTAATCGATTAAAGAATTTTGTTTGTACTTGCATCAAATAACTCCTTAGGAATATGCCTAAGTATTTGTTTGCATTCTTATTAAAATTCGACCTTTAATTTTTTTGCATGTAGAAAGTTTTATTTCAACCTTCAATACGAAATGATTATTGAAGCATTGCGTTTTCCTTTTAAAGTATTCTTAGTATAGATCTATACAGTGATAGTGGATAGTTAAATAAAATTATGAAAATGATTGCGTGAAACTCTTAAGTGGTTTAACCTTCAAAAACAATCCTAATTATAATGATTAATGAAATTTTCCTTCAGCTCTTATATCATTTAGACCGTAATAGCTACTTTAGATAAAACAGGTTCAAGAGTATAATTTTCTGCTTGGAGTTTTCAAAAATTATAAATTGCTTGGAAATTTGAATATTTTATTTAAAAAATAAGGTTGGTTTTATAATTTTTACCATAAATCGTTAGATTTTCTGTCAAAACAGCTGTTCTTAATGGAATGTTAAAAGGAAATAAAAAAAATCGTCTGCACGCTATTGACATTTAACTCTAACTTTGATCGTGTTCGTGTTCAATGAAAATTCATAGACTTCTGCTGCAGTATTTTTATTGGCGATGATTTTTAATGTTTGTATGCCAGTCAAACGTAGAAATACATGAATGTGTTATAAATGCTGTTATCGATACTAGTTCAAGTATAAAGAATTTTAAGGATCTAACTATAAAATATTTAAACGTTTAGATGTTTGTCTAGCCATTTTTCAATAGAACTTCTAGATGTTTCAAGATTTTTTAATTTATAGATAAAGTTACTCCAATTACTTACTTTATAATTACATTTTTTATATGTAATTATAAAGTAATTTAATTATAATTATAAATGCAATTTTTTTAAAAGATTGATAATGCTTCATAAAAAGAAATGACATTAAAATGATTTTTGTTATTATGTGCCAACAAAATATGGTCTTGTATAGAGATTCTTTAAACACGTATAACAGCTTTATATAATAATAAACAGTAATACAATTATTATAATATGCTATTTGATATTTCTTCCTAATTAGGACCCGGCTGCATTTACAAAATTTTCTGCTCTACAAGTGTAATAAAGTTGTTTATTGTTATTGCAAGAAACAAATTATACTTTTTTGCAGATAAGGTGGTAAAATTAACATTCTAATAATGTAACAACATGATATTACGTTGAAAAGAATGCTAGTGGCGTCTTATGCATAGCAATATTCATTATTTCTTCATAAAGTACATTTTTACTTCAAATTGGGATATAAATTTTAATTCTGTTACTTTAACAGTTTATTCACGAGCCAGTCTATATCGAAACAAATACGAAACTGTTTTCATTACCTAAATTTAAGTAAGTATTAAGTTAATACTTACTTAAATAAGTATTAAGTAAGTTCATTTGTTAAATTAAGTTCTTTTTGTTAAATTTGAAACCACAGCGTTTCATT
Source organism: Argiope bruennichi (assembly GCF_947563725.1). Lineage (NCBI taxonomy): Eukaryota > Metazoa > Arthropoda > Arachnida > Araneae > Araneidae > Argiope > Argiope bruennichi. The sequence continues at coordinate 92,122,770 of NC_079153.1, forward strand.
TGTTTCACATACAAAATATACTATTTATTACCACATTAATTGGTAATTTCCTTTTATTATGTGTACATGCTCTCCAATATATGTTAGATTGAGGCATTCTAATAGAAAATCAAAATTTATGGTAATTAAGTCATTAAATCGAGCATACAATTTTTTTAAATTTCAAGACTACTTTATTCCGGAATTATTGACTTGAAATTTAAGAACTTTATCTTTACAATAAGGAATTACTTTTACATAAAATTAATTAGTTTCAAGATTCTTAATTTAATTTATTTTTATCAGATAAAATTGTTTTTAAGATCACTCCTTGCCCCCCCCCCCCAAAAAAAAAATAGTTCTGATATGTTATTCCTATCCTTAAAATATAGTTCTGAATCGAATTTGATTGTTCAGTGAATTGCTCCGTAAAGCGTAAAAACACAGCAAGACACAAGGACTTTCGCTTTTATTATAAGTAGGGATAAATAAACTGAAATTATTTACAGATAAATTTTATTTTTCTATATAATATATTATGAAAATTGAATTTTATAATTTTTTACAATTCCCGAGAAACTTTTTAAAATGAAACAAAAATCATATCCCCGAATTCCAAAAATAAAACTATTTACCTGTGTAAGAAAAATAAGGATAATTTGAACCGTAATCCTTAATCATTTATATATTTTGTTTTGTTAATAAGAAAGAAAACAAAGAATATATTTAAATATGATAAACTGTTTCGAACTGTAAAAAATTAATTAAATAAAATAATGTAATTCAAATTCTATAATAAATTCTTCAGTATTTATATCTTAACGACTTTTTTCACATATGTAAAAATGTAATTTTGTGATTTATTTTTCACTCAATTCGGGCGTTGAAATTTTGAATATTTTTATACTTTATTTAAAACTTTAATATTTTCAGAATAAAAAAAAATGAGTTAATCGATATATCGATTCCTTAGCATTGGTGCCCATTTGCAGTGCGTTTAAGAAAGCTGATTTTAAAAATAAAAGTACAAAATAATTAAAATAAATAAAATGATGTTATTAAAAAAAATTAATATGTTTTTATGCTATGCTGATAAAAGTATATTTATAAAAAAATTTTTCAATTAAATTTTTAAAATAAATGCTGAACAGAAGAAACATGTACATGAAAATGTATTTTGAGATTTTTTTAAGATCACAAAAATTATTTTGTTCATTTTACCTCCTTAATTAATTGATAAAGTTTAAAGACAAAAATAAATCATCTGTAAAAATTACATTATATTATATTTAAAAGCTTGTCGTCAATAAATGAAATAACTAAATTACAAATTTGCTTGTTAGACTGTCTGAGAATTCAGAAATAAAGAATAAAATATAAATAATGCCATCACAAGTGATTAAATTGAAATTCAAAAAAAAAATTAAGATGATATTATTCTATTTTATGTAATTAATTTATTTTATTTCAGATAACGAAACTTGAATTACAATTCATCTTCAATCGTTTATATGAAAAGCTGCTGATATAAATTAGTGTCTTTCGTTAATAAATCATAATATTAATAATACGGTTTTATTTCATAATAATTAAAATAATAAGAAGGTTTTATGTTTATCTTTCTCTGACTTAGAAATAATAGCCGTGAAAAATATTTAAGATGCTAACCTCTTTTTAAATAAAAAAAAAAACCCTATTTATATAATCATCTGTTACATTATTAAATTAAAACGTAAAATACATTAATTATAGATGTAAACATGAAAAACAGTTTGGGAAATTAATCATTTTTAATGAAAAATAATTCTTATATAATCATTTGTTGCATCACTAAATTAATACTGAAAGTACTTTAATATTAATTGATATAGAAAACTTGCCGACATTAATGAGACTCTTTAATGTCTTTAAAGATTTTCTTCTTTAGATAAGCTCATAGTAACTTGACTCTTGCTTTCTTCAAAAAATTTCTCAGATGAAAGGATGAACGAATCAAGTGCAATTATTAAGTTCAACAAAATATTTATTATGAAGCTCATACGACGATATTTCTATAATAATATGATATTTCCAATTATCGAAGATAGTTCTTTCCTATTATAATAGCCAGCTATTTGTTAAACTTTGTATAATCTTAGCAAAAGAATTTAAATGATTGATAATATTTTTTCAATAGTGGATCAGTTCATTAATTATGCAAATTGTATGTCGTGAGGAAATAATTCTTTTCTGTTTAATCGGAATGAATTAGAATTAGTTTATTGTTTGAACGTTAATGATATTAAAGCACCATGAGAAATTAAAAAAAATGTTTATGCAATATTTAACTATTTCATTTAAAGAAAATGTATCACGTTTGAAAGTAAGAAAAAATGATAGAAAATGTGATTGAACATTTCATGAAATAATGAAAACAATTAGAATTTCCTTGCAACAATTAAATCTATTGTTGTAAATTAGGCAATAATATATTTTTGTTATAAAATTGATAAATTCTGCAGTAGAATTAAATTAATATTTATTATTACGAGGGAAGTTTTGAATTTTAAAATGATGTAAATATCAATTCAGAAAATAACATTTTTCTTTAGTTGTCCCAGAATCCCTCCTTAGTCTAGCTTAATTTTTATTTAAATAAATTTCTATTTAAAGTTTGAGAAATTCACTGGGGTGCGCACTTTTTACTTCCAAATTACAGTTGAGCCATATGTCGTAGCTCAAGGTCAAACGGTCACATAAGCACATACTTACACATGCAAATTCAGACACACGCCTTCTCTTTTATATTAAGAAAGATTGTCTCATAAACAAACTATTTATTACCACTTTTGCATATGTTTCTTTCAAACAATTGTCCTTACTTTATATTACATTCACAATATTATGCACATTATTTCACCGGAAACAAATTTAATGAGATATTTTAAAGAAATAATTCGTCCGTTAATAGAAGTAGAATCTACTTTCATCCTATTATTTTATTCTGAGAATTTTCCGTTGATAAAGATTTCCAATACAACGTTGCTTTGTGAGCAAAACGAAAACCCTTTGTTTCATGAATTTTTGAAAAGACTGTATGACGTCAACTTTTCAACTACTGCTTTCAAATAGTTACTTCGTTTAACTTGTAAATATTGATGATGCATGAGAAGGAAATAATGAAGTTTATCTGGAAACTACAATAAAAATTTAAACCGATGTTTCAAATAATAACATGACAACTAACAATTTATTTTCTTATATTTGAGAGTTTTTGAAAATTCTTTTCGCGTTTATAAACTGCTGAGATGCTGCTGTGAATATTAATGCCTTTTCAACGTTTTCCGTCTGAAAAGTGATTATTCTATTGATTATTAAACATTTGTGGTGAAAAAGAAATTTTAGTGTCGTGTATTCTGTTTGGAAAAATTAACAGAAACAAGTTATTGATATTCCTCTTCATTCAAATTGAAACAAAAGTTATTTTGTAGATATTTCAAAAGCTGCACTTGCTTTTGATTTGGACTGTGTTTCTGTTTTGAATTGTATATTTCTTTGTAACTGCTTTGAAATTACTTATTGTAAAATATTAAATATCATCTAGATCCGAATTTGGTTTTGTAAATATGCAGTACTTTTGAATAAATTTGATAGAAATAAATTTGAAAAAATACACATTTTTATTAATAAATTTAAAAGATATTTTTTATTTCAATTATTTTTCTTTTTAATCTTTAATTTGTAATTCATTATATATGCAAAACAAGGATTAAAAAATAGTAATAATATAAAGCAAGTGAATGAAAACATTTTGATGATTTTTATTCTTTATACTTTCAATTAAATAAAGCAATTTTTGATTTTTATCAAGATGTCTTTGTCTAAACCCTGGCATGAATAGCGTTGCGAACTGAATATGACAGCAGAGAGAAGAAAAAAGTGTCATTGAGAAAAATTTTATGCTTGTAGCCTTCTCAGGACGGCCAAAAACAGGTCTATATGCATGCCAAGGGATCTTGCACTTTTTTTTGCAGAATAATGGCAAGTTCAGATAATGATGATGTTAGATAGGAATCACATGTTTTCCTCCCCAATGTTGATCACGAAAATTAAATAATATTGATATCTGGTGACTGTAGTGGAGAAATGTAACATACTATTCTGTGTTCAGAAAACCAATCCTAAATGATGTGATCTGTGTGAATAGGGTATTTAACGTTTTGGAAAATGCACCACCGTAAGGGAACATAGTTTGAACCGTAGGATGGACTTGATTGGCCAAAATGTCTACTTAATATTTTGCATAAATGTGCCTCGCAGAATAATCATAGGGCCCTCGAAAGCATGATATGATTTCCTAAAGATTAAAGAACCTTCATTGTGTCTTACTTTGGCAACAATCAGTCAGTCTTATTGATTTGGGATTGCGTCCGCCAGATGTAAGCTCGGGCAGCAGTGGGAACGAAGACTCATCTGCTCTTTCATTGCTTTATAGTCCAAGGCTTTTGGCTTAGATACTACTCTTTCCTATTATGAGCATTAGCATGACTGATGAAATGCTTTTGAATTGCAGTTTGGCCAGAAATATCTAATTTATGGAGTTTTATTTTTATTATTTATCAAAGGATTTGTGAATACATCATTAAGTTCATCAGCCACTTTTGCAGCTGCGCCTTTCCTATTTTTTTTTATCAAAATCCTTATTAATGAGCATCTGTCATGATGTTTTTTTTACTTCTAACTATGTGGATTAAATATTCGATACCATTCTTTTGGAAACAATAGACATTTCGGATACCTTGCTTACGGAAGCTCCCATCAAATGAACTCCAACAATTTATCTACTATCGAAGTCCATCTCTGACATGGCGCAATTGCGACTTCACAAAACAGTATCCTTGCAACGACTGACCTACATAGTGTATTAGGACAATGTATAGATGGCGTCAGTAGGTGCAAACACTAGTACTACGTACACATTCGTCTAGAATAACCATTTCTTTTCAAACAAAGATTTCACAAGATCTTTTCATATTTTTGTGTAATAAAAGCAAAAGTTTTATAAAGGAATTTATTGATTCAGCATCTTGATTCCGCCAAAAGTTTCGCCAAAAATGCGCCAAAAGTTTCAACTCAAGGAAAGTTATGGTAAAGTACAAGGGGAAATAAAAGGTAAAATAGGGTGTGAAATAGGATGATCTTCGCATTAATCTCTAATTAGATTATGATATTAATATGAATCAAAAAAGAAATCATAACATTTTCTGCAAATATTACCTGATAGTTAAGGAAAAAGATATATTCTTCATTCCGAATGCACTCGTAATTCAGTACAGAAAGATGGGAAAAGCGATGTAAAACTGAGAAACAAAAAAATTTATAAGAAATAACTGGCAAAAAAATATTTTAAAAGAAAAGTGTATAATTGTTTATTAATATCTTAGATTTGCATCGATTTTTACATTTTCCCACATTGGTTTACAATTTCAATTGTGGTGATGGCAATAAATAACTTTTCACTTAATTATTCAATGCTGTTAATTATTAATAAGCTGTTAATAGTCATATTATTACTGAAAATAATGTGGATTCAGAAAAGAATCATAGCACATTCTGCAAACAGTATCTTTTAACAAACCGTATCTTTTTATAAATTTTCAGCAAATATGTCTTTTTTTGAAATGCTATTAATAGACCAATGTGAAGGGATGCAAAAATCGAATCAAAATTGTGATTCAATATAATTAATTCAAAGAAGAAATGCATAATAGACCAATGCTGATCAAATACGGAAATATATGAAAAAATATACCTATCTTTTCTCCTTTATATATGTTACCGTTAAAGTATATAATACAGTTATTTCATAGAATACCTAGTTATTCCATGAAATAACTGATCGTGTCAGTTAAAGTGTGTAATATGTTATTAATTTGACACTTTAACTAGTTATTCTATGAAATAACTAGGTATTCTATAAATTAACTAATGAGAGACAGTTAAAGTGTAAAATAAACAATTTATCTAAAATGAAATTAAACTAATGATACACAATTAAAATGAAAAAGAAGCAATTTATCTCATTTATGCAGCGTATAAATGGTATTTATGGAAACGTACCATAAAATCATTTGTTACAACAAGGATTACTAAAATGACACTTGGAATTACAAAGAACATTATTTCTAAAATAGAAACATTTTTTATTTCTAAAACAAACAAACAAAAACATAAATGCAGTAGAGGTGGAAGGTAAATGTATTTGCCGTGCGAGATATATGATATAGATTATTTGACACTTTAACGGGCTGCAGATCGTTATTCTATGAAATAACTAGTTAAACCATGAAATACAAAAGAGTTTTACGCTTTAACGGACACGATCAGTTATTTCATGGAATAACTAGGTATTCTATAAAATAACGGATTTCATACTTTAACGGTAACATATATACGCTGTAGAAGTCTGATAGCAATTTTTTTCCTTAAATTTATTATCACCTATCATTAAAATTCAATTAATTTAGTCGAATGACTGATAACTAAGATAATGCCCTGGCATTAGTATATAAATTTTCAAAACTGTAGCCTATTAGAAAATGAAGGTAAAACCAAACATGGGATTATGTATTTATTAATATAAAACAAATAAATTAAAATCCATAAAATTTTTTCTAATGTGTCAGGCAAGATAATTTGTATTGGAATTTTTATAAGTAATGAATGAATTCAAAACTGATACTTTTAGCAACAATTAATAACTTAACTTTTCTACAATGGAGATTTTGACTATGCTTTGAGTATGATTGAAAAAGAAATATGTTTTCAGCAAAAAGTTCTATTTCGCTGATTGAAACTCAGTACATTGAAAATTGATTTTAAACCAGCATGGGCAACAAATTTTCGTCGGCGCCAGTTGCTCTATATACGTGGCAAATCAGTTTTTTACTTTCTTGCTTACGAAGTATGAACATGAAGAAAAAACATTGTAATCTCTCTAATTGAGTCTCGATATTTGAATACATTTTCACGCTTTGGAACACATAGAATCTTAAAACAGTATTTGGGATTTAAATCCATATCTCAATTAGTTAGCTCGCTAACTATCATGAATTAATTGAATTCCGAAATACTATTTAGAATTAAATCTGTGTTCCAATATGTAAACACAATAGATAGATAGATCTCACTGACTGACTGACTGACTGACTGACTGACTCATTCACTCACTCACTCACTGACTGACTGACTGACTCACTCACTCACTGACTGACTAACTGACTGACTCACTCTCTCTCTCTCTCTTAATATTTTTGCTGAACTGATAGAAAAAATTAAATTTATTATTTTGAGAAAAGTTAACTCTTATTCCAAAATTGTTTTTTTTAAATTCAGAATTACCTAAAAGCTCTAAAATTGATTTATTTAGGTTTGGAAATTAAACATTTCAACGTTAATCGTATTTCATCTTCGTCTACTCCTCATAAGACAAAACAAAATCCTAGATACATAAAGCGATCTTATCCGCTTCATACGTTCTTTATATCATGTATATTTACCAAATTATACCAATTTAAAACACTCATGAATTATTGCAGACATCCTCTATTTTGTTTATTCTTGGATCTTATATCCTTTTGAGTGCAGCAGTTATATATAAATATTACACTCAAGGACTTAAAGACACATCACACAAAATATGAAGTTACGTGTTTGCTACGTGAGTTTAAGTGCCGTGTAGAGCCATATTAAAAGTTTCTAATGAGTTTCAGTTCTATTTTAATGTTTTTAAGAGAATTTGAGACAAGACTGCAGGCAATTTAGGTAAACATATACCCTCTTTCTGAAGTTAAACAAGCGGTGAAATTTAGGTACAAAATGTGCTTTGGAGATTTCATCATCCAGTTGAAGTAATAAGTACAAATTCATGTAGGTTGGAAATGTTGCATAAAGTTTTATTACTTTGCTAATGGTCGGAGTTGTTTCTGGTGTTTAAAATTTTAAACGCTGAATTACATTTGTTAATTTTGCTGAAGTTATTAATAATGGTAGTTAGTTAATTTTAATGGAGAGTTATCTGCCAGAATTTAACAAGAGATTTTAATTTCGTCCTAAAATATGTCTTCATGTAAAAAGGAATGTTTGTGTATCAATTATATCCAAGGAATTAATTTTTCAATGACTCAGCTGCTTAGGCCGCAGCTTAAATTTAGCTATTGGCCAAATATACGATGTTACTTCTCCCCTACCACTTTGCTTATAGTTTACTTTTGTTTCCTTCATTTGCTTTTATTTTCAGGATTCTTTTTTCCTCTTTTATATAACTTGTACCTTATTTCGCTTTCATGTTGCCCTCACAGGAATTCATCTGTTTGATTCTAACATTCGTTTTCTTTTGTTAGAAGTCATTCATGGGGAAACGATACATCGATAATTTTCTAAAATGAACTTTAAGTAATTGCGGTGAAAATTTTTGGATAATTTAAGGGATAATCTGTTTCAGTTGTCTTTTTTTTTTTCAAAATTTATTCCCTTGAGAAATAGTTTTCTGTGGCATTGCTTGTTTCCCTAAACAGAAGAGCCGTCACCACTTATAACTTAATAATTACATTTCAAAATTGAATAAAAAAGTCTATAAAACATATTAAATAATAAAGAAATTAGATTTAAAAAAAATTATTTTATTTTCTGAAAAGGGACTTTAAAGGAAAGGAAATACTATTAATTTCTTCCTTTTTTAGTCATCGGTAGTGATATTTCGTTATATCCTTCGGTTAGAAATGAATATATATTCACAGTGATACATACATGCTTATGACAAATTCCATTCAGTTCTGATACTTATGAAGTATTTATAAGAATAGCATCGTTAGGAGATTGTTTTGGAAAGTCTTTAAATATGTATAACAGTCAATCTCTGCATTATTTTGGTAATAATCAACTATTGCAGTTTTCAGATCGTCTGCTTGTCTTGCTAGAATTCTGAAGATATTTAAATTGATAAAATTTAACATGTTATTCACTATAAATAATTTTTAATGATTCAAGGAATGAAAATATCACTGATGTTGCAGTAATTATAATTATGTTGTAACAACTGAGCAATACTTGATTAAAATTCACTTAACCTCATTTTAAATTGGCAAGAGTTTTCGCATCCAGCAATTATTTATAAGAATAGTTAATAAAGGGATTGGGTAATAGTTAGAAATAGGATAGCTAAAAGCGTTTAATTAGAGAAAATTCAACCGAAAGGGCAAATTAGTTTGGATTCCAAGGCTTTTAATTATACCCGGAAAGAAAGTATAAATTATTCCTCAAAAATTGTCACATGGTTTGAGAACGGATTGCTACTGGTGAAGATATTATCACATATTATCAGACAATCATGCTACAAAATATGTGTCAAACCGTAGAATAGATATCTCTTCAATTTTATCCCATATTCTATGGCTTAAAAATGAAAAGATGACATGAAAACCACATACCTCATTTCTTAGATGGGCTATCACTTAGGCCCTATTGAATAAATATAGTCTTTATGACAACCTTTATTATCACATCTGCTACCAAAAAAAGAAGTTAAACATATTTTCTTGGAATATTTGAAATCTTCAAATCAAAGAGAACCCTGGTATAAGTTTCATCATAATAGAACCAATTTAATCTTACTAAGTTGCGTTCCTCAAAACCTGTTTTTAATAAGCGCTTCTAGAATTTTTTTTTTTTAAATTATTAAAATTTTTTAATATTTATTAATTTCAATTAATATTTCTTTCTATAATTATGCTCCTTGTATAAAGAGATGGCAATTTTTATTGCTTAAGTTCCCAATAAGTACGTTTCAACTATCGATAATCACAAAAGGAATAATTTAATATATTTTCCTTTATAAATCAATAATACATAAGGTATAATAATTAAGAAATATTTATATCTTCCTTATTTCACTTGAAGGGAAATTATATTAAAATAGTTACAGAATACAGGAAGAATTTTAATTAAACTTTAAAGAGATCTGCTTAGTACAGTCTCTGAATGGTCTCTGAATCCTTAAAGATGTCTAGCCATTGTTGTAATTAATTTACTTGCCATTTAACTTAACTTACACTTCAGAGATATCTATTTAGTAGAATCTCTGAGTAGTTAAAGATCGTAATTAGTTTACTTCCAGCTATTAAAATGGCATAAATGCTTGAAATATTTTTATTAGAATTTAAAATTGTAAATTAATCATGATCTTGACAACAATCTCGCAGAAGCATAACAACCTCCTCTCGCCTGGATTTTGTAAACAAACATTCAACCCTTTTAAAAGCATAATAAATACTTTTCCCTTCAGACATTCTTGTTTCACTAGAGCGTGTATAAATAGGCAGATAGATATAGATTAAGCATATCACGATCTCCGAAACAACGTTTGACGACTTCCTCCTGTCAATCAAATCCGATATTTCTCGTGACAGTGCCAGAGTACAAGATATTCCGCTTTTGAGACACGAAGCATATACTTAATGTCAGTACGAGGAGAAAATTACACCACCCGGACATAATAAACTTATCTTAACAACTATAATACGATCGCAACTTTACAAAAAATCCAACCCGGACTTATGCCACTGCGTAGGAAATCTGGACCACGGATCGACGACGTTTTATTTGCAAGAAAGTAAAAGTTCTGGCACCATGTAATTATGGAAGAGGCGGTCCTAAAAAGGACTTTTGAAAGAAATTTATAGCTGTTCCCTGAGATTCTTTTAAAGCAGGCCAGTAGCAACAGCACCAGAAATTACGGTCCTCCGCGCCATTTTCTTGGGCTTGGTAAAAAATGGGTCTTCCAGAAAAGGACGATAAACAGACCAAACTAAGTTATTTAAGGCACGTCTGCGGGAAAATGCTACACCGAATTAATAAATAAATTAAAAGGATAAAAAAACAAAAAAGAAGCAAGAAAGGCCAAGACAGAACAACAGTGTTGTGAGCTGTCTCCAAGAGAATTTACTAGTTTTCCTCCTTTCTACCCTATCTACCAGAGACACTGCGCCGGAATTGTTGGCGTAGAAAAATGGCTTTGACGTAACAGCATAGAAGAATTATCTGAGGGGAATTCTAATTTTCTTTAGATTGCGATAATTAAAGTGGGAGATAATTAGAGGCGGGTGTGAAGGCATTTTCCCATGGAGTGGTGAAAAGCAAATTTTTAAAATTTTTGAAAAATATCTTTAACGAGGATCATCCTGTCCATGGGCCGTGTCGAGATGTATCGTTAGTGTTCATAAAGCTGAAGAATGATTTTCAAATTTACGGGTTGATCATATTCTCCGAGAGGAAAAAAGAAATTTATTTTAAAACCGGTTTAGCTAATTGCACTTGATGTGCATAAGAAATCTTGATATCGCTCAGTTGCTTCAATTATATCAAATGTAACCTTTCATATTTTTGTAGTCTAGACTTTTATGAGGAGATAAAAGTTTGAAATAACGTTGATAATTAGATATGGGAAGTAAACGTTAGTTGCTGCAAAGAGCTGCTGAAAAAAAGTGCAGTTTATGAAATCATTTCTGAATTATGATGAAAATTAGCTATGAAAGATGGGTAAAATGAACTAAATAAATTATTTATAGAATTAAATTGATGAGAAACTTAATAACTTGATTTTTCTTATATTTTAAAAAGTGAAGCCAATTATTCAATGTTTTAAAGAGATAAAGTATTCATAAATTTTTCTGGCCGCGTTTCATAACAATTTATTATTTTTTACTCCCATGTGGTATTTATATTTATTTTGTTACGGTTAATGCATTTTTGGTATTTATAACTTATAATTCTATTCTATTATTAACTTATAATTACATTTATTATTCTATTCTCCCATGTGGTATTAATATTTGTTATTTTCTTATTGTTTTTGCATTTTTGATATTTACAATGATTTCTTTTCCAAAACAGATTTCCGTGCTTCATGCATTCCATGCTTTAAATTTCCTTAATTATCATGAAGATTGAAGAATGTTTTATTTTGAAATTTGAAATGAAAATATTTTTTCTATATTCAATAATTTTGTGAATAATGTACTAATAATGGAATTATAAATGTCATTTAGGATTGATTTTTTATAGAATCATAGATCTAAAAAAATGGAATTCGATTTACCCTATTTCTTACCCCCCCCCCTTGGGGGCACCTTGAAAAGAGGATGAGATGCTTCCGGCCTGGTGGTTGGATCTCGCCACCCTGGAGGGCACATAAATAGGTGGGGGATCTGGCTCCTTCCATCGATGACGGGACGTACTTCCTTCGGGAAGGGTTGCATCGTGGCCGGTGATGGCTCTTAGGACTCAACTAGTTCCCGCCAATGCTACTGTTGCGGCGGTCCGTTCATTCAGTTTTCTTTATCCGTGTGCCTTCGGGTGGGTCAGAGAGTCAGTAATATGACTTATACTCATGTTTACATATTATAGAATTCATTAAAAGAAACTATATTACATTTTATAATGCTTTTAATCCTATTTGGGATTTATTGTATTTAGAACAATCCGTAAAAAAATGTAGCAGCGTAGCATATTATGTTTGTTAAAGCTACTTCTACCATGGACACTTATGGCAGAAGTTGAATTTAACATCTATTAGACATTAGAAGGATATCTTGAGCTGCCTGTTTTTTTTCGGTGAATTTCAAGAGAAATTTGTTTGATATTAGTTTCGCTTTGAGGATAAATAGGAAAATATTCAACACCCATACCGGCCGCTGCAAGTAATTCATTACTAAATCTTTAATAGGCTGAACAGATTTTGATTGATTGGAACCAAAATTGATCCATTCTATCCTCTTGGATATAAAGCTCGAAATAGGGAAATCAGAAAATTCATTTATTAAATCCATTAAAAATGGTAAATTAATCAATAGTGGCTTCCAATTATAAAAAGTAAATAAATTGTTCACCCAAAAGTTGGAAAAGAAAACTATAAAATAATTAAAATACTCGGTATATAATAATTGCTACATGTATAAATTGAATAAAATGCCACCACTGTTTTGGCATTTGTCAATTACTTAATATTTTTCTATATAATTAGCTTTACACTAAAATTTAATTTGTACGCATGTTATTTGTAAATATATACATTCAGATATATCAACATTTTAATACTGTATACACATGATTAAACATACAATTAAAATACTTAATCCATAATAGGTGCTTCATGTAAAAATTCGATAAATGCCATCACTATTTTGGCATTTGTCAGTTACTCCCTATTTATTTGTATAATTAGCTTTACACTAAAATTTAACTTATACGCACGTTATTTGTAATATGTACATACAGATACAGCATTATTTTAATATTATATAAATACGATTAAGCATTCAATTAAAATGCTCAATACATAATAAGTGCTACATGTAAAAATTCGGTAAAATACCACCGTCATTTTGGCAATTGTCACTTACTTCCTATTTATCCTCATAAATAGTTTTAAATTTAATTTGTACATATGTTATTTGTAAATATGTACATTCAGATACAGCATTATTTTAATATTGTATAAATAAGCTCAAACATTCAATTAAAATGCTCAATACATAATAAGTGCTACATGTAAAAATTCGGTAAAATACTACCAAAATTTTTATAATTGTCACTTACTTCCTATTTATCCTCATAATTCGCTTTAAATTTAATTTGTACATATGTTATTTGTAAATATGTACATTCAGATACAGCATTATTTTAATATTGTATAAATAAGCTCAAACATTCAATTAAAATGCTCAATCTATACTTATAATAAAGCTCAATGTGTGTGTGTGTGTGTGTGTGTTGGCGCTCTACAGGCCAGACCGTTTGACATACAGCTACCAAATTTGGTACATGTATACCTTGGAGGTTGGGAATGTGCACCTGGGGTTTCTTTTTTCGAATTTTTAATTACAATTTTAATTATTAATTAAAAACTAACTTTCCCGCCAAAAAAATCTTCCATTTTCCCCACCGCCAACTTTTTCGCCAAAAAAATCTTCCATTATCCTCAGCGCCAAACGAGAAAGGCTTCAGTTTTTTTTTCTCCCAACAGTAATGAGGCTAGGGTTAAAATTTTTCGGCGGATTATTTCAATCGGTTCTGTTTATTTTCTTAATGTTTGAAGCATTTAAAATTAAACGTTGTTAATGAATCAATCTTTCAGATTCATTCTGAAGTACTTTTGAATTAAAATAAAACAGAATAAAGGAAATTAAAAATTTCTAATCCGCATAGCGTTACCCCAACTGGCGTAGAAAAAATCACGTATTTGCGTTACGTAACCGGTGAAGAAAATTCACGCATGCGCATTCTGTTCTGATTGTTGCCATGACAACGTTATCAATGGATGATTTAAATTATTTTTGGGTTAGTTGCATGCTTTTGTAAGTAAATTGTATTTATGTTAGTTATATATTTTTTGTATATGCTTATAGTTTTAAGTACATCGTTTTTTAAGTAGTTTTTTTAAAACCTGTTTTCAACCGTTTATTTTAAACGATTCGTTTTATTTTCTTAGTGTTTGATGCATTTAAATTTAAACATTGTTAATTAATCGATCTGCTCATAATGAATCTAAGAAAATTTTGTTGACCAACTCTTGAGATATTACATAAATTAAAAAAGATATTCTTTAGTGCCCATAAAGTTTAAACGCTGAGTGACTCTATTTTCAGTAATCAGATTATAAAAAAATGCTTTGTTTCAGTAAAAAAAATTATTATATTAATTGAAGATAAATTCTTTCCACTTTAATTTAAAGCATAAATTCTACGGGTGCTAACAGAAAATGAGAGAGATACATATTACGTTTTGACTGAAGGCCTTTATAATATTATGATTGAATTATATGATAATCAAAATTTGAAGTTTTAAAATATTTTGATGAAGAAGTTATTAAAGTAGAAATTGCATAAAATATTTAATTATTAAAATTTTAACGAACATTAAGATTGGCGAACCGGCTGGTCGCCAAAGGCGGCTAGTACATAATAAGTGCTACATGTAAAAATTCGGTAAAATACTACCAAAATTTTTATAATTGTCACTTACTTCCTATTTATCCTCATAATTTGCTTTAAATTTAATTTGTACATATGTTATTTGTAAATATGTACATTCAGATACAGCATTAATTTAATATTGTTTACATGTGATTAAACATAAAATTAAAATGTTCAATACATAATAAGTGCTACATATAAAAATTCGATAAAATGCCACCTCTGTTTTGGTATTTGCCAGTTACTACCTATTCATCTATATAATTAACTTTACTCTAAAATTTAATCTATAGACCTGGTATTTGTAAATATGTACAATCAGATATAGCATTAGTTCAATATCGTATAAATATGATTAATATAGTAATTTGCTTAAATGAATAGTTACTTGTTCAGAATACACATATACATATCAGCACAATTATAGCAATGACAATGGTAAAGATTAGATATGGTAATGTAAGCAGCTTATTCCAGCAGTTTTTAAAAGGAAGGAACGACAAAAGAAAAAAAAAAAAATGGATGCCATTCCAAGGTTTCTCAAACTTTATCCTCGCACCCAAAAGCAGCCGCTGACTCAGATAATGAGGAATTATTCCTGAATAAAGGACAGGGAATTCTTCGACCAACAGGAAATTGTGAAACCAAACAAAGAGGTCAGACGGCGCTCATTCTCCGCTTTATGGCGGGCTTTGCTAGCTTTTAAAACCCGGTCTGGAAGGAAGTTGTACGCTTTTCAATTTCCTGCTCTGGCGAAGCAATTAACCGCGCGCATGCAGGAGAGGGGGCGAGATTTTTAGGGGAACAGGGGGGTGTCGAGAAATATTGAAATGAGTAATTAACATTCTGCGCAAAACAATTAAGTTTGTCCTGTTCTGGTGTTTCGCGTGACACTCTAGAACGCGATATACAATACAATGAGACTAGGTTAGCTACCTTCTTGGTATGCGTAAAAATGGACAAGAAAAAATTTTCAGGGAATAATTGCCTAGAAATAGGCAGTGTGTGGTATAAATTACGATAATGACTAGTCGTAAAATGTGTATGTTTCGGTTAATGGAGTTAACAAATTTTGCAGTGACTTTGAATGCAGAGAGTAATTTAAAATGCATGCTAGGTTTATGGGGAGGGGAAGTCGAAAAAAAGTAATTGCTGGTGGAGCTTCGTGTTTAGTTTATCGGGTGAGTTAGCAGTGCCGGAAAGAGAAGGAATTATTTAGTGATTTAAATGGATCGGCATGTAATTCTTTTGTCTGTTTCTGCGACTGAGGAATGCGAAATAAAAGTGGTAACGTGAGGTGGAAAGTATGCATTTTTAAATTTAATTTTATTACTTGTAGTCTATTTGTGAAAGAATTATAGTTATAGCCAGAGTTTTGATAGTGTTTTGGTGAATAATTTAATATCGAATAGTATTATATGAATTCGGGTAGAAATTGCAATTTAATTTTTCATGCAAAATAATATCTTCATATATGTCTTTTATATATTATTTATATATATATATATATATATATATATATATATATATTATTGAACATTTATAAATCCCCCGAGCACTACAAAGTATCACACGGGGGTTACAGAAGTAAGTATGTAACACATTACAAAAAGAAAAATAAGAAAATTTAACAGTTATGAAGGATTACATATGTCAACAATAAATTTACAGAAATTTTCAAAAGCACTTCTAGTAGAAATAAGTTGTTGAAAGTCTGTAGGCCAATTTAAATTCATGTGCTTAAGAGCCAGTCTTAGGATCTGTCTTTCTTTGACAAACTTGGAACATAGAAAGAGCACATGTTCAACATTTTCCTCCCCACCAATTTGTAAGTAGTAATTTTATATTGTAAGTAGTTTTTCTATTAACGATTTATAAATATGTTCAAATACATAAACAGATGGATTTTTAATAATATTTTGGAGAATTTCGTAATGAAGAACCATTATATAACGTTGAAACTAGAGTTATATTTTAAATTTTCATGCAGAATAAAGTTTTTATATCTGTATGACAAATACATATCTCAGTGATTGCTATTCATTTGCTTTTATTATAGGCATAGCTAACAAGATTTAAACTTAACTTTCAAAATATAAGTTATTCTTGTATGTTTGATTTGGTTTAGGCTTAAATCATTGGAGTGATTTGTGTAGCACTAGACTGCTAATCGCTTTTCGTTAATCTGTATTAATTTTTTTTTTTACTTATGTTGAGAAATCTGATGTATATATGTGTGTGTGTCAATTGCATTTATGTATATATGCACATCAAATATTATGTTACATCAATTACTTATATGTATATAATATGCATCAAGTATTTTATATTACACACACACACACACACACACACACACACACACACACACACACACACACACACACACACACACACACACACACACACACACACACACACACACACACACACACACACACACACACACACACACACATGTTCAAAAAGTAGAGTAAATGGAGAACGATTCGAGTCTAGATATGTGGATCATTCCGAAATTTCTTTGAATTTATGGATATACCGTAGGTGGGATTTGATTATGATCGAAGCTTGTGGAATGGAGGTGGTCTGGTGATAAGATTTCGGTCTCGCGACCGAAAGGCTCCATATTCTAAGCTCGATTCCATTAAAAATCCATTATGAATGGGGGCCTAGTGCACGCTGAATCTAACGTCAAGGGCTGTGTCCTTCCGCTGATGCAGTGCGAAAACTTGAAGACAGAAGGCACCAGCTCGGATGTCGTCTGCGTCATCTGATCGGGTTCAGAATTATTAGGACCGCTCGAAACAGTCCTAGTATTGTTTTCAAACTAGATGGTAATGTTAAGAAATTATTTTATGGAAATTATTAATTTAATTCCTTCCCACCTAAAGGCTGTACAAAATAGATATGTATTCGCGCAAACTGGCCCGCTTAATCGATAAGCATAGGTATGACTTGCAGGGTCGAGGACAAAACACCAAAATCAGTCCATTTGAGTGAGACACCATCTGTTGCATTGAAGCAGAAAAGTACTCAATCTTCATGCCACCCATTAAAGTCCACACCACCAGAAAACTGCCCATTCCACATTTTTCCATTTGAAAAATGACATATTATTATATTTATAAATTCATTAAAGTATATTAACACCATTGTAATAACTATTAATCAAAATTTTCACTTATGATTTGCTCTTATAATTCCAATTCCTTATGGCATTGTAGTGAAAGCTTATAAGCCAGTTAACAGCTACGCTACCCAAATAATTGCTTTTGTATCGTGGCCATGTTACTGGGCTGCGAACCACAAGGTTCCAGGTTCTATCCTCGCTCATATCAATCCGTCACAGCATTATTTCATCTGGCCGGCATCCTGGCCTAGGGGTAGCGCGTTTTCCCCGTGATCTAGGCGTTCCGGGTTCGAATCCTGGTTCTTGCATGGTTGTTCTTTTCCTTGTGTTCTCTCTGTGAGGTGCGTGAATGAGCCCCCCTGTAAAAAGGGGTTGTGCAGGCGAGTGTGTGTGTGCTATCTTCATTGGAGATAGAAGTCAGACTTCTGCCCTCGGGTGCTCAGGGGTCTTTACCCTCAGAAGCTGCGCAAAATTTGGCTTGAAATAGTCACACAACAAAAGCAAATTCTGCTATATAATATCAAATGATATTATATAGATAGACGATATATAATTGACGA
Source organism: Argiope bruennichi (assembly GCF_947563725.1). NCBI lineage: Eukaryota > Metazoa > Arthropoda > Arachnida > Araneae > Araneidae > Argiope > Argiope bruennichi. The sequence continues at coordinate 92,141,450 of NC_079153.1, forward strand.
TAATATCGAACGATATTATCATCTATTGATATTTGATAACCTGTTAATGAAATTAAATTAAGCTATATTAGAGATTCGGAGAATGCAGTAACGTATCATTTCCCGGTGTTGATTATAGCCCAAAAATTTCCATGTTGATTTAAAACTTGCTGTTTAATCTGTAAAATAAAGGAAAACTTCCATATACTTACAGAACAAAGAATCATTTAAGAAAAATAGACTTAGATCCATTGGGTAATAGATTGTCTTTACATTTTGTAAGTAATCTATAAAATTTATAAATGAATATTAAGAGTAAGTGCCAAATTTTATAACTCTATCTCAATGTGTTTTTGAGTTACTTGCTGATTCATGAAGATCTCGAGAGAGAGTCGAAGTTTTGGATAATTACAATACTTCCTCTTTTTATATTTATTATAAGAGAAAGTGAAGAGTTAAAATATCAAACCATTAAAAACAAGAGTTGTGAATCCGAAATAATTGTACAAACACAAGTTGCGCAAGTAGTTTTCTGGAAGAAAAAAATCTTTCTTGCTTATATATGCAAATATCCGCGAAAAACTAATACAGAAAAGTATATCCCGCAGCCAAAATTTCTAATCAAACCAGGCATTTATCGTATTGGATTTCCACTGCCGGCTCACAGCAGGAAGTTTATATGGGAGAAGCATAAAACCGAACTTCTTGAGAGCAAAGTAAAGCAAAGAAAATAAGAACTGTTCCCGAATATTTTGCATCGCCACTTTCCTGGCAAAACGACTGGAGCTTCCACCATCGGCAAAACGTTAAAGAAACATTCGAAATTGGCGAATGCGGATCTAAACCGACGGTTTTATTGCGAACAAATATTTGCTTTAGCTTGTTTACAATGTCTCCTGCCCTCCACCCCTGCTCTAGGGAAATGGGCTGAATCAGAGAGAAAAAGAATCTTGGTAAAGAACAAGATTAAATTTCTTTTTTCTTCTTCTTTTCACTGGGAAGGCACATGGACACCCAGAGTAAACAATGTCAGTAAAAATGTCAATTAAAGTTCAATTCGGTCGATGTTTTACACATGCTGAGAGGTTAAGGCAATTTCTCTTCTTTATTCTTTTGAGTTACTAAATGGAGAATGTTGTCGTTTGAAGTCCCAAGAATCATTTTGATTTTTGTAGGTTCAACAGAAAGGGTAAATAATCCATAAGAAACCCTATGTATCTAATGAAAATGCTCGTATTTTTAAATTAATTACTGAAATTGAAATAGCCAGTGAATGCATATCATTCTATTTAAAGAGAATTATTTGTTTTACGTATTTTATATATATTTCGAATTTTTGCCCAATCTTGATAAAATTTAACACACGTGGTTTACGAGATAAGAAGGAAGTTATAATCATTGTTTCAAAGTTCAAATGTTAATTAAAATATGAATAAAATAAAATTGAGATTTTGATGTTTCTTTCCCGTATCTTTGAAAATATATTACATAAATTGACATAGACAAAATGTTTATACAAGATAAACGCTTATTTTATTTTGTAATTCCGGTCTTCTTCATTGCGTATGTATTTTTTAATTGATCGCACAGTAATTTGTAATAAACTTATTCTATTACATTCATTGCTTTTATTGTTATCAAATAACGAAGTGAACATTTAATACGTTCACTGCCATGATTGGTACCTGCGATTTGATACTGAGTAGAATTCAGTCTTTTAACCCATTCTAGGGCCGTGGGAAGTTGCTTTCCCACCAAATTTATCAATCTTTGTATGAAATTATGTAGGTTGACATAAGTTCTGCAAATTTTTTTAGTAAGTCAGAAACTTAGATGCTTCAGTTCTTTATCTCAGACAAAATGATGTGTTTTGAATTGTTACTTAATTATTAATTAACCAAATTAATTAATTAATCAGATTAAATTTATCTATCTATTTAATTAATTAATCAAATTAAATTAATCCAATAAGCTAAATGAATCCCTTTTCTTATTGTAATTTCAAGTCTAAAAATATTTTAACATAATATGACTAGAAAAAAAATGGCCCTTTAAAGGGTTAATGTAATTCTTTTAAAAATCCTTTGGTACAATTATTTGTAAAGTAGTTTTTTTACCCACGATTATCAATATTTTAACCATACGACAGGCGTAGTTTAGCCAAGGTTGGCTCTTGCGCCACTAAAACTCGCATCAATCAACCAATTAAGCCTGTGATTCGAACCACTATCTAATAAGAAGCTTACTTATTTGATCATTTTTTAATTATAGTAGACAAAAGAATACCTAATTAGATGGTATGTATCAATCACAGGGGAACAACGCGTTAAAACAAGGAGATATAAATTAAAAATAGGCTTGTTCTACTCGCATGAAATTCTATATTGACAGAAAACATTTGCTCTTATGCGAATATGAGTGACACGGCAGTCAATGTATTAAATAAATGCATTCCATATTCATTGATAAACAGCCGGAATAGTTAATATTCTGACTAATTAAATTGTTAGAGATGATAAAAGTCATTAAATAAAGTAAATAAATGAGGCTTCTTTTTATTTATCTAGTTTAATAAATTTATAATTAATTAAAAACAATTTCTCTTACAACGGCGTGTCTGATTCAAGCAATAAAATTATAATCAAACAAAAGCAACAATTAATTTAAGAGCAAAAATAATAATTAAGAACGGTTTACAAAAACAAATTAGCAGTTTTTAAACAAATTAGCAGTTTTTAAGTATGGATTGCGTTAACAATGGATACTCTAAATTTGATTTCGCTTGTTAAAGGAGTCAAAGATTTTAAATTTTGAAAAGCCGGCGTCCTGGCATAGGGGTAGCACTCCTTCCCCGTGATCTGGGTGTCCTGGGTTCGAGTCCCGGTTTGGGCATGGTTGTTCTTCCGTTGTTCTATCTGTGAGATGTGTCAATGTGCCCTCCTGTAATAAGAGGTTGTGCAAGCGAATGAGTGATGAGTGAGTAGCAAAGTCGTACTCTTGGCCCTAATTGGCGCTACTATAAAAACAAGAGACGCTCCCCCACCGACTTCTTCGTAACAACGGGCTTGTCCATGGCAATTGCCATAAGAAACAACAAAAACAACAACAAATTTTGAAAATCGCGTAGGCATAAAATCAGAACTATTGGGGAAAAGGCATGTTTCAGTAACAGTGTGTTTCAAAACTAGGTAGTGAGATCTTTACATTTAAGTAAACGCAGCAAAAGCCATCAATAAAAAAAGCATTTGTCATGAATGATACAGTAATCCATTTAATTTGAATTATCTTTCATCTGCCTTAAGCAAACTGAAGAAAGTGGAAATTTTAATCCTCACTCATCTCTACATCCACTGATCTGGATGGCTTATCGCAAACTCAGCCGAGATTTCGGCTCTTTACACAGCTTATTATGCATTCTATTAGTAAAGAGCCAATCATCTATCAAAGAATAATTCTGTCGTGTTCACAAAATAATATGAGGTACATTACAGAAAACCACCTTATAGTGCGTGTTCATGAATATATAAGGATTTTATGAATAATAATAATTCATTATTAAAGTTTTGTGTATAAAGCAATTGAATGTGTTTACAATATTTTCATATTTTTCTTGAATACTTAACAGCATTTTTATTTATTGTTTTAATAAAAATCTCTATGAATTGAAATAAAAAAATCAAATTTTAACATAACAAAGCTGTTATATATTTTAATGTGTTGAATTACAAAACAAAAGAAATGAAGTCGTATTTAGAAATGATCAAATTATAAGTCATGAGTACTTTATTCCCTATGAGATCATTATATAGTTTTATTATGAATACATGCCGGCGTCCCGTGATATGGATGTCCTGGGTTCGAGTCCCGGTTCGGGCATAATTGTTCTTCTTCTGTGTTCTATCTTTGAGGTGTGTGAATGTGCCCCCCTGTAAAAAGAGGTTGTGCGAATATGATGAGTGAATAGCAAAATCGTACTCTTGACACTAGTTGGAGCTACTGAAAAACAAGAGACGCTCTCTTTCGGTTTAAAATCGCTGACTTCGATCAGCGGGGCTTGTCCATGGCAAGTGCCATTAGAAACAACAAAAACATTATGAATAAATTTATTAAAAACAGTTTTAAAAAACTTACATTTGCTAGAGTAATAAAAAGAAAAATATATATAATATTAATATTGTCTCTTGTTTATATTTTATAATTATTTGTCTTTATAATATCAGGGCATCTTAAATTAATTATTCTCAAATTCTCTACTAAGTGATGACACTTGTATAATTTTTTAATTTAATTAATTTAATCGATTAACTCGTGATTAAGATATGAGAATATCAAAATTGTAATCGAGCATACACAAACTTCTAAAATTTCAAAACTCTACTGCATCAAGTAGTTAATATAAAATCGATGATACAATTTCATCTGAAACAATTAATTTAAGTAAAACTTAATAAATAAATGCATTTAGTTAACATGTATATTCATTTTATTTTTTATATCTCCTTCACGGTCATTCTAAGAGACGATACATAGTAGTTTTTGATCGATATTTTGGTTATTGCTTTTTACTAGAAAACTTATCATACGAGTCTTATCATTCATCCAATTTGAGACATAAAATTCATTGATATTCTGGCATTTAGTATCAAATACAATCAATTCTTCTTTTGAAATATATCCAGTTAGTTTCACCATTAACAATCCCCAAGCAAGAAACTTTGCAAAAAACAATACATTTTTTTTATTTAGGTCGCTTTTTAAGAACAGTTTCATGTTTTTTAAGGAAAATATCCATTTCTCAATGACTTACATCCTTTGCGATTAATTGATCATTCGTATTTTAGTTTCATTCAATCTGCGAAAAGATAAAGGCAAGGCAGGGAGAAAAAAAATTATTTCTTCTCCTTCGAAGCCGAGGAGAAGGATAATCCACAGTATTCTCCTTCGGCAACATAGATCACCTCGAAGCAAGAAAGGAGAATCCAATTTCGTCCGGGCATCGTTTATTTACGATTTCCCCTGTCGAAAATCAGCTGTCACTTTCCCTTCTCTCCGACAACGTTAGAACAAAAGAAAAATGGCGCTGTTGCCGTCACTGCACTGTCCGTCCGAAGGACACAATGAAGTGGCCAGACCCTCCATCCCTCCCCCCCTCCCCTCCTTTATTTCTGATGGAAGAAGATCTCATCATACATACGCGAGAAAGGCAGCTGAGATTGGATTACGAACTGTTCTTTGTTTATTTTTTTTCCACCACCCCTCCTCTACCCAAGCAGCACTTTGTTCGATTCTGCTTTGTAGTTGCTGCTGATGCTGCTCATTTTTTTGCTTTTTTTTTGCCTCTTTTCCTTTTTGCCCATTGTTGTTCCAGAGTCACGACCTCTCAGAATACCAATCCTCTCTTAATCCCCACTCACTCATATCTTTCTTTCTCGCTCTCTCTCTCCTCTTACCATCCCCGCCAGGAGCTCCAGAGGAGCGAAGTGTCTGGAGGTCCGCGGGAATCTTTTATTTAGTTAGCACTCCAAGTGCAGGGTGCATGGAGGAAGTGGAAGTCTTGGAACGGAAGCGGAATGTTCGGATTTCGGAGCTCTAATTCCTCCTGGGTTAGTTCTTTCCGAGACGGAATAAAGCGATCGCACCCTGTATCGCTTCCAAACGGGATCGGATCGAACAAAAATACTCGTGGGAATCCGAATGAATGTTGATACTTTTCAATCACAGTGTACTCCCCAAATTTATGATTTTTATTTACTCTTCCATGAAAATAAATGAAACTTTCATCTGGAAACTTCTTGTTTATTTTTGGAAATAGATATTATGAAAATCCGAATGATGTTGATACTTTTCAATCACCGTCTATTTCACAAATTTATGATTTTTATTTATTCTTACATGAAAATAAATCAAAGATTTTTTAAAGAAATTTCTTATTCATTTTTGGAAATTGCTGTTATACGAGTATGAGTGAATGTTGATACATTTCAATCACCGTTTACTCCTTAAATTTATGATTTTAATTAATTCTTCCTTGAAGTTAAATGAAACGTTCATCTGGAAACTTGTTTATTTTTGGAAATAGATATTATAAATATTGATAAATTTCAGTCACCGTCTATTCTCAAATTTCAGATTTTTACTTATTCTTCCATGAATATAAATAAATATTTTTCTAGATAATTTTTATTCATTTTTGGAAATTGCTGTTATATGAATCTGAATGAATGTTGATATATTTCAATCACCGTCTATTCCTCAAATTTATGATCTTTATTTATTCTTGCATGAAGATAAATGGAAGATTTTTCTAAAAATTTTTTATTCATTTTTGGAAATTGCTATTTTAAGAATCTGAATGAATGATGGTACATTTTAATATAAATCTACACTAAATATAAACATTTTCAATCCATAATATTTTTTGCTCCACAAATATGAATGAAACATTCATCATGTAACTTTTTACATAATTTCTGAAAATATATTTAATGATATTGTTATCATGTTATATGGTATTATAAGTATAACAAACTGAACACATATAATTTTGGATTATTTTTTTAAATTTGACTTTTCGCTATTCGTTTTCTACTACGTGGCGTATGCAAAGATGATTATGTTACAATAGACAAATAATTTTAGCTGAATATTTGATTTTTAGATTCCTCCCCCTTAGTCTGAAAATCATTTTGGAATTATATTTGCCCGTTTGTAAATGAGGGGAAAATCAAAATAGAAAAAATTATTGAAATGCTGTCTTATGTCACAACTATAGATTTGGAAAGTATTTTAGACAAAATTTGTCAAAGTAGAAGTCTATATATTGGCATATTTATCCATATGTAATATGAACATGATAATTCTGATAGGTAACGAACTAGGTAATTGAAATTCAACAGGGCGTTTTATCGCCAGAATCTTAGGTATGGATCATATTTGAACCAAATCTGTCTGCGAATAAAACATCTACCAATATGTCTATTTATAGATATGAGAACATAAAAATCTACTAAATACCGTTTTTTAAACAAAATTTGGTGTACAAATGCTCTGCAAGAAATCAATCTTATAATTGTTTTACAATGCTTTCGATTCAAAAGTTTATTATCTTCATATACGACAAATAATTCGAAAACGTGCCATACTTTCGACAATTTCGAATAAGTCATATAAATAAGAATCCTTGTAGTTATTGTTTAAAAATATTCATTTGTTCTATCTCTCAGTAAGCACGTGGAAGGATACATGAATTCATAAACGGAAATAGTTAGCGAAACAAAATTTGAGTGCAATCTTTACCTCAAAATTTATGAACTTTGTGAAATATTGAATCGAATCAGTAAAATGTAAGAGGTATTATTTCAAAAAGCATACTCTATTTTCCCCATTGTACTATTCAATATTCATTTGTTCTATCTCTCAGTAAGCACGCGGAAGGATACATGAATTCATAAACGGAAATAGTTAGCGAAACAAAATTTGAGTGCTATCTTTACCTCAAAATTTATGAACTTTGTGAAATCTTGAATCTAATCAGTAAAAAGTTAGAGTTATTATTTCAAAATGCATACTCTATTTTCTTCATTGTACGACAAAGTAAATCACAAAAACGTGGCTTAATACTGACGCATTCGAGTAAATTGAGAAAAGAACAATTATGTAAGCTACAGTCATTCATTATACAGCTTACATATACAACTTTAGTTGAAGTAATTTTCATCTCTTTTTCAGATCAGAATCGAAATTTTTGATAAATAATATCTGTAGTTACTCGGAATAATAATACTTTATTTTACTAGAAAATGAAAAATAGAACCTAATTTTTTGATATTTCATATAAAGAGTTTAAAACATATAATATTTTGGTTATCAAGAATAACATTTCTTTAACCCTTTAAAGGGCCATTTTTTCTAGTCATATTATATTAAAATATTTTTAGGCTTGAAATTAGAATAAGAAAAGGGATTCACTTAGCTTATAAGATAAATTTAATTTGATTCATTAATTTATTTGGTTAATTAATAATTAAGTAACAAATCAAGACATATCATTTTGTCTGAGATAAAGAACTGAAGCATCTAAGTTTCTGATTTACTAAAAAAATTTGTCAGATCTTATGCCAACCTACATAATTTCGTACAAAGATTGATAAATTTGGTGGGAAGCATACTTACCACGGCCCTAGAAAGGGTTAATAAAAATTCTTTAAAAAAGGAGTAAACTTTCCTTACTTTTTCAAAAAGGTACTTAACACATTAGATATGAATTATAATACTGATATGAATTATTTACTGTACAATTACTGGATTCAAAAATCTGTATATGCGTTGCATATTAAACTTATATATATATATATATATATATGTATTGACATTAGTATTTTGAAAATTATTAACAAATTTGAATTATTATTATTATTGATTTATTTACTATATATATAATTCATTAAAACAATTAAATATTAAAATAAATATTAGCACATTTTTAGGTTTAAATATCTCTGTTTCTTTTATTGTGCATATTTTAGATTCAGTCTTTCATAATAACATTTTTTAGATCAAATTTTGTCCTGATCCTATCAGCTTCAAATTAAGCACGTTAGATTATATTTATCAAATAAATAATACAGATGGTTCAAATTTACAATCTTTCGTTTAGTAAAATGCGTTTCTTTTTACCATTCTTAATACCTTACTAACAATTTATGCCAATACACGCTAGCTTGCGAATCTAAAAGGCAATTAACGACATCAAATTACAAAGCTTAACAAAGTTTTTAACTTCCTTTCACAGCATTTTCTGCTTTTAACGTCAAAAATGACACATTAGAAAATTACAAAAGGAATTTTGAAACATTTGCATACGTGATACGAAATACCAAATTTCTACATAATTTTTTTCATCCTCATTTCATTCACAATTAACGTAAAACGCAATTTCAATATGCATTAATTTCAACCAAAAGACAAAAGGCCATTATTTGAAGACAATCGAGATTGGTTTCCCTTGTGAGTGATAAGAAACCTATTCTAATTGGTTATTTTAATTTATGAACGACCGCCAACGGCGAAAACGTTGACCACGCCTTTTGTCGACGATCCGCTCACGTGATCAGTATACGAACGTGACGTTATAGACGACCGCGCCTCACGCGTCTGCTACGTAATCCTTTCCTCTTGCGTGATCGAGTTCCCAGAGCCTTACAGCAATCGATATGACAACATGATTATTGGATTAATGATGTATCGGCTTTCTGTTAATGTACAAACAAGGAACTAGAACAATGAGTGGGAAACATGGAGAATTCCTTGGTTTAGTTGCTTTGCATTTCCTGCGCTGCATGTAGAACAAGTGATGTTCTTGTCCGTGGATTGACTGAATGATGGTAAAAGAGTGGAAGTTTTTATGTTGTTATGCAACAGATGGTAATGATGTAGTGGTGGTTGAAAAATAGATTTTAGGCACGCTAGAATGTTGGATTATTGAACTGCGTTAGTAAGCATTCCTAAAGTAATTGACATGGATAAATTCTTTTTAGGATATTAAATCCGATTTGAACATAATTTGATTAGAAATGAACAATGTAAGCAATACAGAATGTATTTTATTGAATAATATGCCGATAATTAAACGTATGAAGATGAGTGTTTATTTGTACGTCTTGTACAATTATACAATTTTATATGAATATTGTTAAAATTTGGCACGCTTATTCTACAATAACAAGAAAGTCTTAGTCAGCGTTTGAAATTCCAGATATGATTAAAAATATAAGTAAATTAAAAACTAGAAAGTTAATGTTTTTCAGTAAAGTATGCGGAAATAATATCCAGCAAAATTATTTTCACACTCTCTTGAAACAAAAGCAAAACAAAACAAAACAAAAATATTTAATAATAACAATTACATTTCAATATATTTTTCTTTAATAGTAATAATTTTGAGTTGAAATTTAACTTTATATTATCTGTAACAATGCTTTAATTGTTTTTAACGACATCAAAATTAAGATTAAAAAAAATGCTTTCTTGTGATACTAACTACGATGTAGGATTTTTGTTATCGCTTTTTTGTTCATAGTATATACTTTTATACATATTATTTCGAAATGCTGAGAGATTCTTTCTTTTCTTCTAAAAAAATAAATGTACAAACATTGGATTAAAACAGACCATTCATTTTCAAATAAATACAACTCACTTGCACATTTGGCAGTTTAGGCATTCAAAACTGTCCACTGAAAGAATGTCAAACACTGAATGATCAACCATATTAAGGTGGCGATTCACAAATCATTTTTAATTTCAAATTATTCGTAAAAAATTCATTCCGATACTTTCCTAACCAACCATTAATACCCTGATCTCGCTTCATGCGATTTTTTTTTCTAGGGTGAAGAGTTTATTTAATAGAATTAATTCTCTCTTTCTGAAGACACTTAACTGCAAAGACGAAGGCAATGGTAAAAGTTTCAAAAGGATATCTACGTTCAGCATTTACTTTTTATATGCACGATGTTAAAAATGTTTAGTCGCACAGAAGATAAACATGTATTGTCTAATCTATTTTCCTATAATAAATTAATTACAAAAAATTAACAGGATATTAATACATATTATGGCAGCTCAAATTTAATCAAATTGTTTGGAACCTCAAATAATTTCTGTAAATGTTGTTTTGACTTTCTAGTAGAAGTATAGTGCTGAAGCAGACATTCAAGGATAAAAATGCTGCAATGTCATATTTCATTCATTTATTTTATTTCGTTCTTTCTAATTAAAATAATTTTTTTTTCTCATTTTATTATATGCTAAAGAGTAAGAAAAGTCACAGTACCAAAATATTGGTTGAACCCTCCATAATTTAATATACAAGAAAAAATCTTATTTCAAGTAAATACCTATACACTTTCTTAATAAAATAAATCTATAAAATTTTTTATGGGTACTATTTATGAACCAAAAGGTATGTGCATAGTAAATTTTGTTTCAGCAATTACTGATATTATCAAGCTGTTTATTTTTGAAAATAATTTTTTAAAATAAATGTTAAAAATAATAATAAATGTTTACTAAAAAATGATTTTTCTAAAATTATTCTTATTTAACTCAAATACTATGTGCTAACTTAAATAAGTTATACTATTTAAAGCATTAAAATATTTTAGTATTATTATACGATAATTTATAATATTTTAAACCTTAGAATACACTATTACTATGAAAGATAATTCATGAGCATTTTCTTTAAAAGTAAAAAAGCACGCAAAAATACGCAAAAATTTTGTTTTTTGAAAAAAAAAAAAAAAAAAAAGAATGCTTAACAAGATTGTATGCTTCTTTAAAATTTTAGTTATTTTTATATATATTTTTAGAAATTGAAATAAAAATTCAATTAGACAAACGCTTTCGATGCCGACAATAGACGAACACTTTTCGGTATTTACAGCATCTGCAAATTTTATTCTCTTAAAATGAAACCTTTTTTTTTTCTTTGCTGAAAAATAAACCAAGTTTTAAATTTTGATCGGAATATCTATACCTTTTTTTTTTAAAGCAGCCCGCCAAAACACTCACCCTAAAGTTATTTGTACACGAATTTTTGAATTACATAGGGAACTATCAGATATTTTTGACGTTTATTATATAATAAACCATTGCTCATACGGCAATGTGTCGTCATTTATAGTGTTTGAATTTTTTGACTCTAACTTCATTTTCACATGATTTACTCAGGGACTATCAGATATTTGTTACGTTTATCACATTATAAATCATTGACCATATGGCGCTTTACTGTCATAAATTGAAAAATGTTGAATTTTTTAAAACTCTAATATCTTTTTCACACGATTTTTTATGAATTATTCAGAGATTATCTGATATTTTTATATTTATCGCTTTATAAACCATTCTTCATATGATACTTTACCGTCTTAAGCAATGTTGGATTTTTTTTTTGGCTCTAAGCCCATTTGCAGTGTTTACCATTCATTTATTGTTCAATTAAGTATATTACCATATGAATATTATTTCAATATATAAATCCAAAACCATATAAACCGTTCGTCATTACAAAAATACATGGGATATTGTATAAAAATAACTATTTTAAAATCCCCCAGCGTAGAAGTTCTCTCAAATATATAAACCTACGCTTTCAACCTGTCTAAAATGATTTGTATTCGCTTATTTGAATTCCGAAAACTGATTTAGCTAATGAAAGTTTTGTCATTATTGTAAAAGCGCTTTTAAATCAATTCGAATTATCTGTTAAAACTCTTGCTCCGGAAGATAATACATTTCAAATTTGGTTCTTTTTTATAGCGTTGTTAAGCGTGATTTTGGAAGCGAATTGTCAGATACTTATACGATTGTGTAGTAATTATATGCCATGGAAGACACTATCCCTTTCATGTCACACATGGCTGATTTTGCACATAATTATACAAAACTAATTACGTGAATTGCTGATAAACTGCATGCCCTATTATTTGACTGGAGTTTTACATTCCCCAAATTATACCGAGTTAGTTTCACTATCTGTAATAATGTAAAAGGAGAGATACAGCAGTTCATTCATATAAAATAAAATAAGTAATACGAATGATTAAAACGATGGAAATAATTTATCGAATTAAATATTCGGTAGATTAATATCGATTTAATTACTATCGAATTAAATATTATGGAACAGAATTGCCATGAGAAGGCAAAATGAATTTCTTCTTAGAAAAATTTCTTCAGAATATGATTTAAATGATCGATTTAATGGTCAAACATTTTCCCAAAGTTAACACATTTTTATTTACTTATTTGTGGTTTGCAATTATAATTTTTTGTTTAATATTTCGTAACAACACAAGTGTGGAACTTTACTCTCCATGTTATTGACATGGTTTTTTCATAATGATTGTATTACATGAAATGAAATATAGCATTTACATGTTTCTAACTTATCATTTTTGAGGAATTTTTTAGGGGGAGGAGGGGGCTTTTGGTTTAATTTATGTATTATTTTTACAGATAATATATTAGCTGTTAATGAATAATTTTATACTTATAAAACTGTTTTCACTATTGTAAAGATCGTGGTAAGATTATGGTTATAGAAAAAATAGTATCTTACATCTCGACTACTCCGATTTACTTAAAGTTTGCCTCTACTTTATTCTTCCCACTTTATAATTTTCTTTGCTATATAATTTTTCTTCCCATCGCGGTCTTTTATATATGCTTTGCCCCTAAGCACTAAGAATTTGTATTTCCACATGGATCTAATCTGACACCTCTCTAATCACTGAGTAGATAATCATAGACTAGGTATTTCTCAATGTGTGGTGACTGCTTAATTGTTACAGAAGACCGATAAAAGTAGGTAATTGTCATCGATCAAATAGTACCACTGACTTTATGTACTGATATCCTGAAGAGGTGGGACAGAATTTCCCTGCGTTTCTTTAAGAATATTCCTTTAATTGGTTGTTTTAAGATTTCGGCAGTCGATATGTAACACATTTTATTTCATACAGCTTTAGCTCTAATAAGATATTATTTAGAAAAAAAATATATAATCTATTTTTCTTCAAATTATATATATATATATATATATATATATATATATATATATATATATATATATATATATATATATATATATAAGTAAAATGTATCCTGTTCTTCTAACAGTGATATCAATTAATTTCGTTCCAAATTTGTTTAAATACAATGCGTCTTCTGGGGTTATCAATAACAACATGATTCCGAGTGAACTATCTGATGTAGCACTTTCTTGTTGAAACCGCAGGTCTTTTAAATTATGATCGTTGAAGGATTCAATAACCTATGGACGAAGAAAGCTCACAATAACGATCCTCTTTAGCAGTTACATTAACACTATCCATTTTTCATGCTTGGGGAAACCCACTCTTACAGAAAACATCAATGCGAATAATTCATTTGATGTTCATGTGCAATTCTTGGCTGGTCAAAAACCTCAACTGTAAGCTATCCTGCTTATAGGATACTGCCGTAAAGCAGAAAAAAATCTAATAAAAATAACAATATCAGAAAATAGTATGACTTCACAAATATTCCTAAAATGACTATTCTTACTTCCCTGTCGAGCCGCAGTGGCTTGGTGGTAATGTCCCGGCTTCGGAACCGGAGGGTTTCAGGTTCGAGACACGATTCCATCAAAGAACCGTCATTTAATCTGGTCTGGTACTCGTTAAATCCGACGGAACCAAGCATCTTCCCGCTAGTGTGGCGTGGAATTTTGAAGAGAGGGTGTCAGCACATGTGTCATCCTTAAACTAGCACAGTTGGTCATCTGAACACAGTTTAAAATTACGAGAATAGGGCAAGTGTTGCGTTAAAACCGAACGTCAATATAACTAAACTTACTTCCCTATCACCACCACTCACTAAATAAGAAAAAAATATGATCATTTCTCACTGGTCATATCATGTCATTTTGGGCAATATTTGGAAATGTCATGATTAATTCTGATTATACCTATTCCCCTATCAAAACTACTCACCCAATCAAAATATATCTAGTAATCTTAGATTTATGGAATATTACAAATGACATAATACATGCAGACTGCGGAAAACTTTACAACCTTTGCAAAAGGTTGAGGTAATTTTCCATTTACTTGGAATTAGTGAAAAACAATTTTTATAAAACTTATTTATTATTAATGTATAAACGCTAAAAAGAAGGAAGAAACAAAGATTATGCATCAATATGCAATTTAGCAAAGAAATTTTATTCTTTGAAGCAATCAACGAACTTCGCTTCAAGCATATCCCTTTCAATAAATGAATTTCTTTAGAAAAGAATATATCGTATGTTAAGAATATTAACTATTTTAATTACCTCAATAAATAATTATGGCCCTCAAAGCAATTTACATAACGGCGGTTATCATTTTTTCTGGTAATATAATCTTAACATGTACCCATTTAAAACTTAAGTGATTTTACATTAGTAACTAGAAATCAATGAATTAAACAATAATTATACCTCACAATAGTGACTAATTTATGTGTGGGTAGCTCCAGAAAAGCGGAGAACCGGAATTAATTAGCTAGGTATTCGATTGAGAAATTTACTAATAACTTCGACGAAACACCGAAATTAGCTAATTAATGATTAGGCGAGAGCAATTATTTTGCTATTTTATTTCAAGTATCGATGATGGGAAATTCGTTATTTGGAAAATTAAGTCTTTTCTTTAGAGTGTATTGAATTTCTTCAGTAACACTTTTTGAATGAAACCTGTTTCCTGGCTGACTTCTTTATTTTATTTTAGTGTTAAAAGGATCATAATGCATCAACATTAAAATGCTCTTTCATATAACACTTAAATAAGGCTTGTGTATCAAAATATGCTATCAGATAATTTAATTCAGTGAATAAATAATATTTATTATTACATTTGAATAATTACTTCACTTTTAGGAACCTTTCATTGAATATTTGAACTGTATCTATAGACTTATTTTTGATTATCACTTTTTTTCTCTAACTTTCAATATTTTTACAAATTTAAAGAAATCGTGAAAAAAGTTCCGATTTTAACAGAATTCCATGTTTTTTTAACTGTTTAGGTTAGTAGTAATACATTTTCCATTTTCTCACTTATACAGCATCAGTTGTTGTTTTTTAAATAGTCATTGAAAACATGCGTATATAATTATACGTGCCCTCAAACTTCATTTTTTCCACACTAATTCTTTACAATGCTATTCAATCCATTTTAAAGAACAGGAAATTACTTTACATCTGTATAATAACTATAATTTGAACACTTTTTTGGAAGCCGTAATAATCAAAAGCTCAATTGATACTGTTCGACAAATTTTAACCAAATATTAACCACATATTATATGCCTTGTAGCTCAATTAGAATATGAGTAGTCAGCAAATGAAGCCTCTTATGTATTGTGACTACTAATTATTTATGGATATAGAATACTTGAGACCAAATAAATAGGATTAATTTTTAAGATCTTTATTTAAATATTTAGAAATACTGCTTAATGATATTCGTAACAATATTAAAGTCAATTCGTGATATTTGTCATTGTGATTTGATTTTGATATTCACTTATTTGAACATAAAATAATGAACATATTTTCATTGTTCGGCTTAAAAATGATCCGAGAAAAACATTTAGCATGCGATTATGGGACCACAAGAATCAGTAACATTTATAAACACTTCTTCTAAAAATAAATATGAATATGTGCTTGTTGGCGCTCATCAGGTTAGATCGTCTGATCTTTTTCTGCCTAGTTTGGAGCATATATAATTTGGAGAGTGTTTATATTCCTTTGGGAGAGATTTTTTTGAAATATTAATTAATTAAAAAGCATGCTGAATTTTGAAGTTTTCTCATGATAACTTCAGACAATATTTCCTACAAAAATGATTTATACAAAGTCCAAAAAATGATATTTCTAATAATATTAATTTAGTTGTTATAAAATTATTTATTATATATTTAATTAACTTTTAAATATATTTTTAAGTATACTTTAAAGTAATATTTTTATTGTTGTTTATGGAGCCGAAATCGTTTCCATTGATTTAACAAATATATGATTCCATGATTTTCTTTCATTATTGAAAGCTGGAGTAGGATTCTATTTAATATCTAGTTTACAGGAAGAATAAAAAAAGGAATTTAAAATATTGCTTAATTATATAGATGAACTGGATGAAGATAGATGAACTGGATATAATACCTCTATGATATCATGGAACAGGTCTCCATAATATCATATACTCATATCCAATTTAAATACACAATGAACATGACATATTAAAATAAAAACATTTTAATCTGATACTTTGACGGAATCAAGAACATGAAATTTTATCTAAATACTTTAACTGGTATTAAATAACAATATCGCCGGCGAACCATCTGGTTATCAATATAATCTTTTATCTATTTTGCATTTCTGCAAGTCACAACAAAGCAAATGTTCCTCCAGCTAATTTTTTTTTTTTTTTTTGAAATGCAGTACATTATAAAAGTTGCATTATTTCATCCAATTGGGATATAAAGTGAATCAATTTATAAATTAATATAATAACTATAAATCTTATTGTATTGACATAATTATTCAAGTTGTTTGAATTTTTGCTATAAAATCCACTAAAACCGAAAAGTCTCATCTGAAGTTCCCCCTTTATATTTGCGCAAACAATCTGCAAACGATATTATTTACCTTTACAATCTACATATCAAATAATTGAACTGCCAAATATTGATGAACAATTAAATATTAAATAAATGTTTACAATAATATTCAGTAATATCTTAAGGTTGACTACAAACTTCAGAAATCACCTTATAGTATATTTCTACATTAAATGCATTTAAAATTAACATTGATGCGATGAATATTTTTCTTAAATTATTCTTTCACTCTTCTCAGAAAATTTCTCAGAAATGGTAAATACATAAATTATCTAAAAATAAAAAGGAACGAAATTTTAAGAAAAAAGATCTCGCTTACTTTTTATGATAAAATAATTGCAATTAGCGAATTTTTTTTAATGTTTGTTCAAATATGCTTTCGTTGACTCTAGTCAGTACTCAATTCATTCATTATTCATAAATATTGCTTTAGAAGTAGAAACGAGAAATTTTAATTATTTTAAAAGCGCAATAAAAAAAACTTTGCTTATTTGAAAAGAAATCTGTTTGCCGAACTTTTTTATGTTTATCCAAAATTTCCAGATTTCATGAATCAAAATTTCTTTGGAAAAATAATAGTTTTATTCAGTGTTTTTTACTTGAAATATGAATATTTAAGGTAAAAAGCAATTCTGTCTCGTGAGATAAAAAAATCACACATTATAATAAAAAAAAGCCATTTTATATTTAAACATTTTTTTATGCTTTGTAAGCTTGCAGAGTTTAATTCAGTATTTTGGACACATATAATATGTTCAGGATTTGAATTTGGACGATATTGACCATTTCTGATGTGGTTTGTGTCGGCTTAGTATCAATTTTGATGTTGCACGAATTTTTTGTCGATAAAACTGAGGATACTAAATTTCCCAGTTAAAAAGAATGGTGACTAAACGTTATTTTCCATGGTTTCAAGCAAAATTGAGTTTCTGGAAGCATTGAATCTGAGCATCGAAGACATCCTGGACATCCACGTATCCAAGTAGAGAACACTTCCATTGGGCCATTTTTGTATGGAGAAAGCAAAAAAATGGATTTGGGGACTGTGTATAATAGTTTATCGTTGATAGAATGTCAAGAATGAAGCATCTGCGAATTCTTTAAAAAAAAAGGGCAGTAAATAAGCTTTGCTCATACAATTAATATTCAGATTAAATATGCTATTTCATTTAACAAGTAGATTGCGTGGATTAAAAAATTTTTTAAAAATAATATTGTTACTGAGAATTCTGAAAAAACATTAACAAAAATCCCACAAATTCATTAATGAATAAGGATTCTTTTTCCACATCAAAGCATGAAAGCTCAGTTAGAGAAATATAGATTCCCAATGTATTCAAAAACCAATAGAATATTAGACAGCTATAACAGCAGAAAAAGTTCAGAAATAATTTACTGGTAATCAACACTCCAAAGAGAGAATCAATTCAATTACTTCCCTCGTCTGTGCGCTTCTGCTTTTATAGTTTCCATGACAAAGCATCGAATGTTCAAGAAGAAACTACGAATCTCGAATCAAATAGAGATATCACCAAGATTGCCGTATAATCAAGAATTGATGCCAAATCGTTAATGATTGGCATCAATTCTTGATCGTTTATTTGTCATCAAGGCCAGACGTTATTGACTCGGCATCAATTCAGCATCTATTAAAACTATGTAAAAAAACTCTTGTTCTTACTATCATGCTATTACACAAGAAATCAGTATTTCATATTTGTAATTATATTTTCATAATTACTGGGCAGCAAATAACTTTTATCAAATATATGTTTTAGCATCATATATATGTTTGTAGTTGTATTTTAATGATAATCAATTCATTTGGTTTTCTGAATTGAAAGCTTTTTCATTTTCCAATTAAAGATGTCAAAAATTTCAAGAAATCAGTATATTTTCTTTTATTGGCTCCAAACAAGATAACTGAGCTTTAATTCAGCTGTACACCTTTTGCACATATGTGTGTAATTCTTATTGAATATATCATAAACTTCTATAAGTCAAATTAAAATAAGATAGCAATTTGAAGAGTTGAAACAAGTGCTACATGTAATCACTTCTCAAACATTTTAGATTTTCATCAATAACTCTGTTTTTGTTTTAAGAAAATGATTTTAAAATCAATAAAGGAAATCAAATCAGTTTAATCGATTCTTACAGTAACACATGTTTCTACTAAGCATGATCTTTTACAGAAAAATTATAGAGCTTCTTTCAAGGTGCAGGGATATAATATTGTTTACATTAAATTTGTAAAAGTAGTGAAAATTAGTGAATAAAGAAAATGATAATCAAAAACTAGTCTATGGATTGAGTTCAAATATTCAATGAAAGGCTACTAAAAGTGATGTATTTATTTAAATGCAATAATAAAAAATTCCTGTTCTATTCACTTAAATTCTCAGACACCATTTTTAATATGTAAGTCTTATTTAAGTACTGTATAAAAGAACATTTTATTGTAGAAGCCTTATGATCCGTTTAAAACTAAAACAGAAAAAAGAAGTCAGCCAGTGAACAGGTTTCATTCAAAAAGTATTTCTAAAGAAATTCAATACATTCTGAAGAAAAGCTTTAATTTACCTAATAGCGAATTTCCCATCATCGATACTTGAAATATAATAGTAAAATAATTGTTCTCACCTAATCATTAATTAGCTAATTCCGATGTTTCCTCGCAGTTATTATCAAATTTCTCAATCGAATACCTAGCTAATTAATTACGGCTCTCCGCTTTCCTGGAGCTACCCACACATAAAGTAGGCACTATTGTGAGGTATAGTTATTGTTTAATTAATTAATTTCTAGTTGCTAATGTAAAATCATTTAAGTTTTAAAAGGGTACATATTAAGATTATATTACCAGAAAAATTAGTTATTATTTGAAGTAATTAAAATAGTTAATATTCTTAACATACGATATCTTCTTTTTCAAAGAAATTCATTTATTGAAAAAGAGACGCTTGATGCGAAGTTCGTTGATTGCTTCAAAGAATAAAATTTCTTTCTTAAATTGCATTTTGATATATAATCTTTGTTTTTTTCTTTCTTTTTAGCGTAGTGCGTAATGCAATATTTCACGCATTGATAATATATAAGTTATATAAAAATTGTTCTTCTTTAATTCCTAATTGATGTAAATCAAAAATTAACTTGATCTCTTTGAAAATGTAAAATTTTCTTTAATCTATCTGCATTTAGTGTTTCATATACATGTGGTTAACTTATATACTTTTATCCGGTGAGTGGTTTTAATAGAGTAATAACAATAATCAGTATAGATCATGTCATTTTCATATAGAGTTTAAAATGAAATTATATGGCCAGTAATCTTATGATATGGCTAAGGTCATATGATCATATTTATTCTGATTTATTGAGTTGTGATTATAGGGAAGTAAGCATAGTAATTTTAGATGCGTGAAGTCATGCCATGTTCTGACGTTCTTTTGGGGATTTTGTTTGAGCCTGAAGCGCATATTATAAAAAAAAGGCATTTATATGTTGACTGTGATTTGAATTTTTTATTACCTTCAATAATTTTGTTCTTTGCTCTGTTTCATGTGCTTAGAAAACCGAAAAAAAAAAACATCATGAAATGCGTGCATGATGCTTTCGAAAAAAAAATCTAAAATTTTATTCTATCATAAAAATTTAAGAAATAAAATTATAATTTGGTAATTTACATTACAATTGGAATTTATTTATTTTATGCAATTACAAATGCTTTTGGAAAAGAAATTTATTTACAAAGCAAGAAAACGATAATAAAATGCATTAGATTTTACTTTATCAACAAATAATATGTTTCATGGAAGTATCAACTAGAAGAAATTAATAATCACTGCAAGAACAATGGAAACGTTAATTTATAAAATTAATCGAGAAATTAAATGCTCATTTTTCCATTGAAAATCACACTAATTGCAAGACATTGGGATACTGAAATTCATACTTCTTTAGGTATTACTTATTTACATTTTAGCATAACAATTATTTTTTACTCAATTGTATTGATCCCCTTTTCATATATCGCTGGGTTGCATGTAATAATACAGAAAATAAAACAGAAAATAAAAAAAAAATATTTTAAGTAAAATACTTCAAGATTTGAAGATAACTTTTAGTAATACTTATGAATAAAAATGAAACACCAATTTTATATAGCTTTAAAAATCCAAATTACTTAAAAGATTTACTTTAAATTTTACTCATAAATAATATAAAGCACAACAAAGATTTGTGACTATTTGAACTATAAGAAATGTTTAGTGACAATCAAGTAGCTATTTTTTTATTAATTAAATTTATTTTCTGTTGCACTTGCATAAGAATGTTATATAATTATATTGCTCATGTACGATTGATTATGCATTCTTAATTATATTTCATAATAATGTAGATTGTGCAATATTATATAAATTTGCCACACATAAGTTGTGGAGGCTAAAAATGTTCAATTCAGAGTGTTGTTTTTTTTGAAATTTTAATTCTTATTAATTTAAAACTATATGAAATTTTGAACCTTTTTGGTAATGATTACCGAAAATCTTATTAGAAAAAAATTATATTTTCGTTATTTGAACCCTGACGCTATTTGCACCGTGATATCAATTTTGTTATTGTGTAAATTTTTCGAAATTTTGATATCCATAGTTATAATTATTTTAAAAATTTTAATTAAAATTCTTATTACATGAAAAGTTAGCAAGATTTTGGCACTTTTCCTTGATAATTTCCGAAAATATTGTAGAAGAATTATTTTATTTTGTGATGATATGTATGTATAGTTATATCTATTTTTATACATGATATATGTGTTGCATGCATATTTGTGTAGATAATTGTTGTTATATTGAAAAAAGCGAATTACATGGATGCTACCAAGATTTGTTTAATTAGTAAAAATAAAAATACTATGGAAATACAGACACGTGTTGTGATTTATGGCACTTTTCAAGCCCGCTGGCAATTATCTGTCTGCGATTTAAGCCAAGTGAGCCTCTTGTTCTTTCAGGAGAGCCAACTAGGGCAAAGAGTACGACTTAGCTACTTCATGCGTCCCATTTGCTTGCACAGCCCCTTTTTAAAGGGGGCACATTTACACACCTCACAGATAGAACACGGAAGAACAACCATGCCCAGATCACGGGGAAGACACGCTACCCCTATGCCAGGACGCCGGCATATAGACACTTAAATAAGATTTTTTAAAAAAACTTTAGTTATTTTAAAAGAAATCTCCTTAACTTAAAATTTTTTGAGCATTTGTTCTTTTTAAAACTTGATTTAATACTTAATTAAGTAAGTATCGATATTTAAATCCTTTGTTGTTTGTCATTTTATTCCATGATATAAGCGCATATATGCGACTAACAAATTTTAAATAAATTTTTCATCATTCTTCAAAAAAAAAATGATACCTTATTAAAAAATAAGCTTTTAAATTTAAGTTTTTTTCAGCCCCGCAATTTTCTCATAAACTATGATATATTTTGACATAATATGTTTCTTTTCCTTTTAATGAAAAATAAAGTAGCAGACGACAACATTTTTTGTGCTCTATAATATTTTTTTTAATAAAAAATCTTTAACAATAAAAATAAAGTTGCAGTCTAAAAGAGGAATTTGTGTATTATGACATATAATAACTTTTTCTAAAACAGAATATTTTATATTAAATTTTTATATATATTAAAAAGCGATTGTTCACAGACGTGTTAGGAAGCAGACGAAAGCTAATATTAAATAAATTTTTCTTATTCACGAGTGACATTTAGACTATGTGGGTTTCAACAACAAATTTGAAATGTTGTAATTTTAACTTTTGCTATAAATTTTTGTTATCTTGTAAGTGCTTAAACTTATGGTATCAGACTAGATTTCGATGGGAGTTTTCAAGAAAAAATAATAATTTAATGTTTAGATGCGGTTTTATGTTTTTTTTTATTAATATAAGTGATAAAATGAAGAATAAGAATTAACTTAGTTAAAAATACATACGTAGTCTATGAAAAAAAACATATTTTGATTTAACTTTTTGCATTTATTTACAATAACTAGGATTGTTCTGAAGAAAATAAATTGTTACAGTTTTTCATTTTTCTTTGTAACATTACATGTATAACATATCTTAGAGTATAACTAACTATGACCTACGAATTATATTCAAAAATAAAAGTTTTGTGCGTAATATATGAAATTATCTATGAAATTTTGGAATTTTATTCGAACAATATTCATATTAAACAATTATTAATCTACTTCTAGAGAATTCGACATCAAATCCATAGTTCATTACATTTTGACTAACATAAGGAGCCCTAATTATAAATTTCATTAATATATCTTAGTTTTTTTTTTTTGAGATATGACGATACTCGTAGGTAAAATTATGGAAAAAAAACCCTCGTTCTTCAGAACATGCATTTAAAGTTTCTAATTGCTCATAAATATGCATCACTTGCATGCTAATGGTTTGCTATAACTTAGCTTCTAATTGATATAGAGACAAAATAAAGATATCACTGGTAACAGAAATGTACGTTTTTTTTTGAAACTGTAAAAATAAATAAATTAAAATGCAAATTTTCTCCCAAATTCATGTTTTAAATTTAGTTAGATACCTAAAAATATGGAAGTTCTTTCTAGGGTTTAAAAGATTTAATTACAGTTATTAATTAATTAGTGAAAGACATGAAGATAATTCCATCCCCGTCAATACTGTGTAGACCTAGTATAAAAAAATTAGCTTTACGTTTAAAAATACGCTAATGAGAAATATATTTTAAAATTTATCGAATAAGGTGTGTGTCTAGACTAATGTGGGAATCAAGATTAGGAACATAAACATTATTCAATATCATTAGCTCTCCTAATGATGAATTTATTTAAAATTTTATTTAGATAAACTCATTTAATTTCAGACATTCATTTTTTCCATCCATATAAGACGAAGAAAGATAACTGAGATCACTAGCATATCAGAAAGAACATATGAGATTTTAAGGTATATCGAATTATTTTTACATTAATTTCTACTTTAACTTAATATCCGAGATTTACTACATGATTTTGATACCCTAATTCAGTACAAATTACTATCTATACGTTCGAGAAATTTGATTAGTGTTCATTCCACACAGCCATGCTAGGCATAGGCTGAACTATGAATTATTTAACAATGAACTTAACCACTGGTATATGAAGATGTTCTCCCATTTCATTTGAAGGATTTCAGATTTATATATAATGGAGCGAACTTTAAATCATGCCGAATTTAACAACCATTCAAATACAGCAGAAAACCCACTTTAATCTGTCGACGCACATTTCGCCCTGGGACTGCAACGATCCATGGTTGACCGATATCAAACAATGACACCAAGTTGCATCCTCTGCTAGATTTATTTCATCAGGGAGTTGCAACTTCCAATGTGCATAAACGCGATATCAAATGAAGGATTTCACAGAGTCGTGAATTTAACAAGTACTGTCAAATTTACACGACCCTCCCTTTCGAGCGCTGATCAAAACAACGCGTGATGTCCGAAAGATCCATTCTTGACATCCCCATTAACAGAACCAAATTATTAAGCTACTTAAGCTCCATCCTTTCCAGTTGAGGCCATCCCCCCAACCCCCTATCTTTTATCCAAACATTAAAAGCAGGAGTGGGTGTGTGTGTGTGTGGATCAAAACGTCGAAAGTGTACTCGATCTCTGCAAGCCTCCCCTTTCCTAATTAAATTCATTACCAGGAGGAGGCTAGGAAAATGCTTTCAAAATATCAATTTACTCAAAATGCTTGCTTGCCGTCTATCAACGCGGCCTCATATTATCCTCGTGAGGAAGGCAATATGGAGGTTGCTGTAATTACATTTCGGTTTACATTCCATATCACGGTACAATTATATATTCGGATACACAAAAGCACCTTTTAAAAGGCAGACCCCTTTATTCTGAATGATCCAAATTCGAAAGGGTGGGAAGGTCACTGGATACCGTCGACGTAACCAAGCATGCCACAGTAGCAGCTAGTGGCGCTTCCAGCCTACATTAATTCCATCTCCGGATATTATTGCTTGGCGATTTTCTAGAGAGTATCATTTGCGAAAGGCGGAATTTCTAATGCCAGATAAGTTATGTATTTGGCGGGGAAGTCTTTTCCCGCAAATGAATATTTAGAAGTGGTTGGGCAGAGTTATAATTGGTGATTTAGGATTTAACTTGGCGTGCATAAAGGAGATGGTATCGATATCGCTCCGAATTTGACGCCTGCCATTTTAATATCCCAAGGCATTACTGTTTTACTCTGAAAGGAAAATGCATCGGATGTTTGCGATAAAATCGGGTGGGATATAGTAATTCAGTCTATCCCTTGGAATATGCCACCTAATAATGATTTAATAAGAATCGGATTGTAAGAGATGTCGGTTTGCTCGTGACAAATGTGGAAATTAGTATCGAGTCATTGTTTAAGAAATTAAAATTTAATGATAACGAATGTAGTTCGAATAGAATGCATTCTAGAATTGATATTTTGTTATATACTGATGATATTTCTTTATTCAATAGATTTTTGGCTGTTTTACTGATGGAACTTCAGTGTTTGGGTGAATTATTAGAAAAATGTAGCAATTTTAATTTTAAATGAAGTTGTTGGAGACTTTGGGAATTTAATAATACAAATTATTAATGGTAGTCCTTCTTAAAATATTCATGAGATTTCTCATAAAATATTACATGAGCTCATTGGCTTTGTAAAAAAAAAAAATTCTATTCAGAAAGAATGGAAGCTAAGCATCATATTTTAAAGTTAATTTATCAATAAATGCTTTAAAAATTATATTTTTATCGTGTTTCCTTCAGTTTGTAACTACCATATTAGAAGAAACCACATTCTGAAATTAGATAGTCTCCTTTTAGTTTCCAGTTACTTTGTTGCGTTTTAAATAACGAACCACGCATTTGAATGCTGATTTTGTTTTCGGAAATACGCTAATAAGATTGTCAAATATAGACTAGGCAAAATATAAACTAACCATTGTGTATTATGGCTGCTGAATACTAATATTGCCATTACAGTTTAAATCTTTCTCCAGTAACAAATCAATCCTGCAATCCTGGGTTTTACCAAAGCGTCAAGGTCGTTAGTATGAATACTCTGCATTTTATGCATTATTCTTAATAATAGTTGATTATCACAAGGTTTTTTTTCTTCCTTTTTTTTAAAGCAGAGTTTTAAAAAAGCAGTCAAATCCTGGTGTCGAGTAAAACTTTTCTACAGTGAGTGGAATTAAATTTTCCATTTTTATTGCATATTGTCTTCATATAACATAATTTACAAAAAAAAAAAAAAAAAAAATGGAAATTCTGTTGATCAAAAGAATTTTGTAGACTTCAAATCTATTATTTGTTTTTGTAGGATCAATACAAGATTAGTTCCTCCATTCTACCTTATGTTTTCGGACTAAAGTAAATTTTTGGACAGAAGCTTTTCTGCAAGTTTTCGGTTAATAAAAGTTGGATTCTTTTCTACTTAAATCTTTGTTAATTGATATTTTGTTAATTAATCAAGATCTTAAATTCTGGCCTACTTTTTAAGGGTTTGATTTCAATTGTTATGCGCCCCTTTTTTCAAGAATTTCTACCAGGTTTGAGTGATCCGATTATTATTAATTCTCTGCTCTTCAAATGTAAAATTTTTGAATAGTGTTATTAAAAAAGTGTCAATTAAAAAGTGTCATAAAGATAAAATCTTTATATTTTTACGTGAAATTACCAAAAAACCCGTAAAACCGACTGATCAGATGTAGGGGGTGTCCGATTAAACGGTCCAATACCTTTAATAACAAAGATCAGCGCTTTATTTTGCAAGAAGACAAGAACATACATATAAAAAACGCAGCCTTTGCGTTTCACAAGAGTAGCATTCATAGTAAAAATCAGCACATTTGCTGTAAACAACAGCACAAAGTGCTTATGGAGAATTCAGTTACTATCTCTGGTCTCAGTAATCTCCTGACTATATGAGTCATTATCAACTTGCTTAACACAGACTAACTACACAAAACATGGGATTTAGTGTTGCTTTAATACCCGATTACAAAAATCAGCATACAACTCAACAGTGTTCTGTACCCGATTGACAATTAGCTTGAGATCAACTTAACTGACTCCAGCTCGGTCATTCGCTTTTTATAGTTTCCTTTACAGGGAAAAATGTTTCCAGAAATATCGTTATAACTCTCACCATAATAGACTTATTTCTGGATATTTTGGAATTTTTTTCTTTTCTCACCGAAATAGCCAAATTCATCGCTTTGTCACCAAATATTGGTCAAAGTAGAAATCACTCCGGTCGATCCGGATATTCATTCACTATCCATCAACGCTATCTGTGAAATTGCCTTCTTTACAATGGAACTAATTGTGCTGAGAAGTATCTTTACAATTTCGAAACATGTATATTCAGTCTATTGTAAAATGTATGTCAGAATGAATATAGATTAAGGCGAAGGATGGAGTTGTTTTGCGTATATAAGTAGCAATGATAGGTATTTAAAAAAAAAATAATTGCTGTTTGCTACAGTAGACAAGCAGATCAGAAACATAATGATATTGGAAATGAATGAAAAAATTAAAACAAAAATTCTCGATTAAAACGTAATTACCTTATAAAAATGCAATTATTGAGTGATGCGGATTTTAATAACTTTAATAGTCCTGGAAAGAAATATGTCTTATATTGTGAAAATGTATTATTAGAATTTGAGAAAAAGGAACATATTTCGTAGTTGTAATGGGCAAGTTGTTTTTAGCACTTTGTGAGCAAATTACAATTGATATTGAGTTTATTGATTTGGATGATTCGAAAGTCCCGTTAACCATTTCCGAAGCGATGGTTGCAAAAAAGGACACCAATTTTAAAAATTTCTTAAAAAATATTGGTTTTAAAACTTAAAAAATTGTTGGAAAGTTCTTTTTTAATGAATAAATGATAGCCGGAGCAATTTTATATTACTTTTTTTTGTATTTATTTTATGTTAAAAATGCCTCGAATTTTCGCTTGAAATGTGGGGATTTTTTTTTTTTGAAATTTTATTAAAATCAGCCACCCACTTTCTTACAATATCCATGAGATTTTGTATCATAATTCTTTTGAAGCTTCTAATTAGTTTAAGAACGAACCAAACTAGTTTATTTCTGGGTGGTCTCATTTGAGGACACCGCCCGTCTACGACATTTGTTTCTTCGTTCGCTTGTCTTCTGTTTTTTCGCCTCTAGTATTTGGGGGAAAGTTATAGCTTGATATTTTTTAGAGAAGGGTACGATGCAGATTTTGTGTTTGCGGGGGTGGGTGGGGTTTATTGCCTTCGGAGAAAAGACCACCCATATTTGAAGCCAGAAAACATTTCACATTTGCAAACGGCTTCTTTCTTTCTTTCTTTTTTTTTTTTTTAACGCTCATGTGCTGCTTAAATTTTTGCGATTTTTTTTCCTGTAAATTTCTAAGTTTATATAGCCTTAACTTTTTATTTAAATTTTTTCGTACTGATTATTATTGTATTCTGTATTTGAAAAGTGTGAAAAAAATGCCGAAAAGATATCGAAGATGTGCTTTGTGCACTTCCAAAAAAAATGTGCAAAACATATAATGTGCCATTGCGTGTTAGACAAAAAGACGCTCCTACATATTTTGAATGATTTCATGCCAAATAATGAGTTATTGGTAATTTCTTTGCTTTCTATTTGATATTTATCAATTTAAACTTAATTTTGAATATAAAATTTTAGCAATTTAGTTAGATAGTTGTTATTGTTAATTGATATTTTCTATTAAATTGCAATGATTTCTATTTTTTATTATTTATATATATAAGATATAATTTAGAAATTTCGTACTAACTAGATCATAAACTGTATTTTTAATATTTAAAATATTTCAAATTACCTAACATAAATAAAAATGTTTATTAACCTAAAATGTTCATAATTACTGTTACTAATTTGCGCAATTATTTTAAAAAATTTTCTTGCACAGAGATTGCTTTAGACGTGCGGTGACCTCAAACGAGGACACTACTCACTGTGAAAAGAGGGATCTTTAAAAAAAAATTGCAAAATCTATGTCTACACAGCCTGTTAATCACATAAATTGGGGTTTTTCCCTCATATTTCAAAAAATTTAATAATCCGCCCTGAAAGGGTTAAATAATTTCTTGCTGGTTTTGTGATATTTCTTACGTCAGAGTGCAAATCGATTTCCTGAAAAACCTGAGCGTATTTGTTATAAATTGAGAAATTTATGTTGTATTACTTGCTATATATTGGAATTAATCTTAGCTGCCATCTAAATGGCAGATGTGAATTTGAATTTGTGGATATCGAATCAATGATCCTGGCTTTGGCGACGAATCAGGCAGTAAACTTTAAGATTCTAGAAACAACAAGAACTTTGCCGATAACTCTATGATCATTCGAGTTATAACAATCTTTGTAGAACATTTGTTATTGGTCATTGAAACTATAAAAGGTAACGAGTCAGCAGTAAACTTTAAGTGAGCAGTCAGGTGAGAGAAGCAGACGATTTGAAAGGAGTGAGTAATTGTCAGAGGTTGTTGTTGTCGTGTGGCAATTGCAATAAAAAGTAAGGGGGGGGGGAGGAGGGAGAGAGGGGGACAAAGTGCACTTCCATAGGGATTGCCATTGCCTGTAAGAGGTTGGACTTCTACCTGTTGGTCCGCGGGAGGTATTTTATTTCCCTCCTACCACCCAATGGAAGAACCAAAGGAGGTTTCCAAAGAACGATCCGCTACCTGGTGATTACAGTTTCCCCTGAGGGATTGTGAGAGTTCTCTAGTGCAAGTGTTCTCTGAGCACAGTTATTTATTAACTAAATACTGCTTGTAATTATTTATTGTACTGCTAATTACTGTTCTTGTCTACGCTTCGACTATGCTTTGTTTTCTGTGTGTATTGTTTCTGTTTTCGTATAGAATAAGGCGGCAAAATTTTTATTGCGCCTGTTAGTCTGATTCATCGTAACCCACTCCACGAATTCTAGTTTCTGAATTAAATTTTCCGTAATAATATATTATAAGTGGATATAAGTATTTATTGACAATTTCATGTGTAATATCGATTAAAGGTTTTCTGTTACAATGTAAGAATGTCTATCTTGACTGCATTATCCATTATAATTAAATAAAATTATTTTTTGGCGTTAATTTATAAATGAGGTATTTTCAAGATCTTAATCATATTTATGATATAGTCATTTAAATTACGTGAACAGTCACAGTTGAATAGGCTTCCAATAGCAACTCCCCAAAAAAATCTCTTTGTACTTGAATTCCCTTTTTTATTGTTAGAAAGCAAAACGATACATCAATCCTTACAAAATTACAGCCAAGCGAAACAGAAAAAGGAATATTAATCTTTTTTGAAAGTTGGCCTTCTGTTATAAACAGAACACATCCAGAAACAGAATCAAACTTCTTGAAGACTAAGAAAATATTCAAATATATCTTAATATTTCTTTATCTACATATATTGCATCAAAACATTGCATGTTTTGACAACTTAACGCTCTCCAATCATTTTTCATGCCTTTATTAGACATTAACGAGAGCTAAAACCATTGTTATGCTATTATTAAAGGTTCCATTGAGGGTGCTATTGTTATACGATAGAAGAGTTATGAAACTATGATAAATAGTCCCTTGATGATAATTTGGCGGCAGACTTATCACCATTGCAGCCGCATTACGCAATAGATAATCGAAAGTGATAGCAAATTGCTTTACACAAAATCCTTTGCTGTGCCCAGCATAAAAACACACAGAAAAATATCACACACATCTTTAACTGAAATAAAATAGATATGCAGTTTTAAAAAAATTTATAGAGAATGAAAACAATCTATTATTTAAATATTTATAGCTGTCAGATAAAAATCATAAATATTCATTTATTCAAAAATGTACATCCTGAAGGCATGTTCAGATACAATTCTTCTGTTTTATTATCCAGTTGTATTTTGTTGAACATTAAGCTATGAATTCCTTAGAGATTTTAAAAATAAAGACAATGTTGAGAGAAAAATTGTTATTTTAAAGTTTCGAGATGTTTAATGGATCGTAAAGTTTAAAGTGAATGTAGGCTCATAGACACATAAGACACATTTAAATGTCATGTAAAGCATAATATATGGAAAAATGCTTTAGTATTTGTAATTATCACTATCTCATATGAATATGCGTTTCAAAAGTCAAGTATTATTGAGATAAAAACACCATCGGAAACGGTATCATGAAAGAAAAGATTCAATTTATTTTTTAATATTTATTGCATTACTTTAAACGTAATGTCTTCCGGTTGCAATTTACATCTGACAATCATTATCCAACTCTCATAGCGCGTCTTTACATAATTTTCTTGAAATTCTGTAGAGTCCCACTACTAATTTCCTTTAATGAATTAACCCTTTCTAAGGCTGTGGGAAGTATGCTTCCCACCAAATTTATCAACCTTTGTATGAATTTATGTAGGTTGGCATAAATTCTGACAAGTTTTTTTAGAAAGACAGAAACTTAGAGGCTTCAGTTCTTTATCTCACACAAAATGATGCGTCTTGATTTGTCACTTAATTATTAATTAACCAAATTAATTAATGAATCAAATTAAATTTATCTAATAAGCTAAATGAATCCCTTTTCTTATTCTAATTTTAAGCCTCAAAATATTTTAACATAATATGACAAGAAAAAAAATGGCCCTTTAAGGGGTTAAAAGACTAAAAGCGGTGATCATTAAGAAGTTATTTCAACTATCGAAATATGAAAAATCACATGGTGCCATATCTGGGACATATGGAATTTCTCTTTTAACACAAAATATTGTAAGATATTTCCACGATGTCGTTTGACATTCTGAATACCTATAATGTCGTGATGATATTATTCGACACTTTGGAATGATAAGATAGTGAAGCTGTATTTTGTAAATGTTTTTTCAAAGGCTATCGAATAATTATATCATTGCCAGATTGCTCATTGTCATGGTGTAAGATTTATGAGTTATTTCTCCACATTTCAGGTCGTTATCGGCAAACGTCATGATGAATAGTATTTTTTCATTCAATAGTATTTTTTTATTGAGAGTCTTGTCGATTGGCAGAAATTCATAATGCATAGCATTCTGATAATGAAAGAAAAAAAATTCCTCGTTATCTTGATTGTTAGTATACATTTCTGCTTCTTTTAAAAGATAATTTTTACTATTCAAGTAGAATTATTTCCTCATCTATCAGTTATTTTTTTTATATTTAAATATTTTTGAAACATATATTACATTGTAGAAATAAAAATTAAGGCACTTCTTAACTCAGTTACATTAGTCATCATATAAAATCCACAAAATAAATATTTTTATCATTTTGAAAGCAAATTTATTTTCAAACGATATTACAAAATGAAATACTGAGCTGCGCCAGATGTTTCTATAAATCGTTTGCAAACGATTTTTGTGATACTTGTAATTTAAAATAAACAATTCCATTATTTTTTTTATCATAATAGTATTTTTAATTTTAGCTAGCATAAGAATCAATATGTTCTAAGTCTGAATATTTTTCTGGGATACTGTAATAATTTTTACTATCAACAGTTGTAAAGGAAAATTTATCCAACATATAGTTAGAGAAACTCAATACAATTTTAGGTAAATATTTAGCAGCGTTTCAAATAAAAATCTTTAAACATAAAAAAAAAAGTCAAATCATAAAAAAATAATCAATAATGCAGTTTTCTTCGAATTTGACTAATTTTTCAGATAGGTTTGGAATACAGTTCTTAGAAATAATTAATTTGGAATTTATTATTAAATGCATTGTTATAATCAAACACTCAGTAAAGAAATATTGTTAAAGACTAATATTGATTTAGTTCTATTGCAAATTTTTTAGAAATATTGCCCAGTAGAATGGGAATTATTTCTGTATAGAATAGATTGAAATTATAATGGAATTTTTAAACTATAATGAAGTTTATCGTAAAATTTTCTCATAAGCAAATTGGTTTAATGTTGCATATTTGAAAAAAAATGATCTTTTTATTAGAATATTCTAAATTTCTTTATAATTTTCATTTAAGAAACAAAAATTAAACTGAGTTCAGACACTTTCAAAATAAATGAAAATTTTGAATGGAGTTTCAATTGTTAAAGATCAACAGTTCATCGAAAAATCGAATCAATTTGTTTGAAAATTGCGTGTCTTATTTCTGAAATAATCATAAAAATGGACTTACTATTAATCTATTATTTATCTATGATAAATTACTTTTGATAATATTTTTAGTTTGAAATGTTTATAAAAACATTCATTTTTTCCTTATTTGCAATAGGTAAACGGGTAGAATATTTTTAATAATTTAAAAATCTATAAGCATTTTATAACTATCCTTATTGAATTCAATGGATATTTTGTCTGTTTTCTTAACATTTGTTTACTGATTTGACTGATAATGATTAATCTGATTAATTTATTAAACTAGTGTGACTTGTGAATGAGTAAAAGTCTGCTGATAAAAGTTTAGATATCTTTTCCATCATTTTTAAAAATATTTTTTAATTTTCTAGGTATTGTAACATTGTGTTAAAATTAATACTATCCATAATGAATCTCCCTCTAAGTTCATTGAGTTCCACTCATTCTGTTTTATAGTGCTGAAGTGACCCTATTTTCCCATGTGTACATCTGTTGTCTTGATTCCTTCCGAATCTGTGGAAATATTCAGGAAATTTCCCATATATCGATATAATTGCACTAGTATCGCATGAAATATTCTTTTTATAATTTTTGGTACTGGTTCATATGTTATGAGTTCTTTACTCGACATTATCCATCCATCCCGCCCCTGCATAGACATCTCTTTCCTGCCAACTAACACTGTGAGGACTTGACAAATATGATAAAATTTCAAGCACTATTTTTTTGGCCCAGTGGTGTTTATCAGCTGTATATTTAACTTTCGGTAAGGAATAGGTCATTTCTCTACCTTTAAATTTTAATTAACATACTGTATGAAAAACTGGCAAATATTTTAGAACCATTTTCAAAAAAAAAAAAAACAATTATGTCACCATTATCTTATAAACCAATCATAAATTTGGCGCGGAATAACCAAATACGGTTCTTGCACTAAAAAAAAAAATCTTTTCTATTTTCTCATCAAACGTCAAAATAGCAAGTGGAATCGACAGAACAATATATTTCAATGATTCATCCATACGAAATAAAGTGCAATATTTAAATCATCCCATATTCAGTACCTCAAACAACTGAATTCTATCATTTTTTCTTTTTGCTGCCAACATCTGTGTGGAGAAGACGACTGTTATGTTAATGCTTGTGCTTACTGACTGCAACTGATTACTTTTAATAAAGTTTAAGAAGCCAGCTCAGATAAGGACAGATTTTAATTAAAATGCTACTTGTTTCGAGAACTGTCACTGCATATTGCAATTAAATTCCCACTGCATATTTGCCTTGAGCTGTTCATTAATTAATGTACTTACCGGATGATAATGAGTTAATTAAATTATTCCTTTACAGTCATTGATTCGAAGGGAGAGTTCTCCTTTTGTCTCAATTCTCATTAAAATTATCAGTTTATTAGTTTTCATTTCAATATCTGGATGTTTATTGTTAAGAATATCAGCAGATTTACTTTCTTTGAAGATGCTATCCTTCCGTATTTTATCGATTTTAAATAATATAATGGACATTCAGAATAAAAGAAAAGTTGACCAATAATGAATTTTCATTGTTTTAAATAATTTCTTATCAATAAAAAAAAGGTATTGAAATTGAATTTTTTTTTTCATTTTTCCATTTTTTTTTTCTTTTTGCAAATTAACTGCTTTTTTTTAATCGTGATTCAATGCCTATCTCTATTAATAAAAAAAAAGAACGTTTGTGTTGTTACGTTATATGCTAAACTATTCGGCAGGTAAATTTCGCTCTTATGTAATTCGGAGGATGAAATCTGGTCCTCGAAATAATTTTTTTTTGAAATTTTAATTAGAATGTTAATCAATAAAAAATTAAGCGAGGTTTTGGGGAATTGTCTGTAATAACTTCCAAAAATGTTATTATGCAAAAATTACTTTTACATTGTTTTAAAATAAAATAATATAAAAAAAACCAACTTTTTAACCATTCGTTAAAAATACCTATAAATATATCTTCCTTACTCTGAGACTAACTGCGTAAGGAATACACTGATTTGTAACAATATATAGAGCGATTTTGAACAAATTTTTAATGTTTTGCCAAAATGATTTATAGAAAAATAATTCTCAAATGGTCACAAACACAGTGCGTGAATCACTGTGACAAAAAACTGAATATGGCATAGTATTTTCTCTGAGAATATTTAGCAAGTTCTATAAGTCAGTATTTACTAACAAGTCAATATTTAAGTTCCATAATTGGCAGTAGATATTGACCGAGTAAACGATATCTTAAAATGCCAATCCAAACGCTGATGCTTTATTGTTGTTGTGCATATTATTGTATTTATGGTCATGAGCATTTTTCAAAGTTCGATGTGTATTATTTTTTACTCAATAATCAATTCATTCCTTGAAAATATAGCTTTATCAATGAGATACTTAACCTTAGAAATTAGTCTCCACTGTAAATTGTAAATTTTTTTTCTCATATCAAGATATCAAACGATTTTACAACACGTTTTTGACTTAATATGTCTTAGAGTTTTATACAAGAGGTGTTCGAATGAAAAGGTACGAAACGTCGTAACAACGTAACGGTTAACATATAACTATGGGAGAACGTAGCCAGATATCAAGGGGAGAGATTGGAGTCTCCGGTGTAGATCGGAGCATGCGCAGGATAGAGAAGAGGCTCTTATAAAGAGCACCGCCCAATTGACTAATAATGTTGAATTCTTCGAGCACAGAAGAACCATTAACTCCGATGTGTACAGCCAGACACTCCGAAGACTACTCAGGTCCATCAAGAAGAAGTGACCGGGACTATTCACGGAGTGTGTGGTTCTGCTCCATGATAATACGCGTCCAAACGTCCCCAGTGTCACACACGCTGAACTGATAAAGTTCAAATGGGAGCAGCACGACCATCCACCGGACTTGTCGCCCTGTGATTTTCATGTGTTTGGTTCCCTGGAAAAACACATGAAAGGGAAGCGTTTCAACTCGGACGGCGAACTCAAGGACGCTGTGAAAGACTGGTTCTCGTCACGGCCACAGGAATTCTGAGAACAAAGAATTATTCGGCTCGTTATTTAATGGGATCGTTATGTTCAGGCCTATGGTGTATACTTTGAAGAAAATCTTGATTTATACCCACAGTGTCGTTTCGTACCTTTTCTGGTGAACACCCCTTGTATTTATTTTACTTTTTCGCTTATGAAGTATACAGAAAAAAAGTATTGTAATTGAAAAAAAAAATAGAACTCGAGTTTTTGGCTAATATTTATGTTTCAAATTTCCTTGAGTTCGAAAAACACATTTTTGGCATAATATTGTCCATCTAGCTGCGAATACGACGATTCAAAAATATTTTGAGTTAAACGTAAATGAAATTTGGTACAAGGACTTTACTAAATTTGTCGATTTTGTCAATTTTGAAAGTAATCACTCAGAACAAAATATCGCTTAAAAAGGAAAAAACTATAATCGAGAGGAGACGATAAGTATCAGAAAAAGACATTAACATAACTGTTATCCGTGTTTTCAAAGTAATTCCATATTTTTTAAAATAAAAATTTAAACTTTTTGCTGCCAATATAAACTTCAATTTTATTTATTTGTTCCTACTAGCAATCTGACCTTAATCACTTTGATTTGTATTGACATTCAAATTAATTCACAAATCTTCGAATAAATCTAAAAAAAAACTCAGAAATTCTTTTCTGTAAAGTGTTTTTGAAAATAAATTAATGCTACACAAGTACACTTAATTAATAAAAAAATAAATAAACTTCGCCAATGAAATGTGAAGTTCCACTCCAATGCAGTCTTTTTTGGAATGCTAATATCATTCGGAATTCCAGTAATAATTTCGCAGCATCGTCATTAAAATTCCATCTTGAAATTCTTTCTGAGTCTGCAAAACCATTCAGATCCAGATCTAATTTAGTTATTCCTGGGAGAAAACTATTCAGTAAACTCAGTTAATTAAACCGGAGATGAAAATATTGCCTCCATTCACTATTATTTCGCCTTTGCTTTCGTTCTTTTCTATGCATGGGGATTCTCGAACCCACATTAATCAAGGGAAATTTAGAATATGGTAATTCATTAGAACTCGTTCTTAAATTATGATGCAATTAATGCATCGGGTGCTTGGATGGCAAACAGAAGATTCATACTTCACAAAGCAACAATAAATTCTTTACGATGCCTGGAATTAAGGCATACTTAAGAATTTATACACACAGCAATCAAAATTTAAGGAGCAATTTCAAATAATGAGAAAAAAAATTCTTTTTGAAGATGAAATTGAATATATCAAGAAGAAATTTGTTGAAATTTTGCCAGAAACACAGGATTGAGGCACTTAGATGAAATTCTACTAATAATAAAGATGATTGCGTGTGTGTCTGCGTTCGTTTTGGCACTTTACACGCCAGACCATTTGACCTAGATACACTAAACTTGGTATATATGTACTTTAAACGGTTGGAATGTGTATTTTGTTGCGATTGTTTTGAAATTTTAATTTACTAATAGTTAAGTGAAATTTTAAAGTCATCACCATATATTTGGAAAATATTAAGAGCTAAAAATAATTTTTACATCATCTTAAAATACAAAACAAATTAGCTTTTTGTTGATATGAATTTTTTGATGAACATTTTTTCCTAATTTTAATTAATTATGGAAAACTGTTTTATGTATATTTTATAATAATATATTTATTTGTTGAAATAAAAACTCAAGCCGTTTTCATTGCTCTACTAATATTTCACCATGGTTTTTTCCTATTGTTGATTAATAATCAGATGTTGATAAGGGTTTGGTGCAAACATACTAAAATTTAAAAAAAAAATGAATTTGTTGCACTTATACTCTATGATGAATATATGAATTATATATTAATATATATACAATATGCTTGTTTGAAACATGTTTTGATAAAAAAATTGTTAATAGAGAAATTTTATTTGATTTAAATTATTATTTTAATAGAAAATACGTTAAAAAGTTTTTAATGATAAAAAAATAAGAATGAAAGCGCTTTTTGAAATTGAATACATTTGATTCTCATACGAAGTGGTACCATATTGTGTATGATAGGATATCTTGTTTATAGAACATGAAATATCAGAGGATATTATGTCTTATTTAATTATTATCTAATTTATTGTCTTAAAAATTATATTTATTATGATATATTATAATGTATACATATTATTGCATAATATATATATATATATATATATATATATATATATATATATATATATATATAATGCACATTCTTTATATATACTTGCTCTGTCTGAAGATGATGGTACAAATTTGCATATCTAATTCGACATATCGTGGCATGATAAAATTTAGATTTGATTCATCTATCTAGTTTTTAGCAACACATGCAAAATTGCATGTAAATTTTTTTTTCTGTTTGTAAAGAGGATGAATTTATCGAAATATAAGAAATAATTTTTCTTTAAATTATTAGTTTAAATCATTTTATTAAATATTTCTTAGTTAGAATAATTTTTTTTTATATTTAAGAAAAAAGTTTTTATCTCAAAAATTGTCCATATAAATTCAGTTATTTTGACTGCTTACGGTATTAATAGTTATTTGTTTAAATGTAAGCAATGCTATGAGAATGTAATTGAAAACCATTAATGGAATAGATATAGAAAAATCTTTTTAAGATACTTACAAAATGTTTGCTTAAATTTTTGTTTGTTTGTTTGTTTGTTTCTTATGGCACTAAGGCCTGAGGGGGACGTCTCTTATTTTTTATAGCAGCGCCAACTAGGGCCAAGAGTACGACTTTGCCACTCACGCATCACTCATTCGCTTGCACAACCCCTTTTTACAGGGGGGCTCATTCACACATCTCACAGATAGAACAACAGAAGAACAACCATGCCCAAACCGGGACTCGAACCCGGGACGCCCAGATCACGGGGAAGACGCGCTACCCCTATGCCAGGACGCCGGCTTAAATTTTTGTAATTTTATATACTAACATTCTTTAAAAACAAAGTTATTTTGATGAATAGTCATTAATATTTTGAAAAATAGAAAGTAAAAATTACAAGAATATTTTTGCAATTTCGGATCATTAAAATACTTGAATATGAATTACATAATATTATAGTTCTTGAACATTTATCGCCATGCGTCGAATTCATTGAGAATTTATTGTAATTAAATTTACATGGAAACGAAACAGTAAAGCTCTTAATTTAAACTTTTGTCATTTTATGCCCTAAAATTTATTATAAAAATATGGAACACAGTTTTTAAAAAAGGAAACACAGTTTGATGAGGAGAAATTAATTAATTATTAATTGAGGAGAAATTAATTAAGAAAATTTAATTATTAAAGGAATATTTGTAATAATCATAGCATAAAATAATATTATATTTCTTGAGAATTAAAAAAAATTCATTCAGTGAATTTTCTAATTATTTTCTAGATAAAATATGAATGTATATATAATTTTACAATGAGGCAAATCCATCAAAACTTATTTTAAACGCTGTCTATGGGTTAATATTCTTTAAATATTATAAGTTATTGAATAAAATATTGTAAATTTGTTGATTACCTCAAACCCAAAGATTTACTGATTGACCCAGAAATATTGTTTATTTGTTAATTAAACCAAAGAAAATGTTTAAAATTAAGTTTTATGAATTACTTTTATTTGAAAAGATATATTAAAATGAGATATATAAGTGATATGAAAGTAACCATCTTTAACTTTTATTAAAACTTTTTTTAAAAACATATCACTATATCCATAAAAATAATGCTATAATATAGATTCATGTAGTGAGGAACGTTTTAAATTTTCCTGACACTGCCTCATTTATTTGAGACACATTAGTTAAAAAAAAATATTAAGGGAATCCTAAAACGTGTGGACGCGGTAATTAATTTTAAATTATATTTTTATGGCTTCCAAATTGTTCTGCTTCTTATTCGAACATGCCAAAAATAACAAGATACTAAATAGTTTGAATGCATAACAATTTTTTCTTTGAAACTGAGCGCATTATTATAATATTTTAAAAGCGTGTTTCATATGCTAGATTATCATCACTTTCTTTCTTCACCGAGTATTCGCATATTTACTATCAAGTTAATTATCTCAGAATTTCTAAAAATGTCTTGAAAAGAATCCAAAGTACTTCAATGTTTGCAAAATGTATAATTTCTTGAAAAATTTTGATCTAAAATTTTTGATAGCAAACGATGTTTTCGAAGAGCATTAATACATTAGGTTTTCTAACTAATTTTGTATGAATAGATAATTCAATGCACTCCTATTTTGTCTCTAGTAATTAAATTTATTAATTTCCTGTTATTACTATTTTATTTTTTATGTTATGATACTATTTTATTTACTGATGATTACTATTTTATTTTTATGTTATTATTATTTTATTTCACAGTTTAACTATAAATAAGTTGCCTACTTTAATTTCTGTCAAATTAACTAATTTTTAAACTTTTACTGACAGATACTTACATCTATACAGAGAAACTTAAGTCTGACACTTATAGATGTAATGACAAGTGTAATATTGCATTTTATATAAATTTTAGCCCCATCATTCTTAGAAAAAAAGTAGTAACAGGATATTCTTTAAAAAATATTGCTTTGTTTACCAATATATTTGTTTGCCAATATTGTATTTTTAATAGAATATTTATCTCTAATAGTTTACAAATTAAAAACAGCTTGAGATAAGGTACCTTTTGTGATAGACGCCTTACAAAATTCAACGGTAAAGGTATTTTTGAAAAATAATTAGTATCATTCTTTGTTAAATAATAATTGTTTATTATGAGTTTCTAATAACTTCATATATAAATATTTCAAAGTTCAAAATCACATAATTGGCAGACAAATAAACCCAGAATGACAAGTGAAAATTACATATCGTTATTTTTCAACATTTCAAAGGTATTCTTAGAAATTAGAGAGTTACTTGGAAAAAAAGGTATCGGGAAGTGAAATTTGTATCCATCCGAATTTGCACAGTTATTGTTTGGTACCTTTATGATATTATTCTATATTTTGAATGTCAGGTAATATTATAAATATATCATAACATCAAGGACCTTATCCTCTTCGAAAATACCATTGCCTAAGGGACCTTAGAGAATTAAATTTGTCCTTTTTAAAAGAAAAAACAAGAAAATCACAATAGCCTGATGGACAGCAAAAATTCATACATTCTGAGACGCATTAATCTACAAATTTCATTTTTAATCTACAAGTTATAATCTTGATTCAAACAAAGGTTAGAGGATTAGAATCATAACTTTCTTCTTATGATGCATTTAATTAGTCATGTCGTGACTTTATCCATTAGAGAAGCAGGGAAGGAAGCTATAAATTTTGCGAAAAATGCTTTGTTTCACTATGTTAATATACAAATTGTTGCCATTTTTGCTGATAAAATTTTCATAATTTTTTTAATGATCGTTAATTTAATGCCCAAAAAATAAAATTTTATCAATTTACTAACTTAGCACCTTCACGTTTAAAAACATGTTTATATTTAATAACTTTTTATTATTTTAAACTCTTAATATTTCATTGACCAATTTCCAGATTTCAACACAAGCATTATGCAAATTAGAACATAAAAAATAATTAAAACCAGGAGCAATGGTCTCTTTGAAACTTTCTCGCATCTGTTATGCCAGAGAAAGCCTTACAGGGAACTGGCGTACAGCTCTTACGAAATATTAGCTTTTGCATGAATTTAACATTGAAACTGAGTCTATCTTGTCTTCCTTGGCAAGTTATTTGAAGATTAATTTCTGGCATTTTGTAATAGTATCCAACAACAGAATTTATGTTTTAAACATATTTTTTTATTCGATTGAAGCAAAATTTTGACTCAAAACTGCACTTGTAGTCACAAAATTCCGTACCAAATTTGATATACTTATATCATTGTGTTTTTTGAATTATTGAGTTTTACTTATTTCTGAAAGTACATACTCACAGACAGTTGGATTTGGCTCAAAATTTTACAGGTTTCTGCACTATAGATGTTAAATCAGTGTACCAATCTTATCTATCTAACTTTCTTCCTGTTAATTTATATTCGAACAGTCGGACAGAGGACTTCCTCTGAACAGATTTTATTCAAAATGAAATAGAAATCCGCAAATTTGATGTAAATACCGTATTACAAATTTCAACTATTTAGCTCAAATCGTTTCTGAGTTATCTTTGTCACAGACAAACAGAAGGACATTTTCTAAAAAATGTGAACTTGGGGAGGTCTAAGACTTGGGGATTCGTCAAAATCTCGAAGTCGATTTTTTGACGATTATCATACTTTCTCTACACTACATATACGGGAAAGTAAAAGAAATCAGTAATTTGCTCGAAGAAAAGTAAATGGAAATTTATACTAAAAAAAGAATGATTGGAACTTCATAAAACGAAGCTGTTGTGGAATAAATTCAACACACATAAAAGAGTATTATTATTAAAAAAATCTATATATTAAGAGAAGGAGGCTCTCATTCAGAAACAAAATCCCTTAAAACGTCTTTTGCATTAGAAATAATAGAATACTTCATACCAAAAACTGGCAGCCATAAAAACGAAAAAGGAAGCTCAAAATAATAATAAAAGACTTCAAGCCTGGAGTTGGCTGAAAGGTATATTCTTGAATTATTCGTTATTTCATCGCTATTGATTTAGAGAAAAGAGCCTCTACTTCCATAATGCAGGATCTATTACATAATAAGCATTTCTCATACTTATGAAATTTGCATTTCATTTTATTTTCTAAATATAATGTTACGGAATATCCGGGGTTCGTTTGGATAGTGGGAGTTATATGGTGTGGAGAACACTCACTCAGTAGGCGGCAGTAGAAAATAAAACAACGACGTTTATTTACACGAAGACGCACAGGACAACACAAAGACGACAACTATATACAGCACACAATTATCTTCAGCCGAGACTTGCAGACAACAGCACACAACGGATTCCAATGCAGACCGTAGCGCACAATTTAATTCAGCACTCACTTGACTCCGTCACTGCTCCGCTAATCTCTGGAAGGCCAGTTCTTTCTGTCGATTCCGACTACTCTTCGACTTCACTGGTCTACGACTCAATTCACCGTCTGTTCACAACTACGACGACTCCACTGGTTCACGACCACTCTTCTCCGTCGCTTCCGACTACTCAATTCACCACTGGTTCACCACTCTACTAACCACGACGACTCTGGTTCACTCTACTCTGCTCTGCCGCTTCCGACTTCTTCTCAATTTACCGCCCCGGTTCACGACTTCCCGGCAGCTGCGGCTGCTTCCTTTTATAGGTCTCAGGAGGCGGGGCTAAACGCCTCTCAACCAATCAGGAACGTTCGAGGCGTATCTCCGTTCCTACTCGATGGATCGGGAAAATTCTCGATGTTTCGGGTATAATCTATTTTGGCGCCAAAGTCGTCGCCAAGTCGCCAAATGGTCGCCAAGTTTGTCGCCATGCTCTGGAT
Organism: Argiope bruennichi; assembly: GCF_947563725.1. NCBI lineage: Eukaryota > Metazoa > Arthropoda > Arachnida > Araneae > Araneidae > Argiope > Argiope bruennichi. The sequence continues at coordinate 92,185,432 of NC_079153.1, forward strand.
CCTCCTATGGAACCAGCTATGCTGGGAAGCCGCATCACAGGTTCGTAACAATAACTTCCGATAGTAATCTATGATATTGTCTGTGTGTATCAAATTTGAATTAGCTTACGTTGACAACAAAATTTAAGGAGATGGATTTATAGATATCGATGATAACAGTATTTTTAAAAAGTTAAATGTATTCTTGATGAATTCGCAATATTTATATTATACTATATCAGAATTTTAAGCCCAATTGATATATTCGAAAATAAAGTTTCATGATATTTCTGATTTGAAAATTCTTTTGAGCATTATGAAAATGCAAAATATAAGGAAGTTATGAATACAATTCTATCATGGATAGCATCAAATGTTGAAAGTTAATTCGGAACTTTTACAATGCAATTATTAGATTACTTATATAATGTAATTTTGAATGGTTACATTTTCTGCTTTTTTCTCATTTAATACTGTTACGAATTCTGAGTTTTTTTAATTTGTTAGTCGATGAAGAAACAGTTCTTTAGTAACGAACGACGACTTTTATTAAACAAGAAGAAACACATATACAGACAACAAATATATAGTCGAGATTAACCCACTTAATACACAGAAGAATACTACAACAAACAATAGCCCACAATTAGTAATCGGTAGTAATAAAACCACAGCACACAAAGCGGCTAAACAAAATTCAGCAGCAGGAGGGAATCTTCATAGCTACTCTCCACGATCTCTCCAAACGTCTGCAAATCCCCACTGTCTCCTCGCTTTAGCTGTATCCAACTACCGACTCACTACTAGATGACTGGCTGCCTCTATAATAAACACCAGGATTCGGCACACAGCTCAATTCAGCAACCAATCGAGCTCCACATAACGCTTGCGCTTCGCTGAACAGATACAACTATTCGCTATGCGACTCGAAACCTTTCGGCCACTCTTTTCTCGACACGACTGTCTTTGTCTTGAGACTGCCAGCCTTTTATAGTTCCCGGAACCGGGCAGAGAATGTTCTGGAACAATCTGGCATATATCGGTTCCTCTTGGAACTATCACCAAAATTCTGGAAAATTCCAGCATTATCTATTTTGTCGCCAAATGGTCACCAAGTTTGTCGCCAAGCCCTGAGATTACTGATTTGACATCAGATCAGCGTCCAACAGAGCTGATAGCAAAACGGTATTTCCAGTGATTGAACTAACCGTGCTGGGAAGCAACATTGCAGATTTGTAACAATACATATTTTCACAAGCAAAAGAATAAAATGAACTTCCGAAAAAATAATTATAGCTGTTTTAAATTTATTGTTACTCTAATTGTGTTTTAAGCTTATTTTGAAAGCTTGTGTAGCTTATACGACTCTGTTTCAGATAAACAAAGAATTACAATATAATAAATTTTCTAAATGGTTGGTATTTCTTTTTTGAAAGTAATCAAATTTTGGAACCCGCTGTAAACTAATTTCATATGACTTCAAATATATAAAGCTTTACCATTTTTTTAGCCATTTTAACACATAAATTATAACTCTACGCTGGAATCCTAACCTTATTTCCGACTCCAGAAAGCCTTACATTCATCGCATTCGAAGAAAACAAAAGCAAAACCATCGTCTAACTAATTAGTGAAGAAAACAAACCTGAAAAGTTCTTGGCAAGTGCAGACACCAAAAGCAGCTCCTTCCTAAATAATTACTTCGCAAAACAACCGTACTTAACATAATTCTTATTCCCCTCTTAGTTTTATTCTTTCTGTTCCTCATTAAAAAGCATTACTGAAGACACCAATTTCGACTAATAACACTTAACATATGAAAATGTTGCAACCCAAATTATGAGGGAAAAGTTTTCACCAGAGCCTGCTCCAGTTGCATCTTAATAATTCTGAATTATAAAGTACTTAAATCAGCGGGGCATACTCATGGATCTTGGCAATTTACAAATCTTTTGGCTTTCAGTTCCGAGACGGAGGTAATGCAATTCAGTACAGCTTGTATTCAACATGCTCGCTGGAGATATCGTTTTACATAGGACACTGTTTACCTTTTGTTTCTAGTAGCGGTTGGTGGCTAAAGATATGTATGAAGGAGTAATTGAATCTCGGTTTTGTATACATGGCTTGAGGCATTTATAAATTCTTCTGAAAGTATAACATATACCTTCTTTTAAAATTCTATTTTAAGTATGCTTAGTATGCAGGATTTTGAAAGTTTATATAAGAGGGAATTTTAATAGCAATGTAGATTTGTGGAAATTTGAAAAATTCTTTTTATACCAATGTTTGCCTTCTTTGCCAAAGGCTGATGATCAGATTCCACCAACGATTATTTATATATAATTTCGTGTTCTCAGAGGTTTTTATAAATACTTTTGAAAGTATAACATATACCTTCCTTTAAAATTCTCATTTAAGTATATTTAGTATGCAGAGAATGATGAAAGTAGATATAAGAGGGAATTTTAATTTATATTTTATTTATTTATAGATAATTTTGCGTTCTCAGAGGTTTTTATAAATTCTTTTGAAAGTATAACATATACCTTCCTTTAAACATCTCATTTTAGTAGCTTAGTATGCAGAGAATGATGAAAGTAGATATGAGAGGGTATTTTAATTTATATTTTATTTAATTATTTATAGATAATTTTGCGTTCTCAGAGGTTTTCATAAATTCTTTTGAAAGTATAACATATACCTTCTTTAAACATCTCATTTTAGTATGCTTAGTATGCAGAGAATGATGAAAGTAGATATGAGAGGGTATTTTAATTTATATTTTATTTAATTATTTATAGATAATTTTGCGTTCTCAGAGGTTTTCATAAATTCTTCTGAAAGTATAACATATACCTTCCTTTAAACATCTCATTTTAGTATGCTTAGTATGCAGAGAATGATGAAAGTAGATATTAGAGGGTATTTTAATTTACATTTTATTTAATTATTTATAGATAATTTTGCGTTCTCAGAGGTTTTTATAAATTCTTTTGAAAGTATAACATATACCTTCCTTTAAACATCTCATTTTAGTATGCTTAGTATGCAGAGAATGATGAAAGTAGATATGAGAGGGTATTTTAATTTATATTTTATTTAATTATTTATAGATAATTTTGCGTTCTCAGAGGTTTTCATAAATTCTTTTGAAAGTATAACATATACCTTCCTTTAAACATCTCATTTTAGTATGCTTAGTATGCAGAGAATGATGAAAGTAGATATTAGAGGGAATTTTAATAGCAATGTAGATTTGTGGATATTTGAAAAATTCTTTTTATACCAATGTTTACCTTCTTTGCCAAAGGTTGGTGATCAGATTCCACCAACGATTATTTATATATAATTAAGTGTTTCCAAAAATTTTGTTTCTCGAGCATTTATAAAAGTATAACATATACCTTCTTTTAAACTTCTCATTTTAGTATGTTTTGTATGAAGAGAATGATGAAAGTAGATATAAGAGGGAATTTTAATTTATATTTTATTTATTTATAGATAATTTTGCGTTCTCAGAGGTTTTTATAAATTCTTTTGAAAGTATAACATATACCTTCCTTTAATTACATCTCATTTTAGTATGCTTAGTATGCAGAGAATGATGAAAGTAGATATGAGAGGGTATTTTAATTTATATTTTATTTAATTATTTATAGATAATTTTGCGTTCTCAGAGGTTTTCATAAATTCTTTTGAAAGTATAACATATACCTTCCTTTAAACATCTCATTTTAGTATGCTTAGTATGAAGAGAATGATGAAAGTAGATATGACAGGGTATTTTAATTTATATTTTATTTAATTATTTATAGATAATTTTGCGTTCTCAGAGGTTTTCATAAATTCTTCTGAAAGTATAACATATACCTTCCTTTAAACATCTCATTTTAGTATGCTTAGTATGCAGAGAATGATGAAAGTAGATATTAGAGGGTATTTTAATTTATATTTTTTTTAATTATTTATAGATAATTTTGCGTTCTCAGAGGTTTTTATAAATTCTTTTGAAAGTATAACATTTACCTTCCTTTAAACATCTCATTTTAGTATGCTTAGTATGCAGAGAATGATGAAAGTAGATATGAGAGGGTATTTTAATTTATATTTTATTTAATTATTTATAGATAATTTTGCGTTCTCAGAGGTTTTCATAAATTCTTTTGAAAGTATAACATATACCTTCCTTTAAACATCTCATTTTAGTATGCTTAGTATGCAGAGAATGATGAAAGTAGATATGACAGGGTATTTTAATTTATATTTTATTTAATTATTTATAGATAATTTTGCGTTCTCAGAGGTTTTCATAAATTCTTCTGAAAGTATAACATATACCTTCCTTTAAACATCTCATTTTAGTATGCTTAGTATGCAGAGAATGATGAAAGTAGATATTAGAGGGTATTTTAATTTATATTTTTTTTAATTATTTATAGATAATTTTGCGTTCTCAGAGGTTTTTATAAATTCTTTTGAAAGTATAACATTTACCTTCCTTTAAACATCTCATTTTAGTATGCTTAGTATGCAGAGAATGATGAAAGTAGATATGAGAGGGTATTTTAATTTATATTTTATTTAATTATTTATAGATAATTTTGCGTTCTCAGAGGTTTTCATAAATTCTTTTGAAAGTATAACATATACCTTCCTTTAAACATCTCATTTTAGTATGCTTAGTATGCAGAGAATGATGAAAGTAGATATTAGAGGGAATTTTAATAGCAATGTAGATTTGTGGATATTTGAAAAATTCTTTTTATACCAATGTTTACCTTGTTTGCCAAAGGTTGGTGATCAGATTCCACCAACGATTATTTATATATAATTAAGTGTTTCCAAAAATTTTGTTTCTCGAGCATTTATAAAAGTATAACATATACCTTCTTTTAAACTTCTCATTTTAGTATGTTTTGTATGAAGAGAATGATGAAAGTAGATATGAGAGGGTATTTTAATTTATATTTTATTTAATTATTTATAGATAATTTTGCGTTCTCAGAGGTTTTTATAAATTCTTTTGAAAGTATAACATATACCTTCCTTTAAACATCTCATTTTAGTATGCTTAGTATGCAGAGAATGATGAAAGTAGATCTTAGAGGGTATTTTAATTTATATTTTATTTAATTATTTATAGATAATTTTGCGTTCTCAGAGGTTTTTATAAATTCTTTTGAAAGTATAACATATACCTTCCTTTAAACATCTCATTTTAGTATGCTTAGTATGCAGAGAATGATGAAAGTAGATATGAGAGGGTATTTTAATTTATATTTTATTTAATTATTTATAGATAATTTTGCGTTCTCAGAGGTTTTCATAAATTCTTTTGAAAGTATAACATATACCTTCCTATAAACATCTCATTTTAGTATGCTTAGTATGCAGAGAATGATGAAAGTAGATATTAGAGGGAATTTTAATAGCAATGTAGATTTGTGGATATTTGAAAAATTCTTTTTATACCAATGTTTACCTTCTTTGCCAAAGGTTGGTGATCAGATTCCACCAACGATTATTTATATATAATTAAGTGTTTCCAAAAATTTTGTTTCTCGAGCATTTATAAAAGTATAACATATACCTTCTTTTAAACTTCTCATTTTAGTATGTTTTGTATGAAGAGAATGATGAAAGTAGATATAAGAGGGAATTTTAATTTATATTTTATTTATTTATAGATAATTTTGCGTTCTCAGAGGTTTTTATAAATTCTTTTGAAAGTATAACATATACCTTCCTTTAAACATCTCATTTTAGTATGCTTAGTATGCAGAGAATGATGAAAGTAGATATGAGAGGGTATTTTAATTTATATTTTATTTAATTATTTATAGATAATTTTGCGTTCTCAGAGGTTTTCATAAATTCTTTTGAAAGTATAACATATACCTTCCTTTAAACATCTCATTTTAGTATGCTTAGTATGCAGAGAATGATGAAAGTAGATATGAGAGGGTATTTTAATTTATATTTTATTTAATTATTTATAGATAATTTTGCGTTCTCAGAGGTTTTCATAAATTCTTTTGAAAGTATAACATATACCTTCCTTTAAACATCTCATTTTAGTATGCTTAGTATGCAGAGAATGATGAAAGTAGATATTAGAGGGAATTTTAATAGCAATGTAGATTTGTGGATATTTGAAAAATTCTTTTTATACCAATGTTTACCTTCTTTGCCAAAGGTTGGTGATCAGATTCCACCAACGATTATTTATATATAATTAAGTGTTTCCAAAAATTTTGTTTCTCGAGCATTTATAAAAGTATAACATATACCTTCTTTTAAACTTCTCATTTTAGTATGTTTTGTATGAAGAGAATGATGAAAGTAGATATGAGAGGGTATTTTAATTTATATTTTATTTAATTATTTATAGATAATTTTGCGTTCTCAGAGGTTTTCATAAATTCTTTTGAAAGTATAACATATACCTTCCTTTAAACATCTCATTTTAGTATGCTTAGTATGCAGAGAATGATGAAAGTAGATATGAGAGGGTATTTTAATTTATATTTTATTTAATTATTTATAGATAATTTTGCGTTCTCAGAGGTTTTCATAAATTCTTTTGAAAGTATAACATATACCTTCCTTTAAACATCTCATTTTAGTATGCGTAGTATGCAGAGAATGATGAAAGTAGATATTAGAAGGAATTTTAATAGCAATGTAGATTTGTGGATATTTGAAAAATTCTTTTTATACCAATGTTTACCTTCTTTGCCAAAGGTTGGTGATCAGATTCCACCAACGATCATTTATATATAATTAAGTGTTTCCAAAAATTTTGTTTCTCGAGCATTTATAAAAGTATAACATATACCTTCTTTTAAACTTCTCATTTTAGTATGTTTTGTATGAAGAGAATGATGAAAGTAGATATGAGAGGGTATTTTAATTTATATTTTATTTAATTATTTATAGATAATTTTGCGTTCTCAGAGGTTTTTATAAATTCTTTTGAAAGTATAACATATACCTTCCTTTAAACATCTCATTTTAGTATGCTTAGTATGCAGAGAATGATGAAAGTAGATATTAGAGGGTATTTTAATTTATATTTTATTTAATTATTTATAGATAATTTTGCGTTCTCAGAGGTTTTTATAAATTCTTTTGAAAGTATAACATATACCTTCCTTTAAACATCTCATTTTAGTATGCTTAGTATGCAGAGAATGATGAAAGTAGATATGAGAGGGTATTTTAATTTATATTTTATTTAATTATTTATAGATAATTTTGCGTTCTCAGAGGTTTTTATAAATTCTTTTGAAAGTATAACATATACCTTCCTTTAAACATCTCATTTTAGTATGCTTAGTATGCAGAGAATGATGAAAGTAGATATGAGAGGGTATTTTAATTTATATTTTATTTAATTATTTATAGATAATTTTGCGTTCTCAGAGGTTTTTATAAATTCTTTTGAAAGTATAACATATACCTTCCTTTAAACATCTCATTTTAGTATGCTTAGTATGCAGAGAATGATGAAAGTAGATATGAGAGGGTATTTTAATTTATATTTTATTTAATTATTTATAGATAATTTTGCGTTCTCAGAGGTTTTTATAAATTCTTTTGAAAGTATAACATATACCTTCCTTTAAACATCTCATTTTAGTATGCTTAGTATGCAGAGAATGATGAAAGTAGATATGAGAGGGTATTTTAATTTATATTTTATTTAATTATTTATAGATAATTTTGCGTTCTCAGAGGTTTTTATAAATTCTTTTGAAAGTATAACATATACCTTCCTTTAAACATCTCATTTTAGTATGCTTAGTATGCAGAGAATGATGAAAGTAGATATGAGAGGGTATTTTAATTTATATTTTATTTAATTATTTATAGATAATTTTGCGTTCTCAGAGGTTTTTATAAATTCTTTTGAAAGTATAACATATACCTTCCTTTAAACATCTCATTTTAGTATGCTTAGTATGCAGAGAATGATGAAAGTAGATATTAGAGGGTATTTTAATTTATATTTTATTTAATTATTTATAGATAATTTTGCGTTCTCAGAGGTTTTTATAAATTCTTTTGAAAGTATAACATATACCTTCCTTTAAACATCTCATTTTAGTATGCTTAGTATGCAGAGAATGATGAAAGTAGATATGAGAGGGTATTTTAATTTATATTTTATTTAATTATTTATAGATAATTTTGCGTTCTCAGAGGTTTTCATAAATTCTTTTGAAAGTATAACATATACCTTCCTTTAAACATCTCATTTTAGTATGCTTAGTATGCAGAGAATGATGAAAGTAGATATTAGAGGGAATTTTAATAGCAATGTAGATTTGTGGATATTTGAAAAATTCTTTTTATACCAATGTTTACCTTCTTTGCCAAAGGTTGGTGATCAGATTCCACCAACGATTATTTATATATAATTAAGTGTTTCCAAAAATTTTGTTTCTCGAGCATTTATAAAAGTATAACATATACCTTCTTTTAAACTTCTCATTTCAGTATGTTTTGTATGAAGAGAATGATGAAAGTAGATATGAGAGGGTATTTTAATTTATATTTTATTTAATTATTTATAGATAATTTTGCGTTCTCAGAGGTTTTTATAAATTCTTTTGAAAGTATAATATATACCTTCCTTTAAACATCTCATTTTAGTATGCTTAGTATGCAGAGAATGATGAAAGTAGATATTAGAGGGTATTTTAATTTATATTTTATTTAATTATTTATAGATAATTTTGCGTTCTCAGAGGTTTTTATAAATTCTTTTGAAAGTATAACATATACCTTCCTTTAAACATCTCATTTTAGTATGCTTAGTATGCAGATAATGATGAAAGTAGATATGAGAGGCTATTTTAATTTATATTTTATTTAATTATTTATAGATAATTTTGCGTTCTCAGAGGTTTTCATAAATTCTTTTGAAAGTATAACATATACCTTCCTTTAAACATCTCATTTTAGTATGCTTAGTATGCAGAGAATGATGAAAGTAGATATTAGAGGGAATTTTAATAGCAATGTAGATTTGTGGATATTTGAAAAATTCTTTTTATACCAATGTTTACCTTCTTTGCCAAAGGTTGGTGATCAGATTCCACCAACGATTATTTATATATAATTAAGTGTTTCCAAAAATTTTGTTTCTCGAGCATTTATAAAAGTATAACATATACCTTCTTTTAAACTTCTCATTTTAGTATGCTTTGTATGAAGAGAATGATGAAAGTAGATATGAGAGGGTATTTTAATTTATATTTTATTTAATTATTTATAGATAATTTTGCGTTCTCAGAGGTTTTCATAAATTCTTTTGAAAGTATAACATATACCTTCCTTTAAACATCTCATTTTAGTATGCTTAGTATGCAGAGAATGATGAAAGTAGATATGAGAGGGTATTTTAATTTATATTTTATTTAATTATTTATAGATAATTTTGCGTTCTCAGAGGTTTTCATAAATTCTTTTGAAAGTATAACATATACCTTCCTTTAAACATCTCATTTTAGTATGCTTAGTATGCAGAGAATGATGAAAGTAGATATGAGAGGGTATTTTAATTTATATTTTATTTAATTATTTATAGATAATTTTGCGTTCTCAGAGGTTTTCATAAATTCTTTTGAAAGTATAACATATACCTTCCTTTAAACATCTCATTTTAGTATGCTTAGTATGCAGAGAATGATGAAAGTAGATATGAGAGGGTATTTTAATTTATATTTAATTTAATTATTTATAGATAATTTTGCGTTCTCAGAGGTTTTCATAAATTCTTTTGAAAGTATAACATATACCTTCCTTTAAACATCTCATTTTAGTATGCTTAGTATGCAGAGAATGATGAAAGTAGATATTAGAGGGAATTTTAATAGCAATGTAGATTTGTGGATATTTGAAAAATTCTTTTTATACCAATGTTTACCTTCTTTGCCAAAGGTTGGTGATCAGATTCCACCAACGATTATTTATATATAATTAAGTGTTTCCAAAAATTTTGTTTCTCGAGCATTTATAAAAGTATAACATATACCTTCTTTTAAACTTCTCATTTTAGTATGTTTTGTATGAAGAGAATGATGAAAGTAGATATTAGAGGGAATTTTAATTGCAACGTAAAATTTGTGGGAATCTGAAAAATTCTTTTTATAGCAATATTTATCTCTTTTGTCGAAGGTTGATGGTTGGATTTCATCAACGATTATTTGTATATAATTTAGTGTTATCAGAGGTTTTGTCTTTCGAGGCATTTATAAATTCTTTCGAAAGTATAACATATGCTTTCTTTTCCCGTTTAAGTATTCTTAATACGCAGAATGAAAAAAAGTAGATATAAGAGGGAATTTTAATAGCTAAGAAATCTGAAAAGTTTTTTTTTACAATGTTTATCTTTTTTTGCCAAAAACTGATGATTGGATTCCGATATATTTACTATAATTAGTCTTATAAATCTTTTTTTACTAATCAATTACAAAACTTAAAACTTATTTAAAATTTTTAGTTTCTAGTATAAAAATTTATTTTGTTTATAAACTTTTCTTAACCTTCTTCCCCCCTTAATTAATAAAATATGCTTAGATATAATTATTTTTAAAAGTGAAAAAAAAGCCTAGTTCACTAACAGAGAATCACAATTTTCTCTATGCACATATGAATTCCTATGATGGACGTTTGCATAGGGATGAATTAACGAATTTAATCCAGCGTTTAGTCTAGACCTTTATCGTAGTTTCTATACTATTGATATTTTAGTTTAGTAACTATTGCTATAACAATGTAAATGCGGTAAATGGAATCAATTTACAGGGAATGCACAGCATCAAAGAATAGAATCAATTTATAATGTAGTTAGAAGGCATATGTTTACATTATGAAATCAATTAAATGTTTTAACAGAAGTCTAATGATATTTTTGCTGTTTCAAATAGCAAAATCCGTTGTTTTATTCTGAAAGAGGAAATTGTTTTGGCTACCTGTCAATGACTGTAACAATTAACTATTTTATTAAATTCGATAATGTTAAGCGAGATTTCATTGTTCAAAAATTTATCAAATTCGAATGCAAACCGTTCCCAAAGTTGGAGAATTGGAATTTAAAATGTATACATTTAAAAGATTATAAATTTGTTTTATTAATATTTGTTCTCTAACATTGTGCATTAAAAATCTTTTCGGTAGTCTGAAATTCTGCAATCTACACCTATATTTTTTATTATATATTATTGATTAAAAATTTTTATTGAAGAAATGGGCGGTTTTTGTTTTCATTTTAATAATGATATACCTGGAGACAAAAGTTTCTAATTCGAAAAATTAAAAAAAAAAGATAAATAAATAATTTTATGGATTAATCTTTTTGAATATACCTATTTTTTATCATAAATACGTTTGGTAAAAAGTTTGTCTGCTCAGATTATTGAATTTTTAGCCACTGAAACGCTTAATATAAGATGCATTTAAAAAAAAAAACGTCAATATGTTTTTGATACGATTGAAAAATGTGAATTTAAATGAATCAATCTTTTAAAAATTAATGGTGAGCAAATTAAATAAATATATATGCTATAAAAAACGAAGTAAAAATATTGCTCTAATTATTTCCATATTATTTTCTTATTTGCTGCCTTATTATTTCCAAAGGAGATCCTTTTAACCTTAATTTTACACTGGCAAACGCACACTGTTGAGTGCTTTGATAGGTATGTTTACGTTTCATTTTAAGATAATTTCAGAATGAAATCAAAGTAAATTAAAAAAAAAATTAAACTATAAAATTGCACGGATATAAAATTGATATAAATAAAAGGTTTTTTTTTTAATTTTACGATAAATAAAAAAATTATTTTTGGGAAATAATAGTTTTGGAAGATATGAATATCAGTTTTTATGGGCAAGTCATATCAATTATTCATCTGACGGTGGTTACGCCTATTTTTGCACTTAAACTTTGTTTGAATTCAAAATGATGAACGGTTGTTTCTAAGATTTTGACTTCTTTTACATACTTTTCCCTTTGTCTGAATGGTGTTTTTCATGAAACGACGAACCCACATCCCAGAAATATTAATAATAGCTTACAGCTCCATTAATAGTTATGGAGAATTGAAGTAAGTGCAGCTATAAATGAGGCAATCTGAGATGTTTGTATAAAGTTTTGTTTACATTTGACTGTTGCCATTCATCAGTAAGTAATAAGAGCGATTTCTGCACCATGCACGTTAGTATTTTAAATGTATAGATTTTTCACGTGCTTCTTCTTCTTCGCACAGAAAATTGATATTAAGAAAAATATAAGAACAGAAGCTAATCCTATCCAGCCGTAAAGCACAAGAGAAAAAATCCGATGATTCCGATCCAACTCTGTCACATTAAGGACCTCCTGACACCAAACGCAGTATGGGGATAATTTTGATACTATCTGCAATTAAAAGTACTAATAGTTTAGCTCATTTTAGTATCGGTAGAAATTTAGATGTGATATCCTAATCTGTATTCTTAGGGATAAACTTGTGGTGAAAGCTTATAAGCCAGATAACAGCAAAGGGACACGAGTAATTACTTTTGTCTTGTGGTCTTGTTACTCGGTTGCGAACCACAAGGTCCCAGGTTCTATCCTCGCTCATAGCAATTCGCTACATTGGTAACTCGGACATGATCACCAAAGTACTCTACCTCCAGTGAGTCGGAGGTAAGACGAACGATATGGCTGTTGAGTGATGATGTATTAGCTGTTGAGTCTAATGCGCCTGTACGCATTTGAGTTGCGCCAAGCGTTATTGCGAGCGTGTGTGGGTGAGTGGATGCTGTTGCGTCAAGTGAGTCTGACGACTTTGTGTTGCTGCGTCGTGAATCTGACGACTTCGGGTTGCTGTGTGTAGATGGCGCCACAGCAGCTGTACAAAGATTGAAGGTTCAGCGCCCGAGGTCACCAAAGTAGCGGAGGTTGAATTGGTTAGGATAGAACCTGGGACCTCGTATAAAGTAACCACAAGGTCCCAGGTTCTATCCTCGCTCATAACAATCCGCTATAAACTATTCGAAAACTCCCAGATAAATCCAGGAAAAAAAATTGATAGGATCTGCAACACAATACTTGGCACTCAATTTGAATTAAGAATCTACTCCATTTCTATTCAAATATACTCCACCTTTGTTTTATACTGGATCAAATATTTACTACAAGTGCAGGCGTAGCCTCATGTTTCTCTGTTACTATCTATCGAAACCAAAATGATATTTAAGTTTTCTGATTAAGAATTTCTACTCAGACCTTCAAGATATAATGCAGAAAAAGAGAAAGAAGCGATGAATTTTATTCTATATTAAAGGGACGAAAACTTACTGAAAGAAAAATACTGCCCTCAAAAATTTCTATTGATGAGAAGAGAGCTAATCACATTTCGAGTGGGAAATCTGTGATATACTTTTCATCCTGAGAAAACATTTCCTTTCAGGTTCTGTGATACTCTTCCCATTTCAGTTATATATTAAGGTATAAGCAATCTATCGGAGAAAGAAAATATGCAAATTTTATTTGGATTGAAAGTGAAGGAACACATAAGTAGCATTTTTAAAACTAAAAACGAATAGAAAAAATAAGTATAAATAGCAGGGCCTCTAAATTTCCAGTTTTCTGTAAACAAATTACTGTTTTTTGTAGCGTGAATTTCATAGCTTTCTTCAGTTTCTATATAGCTGAAAAATTGGTTTTATTTTGCCATTGTTAGTTTAAGAAAAAAATGTTTATGAAATTCTTGGTATATTTTGTCTTCAAAGTAGTTTACTTAAATTAGTTTACAAAAGTGAATACATGTATAGTGAGTATATGTATGTATTCAAATAATTCTCTTATTAAAGACAGATACAATTTCGACGAAATAATTATATGTTGGCTTCGGAGCCGAAAGTTAATTTGAAGTGTTATTCATATGAACTTAGTAAATAATTTTCAGAACTTATAACATAAAAAAAAAAATTCTTAAAAGGAAATATTAAAATTAAAAGGAAATATTAAAAGGATTTATTATGTTTATATGTCTATTTTCTCATAACCTTTATATTTTCAACTAACTGGAGACAATGAGTGTTGCTCGTTCTTTAAAACGTCAATGGTTTGATATTTTTTTCAGTATAAGAAAAACACAGTATAATCTTGAATTATTTTATATTCAGAACAAAATATTTCATAAAGAAACGATTGAGTTTTGATTTATTGTTTTGAGATCTGCATGCTAAATTTTAAAAATTTGTTTGGCATCAGGATTAGAAATTTAATTAACTTATCTACGAAAAATTTGTTCGTTAAATAATTTTGCTCTATGATTTAATGAATATAGAAAGATCTAACACGTGAAACTAAATAATGTTACGAAAATCGTTCTAAGGACGTACGGTAAAAGTCGAGCATGCTTGATAACGAATAATGATATTTTATTTTAGAAAAAAGCGAGAAAATACAGATTGTAAAAAAAAATAGCCGAAACGTATGGAAAAAAAGTGTACATGAAACACTGCGTACACTGGGTGTACATGAAATCAAAATACTCAGAAAAACATTAGATTATTGTATAAGAAACAGCTCAACGTAAAAAAAAAAAAAAAAAAAAAAAAAAAAAACGCAGAGAACTTTCTAGAGAACATTCCAAAAAGATAATCCACCGACTGTCTTCTTTTACATCTATTGTATTTATCTAAGATATATAAAAGGTTACAGAATCCCAAGAATGATTTTTGGATCTCAGCTCATAGCAAAAGCACTGCCGTAATTCTTTTATTTTCGAGAACTGAAATTTTAACATCCAATCTTATCGCTAAGAGGATAGGATAGTGACTTGGCATCCGTTTACTATCCTTTAAAAATATATTCTAGTTTTTCTTCTTTACTATAAGACTAACGTGAGGACAGTATAACAGTATAGCTAATTGGATCTGCAAGGATTATAATTAAAATTTTTCGTAATTTATGTTTAGTTCCTATCTGTTAGAATATTAGTTTATTTTTATGCTATTTTTCAAACTAAATTCACCATGAAAGTAGAATTACTCCATTAGAAGGCAACCATTCTCGTCTCAGTTTGATAAAAATGTAATAAATTGTATTAAATGGATGACAAACATAATGCGAATTATTTTTTACGATCTTACATTATTTAAATATTTTAATTTGAATCAAATATACATATTTTTTAAATTCTTCTTACTGGAAAGTAAGTTTGCATTTTTTTATTTTTGCATTTATTAAAAATGCCTTTTTATTTATTTGATAAAATATATATTAGGTAATTTTATTAGGTAATATTATTAGGTAATTTTTGTATGATTATTGCTTTATAAATTAAATACTTTATTCCATAAATAGAAAAGGGTTTTGGAGTTCAAATTAAAAAAAATATTTATATGAAGACAAAAATATTTAAGGCTTTATTATTGGGAATTAAGAATGTAGGCTTTATTATAGGCAAAGGAATTTACAATTTTAGAGTAATTTTTAAGAACAATTTTTTTTAAATATTTTTCAGGAGCTATTTATTATGCTTCTTTAAGATATTACAGAATAAAATTAACGACATAAAAGCGCAATTGAAAAAAATATCGTTTTAAAGATTGAGTTTTTTAAATGAATTTTATATGATTTAAACATTTTCATTTTTTAAACTAAAATAGATCATATGAAAACATTTAAAATACTCATATATGCTGCAAAATTTTTTATAAATATATTTCTGTTTCATTAGATAAATCAAAATGAATCTTTATCGAATTTATTTACAGCAATAAGAATTTAAAAACAGAATGTTATCACATTAAAATTCAAATATTTTAATAATACAAATACCATAAAATTTAAACAATGTTTACATTCGCATCTAAATGCGGTTATAATAAAATTCTATTTTGATAATTTTTAGAAGGAAATAAACCTTTTTGAAAACTAAGCTAATATTATAATAGAATTAATCTGAATTTTGTTTAAGAAAAGTTGTCCAGTAGAGTATCTTACAAATTCAGTTAGTAATACTGTAATAGCGCTACTAATTAGAATAATCAAGCATCCATTTTTGTATTAACTATAACATGTAGCTTAAAAATCTACGCATATAATCTTCTCAACTTTTTCAATCTACAAACCACTTTATTTACGGTAATGAATACTAAAGAACAAAGCAAAAGCAGAATCAAGGTGCTAATTAGTGAAGAAATATCTGAAAAGACCTCCGCAAGTTCCGACATAGAAAGTTGCCTCCTAAATAATTCTTCGCACAATAACCATACTTAACATATTTCGTATTCCACCCTTCATTTTCTTTTTTCCCACCCTTCATTAAAAAGTAACGTGGAAATTGCCAGTTTTCCCTAACAACACTCAACAAATGAAAACGTTGCAAACCTAACTTACGAGAAATTTTTCGGGAGCTTGGATGCCTGCTCCAATTTCATCTTAATAATTCGGAATTATAAAGTACTTGTTGTTGCTTTTTGCACTTTGCAAATATTTTAAGTTGCAACTCCTAAACATGTTAATCTAATTCAGTGCATTTTTTACCCAACAAGCTCACTGTCGGTATCATTTTACATATAAAACTGTTAACGTCTTGTTTCTATTAGCGGCCGAAAACTAAACATATGAAACGAAGGAGCGATTGAATCGCTTCTATGTGTAGAAAATTCGGAGCAATTATAAATTCTTTTGAAAGAATTATAAATCTCTCTATTAAAACTCTAATTTGAATGAAGAATGACAAGAGATGCAGATGCTGGCGTTTTAATTTCGACGCAATATGTGAAGATATGTGGAAGATTCTTTTCACTCTACCGTTTGCGTTCTTTATCAAACTAGGAGAATTTTCATTCCTCATTAAAATTATTCCGAGTTAATTTTTTATCCTAAGCCACGAATTTCCCATTATGGATATTACAGTTATTCTGATGATTAGATATCACCGATTATATTTGCATTTCATTTTCCATGATTCTTTAAAAACTTGCCCTCAAATTAATTCGTTTTAAAATTTCCCGGGAAGGATTAGAAAAGAACTGAAATTCTTCTGTCAGATTGTGGAATCTTGAATTAACAGGGCCCTAAAATATCTCAAAGCTTATATTGAATTTAATTTATTACCTTTATTGCTAGCTTCGTCAGAGATGGATACAAAATAGTTTTTTTTCCGTTATAATTAATTTCATTAATGCTATTGTTACAAATTTAATTAATTTCATTAAGCTATTATTAGAAATTTGATTAATTTCATTAAGCTATTATTAGAAATGTAATTAATTTCATTAATGATATTGTTACACATTCATTTGAATACATAGAATAATTTAATATTTACAAACAATTTTTAAATATTCTTGATGTAAAATTATTTTTAATTAAAAATATGCCATAAATCTTTCCACGTATTTTATTAATCTTTGGAATAAAGTTTAATAAAATATTAATATTTATCTTTGGAATCTTTGAGAAAGACACTGTCTTGGTGCTTTGGTTTGATACTGTCTCCACTTTGACTCATTTATAAGTTCTTTTTTAATGTTTTCAGTTATGTGTTGTAAATTAAAAGGTGTTTTTTTTATAGAAAAAAAATTGTTTCTGTTTTTTACTGAATAGCAAATTTTTTGGTACCTTTGAAATTCTTCTCAACTGTGGTACTTTGGGAATTGCTTTAGTGAAGCTTTGATTTGCATTAGAGAGAGAGGCCAAATCAAGAATGGTTCACTTTAGACTCTTTCCCCTATGCATAAAAACATAAAAAAGAACCATGTATATAGAAAATACCCATCCAATGTGTAAGATCTGTAACTCAATCGCATTGTCATACCTTCCCGGTACAGTATTTTTAAAGAGAACTGAATTCTTCTTTTATAAAACTTTGGCAATTCTTTAAAAAAATCAGTTTTGTGGACTAACTTACAGAGAATACATAAAATAAAAATACTTCAATATATACCAAATCATATGAAATCAGTATAATGAACTTGTTCAGGTAATTCACCTTATTTGCGGGGATACAATGCCATTAACTTTATTTTTTTAAATCCTTCACCATACACTCTTTTTGCGTTATTAGTACTAAAAGACCCAAAATCTTGCTCAATGAAATGCAGTTGGCGATCTGTAAAATTACTGTTTCTTTCGTTAAGTTTGAATGTTTGAATATCCGAGGCATATGCTTTGTTCATTAGATCTGCTAGCGCAGATGAATTCGGAGAGAAGGCGGTTGGTTTTCGGAGACCTTCCAGAAGATGTCCGAACATGCGTTTGCTTAGACATCATTTAAGCGAGGCCCTCTTTTGTACATCAATCCTTTAAGAACACGGGGTGTCATTGGAATTTTTGAAGAGAAATGGAATGCTTCTTTTCTATGAAAGAGAGACTCTCATTTTAGCATTCTGAGATATTTAAACTCGAATGATCATAGAAATGAGAGAGTTAGAAGAACAGATTTCAGAATTATAGATCTGCAATCGAAAATGCTAGAAATGGAATTATCCAATCCCTCCCACTCCTTTTTTCAAGTATATGTTTTTATTACATATTAAACATTTAAAAACAAGCGTGTGCAAAAGACGGAAGTTTTCTGACTACATCTTTCGAATAAAAATGATGTATGTCTTAGTTTACACACTCACATAATCTTACTTCATTTCGTCTATAATAAATTTTCCCATATCAGAAACTTTTAGAAATTGTAGGGAAGTACCTTATCTAAAAGCTTATATTTTATTATTGAGCCTTGAGTTGATTGAAATAAAGATTTTTAATGCTTGAGAACTCTCAATCTGCTGCCGTCATAAGTATATTTTTTATATATGATGTATAACACGGTTTTGCATGGGCGTGTTGCATAGGATCATCCCAATATGGTGCCGTATTAATCCTTTGTGACTTTGTAATTCACAATTGATAATCTATAGGGCAGTTAAAAAAATAGACAAACACGTAAATTATCTATTTTGCAATTTTGTTACTCATTTTCATGAATATGAAATCTAAATTTATCCATAAACTGTCTATTTGAAATTTATAAAAATATCTTTTTTCGCATCACTGCTATTTTCGAACTATAAAATGAGGTTAGATTTAAAATATGTAAAGAAAATTTAAAAAAATATTTCTGAATTATATGAAAGCCGAAACTCAAACAAATAGCTTTCATAAATATAACAATTTTTTTATGTTCATACAAAGCTCTCTATAGAAAATGTTTAGAAAAAGACATGAAAACAAGTTTTTTTTTCACTTCTCTTTCTACCTAATGCTTTAATACTGAATTTATCGAACATTCTTCTAAACAAGAATTAGGAGTAATATTTAATAAAGACAAAGTAATAATGAAGTCAATCAGAATTTACAAAACTTGAATGAGAAAATTATTTCCATAATGCATGTTCCAATTATGAAATTGTCGCGTGCCTTCGCCCAAGTGATAACACTTTTCTTGGCAACATCAGTTGTATTGAAATTTACGGATTAAAGGATCGATAACTATTTGAATGGATACAATTCAATACCGATTTATATTTAAACTCATTTTTTGGAGCTCTTATCAACACATACTCTTACCAGCATACACTCCCACGCAATTGTTTCTTCTTCTTCACTTCTTTTTGGCCATGGGACAGGAACAGGTACGAGGAGGTAATGAGCATGATAGAAATATACATAAATATTAAATTATATAATGAATCATAAAACAAATAATTGAATTATTTTATCATAAAATGAAGCTGCATTGCTCATATGTGAAAAAAAAGTATTTTATATGGAATGATAAAGCTGTATAATCTTAGGGATTTTTAGATATTTAAAAAAAAACACTTACTATAATATGAATGAACTTCTTTTTACTAAAATAGAAGTCAATTAATCAAACTTAGAATCTTTTATAAATAATACGAAGTGTTTTCGTTTTTCTAAAATAGAAATCGATGGCTCAATCATTAATCTTTTTTACAAATATTATTGTTACGAATCTGTAATGCTGCTTCCCAGCATAGTTGGTTCCACCATCGGAAAGAATGTTTTACAATCATCTGTACTGGACGGAGTCCGGTGTCGCGTCGGAGGTTCGGGAGCTTGGCGATAAACTTGGCGACCATTTGGCGACTTGGCGACGAATTTGGCGATTTTGGAGCCAAAATAGATTATACCCGAAACATCGAGAACTTTCCCGATCCGTCCAGTAGGAACCGAGATACGCCTCGAACGTTCCTGATTGGTTGAGAGGCGTCTAGCCCCGCCTACTGAGACCTATAAAAGAAAGCGGCCGAAGCTGCTAGGGCAGAGTAGTCAAAAGCGACTGTGAAGAACTGGTCTTCCAGGGATAAGCGGAGCAGCGACGGAGTCGAGCTAGTGCTGAACTAAGCTGTGCGCTACTGTCTGCAGTAGAGAATCTTGTTATATGCTGCTGTTGTTGCTGCACGTCTCGGCTGAAGATAATCGTCTTCTGTGCGGTATATAGTTGTCGTCTTTGTGCTGTCCTGTGTGTCTTCGTGTAAATAAACGTCGTTGTTTTATTTTCTACTGCCGCCTGGTGATTGAGCGTTCTTCACACCATATAACTTCCAGTATCCAAACGAACCTCGGAAATTTCGTAACATTATCCATATAGCTCTCAAGAATTTTCTAATATTTTAAGCAATGGGCTGTTTTTCTTCTTTTACATGTTAATTCAACAGATGTCATTTAAATTTTATATGCATTTTTTTAATTCCAAAACCCAATAATTCTTAAGATATCAAAAATTTGGAAGAATGTAAAATAGCTGGATTGATTTTCTTTGAAAGCTAAATTTACATAAATTATATCTGTCTTGTTTCTTGGAGAAAAAAAAATTACCTATTTTTTTCATGGTCTCCTTTTTATTATCTTGCGAACTATGCAGCATAATTAACGTAATGGCTAACACTTCTATACGCAGCATTTTCTGTGAATTATATTAAGAAAAAATCGTCCTATTACTAATAAGATGTTCAATAATTTTTAATATCTAAAAATACCAAATAGAATAAATGATTTTTTATAACTTCCATCATAAATTCGTTTAATAAGAAGAAGCATTCAGAAATTTCTTTATATCAAACGTGTTACATTTGAATATTTTTCTCGTTATTTGAATATTTAATTTTTGGTAGATTGAACCCATTTCCTCCATGGAACGATGCAAATTATTTCCTAATTTCTTCGCTACTATTTCTGATTTTTAAAACAAGATGAATAAAATATAAAATAATGATATTATTTCGGGGTAACGGAGGTGGAAAAAAAATGCAAATTAAAAAAATAAACCGCTATTGATGCGGAAAGAGTTCATCAAATATGCAGAAGCGAACTTTTCCGAAGCAATTCTTAAAGCCATAACTGCGGTGATCGAGCTATTTCTTTTGACTAAGTGAAACATGAAAATTTCATCGGCATTAAAGGTGAAAGAATTCATAGAAAGAAAAAAAAAACATATGTTAATATTAAAACTGAAGATACGTGACAAGTATAAAAGGTAGAGACTTCAAAACTAGAGTTTGTTACTTTATTCGAAACCTCAACTTCCTCACTTACTTCACTTTACATAAAATATCTGTCTACTTTCAGAAACAAATTTTTGAAAAATCCCTCGAAAAGGCTGTTTCAGATCATTTTCTTGTTCAGTGGGATTCCAAATAATGGAAAATATTAATCAGGAAATTCTGTGCCAATTGAGATTCAGTAAAATGTGTCAATTTGGGTGAAAGTAGTGAAAATTGCAACAAAAAGCGAAACACTCTACAAAAAATTTTATTGTACATATTCCAATTATTTTTATACACAACATATTTACAACTATGGTGAAGGGAAAGAACTAGAAACTAAGTCTTATATGCATTTTTTTAAAAAGTTACAGCTAATCGAGTGTTTCTGTATTGAAAATTTCACAAACTTCGTTGTTGAAAATTATATTAAGCAGCTCTAAATCAAAAATTACTCAGTTCAAAGTTATGTCCCTAGTTGATTACTTTTGAAACACTAAAGGTAACATGTATGCAAAATTTCAAGATGATATATTTATACATTTTTATAATATCGTGTTTTGCGTATGAACATTTTTACAAAATCTAAGTTTTTCAAAAAATTCAAAGTTTTTATTTGTTTTATACTAAAAATGCTTCGTAAGCATAAACAGTATTCAAAAGCAGATATAATTGCCAATCCTTTCGGCACAGAAACCACACAAAACGTATTCTAATACGCGTGTTTGCTGATCGAACATATTATAAAATAAATTATAATTGAGAAAGGCGTGCATTTGACAAAATGCTGGGAAACATTTAGGTTAATGCTTTCGGTTTCGTTTTCAGCTGCAGTGGTTTATAAAAAAATCACATATATCTGTTTATATTTATTATAGAACTAGCCGCCTTTGGCGACCAGCCGGTTCGCCAATCTTAATGTTCGTTAAAATTTTCATAATTAAATATTTTATGCAATTCCTACTTTAATAGCTTCTTCATCAAAATATTTTAAAACTTCAAATTTTGATAGGCATATAATTCACTCATAATATTATAAACGCCTTCAGTCATAACGTAATATGTATCTCTCTCATTTTCTGTTGGCTCCCATAGAATTTATACTTTAAATTAAAGTGGAAAGGATTAATCGGCAATTAATATAATAATATTTTTTACTGAAACAACGTATTTTTTTTTGTAATATGATTATTGAAAACAGTCACTGAGTGTTTAAACTTTATGGGCACTAAAGAATATCTTTCTTAATTTATGTAATATTTCAAAAAATTGTCAACAAAATTTTCTCAGATTCATCATGACCAGATTGATTCATTAACAATGTTTAATTTTAAATGCATCAAACACTAAAAATAAATAAATAAATAAAACGAATCGTTTAAAATAATCGGTTGAAAACAGGTTAAAAAAAACTACTTAAAAGACGATGGTCTTAAAACTATAAGCATACACAAAAAATATATAACTAACATAAATACACTTTAATTACAAAAGCATGCAACTAATCTAAAAATAATTTAAATCGTCCGTTGATATTGGTTGTCATGTCAACAATCAGAACACAATGCGCATGCGGGAATTTACAACGCTAGTTACGGTAACGCAAATGCGTGAGTTTTTCTAAGCCAGTTGAGGTAACGCTATGCAGATTAGAAATTTTTATTTCCTTTATTCTGTTTTATTTTAATTCAAAAGTATTGCAGAATTAATCTGAAAGATCGATTAATTAACAATGTTTAATTTTAAATGCATCAAACATTACGAAAATAAACAGAATCCTTTGAAATAATCAGCCGAAAAATCTTAAGCCTAGCCTCATTACTGTCGGGAAAAAAAAAAAAAAAAATGAACTCTTACTCATTTGGTGGTAGGGAAAATGAATAATTTTTTGTCGTGAGCTTTTAATTAATAATTAAAATTCTAATTAAAAATTCAAAAAAAAGGACCCCAGGTGCACATTCCTGACCTCTAAGGTATACATGTACCAAATTTGGTAGCTGTAGGTCATATGGTCTTTTCTGTGGAGCGCCAACACACACACACACACATTGAACTTTATATATAAGTATAGATGTTTTTTTAAAGCAAGCGAAGAGGGGAAACAAACTATTCTAAAAAATTGGGTAAAGCAGGTGTTCTTATTAAATAAGTAATTTTTTAAAAAAATGAAACGAAAAAGGGGAAAAGTTATTCTATAAAATTGTGTAAAGCAGATGTTCTGTCTTAGAAACTTCTTTTCCCTTTCCAGCTGTGTTGCCATAGAAACCGGCGCACAGCTGTTTACACGTTTATGTTTATCTATTCAGATTTTATAACATCTAATCAGAGTAACGGTGAATATCAGTGTGTCCGTGTTGGTCAATAAATGTTAATTTTTTTAATAAACTGATTAACGAAAACAGAGTCACTGAGCATTTAAACCTTATGGGAACTAAAAAATATCTTTCTTAATTTATGTAATATCTCAAGAATTTGTCGACCAGCCAGTTCGCCAATCTTAATGTTCGTTAAAATTTTTATATTTAAATATTTTATGCAATTCCTACTTTAATAGCTTCTTCATCAAAATATTTTAAAACTTGAAATTTTGATAGTCATATAATTCACTCATAATATTATAAAGGCCTTCAGTCATATCGTAATATGTATCTCCCTACTTTTCTGTTAGCATCCGTAGAATTTATGCTTTAAATTAAAGTGGAAAGAATTAATCTGCAATTAATATAATAATATTTTTTACTGAAACAAAGAATTTTTTTATAATCTGATTAATGAAAATAGAGTCACTCAGCGTTTAAATTTTATGGGCACTAAAGAATATCTTTTTCAATTTACGTATTATCTCAAGAATTTGTCAACAAAATTTTTTTAGATTCATCATGAGCAGATCGATTCATTAACAATGTTTACTTTTAAATGCATCAAACACTAAGAAAATGAAACGAATCGTTTAAAATAGACGGTTTAAAAAAACTACTTAAAAAACGATGCACTGAAAACTATAAGCATATACAAAAAATATATAACTAACATAAATACATTTTAATTACAAAAGCATGCAACGAACCTAAAAAAAATTTAAATCCAGTCCGCATCCGTTGATAATAATTCGTCAAAACAATGCGGAATTCAGAACACAAAGCGCATGCGTGAATTTTCAACGCCAGTTACGTAACGCAAATACGTGATTTTTTTTCTACGCCAGTTGGGGTAACGCTATGCGGATTAGAAATTTTTAATTTCCTTTATTCTGTTTTATTTTAATTCAGAAGTACTTCAGAATGAATCTGAAGGATCAATTAATTAACAATGTTGAATTTTAAATGCATCAAACATTAAGAAAATAAACAGAATCGTTTGAAATAGTCCGTCGAAAAATACTAACCCTAGCCTCATTACTGTTGGGAGAAAAAAACAACGGAAGCCTTACTCATTTGGCGGTGGCGAAAATGGAAGATTTTTTTGGCGAAAAAGTTGGCGGTGGGGAAAATGGAAGATTTTTTTGGCGGGAAAGTTAGTTTTTAATTAATAATTAAAATTCTAATTAAAATTTGAAAAAAGGGACCCCAGGTGCACATTCCCGACCTCTAAGGTATACATGTACCAAATTTGATAGCTGTATGCCAAATGACCTGGCCTGTAGAGCGCCAGCACACACACACACACACACTGAGCTTTATTATAAGTATAGATTAAAACAAACACAAATTTAGAGGCCTAAATAAATGAGTTTTAAAATAAAACAACAAAATCATTGTGAATTTTGATCAAAAACTGTCTTTTAAACGTCGACAGATACTTTAAAGTAAAAATTATATTTCATTTTTCTACCGCAGGATCCAAATTTAAAAGCCAGTCTATCGAAGATAATAAAATATACATTTTGCGTTGTTTTATTT
The DNA here is from genome assembly GCF_947563725.1 of Argiope bruennichi. NCBI lineage: Eukaryota > Metazoa > Arthropoda > Arachnida > Araneae > Araneidae > Argiope > Argiope bruennichi. Next base: position 92,210,826 of record NC_079153.1, read on the forward strand.
TTTTAAACAAAACTTTCAATTCCAGTGCAAGAGCAGAAGTGCTTCGAACAGTGACGACATGTATTACTTTGAAGTAGTTTATGTCGTCGCATCTGTCGAAAGAGTTTACTTAAGCTGTTATGTAGATACTTGAGACATCAGTAAACTCTTTATTAGAAGTGAAAAACAATCTTGAAGTACCAGTGTTCCCATTTTGTTAAGCTCAAAATCGGAAGAAAATTTAAAATGTCGTTCAGACGAGTTTAGCAATTCATATACAAATTCTATTTTTCAAGAAACGTTTCGTACAAATAAACACCACCTGAAGTTTCTCCGATCAACAAGCTTAGGGTTTTATGGTGTTAGTGTTTTAAACTAGAAATTGACAATACGGATTATATTTTATATTGTTGCTCAATATTGTTTGAAAGCATTAGTCAGTCAAAATCAATAGTATACTCAGTAAATACAACTTATTTTAAAATTGTTTTTTCGTTTTTATGATAAAGGAACCCGACAAATCCATAGAAAATATGCTGGTATTTCATTTCATAGTGTTTAGTTTGTGTTTCAGCAATTTTGCAGCGCTTGTGTTGAATTAATTAAATAAAAAATGTGGAATTGGATCAGAAAATAAGAGAACATTTTAGAATTAAGTTAATATGGGTTAAATTAACATTTAAGAAATTAATTAAGATTTAAATTGGATTTAGAGGTATCATTACATATATATATAATTTATCCGGCAAAAAATTAAAAAAATAAGAAGAAATTTGGCAGTTAATCGGTTAAGAGAAAAAAATAATCCTGAAGTACGATATCAGACCTCTTACTTATTAAAAATGTCGAATTATAAGGAAATCCTGTTGTTCCATGAAATTTGAAAATTCGATATCTATTTCCAATAAAAAATAATCGAATTTAATACAGTTTCTATTCAATGCACTGGCAGCTGTTACCACCGCACATAGAGCACATTTACTTCATGTTTCTATTTGAAAGGGAAAGTTAGAATTATACATAAACGAGTTAATTGAATTTCTAATTTGATTATATCATTCGAGGCAATTATAAATTCTTTTCATCGTATAGGAGATCCCCTATTAAAAAATTCTAATTTAAATGGTCTAAATATGCGAAGAATAGAGGAAAGGTCGAGGTTTAATAGCGGTGCAGAAATTTAGCATGTTTGCTGTTTGTATCAAAGGCGCGAATTAGATTTCCACGTTAATAATTTGCAAATGATTTTTTTTTTATCGCTGAGGCTACAAGGATACAGAGATTTGATAGTTCATCTAACGATTAAATATCATATATTATCATTACTCTTCATTTTTCTATTGTTGTTTGAAAATGTAATATCGAATTAATTAGTTAATGAATAGTTATGTAAAAAGAATCTAAACGAAGTTTATATTCAAACTGTGGAATTCCATGTTGAAATAAACGTCTGCCTATATTTTCTCTATAATGTTACCTATATTTCTTTATGATGAATATTATTCTACTGACATTATTACCAATTCTCGTCCCTAAAAGTTTTAATTTACATAGCCGTTCATTACAAGTAATTGTAATTTTTCTGGCATTATAAAGTTTTTTAAAATTTGATTCGATACAATATCTTTTAATTCTCTTTAATAATAATTATTATTTAAAAATTTGTTGTATTGTTGTCTCTTAATTAAGTATCTTAAGACATAACTAGTTCTAAATGTAGAAAACAGTTCAATTGACCAAGAGATAAATTTCGAAATGGCATTATCTTATTTTTTATGCATGTTAAATTTAAATGTATGCACTAATAACCTTAGCTTACATTAAAAAAATATTTATGAATGGTGTTCGCAGTATTATAGTGATTACTTGCATATGTGTGTGAAATTCTATTTTATTTTAATTGAATAATCCTCATTCTCAGACATTAAATTAATTTAACCTTTATTTCTATTTCTGATATATAAATCTGATCGTCTATGAGTGATTTTGCAGTAGATAAATTCTTGAAAGTTATTTAAATTATTTTTATTTTCTCATTATTCAGTTCAATTACCTCGTAATTTTATGATTTATTTTCAAATCAAAATTATATGTGAAAATGAAGAATTATAAAGTTTCTAACTTGAAAAAACATTTTTGGTATTTATATAATATAGATAATAATAGCATGAAGTTCAATTGTTTTTGAACATGTTGATTTAATAATATTTCTAAAATTTAATTTTTATTCAATAAGGACATTTTTACATTTTTCTAACCTCACCCCACGTATGACGTTCCTTTATGAGAAAAAGCTAGCAATCATTCTTAAAAAAAGATGTTTTATAGATTTCTTAATTTTTTTGATAAATAAAATATCTTAAATTTACCTTTTAATTTGTTGATAAGGCAGATAAAAATTCAATTTAAAATCTTAAAGGTTTTAAATTGAATTGAATAATTGAATTTAATTTAAATTGAATTAATTGGTTTTAATTTGTAGCTTTTATGGATTTATTTCAAATAAAATAAAAAAATACGATTTAAAAAATGCTCTGAATGATAAATATTGTGTTTTTAAAAATGATCGAATTGAGTAAAATATTTTAAAAATTAGTTTATATTATTTTAATTATATTAACTTTCTGATTTACTACCCTATTTAACATTATGTTCATCAAAATATTAAATCTATTATATCACAAGAATTGTAATTCAGTTTAATATGGATAAACCATCATTTAAAGCAATACATCATTCGCTTTCTCTCTAAAGTAAAATTGCTGGCACTAATTAGCAAATAATATAGAAAAAATATATCACGATAAATATCGATGCCAAGGTTTCTTCCTAAATAATCAGCAACAAATTTGCTTAGAAGTTTCTCTACCACCCTTCATTTTCTTGTTACTTTTCCCTCATTAAAATGCACTATGGAAGACCAGTTTGTCTTAATAACACTCGACACATGGAAATAGCGGGAAATCTAAAACAAACCATCAAAATATAACTGTATACTGATTACAATTTGGAAAAGATCTTAAATCCAGATTTTAAACGTTGTTTTTTTACAACCACATGATAGAGGTTTTATTGAGCTTTATAAATTACTATTAAAAATAATTCAAAAATATATTCCTTGGCAAAAGTAATTTCTTTAGACTCTTCTAATAATGTAACATTTATTATGAGTGATTTACATTTAGATCCCCTATAATATATCCCCTATTTACATTTAGATCCCTTATAATATTAACCGCTTAACTGTTTTGCCCGAGTGCCATAGGCGCATCGATTTATAGAATTTTGATAGTTGTAAGTAAAAAATAAACCATTCATAACGATTATAATTCAATATTTAAATTGCTTCGAATACATAGATAAGTCAAGTATTCAATGGATTTCCATTTGAATCAAAATAAGAAAATATTCCCAAAAGAGAAGGTGCCATCTTATTAGATGGTAAAGTAAATAAAGCAGTTAAGGGTTAATAAGCCAACAAGGAATTAAGTTTAACTTTAGAGAGTCAACAGCTATTTTTTTCTTCCGAATACACGAAAAATAATAAGACATTAAATGCACTGAATGTGCAACAGTTTTTCTTTTCTTTCTTTCTTTGAAACTGCACGTATGGAATAAATTCTTTTTCAAAACCCTGTTTTAGATAGTTTCAAGGATATCAATTTAAAAGCTTTAATAACTTTTAACCTTCCGTTTGTTTATATTATTCTTAATAACACAAAAATTATTATGATAACACAAAATATTTTCTAACGCACTGTCGTGTTCTTTTGGTTGTCTCTCAGTAAAGAGTATTATGGAAGTCGACATATTATCCATTTTAAGAAGCATTTAGAAATACACAAAAGGAATTATTTAATAATACTCGACATATGAGAATGTTGCTATCCAAATTAACCCATTATTTATTACGATCCCCATTTAGGGATTTCAGAATATTAAATGACAAAACTCGATGACAAAAATACATTTAGAACATTTAACAGTTTATAGATATCTCATATATATCAGTCAATATTTTGTGTAGCAGAAAGTTTGTATTCTGTGCTTTGTTTCTTTACAGCAAGTGAACATATTTGAAATTCTTCTATAAATTAAACGGAATAGAATAATCATAGTTGAAACATTATATTTTATTATTTGGTTTTTATTTTATTTTATTTTATAATGGAATGCCATACATAAATATGTAATTTAAAGATTAGAGTAACCATTTGTTTATTACTCAGTCTTTTGTTTTATATGGAAATGATTTTATAGATAATTCTATAACGATACCCATTTAGGATTCTTTCAAAAATATCAAATATTTTCTAAATGAAACGTGGTTTGACTATAATTATACTATTATATAAAGTATATATATATATATATATATATATATATATAATATTATTTAATGGATTAAGAATAACAACATAATCGTTGAAATCCAAAAGCAAATTAAAAGCCAGAAAGATAAAAATATCTCAATAGTTTTTGCATTTGTTCGTGGACACAGGGGCATTTATGGAAATGAGCGGGCCGATTGGCTTGCAAAAGCTGCCACTAAGCGCAAAATCGACATTGACGTTAATATTCCTAAATCCTTTTACAAGAAGATTATGAGAGAAAAAATGGTGGAGTCTTGGAATCAAGAATACCTCCTTTCAAATAAAGGGATCTTAACAAAGAAATTTTCTCCATCCATTAATAAGAGACTGTCATGCCATCATTTTTATACTAATTACAAAATAACCCAATTTCTAACTGGTCATGGTAACTTTAAAAGTTATTTGCACAAATTTAATTTGTTTCCGTCATCTTCCTGCGATTGTGATATTGGTGGGGAGGAAAATGTTGAGCATGTGCTCCTTCTATGTTCCAAGTTTGTCAAAGAAAGACAGATCCTAAGACTGGCTCTTAAGCACATGAATTTAAATTGGCCTACAGAGTTTCACCAACTTATTTCCACTAGAAGTGCTTTTGAAAATTTCTGTAAATTTATTGTTGACATCTGTAATCCTTCGTAACTGTTAAATTTTCTTCTTTTTCTTTTTGTAATGTGTTACAAACTTACTTCTGTAAGCCCCGTGTGATACTTTGTGGTACACGGGAGATTTATAATTGTTCAATAAAAAAAATGGATTAAGAAAATAAATTTATCCAAAGAAAGGTGACACATTAAATTATTAATCCGCTAATTTTAAAATTCCTAATTGTTTACACTTTTCATAATAACACTAAAAAAATGTTAATTCTTCCCACTGCGCAATACACTTCACTTTTGTCTAAAAAGCCAAATCATTGAATTAATTAGTGAAGAAAACAAATCGAATGACAAATGCCTACACTTAAAGTTCCCTCCTAAGTTATTATCCAGCTCAAAAAAACATACTTAAAATAATACCTATTCAGACCCTTTTTTTTATCCTTATTGCCGTTCATTAAAAATCACTATGGGCATAGCGATTGTCACATAGTAAATATCCTTTTAATGTTGCTACCTAAAATAACAGAAACTCTATTCACCTTATCATTGATATCTGCCTGTTTTACATTTTTGTAATTCCTAAATTTTAACGCTTACCTACTTCATCATTGCTGCATAATTGATTCTCACATATTGAAAATCTTTTAGTTTACAGGGCTTTTTTTAATTACAGCTACTCACCCCATTATCACAGAACTAAACCATATGAACAAGGATTACTGTGACTGGATGTTATGCTCATTAACTATCCAAGTTTACGCATAAGAAAACAACGGCCAACAAAAATTCAAAGAATCTTCAAACTGTCAGTAAACGCTTAGAAATCTTTTCTATCATTTTTAATATTTTAAAATTCCCATGGTATTGTAATATTGTATTAAAATTACTATCCATTATGAGTCTTCTTTTTGAGTTCGACAAATTCTGTTATGCAGTGCTGGACTGAGTCATTTCCCCACATATACATGTGTTGTCCTGAATCTGTCCGAATCTGTAGAAATATTAAGGAGATCTTCCATGTCTCCCTATATAATTTGCACTATTATCGGGTGAAATATTCTTTTTATAATGTTTGGTTCCGATATGAATTCATATGTTATACGCCCTTTGCGTGACATTATCTACCTACCCTGCCACTGTGTAGTCCTCTCTCGTCTAATTTCCTACTTTAACATTGAAATGGCTTTGGGACTATAATATCTATTTCGTCTTTCTGTGAAGCATTTTTCTGCATATTCATCTGCTTTCTCGCTTCCGCATATTCCGATGTGAGCCTTACTCCAGTTTAATATAATCCATTTGCTCTCTTTAGCTTTTCTCAAGTTTAGTTCACAGTTCCAATGTAAAATAATTTAATTCACCGCGGCTTGTATCGAAAAGATCTCTGGCAATATTATTTTATGCAGAAAATTGCTTAACTCATTTTAATTAGCGGGCATAAACTAAAGATAATGAAGAAACAATTAAACCTCTGTTACATATAGAGTGTTTTAGGAAATTATAAATTATTTTCGAAGGATAATATATCCTTCCACTAAAATTTTCCAATTTAAGCATGATTAGTATGTAAAATGGCGAAAGTAGGTAAAAGGAGGAAATTTAAGAGCCAATTTTTTTTTCTATTAATAATCAACGCATGAAAATTTTTCAATTTAAATTAAGAGTGAAAGTCTCTGTGAGAGTTTGGATAGTTGCTCGAATTGCATCTTAATAATAACGAAATATGAAACGCTTATTTCAACACAACCTGTCCCTTATTACATGCATTAACAGATTATTTAACTTACTGTTCGAAAACAAGTTAATCCAGTTCTGTATAGCTTGTTTTCAATAAGCGATCACCGGCGCTATCATTTTACCTAGAGCACTGTTTACCTCACTCTTCTATTAGCAGGCGATCGCTGAAAGTATAAATAAATTTTTGCAACGTATAAACATCCGAGGTAATTATAAATTCTTTTGAAAGCATAATAGATCTTTCGATTAAAATTTTCCAGCTTAAGTATACTAAATATTTTTTTAAAAAATCTTAAGAATATGGATAGAAAGAGAAGAGAGTTTTAATAACGGCATAGAATGTAGTGGTATCTGCAAAATTATTTTCATGTCAATGTTTATTATCAAACTCAGCGAATTCGATTTCCGCATTATTCATTCATAAAAATAAGTTATGATAAGCTAGGTGCTTGCCATTAGCGATATTGCAATTCTTAGGATGATCAAATATCATAGAATATCTTTTTATTTTCTAAAATTCTTTGAAAATTTCCTGTTAAATTAATTAGTTCGAAATTTCTTAGAACTATCCAGAATAGAATATTAAGTTTGCTTTCATGTTGTGGAGTCTTGTGCCACCAATTAAAAGATGTTTAGAATGCTAGGTTGCCCAGGATGTTTTTCTATGAATTTAATTTATTTGTTTTTATAAGTAGACTTCTCCAGATTCAACAGATCCATCTTCGAATTGAAATTTATTCAATATTCTTTTAACAAATTTTAATAATCATGTTTTATAAATTTATTCAGGTTTTGTCCTTTACAATCTTTTAAGATACTTGTTATTTAATGACTTTTATTTAAATTGCTGAAATTTTTTTTTCCTTTTCCGAAAAATAACTTTAAAAGTATTTACATTTGATTACTGATAAGATTACTTGACATGTGCGAGTTTAGTTAGACACTGTTACCTTCTTCTTCTTTTTCAACATTTAGAAAATAACGCATGCACATGTGTGTTGGTAATTTAAATTAATTGGGTATTATTGAAAAAAATGGAAAGAAATAGTTTATCTTTTGACGTTTTACATTACATTTCTATCAAACAGCAGGAATTTTCATTTGGAACCAAAAATATGATTTTCAATTTTGACTTCTTGCGAATCTTCATCAAGAAATTGCTGAGCATTTATTTGAAGGTTAATGTAACAAATATTCTCGGGAACAAGTTGATATCAAAAGTGGCTGGTATTAAAGATGAAGGTGTATATATATTTTAGCAACATACTGTTTCGAATGGATCGTTTGAAGCGAAGTTACCAAATTTGGTATAAATTTACTTTCGTGCCTAAAAATATGTAGATCGGAATTATTTTTTAAAATTTTAATTAATTAAATTTTTTATTGAATCAATTAAAAATTAAATGTAATAAAGCAAAAAATACCAATTTAATTGTAAGCTAAATCAGTCTTTTATCATTCTAATTTAATTTAATTTTTACATAAATGAAAAATAGCTTTCATTATTAAATTGAAGTGCCAGTTTTCATTCTTTCGTTAAATGTTCAATATTTTGAATTTCTTCCAAACTATTGAATATTTTTATAAACTAGTTTACCCGTATTTTTTGAGTTTCAAGAATTCTGTGCAACGTGTAATTTTTATGAGAAATAAGAAAGTGATGGTATAATACCGCAAATGTTTGAAAATAGCTTTTTTCCTGAAAAATACGGTTTTAATTAGCAAAATAATATTATAAGACACAATTTTATTAGGATAATTCGAACACATAATGAAAAGAACAGTTATAAAAATAATAAAATAACACAATTTTGATTTCTACTACAATTTGATAATGGAAATTTTTTCTTGAGAGAATTATTAACATTGAGTTACGCATGAAGTTAAATAAAAATAAGACAAAGAATAATCCGGGATATTCAGCTGGTCACCAAAGGCCGTTTTATAAAATGGCGGCAATTTTAATAATAAAAGTGAATGTCTCTGTGTGTATGAGTTCTGGAGCTCTACAGGTCTGATCTTTTTTCCAGGAGCTAACGAATCTAGCACAGATATGATAGACATGTACTTTGAAAACGATTTTTTTTCTAATTTTAGTTTTAAAAAAATTGCTTCGGTGTAACACACGAAAATATTACTGCACAGAATTCATTTTCATAAAATTTAAAAATTTCCAAAATTATCATTTTGATGGAGTCTATTTAAATTATCTTGGATTTGGCAATTTTTAAATTTTTTTCTTGCCGATCATTTAACAATAATTTAATTGGTTGCCTTTAAATGTAAACCAATTTTAATGTATTATCGAACAATTAATAAGCGTATTTCTTCCATTGTTAAAAGCCAAGGAAGATATATTATGTTTAATATCGGTGTAATCTATTTACAGGACGATAAAAAAAAAGGAAGTTTCATTTCAGCGTCTTGAAATTTTAAAAAGAGAAAAACCGGAGAATTAAATTTTTAGTAGTCATGATGTCATGGGGTTGGCTTCCGTTAGAAACGGATGTGCACAATGAAAATAATGTATTTAAGATTGCTAAATTAACAAGACTTTCATTCATATGACTTACTGAGGCTTAAAAATAAATAGTGACGGGGTCGTGTATACCACATAAGACTGTTCCACCCCATTTAATTAGAGGCATTTAGATTAAATTTGAATGACCGAGCCGCCGTGACAGCATTTATAAGAACTAATGTTCAGTCCTAAAGGCCTTTACGGACTACACTACACCGTTTTCCGTGGGAAGAACGTCCCGTCATCGGAAGTAGGTGGCCGACCCCTATCATTTCTGAACCAACAACCATATTGGAAGCCTCTCATCCTCATATGAGATGCCCCTTTTTTCTTGTGTGCAGTCGATCACCTCGCCACCACTGAACAAAGCAATATGGACAGGATTTATAATGCCCCGTGTTGGATGTCAGAATCATGGATATGAAACTATGCAGGAATGAGTTTATTGAAATTAAATTCATCCAATATTTGCAACAATCCAGCTGATCGCCAGAGGGAGCTATCACCAGCTACTTCTGGTGATAGCTGGTAAAATGAAAGAGCAAATAAAATATGTGATGAGTTTTCATATGGACAAATGCAAAAAAAAAAAGTTTTTATTAAGGTGTTATTTAAAGAAAAAAAAACACTTCGTTAATTTATATCTCAAGCACGTTTTATTTGAAACATTCTTTTTCGATACCTTAGGCATTTTAAATTTCGTCTATCGAATAATTTTTCTTTGCAAATACCGAGCAGCAAATTATGTCATTATTTTAAACTGTTCATTTTGATATATATTGAAAAAAAAAATGTGCATAGAATAATATTATTAAAAATGTGCATAGAATAATATTATTAAAAATGCGCATAGAATAATAAAAAAAAATGTGCATAGAATAATAATATTTTCTGCAAATAAGAAATGCAAAAATAAATTTTTAAAAAATGCAACTTGATCTGAAGTGAAAAGAATTCATCAGGTATGCAGAAAGAAAACTTACGTTACTCTTTTTGAATCAATTCAGAAGGCAATAGCTATGATGATCGAAATATTTCTTTTTGGCAAAAAGCAATATGCAAATTTCATCGGGATTAAAGGTGATAGAAAATGTAGAAATGAAAAGTAACAGCTGTAAATACTAAAATGAAGATACGTGACAAGCATTAAAAGAAGGAACTAGAAACCTCACGTTTTTTTTTTTCGCTCTGTTTTATTCGTAGCTTTAGCTTTATCTTCTTCTTCAATTTCCATTTAATGAAGAAAGGATTTTATTTTTCAGACGTAGGATCCATATCTAAATAAGTCTCTCGTAGGTAATAAAATATATATTTTGTCTACTTTTATTTCTTAAGCGTAATTCGCTACTCTAGTACGAGAGGCGAAGTGTTTTCTATAGTCAACGTTATGCATTATCTTTGAAGTTGTTTACGTCGCAGCGTCAGTCAAAATTGTTTCTATAAGTGCATATATGCAGATGCTTGAGACATTCGAAAATTCTTTTTATGAATTGAAAAGTGATATCGACGAAGAAACAGTTTGTAGATAGTAAAAATGAAATAAAGTATATACTGAAATGAAGTATAGTAGCAGCAACTATGTTTCTCTTTTGCTAGTTCAGAATCAGAAACCAATTTAAATTTTCATTCAGATATGCTTAGCAAATTTTATACAAATCCTCCCTTTTAAAAAAATGTTTCATAGAACTTAAGCTTATCTGTATTTTAGATGTAAAGTATTTTAGTATATAAAAGCCAGTACTTTATGATGTTATGCTTTCGATTGAATAAAGAGCCCCCCCCCCTTATCATTTTATATAGTTTTTCATGTTTAAAAGTTTTCTTCAATCAAACCAAACAGTACAGAAAACAAATTCAACATGTTTTAAAACTATTTTATAATATAGAAAGTAAAGTCAGAAATTCCCAAAATTCCATTTAGTTTTCTTTTAAACTGACTAATGCATCTTAAAAGTTCTTTAAAATTCACGCTTTGAAATTTCAGTTTATAACAATACTATTTTACGTTTTAAAAAATTGAAAATTTTACTAAAATGCGCCACAAAAATAGAATTGTTATAAGATGTAAGTATTATGAAAACTGTATATTTCTAAATTAACGAAATTACTTTTGAAATTGCATTGCATTGAATTTATAAAATTTAATTGGGTACTTACTATAATATTTTAAAATTCAAATTTCCATAAATTAAGTTTATTAAAGATTCACTTTCTTTTATTTGTTAAATAAAATACACAGCTCTACACAATTTTACAGTAACTGAAACTTTAACAGTTATTCGCGTTATTTTCTAATAATAATTGATCTAAAATTTATTTTTTAATATAAAGCGGAATGAAATATAAATTTTTATAAAGTTTATATTTTATAAGAGATATTAAAGTGAGAAATAAAAAGCATTCTAATTCAATTATGTGGAAGATTTTAATCTATTTTTAATCCTCCTAGAAATTTTAAGAATTATGTTTTTATATGTTATTTTCATCATTTTTTATTTTTTAATGCTGCTGTATTTTGAATTCTTTTTCCTGAAGAATGAAATAATTAAAAAAAAATAATTACATGTATTGAATTATTGATAAGCAAATTAGCTTTAAAGTATATTTTTAAAGTTTATCTGTTATACTTCGATATGAAGTATTGTAAAACTTGATAGTTGATGAAAGTTCATAATGTGCATTAATTTTATTTCAGAAGCAACACATGTTAATTTTTAGCTTTGAAAAACGACTTTAATTTGATTTCATTGAAGACAATTTCTTTATATTTTTCGAACATAACAGAGCTTATACATTGCAATTGGTTTTGACGCCTAAAATTTAACTTGACATGTAGAATCTACTCATATTTAAATTATGAGAATATTTGATTCATCACTTTTGCTTCAATTAGGAAACAAAAGAGAAATGGCAAATTTGAAGCATTTCTTATTGCATCCCTTGAGTTTGTCAACAATCGTAAGTTTGTCTTGAGTAACTCAAACAAGCACGCAGTGTAGTTCCTCTGCTACTGTTTGTTTACTAATGTTGGCTTTTTTCGAGTTGTACACCTGCTGTGTGTCGACATTACATTACTGGAATTCTTGGTCATGTGAAAAGACAAGTGAAAACAGAATTGAGTCAATCACTGAGCTTATAAGAAAAAATAAATGAGATTTCAGCAATTGCTGAGACTCAATACTTCCTTCTTTAATAATTACGTTGCATAACAATCGTTCTCAACGTATTTTGTTATCCAATCTTTCATCTTTTCTTTGTTTCTGGCCGTTAAAAAGTACTATAGAAGTCACACCATAATAAAATAAGTTAAGAATCACTTAAAAAATCACAAAAATGAACATCAAATAACATTCGATACCAAAGAATATTTAACCCTAAATTGAGAAAAAAGGTTTTCAGTAAATGTACAATATCTGGCCACTTTCATTTAAATAATTTCGATTTCCAATAGCGGTACTAATACGTTGCAGATTGGAATTCACAGATGCTTCTCTTGGTTTCCGAGGGATTCTAAAACCCTCCGCACTTTTGCGTATGCGTTAGGATGAGTTTAATTCGTCAAAATAGAAATTAGAGGAAAGACGAAAGGATGAGATGTTTACATTTAACAATAAGGTAAAAAAAAAAAAAAAAAAAAAAAAAAAAGAATACTCGCAAAAATAAAATAAACAAATTTTGAATTAAAATAAAAAGTACGGTCAGAATTGACATGACACATACACGTGAAACAAAACTAAACGAAAAAGTATCGAATAGGGATGAAATCAAAGTCAAAGAATGACGAATTCCGGAAATGCGCTCATTCTTGAGGGTCCCAGCCCTGAGTGGGACGGAATCGTCGAAAAGTGGCGATCTCAGGATACTGAAACGAACAGTATATTTTCACATAGAAGAACGATGTTTGCATTTTCTTTCTAATAAAAGTGATATATGAATGACGGAGTAATTGATTATCTAAATTATGTACAATGTTCGAAATAATTATAAATTCTTTTCAAAACGAGTAGATCCTCTCATTAAATTTTCTGTTTAAAGTTCTCTAAATATGCAAAATAGTGTTGATGATGTCGTGTCTGCGTTACCACGGAGAGGATGTGCAGTAGCTTCAGAGGGTAAAGACCCCTGAGCACCCGAGGGCAGATGTCTGGCTACTCTAGCTCATATGACGATGAAACACACACATTCGCTTGCACAGCCCCTTTTTACAGGGAGGCACATTCACGCACCTCACAGATAGAACACAGATGAAGAACAACCATGCCCGAACCGGTATTCGAACCCGGGACGCCTAGATCACGGGGAAGATGGGCTACCCCCAACGCAAAATAGTGTTAGTAAATGGAATGGTAAAGAGTAAATTTAATATGTTTATTATCAGCGTGAAACTCGACGTATTAGAGTACCGTGACTAATTTATAAATTATTTTCATCTCCCTTATTCTTTGAAACCACCAGAAACATTTAGAAATAATGCATCTGAATATTAGCAAAATCTTCTAATGATTATACATCATCATATATTATCAATAATTTCATTTTCTAATATTTGCTGGGAAATTTCCGTCGACTTAAAAAGTAAGGATGTTTTGAACAGATATAAAAAGAATACATATATGCTAATTGTGCATTCGAATTTCGAATCCATTGTTGATATATAACGATGTTGATGTCGGAATACAACGTCTGATTCCCAAAATTACTTAAATATGAATATTAAATTACTTGCTTTGTTACAATCTTTTTTCAGATATGGATACAAAGGAATACTTAGCTCGTTATAATTAACCCTACTGCTGCTGGCGCTATGAATTTGTCAAAGTTTGGAGTTAGGAAACATTTTTTGTCTATATGAATATCTCATTTTTATTTAAAAATTTTCAAAATGTTGACTCATACATCATTAAACATTTTTAGAAATAATTATTTCTAAAATTTGATCTAGAGTAGACTTTAAAATGCCAAGCGTTTATTTCATTTTGCTATTGTATTCCGTTTAGGAGATATTTTTAAAACTCGAATTTAAATTAAAATCCAGACCATAATAACTCTAATTTAGTCTTTGCTTATTTGTATTGCTAAGTTTATTTTAAAATATATAAATACATTTCATATGGATATATAAATTTTGGAAAATTAGATATTTATAATTCTTACTATATGCGTAATACATTTTTATTTGAATTGGATAATCTTAAATTTTAAGTTCACATTACTGTGTAATATTTAACAATAATTGAAAACGGTTCAAGTTGATTTCGTATTTTCATTTATTTTTATACTAAAAAATCATAGCACGATTCATTTCTAAAGCTTAAGCTAATTCTAAGATTAATCTTTATGAATTTTTAAATTATGAAATGATATTATAACGAGAGCGATCAAACAGCTAATACAACCATCTTGTTCAAAAATTTAAAGACATTTTGAAATCCCTTTAAATATTACTTACTTCATTTTCTAGATAGCACAATATGTGGTACAATATAGCAAGATATTTTATGACATTATTCAACAATATTGTTAAAAAAATATTCAATCCAAAAGTCCGCAAAATTGATAAGCCCATTTTATTGGGTTTATGGGAAACATTTCAACATGCTTAACATGCAAACATTTACAGACAGAAACATTAACAGAAAAACATTTTTTAACACATAAACAAAATACAGCGTACATAACAACATCACTTTCAATAAATTAGCACACAAGCAGCAAATTGGTAGTAAATGGCTGCAACAACAATTGAAGACCTAACTATTCACGCCTTTTCAACTGTTTACTTTCTTGAGCTGAACTAGACTGCCAAATCGCAACTAACGCAATGCTCGATTGGCGATTCAACATATTACTCAATGTTGCTTCAATACTTCACTGATTATTTAGTTTTATCTTTCAGCTTTATCATAGTTTCCGTGACAGGTTAAAGAAACCTTTGTTAATGTCGGCATAACTCGCGTCTTGTTGGGTCTGTTATCAAAATTCCTGTAGATTCTGGAATAATCTATATTGGGGCCAAAGTCACCAAATCGACAAATGGTCGCCAATTTGGCACTGAAGTCATTGATCCATTCAGAGATATCATTAAAAATGTCTTTCTGCACTTTACATGTCTTTTTTTCATGTCCACTACACTAAAAAACAACATTACAAAATCCTAATAACATAAAAAATATTGCGAATGTTCCTTAATATCAGACAGCATTGTAGAACATATGTTATGACATACTAGAATTATATAATAGGAGAATTTTTATGATTTCTTAATGCTGCCACATTTATTACGTTCCATTTTCAGACTAAAGATGAATATTAATTGATGAAAAAGAGATTATCTAAACCCTTTAAATTTGTCGATACATCATTTACCTTTTATTAAAATTTTAAAATCTTTCGTAGTATTTATACCTTTATTTCAGATAAGATAAATATTACAAGATATAATATTAAAGATCTAAAAATGTTTAAATGCATATTTATTAATTTAAAATATGCATAAATTACAGAAAACATTTTACAAATTAGTTTTATATAATTGTAATTAAATCAGAATATAAAATATTTCCAGTATTATTACCATACAAAATCAAAACTTTATTTTTATACTAGCCGCCTTTGGCGACCAGCCGGTTCGCCAATCTTAATGTTCGTTAAAATTTTAATAATTAAATATTTTATGCAATTCCAACTTTAATAGATTCTTCAGCAAAATATTTTAAAACTTCAAATTTTGATAGTCATATAATATTATAAAGGCCTTCAGTCATAACGTGATATGTATCTCCCTAATTTTCGGTTACCCCTCGTAGAATTTATGCTTTAAATTAAAGTGTAAAGGATAAATCTGCAATTAATATAATAATATTTTTTACTGAAACAAAGCATTTTTTTAATAATATGATTACTGATAATAGAGTCATTGAGCGTTTAAACTTTATGGGCACTAAAGAATATCTTTCTTAATTTATATAATATCTCAAGAATTTGTCAACAAAATTTTCTCAGATTCATCATGAACGGATCGATTCATTAACAATGTTTCATTTTAAATGCATCAAACACTGACAAAATAAAATGAATCGTTTAAAATAATCGGTCGAAAACAGGTTTAAAAAAACTACTTAAAAAACGATGTACTTAAAACTATAAGCATATATCAAAAAATATATAACTAACATAAATACAATTTAATTACAAAAGCATGCAATTAGCCTAAAAATAATTTAAATCATTGAAAACAGGTTAAAAAAAACTACTTGAAAAACGATGTACTTAAAACTATAAGCATATACAAAAAAATATATAACTAACATAAATACAATTTACTTACAAAAGCATACAACTAACCTAAAAGTAATTTAAATCGTCCGTTGTTAATGGTTGCCATGCCAACAATCAGAACACAGTGCGCATGCGTGGATTTTCTTCGCCTTTTACGGTAACGCAAATGCGTGAATTTTTCTACGCCAGTTGGGGTAACGCTATGCAGATTATACATTTTTAATTTCCTTTATTCTGTGTTATTTTAATTCAAAAGTACTTCAGAATGAATCTGAAACATGGATTAATTAACAATGTTTAATTTTAAATGCATAAAACATTAAGAAAATAAAGAGAATCGTTTGAAATAATCCGCCGAAAAATCTTAACCCTAGCCTCATTACTGTTGGGAGAAAAAAAGAACTAAAGCCTAAATCATTTGGCGTTGGGGAAAATGGAAGATTATTTTGGCGGAGAAGTTGGCGGTGGGGAAAATGGAAGATCTTTTCGGCGGGAAAGTTAGTTTTTAATTAATAATTAAAATTTCAAAAAAAGGGACCCCAGGTGCACATTCCCGACCTCTAAGGTATACATGTACCAAATTTGGTAGCTGTATGTCAAATGACCTGGCCTGTAGAGCGCCAACACACACACACACACATTGAGCTTTATTATAAGTACTAGCCGCCTTTGGCGACCAGCCGGTTCGCCAATCTTAATGATCGTTAAAATTTTAATAATTAAATATTTTATGCAATTCCAACTTTAATAGATTCTTCAGCAAAATATTTTAAAACTTCAAATTTTGATAATCATATAATTCACTCATAATATTATAAAGGCCTTCAGTCATAACGTGATATGTATCTCTCTAATTTTCTGTTACCCCTCATAGAATTTATGCTTTAAATTAAAGTGTAAAGGATTAATCTGCAATTAATATAATAATATTTTTTACTGAAACAAAGCATTTTTTTTAATAATATTATTACTGATAATAGAGTCACTGAGCGTTTAAACTTTATGGGCACTAAAGAATATCTTTCTTAATTTATATAATATCTCAAGAATTTGTCAACAAAATTTTCTCAGATTCATCATGAACGGATCGATTCATTAACAATGTTTCATTTTAAATGCATCAAACACTAAGAAAATAAAATGAATCGTTTAAAATAATCGGTCTAAAACAGGTTTAAAAAAACTACTTAAAAAACGATGTACTTAAAACTATAAGCATATATCAAAAAATATATAACTAACATAAATACAATTTAATTACAAAAGCATGCAATTAGCCTAAAAATAATTTAAATCATTGAAAACAGGTTAAAAAAACTACTTCAAAAACGATGTACTTAAAACTATAAGCATATACAATAAATATATAACTAACATAAATACAATTTACTTACAAAAGCATAAAACTAACCTAAAAGTAATTTAAATCGTCCGTTGATAATGGTTGCCATGCCAACAATCAGAACACAGTGCGCATGCGTGAATTTTCTTCTCCTTTTACGGTAATGCAAATGCGTGAATTTTTCTACGCCAGTTGGGGTAACGCTATGCAGATTATACATTTTTAATTTCCTTTATTCTGTGTTATTTTAATTCAAAAGTACTTCAGAATGAATCTGAAACATGGATTAATTAACAATGTTTAATTTTAAATGCATAAAACATTAAGAAAATAAACAGAATCGTTTGAAATAATCAGCCGAAAAATCTTAACCCTAGCCTCATTACTGTTGGAAGAAAAAAAGAACTAAAGTCTAAATCATTTGGCGTTGGGGAAAATGGAAGATTATTTTGGCGGAAAAGTTGGCGGTGGGGAAAATGGAAGATTTTTTTGGCGGGAAAGTTAGTTTTTAATTAATAATTAAAATTCTAATTAAAATTTCAAAAAAAGGGACCCCAGGTGCACATTCCCGACCTCTAAGGTATACATGTACCAAATGTGGTAGCTGTATGTCAAATGACCTGGCCTGTAGAGCGCCAACACACACACACACATTGAGCTTTATTATAAGTATAGATATAGATAGACTACTAAAAATTTTCAATTAACTCAGAAAACTATTTATTTTTTTCCACTATGGAAAGCAATTCACCTTTCGCATTTATGGTAAAGAGAAAAATAGAAGAAAAATTGCGATGCTAATTGGCGAATAAAATGAACTGGAAATGATCCTTAGAAAGTACCCGCGGCGGAAGTTTCTCTTAAATAATTATTTTTGAAGAATAATCATACTTAACATATTTCCTATTCCACCCCATGTTTCCTTCTAGCTGCCCTTCTTAAAAAGTCTCAGGGAAGAATCCCATTTTTTCCTGATAACACACGAAAATATTCAAAATCTAAATCAAACAGATAATATTTTATTCAGATTACAATTTGAGAATGATTATAAGATTGAATTAATAAAATTGATTGTTATATCTTACTGAGAACGGCTTTTATCAATATATGGAAATAATTTCATAGCTTTAAAATCTAATTAAAAATGTAGTTTTTAAGCAAAAGGATATATTTTAACCTTTTTAAATGTTGTCGCAAACATTTATTATAGTCTTTTAAAATTGCAATGAAATTAACTCAGAAAAAATATTTGTAAATAACCTAAATAATTTGATCTACTAAGCTTTATTTATGGATATTTTCAAAATATAGACAATTTCTCAGTTTTGCTTCCAGATATACTAAAAGTAAATATAAACTTAATGTACTGAATGTGCAAAAATTTCCCTTCTTTAAACTACGAATATTAAATGAAACCTTTTTGAAAACCGGTTTTATATGATGTCAAATTAAATTATAGTTCCAACAGCTTCAAATTACTAAATTTCATGTTTTATATTATTTCTAATATCTTAATTATAAATATGCACAAAAAATTACTCCAATTTCTTATTTTTTGAAAATGCTTACAAAGAAAGGAACAAATTTCTAATTTTTTTTTCTCGTATATGTAGTATAGAGAAAATATAATTATCGTCAAAAAATTTGACGGATCCCCAAATTTTAGATAGTAAACACATTTCTAGAAAATGACCTTCTGTTCTATCTGTCTGTGACAAAGATGACACAGAAACTTGGTATACGGGCAGAAGAAATTTGGTATACAGACTTAACACCAAATTTATAGATTTGCATCAAATTTTGAGTAAATGTATTCAGTGGAAGTCTGTCTGTCCGACTGCTCAAATATAAGTTAACACGATAATTATAAAACGATAAAAGCTAAACGGATAAAATTTGTTACACATATTTAGCATAAATAGTGTAGATTCCTGTCAAATTTTGAGCCCAACCTAACAGCTGGTTGGCTGTCTGTCGGTCTGTTTTTTCAGAAATATGTAAAGGCGATAATTCAAAAACACTTTGACTTAAATATGCAAATTAGATATGGAATTTTATGATTACAAGTGCGGTTTTGTCTGAAATTTTTGTTTCAATCGGCTGAAAACATATATCTAAAACCCAAATTATTAATAGTTAAGGTGTAATTAACCGTACCCTGGAGTACGGTTAAAAGTATTTGATTTTGGAACACTATTAACCATACAACAAGGATTTATCGCCAAATAACTCGCCAAGGATGACACGATAATTTCAGTAAAAATCCTTAATTCATAACAAAATGTAATATTTCGTAACTATTGTACGTCAATGCTAAGTAAGGCGTTTTCTGTCATGACAAATTAATTAGAGAGTATGCAAGGAATTTTTAGGGATACTACTTCCACTGGTTTGAATTAAGAAAGAAAAGAAGTAAAACGCGTTAGGATAATTAGTGAAGAAAACAAACTGGCTAATGCTAAAATCGGAAGTTACATCCTAAATAATTATTCTCTTAACAACTTTATAATTCTTATTCAGCCCCATGTTTTCTTCTTTCTCCTTCTCATTAAAATACTCTGTTAAAGAAGCCAATTTTTCCAAAATAACACACGCCATATGAAAATGGTGCTGTCTGAACTCTTAATTTATTGCATTCATTATTGAGAACTTTCATCTTAATAATTCGAAATTATTAAGTTTATAATTCATTAATGAACGATAGTTATTTTTTTGTCTTTTTGCAAATACTTTGGGTTACAGTTCCAAGAAAATAATTTAATTCTTTGCAGTTTATACCAAAAAGCCTACCGTCGATATTTTTTTACATATAAAACTGTTCATTTCTGCTTTCTATTAACAAGTAAATATTAAAGATAAAAGTGGAGCAATTGAATTTCTGCTACGTATATAGTTTTTAATGCTATTATTCATTCTTTTGAAAGATTAATATATCCTAAAATTTCATTAATTATACTTAATATACAAAATAATAAAAATAAGTATAAATGGAAAATTTAATTAAGATAAAAAATACAATTTTATCTGGAAACATTTTTATATTAATACTTGATTTTTTTTATAAAACGGAATGAATGTATCATATTTCTGCATTAATTATTTATAGATAATCGTTTGCACTTTATTGTAAATCACGATTTCCTATTCAGTTATAATGTAATTTCTGTTATAATGCTTTTAATGTTAAGATAACATTGAGTATTTTATTTTTAATTTCCACAATTTTTTGAAAAAATTCATATTAATTTGTTGGAGTTTTTAATATCCCTGTAAAAGAGGATCTACTCAAAAATTTCCTTAAGAATTCTCATGCCGTCATTTAATGTGAATAAAAAAATGTATGATTCAAATTTAGTGCTGCAGCTGTTGATAAATTTTGTAGAAGTTTCAATAATAGGCAATCTCTTAGATATCATATTTTCATTTCTTTTTAATAGATTTAAAATATTAGTTGCTAGAAATTTAATATTTTTGTTATTCACCTCTAATAAAAAAAATCAAACTTGATGGATGGAATTTATATTTTGTAAATAAAGATGTAACGTGGATGCGTGTGTAATTTAATGAGCTTATTTTCCTAAATTTCATCTACTGCTTTTTAGCTGATATTATCTTGAATCTTTGTTGCTGTACATTTTGATTTTAGATTAGAAACTATTTATGGAAGAACTTACGCAGTCAATCTCTGTCTTTGCACAGATAACATTCATATAATGCCTTCACATAAAGTGTAGAAATAATGCAGAAAATGTTTGGAGATATTTTAATTTCTGTTATGAAATATTATAAGGAAATTGAATCTCATAGCATGATCTGAAATATCGATGTCACTTACTAGCGTGCAGAAATCGGAAGACAATAATATACGTATGTGATCATGAGTTAAAAAAATAAGTAGTTAAACAAGTAAGCGATCATCAACAGTGAAATACACTTAAAACTTTCTTATAGAGAATATATAAAGGATCAAGGGAAGTGAAGATATCTATATAAAACATATATTTCACAAAAGAAACTTTCGACAAAAAAAAAAAAAAAAAAAACGCCCAAAATTTGAATTACAAATTTAGGAAACTCTTTTTGTATTAGGAGAATGAATGCCTTCATTATAAAATAGCATAAAAATTTATTTCATGGAATATTTGTTCTTTAAGAATCGAATCGAAAATGTTTTCTGATTCTATATCTTCTAGTATTTAATTACAAATCGTCAGCTAAGAAAAAAGGATTGCGAATAAAATCATCCAAATATGAGCATAATATTTTAATACATGCTCAATAAATTATATTTAACATATCTTTATTTTATTGTGTTAAAAATACAATTAAAAATACTGAGTATTATGCAAATTCAAAATCTAAGAAGCGTACGACTTTTTTCATAATAATATCTTCTTAAAAATGTATTATTCCACATACAATGAATGAAAAAATTTTAACAAATGCATAATATTTGTAAATATAGCAGCATTAACTTTCATTTATTTCCAAGAAGAAGAATTTTATTCATGCGTTCCAAAATTTGAATATATATATATATATATATATATATATATATAAGTTTGGGGAAAAAATTGCACATTATTTGGCATGTGAAGTACCAATGCTCATGCATTTATCATTATTATTGTTGAAATATGATATACTATTATCGGGAATACATATTCTTATAATTTCTGACTATATCTATTTCGATAATGTGTTTCTTTGTCATACTATCAAATGTTATGATAATAAATTAGGTAAATTTAAAAAAAAAAATAATCACTGTAAACACAAATATGCATCTTGTTTAAGCGATGAATAAACATAAACAATGTTGAATGTTTATAAATTTTTAACATATGATTGAATTGAGATAGATGTAATACATATTTTACTATTTTTCAAAAGATAGTAGGTACAATTTCTTTTTAATGTTTCACAAACTTTATTCTATTAAAGAAACATGAATAATTTTTGGTTCTAACAAAACTGATAATTTGTTACTATTTTGATTGGAAAAACAAAACTAATAAAATTAGCTAATTATTAAATGTATTTTTTTAAATAAAAATATATAAAAATAAAATATAAAATGAATGTATATATATATATATATAAACTAAAAATACAATCCAAAGATAATGTTTAAATACATTAATAAAAAGTACAATGAATCAGTAAATATTCGATATTGTAAAATGAAGTCATATCATAAAAAAAAAAAAAAAAAAAAAAAAAAAAAATTGACATGGAATGAAGAAATATTTAGAATTTGATAAGAATTTGAAAGCATTATATAGTATTTAGAAATATAAAATAATTTCATTATATTAAATAAAACATTTAAAACATATGATTTTTTTTGCAAACATTACTAATGCGATTTTTTCTGTGAAGAATGTGTTAGCTCTTCTTTTAGTTTTGAAACTTTCTCTGTGTTGCCATCACGACTTATAAAATTATTAGTATGTAGGATTTCGTATATGCATGATATTTTCTGTGAGACATATTCTAATTCATACGAAATCTCCCTAACTTCTTTTAGGCCGCCTCGCGTCTACGAATGATAAGCTGTTAAGAATGATAAATAGGGTAATTAGGCCAATTGTAAATAGACACCCTCCTCCCCACGTTTGTATTTAATTGCTCTGGAGTAAATGCAAGGATATTATCAATGTGATCAACATGAACATGGAAATTGGTTATTATGTCCTTCAGGGATGCCGATCCGGCTTACATTTACAGCGATTTCGTATCCACTTGCTCGTGGCGCCTCCTAGAGGATAATATTTTCCAAGTATAGAAAATCTTCATTCTTTATTATGAAATTTTTATTGATGTTTCTAACTAAAATAGCAAAACAGAATAAATGATAAATTATTACATAATATATATTTGGTAAAAAAAAGAGCTTTTAATAAATAGAGGAATGTTGTAGTTCTTGCAACTCAAACCAGATCCACTTCAATTTTAGACTAACAACTAGTCGAATTAACAAATGTTTTCCACGAAAAGAAGAGCAACTTATTTCCAAATTTTCTCTCATTCACTTTAATTGAAGTTTTTAAGAAAAATTTTTAAAACAAATCTATGACTTCTACTTTTGATGAAAGAGGTGTAAATTTATTCCAAACTTTATTCATGTTTTTAATGACAATAGAGGCAAAATAGTATAAACAATAAATTCTTCTATAATACATATTTGTTTAAAAAAAACTTCTAATAAAGAGAGGAATGTTGCTGTTTTTGCAACTCAAACCAGTTCTAACTAACTCCAATAACCAAACATTAATGTTAAACAACAAGTCAAATAAACAAATTTCTTACATGAAAAGGAAAGCAACTTATTTCCAAATTTTCTCTTGCATGTTTTTATTAAAATTTTAATAAAAAACATTAAAAACATTTTTGACTTCTACAGGAAAGGAAAGACTCGTAAATTTATTCAAAACTTTATTGATGCTTTTAATAAAAATAGAGGCAAAATACTATAAACAATAAATTCTTCTATAATACATATTTGATTTAAGAAAAAAAAGAACTTCTAGTAAAGAGAAGAAAGTTGCAGTTTTTGCAAGTCAAACGAGTTTCACTGTAATTTTGGAAGTAACAACTAGTCGAATCAACAAACTTCTTCCACAAAACAAATATCACCTTTTTCCCGAATTTTCTCTTACGTATTTTCGTTAAAATTTCAATGATAATAATAAAAAAATCTATGAATTTTACCGGACATGAAAGACGCGTAACTTTATTCAAAACTTTATTGATGTTTATAATAAAAATAGAAGTAAAATACTTTAAACAATAAATTCTTCTATAATAATATTTGATTAAAAAAAACTTTTATTATAGAGAGGTGTGTTGCTGTTTTGCAACTCAAACCAATTCCACTTTAATTTCAGATGTAACAACTAGTCGGGTTAAAAAATGTCTTCCACGGAAAGAAGAACAACTTATTTCCAAATTTTCTCTCAAGTATTTTTAAAAAATTTAAAAAAATCTATGACTTCTACTGGAGATGAAAGAGACTTAAATTTGTTCAAAACAAAAATATAACAACTTGGAAAATGTTGAGTTGTTCAGGGGGGGATCTCATCAGATATGCAAGAGGAAAACTTGTGTTATTCTTTTTGGAGCAACCCCGGTGGCAGTTATTGTGAGGAACGAGCCCTCCTTCAGCAAAAGCAAATATGCAAATTTCATCCGGATTAAAAGTGCAAGAATACACGGAAGTAGAAATTGGCAGTCGTAAAAACTAAATACGAAGGCACACGATAGGCATAAAAAGCGGCAACTTCAAAGATCGGATTGGCTGACGAGAACTGAATTTATGTGCGACATCCATTTCATAGCTTTCTTTAATTTCTATGCTGTAGAAAAAGGGATTTTATTTTTCAGACATAGGATGCTCTTATCGAAAAGTCAGTTTCTCTATAGTAATAAAATAAGCATTTTGTCTGGTTTTATTTACTTGACTTTAGAAGCAAGTTTGGGAAAAGAAATATTTACGATGGTGTCGCTGCATATTATCTTTGAAGTAGTTTAAACTGCAGTTCGTTCAAAGAAGCGATAGAGAGATTTCAACAAAGTAGACATTTTATTTTTTATCGGAATCAGGAGTGAATTTAAAATGTCGTTCAGGTGCATTTACGGTTATATAGAAATTCTATACCATAAATAAATATAATATCGTGACTTTTCTATCGTATATTTACATGAAATTCTTATGTCAGCATAGGAGATATTTTAGAGCGGTTTTATGGAAGTGATTATTCGTATGCCTATTGTAGCATTCCCCGTTTCCCAGTACTAATAAGACATTTACAGTCAGCTGTGTCATCGCTGTAACTTACTAAATTCCTAGAGATAGCCAGATGATGCATCTTTTCACCTGGGTGGTCTCGCATCTGTTCATTAGCGACTACAATTAAAGACCACCTGTGGAATTCCTCGTCCAAGAGGTATTGATAGTACCCTCAAAGAGAAAGGGGTGTCCAAAACCATGTTTTTCTTTGTGAAAGGACCTTCCCACGACCCACTGGCGCCGCTGAGAGAGCATATTGCTGAATCCCGATTGGCCGAAAGAGAGCTCAAATGACCAATGTAAATTAAGAGGCGGAGATTGTCGCCGAAATAAAGTGCGGAGAATTTTTTTAGGAGGAGAGAAGAAACGAATTGCAGGCTGACTGTTGGACTACGCCCTCGAGTTCGGAGTCCGTGAACCAACTGAGTTTCAAGAAACTCTTCGACTTTGACTGTTGTATCTCCTACTACAGGTGTAAATAACTTTTTATTTAACCAAGATTAGAACAAGTTGTTCTTTGTATATATAGGGCTGTAAAATAAAGAATTGTCTGGAAATTCTGCTTTGTTATTTGATCAGTTTAGATGAAGACATTACAATAGTTAACCATTTTGAAAATAGAAGTCAATTATAAAGTAGTTCATATTTATTTATGACCTTTTAGAACCAACATTGCCTATGCGTATATAAAGATCAATGTTTGTTTGTATGTTTTTAATACAAATCTAGAATATTTTTTTTTCTTTCGATTCTGATGAAATTTTGCATATTTGCTCTTTAAGACAAGGGACCCATTGTTGATGTTTAAAAGTACAAAAGTTAATTAAAATATAATATGTAAATATCAATCTTTTGTTTTCAGCTGTATTTTCCAGAAATATTACCTAAAAAAGTACCTTTCAAAAAATTACCTTTAATTAATTTACCTATAGAATATTTTTTGATAAATTTTATTTTCGTCTTTAAAAAAAATTGATGCACGATCTGTGAGTTCATTGCTATAAGGGAATATGAATAAATATCATAATTTCTCCAAAGAATTCAATAGCGGGCTTTCGTCCCCCCCTCCTATTAAAATTTAGATAAAAAAATTGCTTAAAAAATTTTTTTTTACATTAACTAGGAAAACTTTTATGCATAAAGACGGGTTTTCATCTTCATTTTTTTCTTTTCAAAATATATGCACTTTTCAAACTACACCAGAATTCTAAGCCAATTCTTTAAATTCATATTCTTAGACTCATCAAATAACAAGATGAACAATTTAAATAAAAGCATTTCATGTAAATAACAACCCAAAGGAAAGACAGTATTTAAGGCTCGCAAGCTAATGGCAAAAAACGGCTAGTACATTAATGGTTTCAAATGCCTCAAAAAATGTACGGTTATTTTTTCAAATGCTACTTTTTGATTTTATTTCATTTGTGCATTTATTTAATGGCGAATTAAGGTACTGCAGATGGATAACTTGTTAGCTTGTCACAGACGGAACAACAGATAATTTGTGTTTTCTATGCACCGACCTTGGATTCTGTTTGTTGAAATTTATAGTAATTGCTTCATTTATATGCATAGTTACGCCAGTGTTAAACTTCAGTTTGAATCCACTGAAACACCAAAAGTCTAGAGCAAGGTTTGTTCTATTTGAATTCATAGAGGTAAATTTATAATAAAATCTAACTAAAAATGAATCTCTTATATTTCTTTTTCCACAGTAAAGTGTTCATTATATCATACCCATACCCAAACGCTATATGAAAAGCAAATAATAATAATTATTATTATTATAACTACAACTTTAAAATAATTATTAATTAAAATTGTAACTTTTTTAGTTTTACAACTGAGATGAAATTAGAACCAATAACAATTAAAAGTAAATCTACGAGCGTGAATTTCAAGTTATCATGTGAGAACATTATTGTTTTTAAGTCATTATTTGTCTTAATTAATTTAAGTCATTAACCAGTTTAAACCGGTTTGAAACAATCACGAGACGAGTCTTCTCTATCTATCTATATCTATATCTATCTATCTATCTATCTATCTATCTATCTATATATATATATATATATATATATATATATATAATGATAATTTTTCAAACTTTTATGTTTAGCTTTTCTAGCTGGCAAACAAAGTTTTGGAGCTCGACCGATTTTGAGATGAAATAACAACTATGATTTCATAGTTCTGACTTCAACTTTTAGAAACGCATCTGCTGTCAAAAAAGCATACGTAATAATAAAGCAATACTGGTAAAGGTAGACCAATCTTTTAAAAACGCATCTGCTTTCAAAGAAGCACACATAATAATAATAATGCAATATTGGTAAAAGAAGGTAAAAAAACATAAGCGATTAAAAGATGATGGTAAAAATTGTCATTTATGCTTTATTGATTGCCTACACGATTTCGAGCTTCAAAACTCCCTAACCAAAACAACATCATGTTCTCACATTATAATATTTATAATAATAGAATAAAGGAAAAAAAAATAGACTAATTATTTCATTGAAATTATTTTTGCGAAGTTATTTATATGTTAATTAATCTACTGTAATTTAGAAGTAACTAATAATATCACAAGAATAACTAGTTATAATTCTATCCTCTAATAATTCTATTAAGGATGATAAAACTATATTAAACAATGAATAGGGAATGGAATAAGGGCCTTTATGTAACAGTTGGTCGAAAAATAATGTATAATCAACTATAGTTCACATCTGAAAAGAATTAGAAAAGGAAATTCTGTTGGTAAAGGCGTTCTTTTTTTACAGTTTTAAATATATTTTTTTATTCATTATATTCTAAAAATTCTATTCATGTTCAGTATTCTTTAACTATTTGTGCTCAAATTATTTTACAAGTATTAATTATATTGCTTTTGTTATTTATTTGTATCGAATGAAAAAAATATTTAGAGCAAAATGATTTATTTATTCATAGATAATCTTATTAGTTTTGCAAATTTTATAAACACTTAAAGAATTAAAAAAAGGTTAGAATTGTTTTTATTCCAGGTAATTATAAAAAATATAAAAAAAAAACTGCACAGTTAAAAAAAATATTTCTACACAGCTAATAGCGTTATCGACGCAGGATAACTAACAAAGGGTAATATCGACTTGATACTTTTTGTCAGATTTCCTATCGTACTATTTCTATAGAACTTTTTGTCAGGTTTCTCGTCCATAACGAAAGAGATCGAGAATATTAATTATCCGAATTGAGAACTGATACTGAGCACGAGCACCTAATATTTTTGGTCTGTATCAGTTATCTGTCTGTGCGTATCTGATACAATATTGATACGGACCTTCAATGCCACCAAGTCCGTAAATTCACCGGGTTTGCTTTTAGTGGGTGTATGGTTTGAAAACAACCAGCGGGCCTGAATAATGAACGAGGTCTCTTATTAAACACACTGAATACAAATACAAAGACGGCAAATATACAGCCGAATATACAGACGAACACAGGGAAAACACAGCAGCACACTAAAGCAGACAATACCTCACAACTAGTAATCTATGGTAATAATAACCACAGCACACAAAGTGCCCAGACAGAATTCAGCAGAAGGAGGGAATCTACGTAGCTTCACTCTACGGTCTCTCTAAACACCTGCAATTTCCCACTGTCTCCAACTGCCGACTCACTATTACACGACTGACTACTCTTCTCACGACTCGATGATGCTTCTACAATAAACACCAGGACTCGGCACACAGCTCAGTTCAGCAATCGATTCAGCTCCTCACAACGCTGTTCTTCGATGGATTATTTCGCCTTTGTTTCGCTATCTTTTCGACAACTCGATATACAACTCCGTCAGACTTCCTCCAGCTTGAGACTGCCGGCTCTTTACAGTTCCCCGGAGGCGGGCCGAGAAGGTTCTGGACAATCAGGTGCATCTCGGTTCCTATTGGCTGGATTACTAAAATTCAGGAAGTTTCTAGTAATATCTGTTTTGTAGCCAAAGTCGCCGAATTCCTCGTCAAGTTTGTTGCCAAGCTCTGAGATCACTGATGCGGCAACCGATCTTCACCCAACAAAGCAGATCGTAAAACGGTCTTTCCAGTGATTGAATTAAATGTGCTGAGAAGCAACATTACAGGTTTGTAACATTATTCATATTGAAATGGTATTATTCTCTTCCAAAACATCATATATTGATTAGATGTAAATTAGACCCTAAAATACCGCGTCTGTCAGCAGAATTTTATATAATTTATATATAATTTTTAAATTTTATTTTGAATTTAAAATATGCAGCCCTTTGGTGACACTGTCAAACAAAAAAAATTACACATTTTAAGCAAAAAACGTTCTTTAAAATGTATTAAATAATTTAAGGAATAAAAATTAGTAAAATATTTTCCTAAAAGGATAAAACAAAATTAACTTCTATTTTAAAAATTCTTTTCGAACTAACTCATTTTTTCAAAATTACATCATAAAGATAATCGCATTTTGAAAGGCATCTTATTATTATTTTCTTAATAAACTATAGATAAAATGAATTTCTAGGAACACACTTATACAAAGTTTACTTAATTGTTTTTGTATTTTATGAAATTTCATTCTATTTTAATGCAGCATTACGCCGCAGTTAGGCTGCCATTTGTCCTCCATTTCTACCGGCATTTACAACAAATTTTATTGATCCCTTTGGATTGCCAGACCACTTTTATGGTTTCCCACGCTCATGATTTCTCCAAGGGTTTCACCAATCTTCTTTTGGCTATGTCAAAAGAGTGGAAAAGGGTTGATGCCTTTTTTTAGTGTGTCGTTAACCCTTAACATACCTTTGAACGTTTGTATTTTCTATGTAATTATTTTAACTCATTCTACCTCAATATGAATGTGTTGTTCTGTATATCTTTTTTCCTCCAATATTCCAGTTCATAGCTTTACCGGCACCCAGCGTTTTAATCTTGTATGTAGTTTGTTATTATGTTACATTACTAACAACATACTCAAAAACTGATTGTGATATATACAAAGAGAGGCAGTGAGAGAAGACACTTTTGTAATTTTAAAACTTCACTTTATTCCATCCCAACAGGCAGAATTTATGTACTGAATTATGAAGCTAGGGCGAACTGACGTCCGTTCTCAAGCGATATAAGAGCAAAAGTGCGCGAAATATATATGTCCAGTGATTATATACTGTGTGATTCTTATAGAGATTTCTTTACACGTGTCGATTTAGGAAAGGAAATTATAAGTATCCTGTAAAAGAATTTGCGTAACTTGACATATTTTTATCCCTTTAATCGGAGTGAGGTAAGTTGCCGATTGCAGCTGTTTAAAGGAGTTCGTGCAGCATTAATTATATAAAAAAGGAATTGGATCAAGAAATAAGAGAACATTTTATAATTTAGTTAATATGGGTTAAATTAAGATAAAAATTAGGAAATTAATTTGGATTTAATTTAGATATTTAGAGATATATATATTTGGTATCCATATTTGTCTTTCACTTACTGAGGCATTTATATATTACCTCTCTTTTGTAATATGCTGGTTGCACTGATTTTCAATCTATAACAAATTCAAAACTACCCTTTCATAAATAACAGGTATATTCGCAAAGCTTTGTGTAAATAAAGTGTGAAATATAAAATCTAAGAAACATGAAATGTTTTCCTTGCTGGAATTTTGCACACACATCAGTGATTTTCAAAAATTCAGTAAATATTGAATGTGAAATGTAGAAAGCAGTATCAACAACCTCAGAATAAATATGTTGGAGTTACTGAGGAGCTACTTAAAATTTGCAGCATATAAATATTTGGGAGACTTCAACAAGATATATTCAAAGTACAACTATATAAATAGTATTCAAAAAATTCTATACAATTTCTTTCAATCTCTGGAATGATATGATTTGTTTGAAATATATTTCTATAGAGCAACTACTGCACAATTAACAATTTGGTAAAATAATTTGCCAATAAACCTCGATCTGGAATGACATCTCATCAGCATAAGTGAGCACATTGAAAATAAAATATCCGCTAAAGTTTTTAATTTCATAACATCGCTACGTGGCGTAGACAAAAATTTACGCTTTCCTTTCTTCTTCTTCGATCGTTTAAATTGTTTGTTCTGAAATCAGTTATTGAACGACTCGTTATGCGATCTTATGCTTCGAAGTTGTACGTGAATTCAAAGATAAATTTTGTAAGGGAATTTGAGTGCCTGTTGCATCGACATGCATTTCACTACTTGAATGTTTTCTGTTTCTTAACTATGAAAGTGATTTGTTCTTTTGTAAATTTCAGTTATCAGTAAGCTCAAATACGTTCGATGACTAGAAGTGTGAAAGTTTAATCAACATGATTTTGTTGATGTTGTTAGCTATGACACTTTACAAGCTCGTTAAAAGATCTATCACCGATTTAAGCCGAGTGAGCGTCTCTCGTTTTTTCAGTAGTGCTAACAAGGGCCAAGAGTACGACTTAGATACTTCATGCGTCTCATTCGCTTGCACAACCCCTTTTTACAGAGGGGGAGCATTCACACACATCACAAATAGAACACAGAAGAACAACCTTACTCGCATCGGAACTCGAACTCAGGACGCCTAGATCACAGGGAAGACGCGCTATCTCTATGCCAGGACGTCGGCAAGAGAATTTATAAGTGATTTAATTAAAAGTTACAATTCACTTTAGATATTGCATAATTTATTGAGAATGAGTTATTTGGTTAGAATGGCCTATGGATAAAAATGTTTGGAAATCTGAATAAAAAATAGCTGTAAATACCAGATAGCTGTACCTGAGCCATACCTCAAATAGCTGTACCTGAAATAAAGCAGCATTTATTTTGTCTGTTGAATTGACAAATTTAAGCTTAAAAAATGAATTTTTTGGTTATAAAATTTGAATAAATAAAATATTTACTTTCAAATTTGAAAAGAGTACATTTTATATTTTTTTGGATGCTGGAATTTATTTTTTTGTTTTGTAATGCACATTAATACTGTCATTAAAAACTGTCTGTAATACAGATAATTAGCAAAAAAGCGGATAAACCAGCTCCAACTTTTTTAAAAATAATATTTATCAAATAATCAAAGGCAATATTAGAAAAAAAAATGCGTAGAGAAAAGTATCAAATAAAGATTGTAACTGTCATACACAACATAAAAAAATAGGAAATATTAAAATAAAAATATTAGCTGAAAAAGAGTTTTTTTTTCTATGTCGATATTTCCTGAAATCGTCTGACGATTCAATATTTTTTTAGAGCGTTAGTTTTGAATAAATTCATTTGTAATGAGTTGTTTTTGCAATTTAGCAATGTGTATTTGAAGATTTGTTTCTATTACAGAATTTAGCCATTACATCATATATAAATTGGAAAATATTCAAAGAGGAATTATAAAAATCAAATTCCACGTAATTATGATTCCGTAGATATGCAATTTTTTAGTACGAAAGATTTTTAATTAATAGTCTTGGGTATATTCTGTTCATCGTGGGCCTAAAAATTTCGAATAGAGGCCATGAAATCATACCGCTTTTTAAAACTTTTTTTTATAAAAACCATGTGATTAAATATTAGATGAAACAATGGAAGCAGTTTTAATTTCAGGGCAATCCTGCTGTCTATTGATGAGAATCAATAAGAAAAACCTTGCATAGATATTTCATTGATATCATTGAAAAGATAATAGTTTGAACTTTTAGACGATGCAAAAAAAGATAATTTCTTTGCCTTAATATTTGTAAAAGTTTTCACAAAAAATCCTTTTAATTTTTAATTAATTAAAATTTTTAAAAATCTCTTCTAGATCCACATATTTATTCTCCAAGGTATAAGGTACCGAATTCTGCTAGCTATAGGTCAAGCAAACTGGACATACAGCTTCAACATACACAAGTATGCATTTATATATAATACTGGAAATTTGCAATTACTAGATTGACTTTAAAAATGTTTTATAATGTATAAAGTAGATCCCAAATTCATGCATCAATCATCAATCGATGTTATAATTAAAATTTTCAAATTTTATTAGTTTTCTAAATGAAGTATTTTATAATTCAGAACATAATTCGAAACTCCTATATAATTACAGTATTTTTCTGATGGGTTCTACAAATTTATATAATCTAGTTATCGTATCACACAATACATGTGAAAAATAAAAAAAAAAGCATTAATTGTAAAATGATAGGTTATTATTCTACCAATTCATAAATAACAAACAAATTTGTTCACTTATGAGATATGCTAAAATATAAGAACATGTACAAGGACACACAAGATACAAAAAAAAAAAAAAAAAAAAAAATACCCATATGATGATGTAATTTTTTTTGTATTGAAATATTTTCAGATATTTTCACAAAAAGACGGGAATTTTTGATTTCATCTTTAATTAATTAAAATTCTCATTGATATTTAAAAAAATCACTAAGTTCACATTATCATCCTACGCACACATACACAAAACTTTATTATTAATAGAGCTCACAATATTAATAATATTAATATATATTTATAATAATTATGATGATTGTTGTTGTTTTTTATAATAACTTCATTCAAATAGAAAATGTTTCAACGTGCAAAGTTTATGTAATCGCAATTTTTAACAAGCAACTGTTTTTCTAAAACATCATATTCTGCTTGAAGTAACTTGAGGATTTTATAACTGAACAGCAAAACTTTCCAAGAATGAAGCCATCAAGATTTTTAGTAAAATTGTCCTTATTATGATTTTTAATAAATAACTCTTATCATAATTTTTCATTTCGCATTCATTCTCTGCTTCTAATGGGCTTATTTATATTATTTTTTAAAATTCATTTTAACGTATATTAATTTGAAAAGCTAGAAAAAAGATGAGGGTATATCGCTGTGTAGTTTTATATCAAAAATAAAATATTAGTTGCGAGATAGTTGAAAAAAAGTTCGCTTTCAGTCTTCTAATTAGCAGAGAACAGTCTTCAGATGTTTGAAATTGCCAAAATTCTTTCTAAAATTATTATTTCATTTATTTTTATCACATTAAATAGGGCTTTAGTATAAAGCAGTAGCTATTTACTTCTAAATATGGACATCAAAATGGTTACTTAATTTAAGAAAACTTGACTTAAACTAGCGTGGATGATTTTAAAAAGAAAGAAGTGAAAGAAAACTAAAAGAACATAAAAGTGCCTACGTTGCAGAAAAAGTAATCACATTCTTTGCCGCCATTTTCGAATAAACTTCGGCTAACATTTCCCTAGAAAGGTTTAATTCTGCTAATTTTGTTTTGTTGCGACTGCTTTAAAAGGGAGGGGGGGGGAAGCAAAACTCTGGATGCCGTCTTTCGAAATTTTAATTGGGCCTATTTCTCTTTTGTTGCAAAGCAACCCCGTTCTCAGCGCATGAAATCTAATTTTCGCTGGTAATGCCAGTTTCTTTCTCTCAAAAAATCGTCTGCTTATTCCATTCCAGTCCGCGGAAATGATTAGCGGGTTGCCATTCTGGAAAACAAAAGAATTACGAATAGCATTATTCGTTCCCGGCCCAATTAATGCTCACAAAAGCAGATGGGGGGTTGCGTTTAAATTTTGTATATGTGGTTCTTCCACTTCCTGCTGGAGAAGGCTTATCGTACCTTTTCCCGAATGTTCGTTTTATTTATGATAAGAGAGTAATTTTGCATGGTGTTAATGGAAAACAAAAGGATTGGAATTGTGGAGATCTCGCATTTAGGTCTAATTACTCTGGTAATGCATTTCATTCACATTGTTCCG
Source organism: Argiope bruennichi (assembly GCF_947563725.1). Taxonomy (NCBI): domain Eukaryota; kingdom Metazoa; phylum Arthropoda; class Arachnida; order Araneae; family Araneidae; genus Argiope; species Argiope bruennichi. The sequence continues at coordinate 92,246,217 of NC_079153.1, forward strand.
ATGTTTTATGGATACTGCTGCGATAGGTTTCCTATGCCACTTTTATGGGTTTGAAATTCTAGTAATTTCCGTTCCCAGCTACTTGTCAGAAAGGTTAGGTCTGTTAAAATTCCTTCTTGGCGAAGGAAATGAATAGATTGTTTCGCAGTTTTGAAACAGAAGCATTTGTCTTGGGACCCGAAGATCATTTGTCTTAAATTAGAATATATTTTTGCGAGAAAGAGCTATTAGTTTAGTTGATCATTTGAATACATCAAATCTTTTGAAATAACTTTAAAAATAAATGTATTTCTCACAGAGCTGTACAAATTTGTTCCTGCAAAGAGTAAAGGCTTTTATTGCTGATTTATTTTATGTCCGCACCTTCGAAGTGTATTTGTATAGGCAATAAGTAAAAGGTGCTGAGATCTCCGTTTTTCATTTAATATAGCTGGAGAGCAAGCACCATGTGGGAAAATTAAAAGTAAAAGCAACTGTTCTGTCTATAATTCTTGAATTTGACACGAGTTTTCAGTAGATTCGTTGCATAATGAGCAGAATCGGAAATATATTTAGAATTACTTCTCTTTGACCAGTTAGATCATAAATTTGATGGATATTAAGTTCAAATATGTAACATTACCTCCAGCTTGATATGGCTTTGAAAAGAAGTGGATTTAAGCATTATACGACTTTATGCAGTGCTTATTATGAAGATTCTCTTTTTGATGAGTTTAATTTATTTAACATTTTAACACATTTTTGATTTAAACAATATATTTATAATTCATTTTAGGCCGTTTTTTTATTTCAGTAATTCTGCAGTCGCCTTTAGTGGCTACTTGGTTCGTCAAAAATATGCTTATATATAATTTCAGTTGAATCGTTTTCATATTCATGATCCCGTTAAATTGTCAGACATTAAAGCTCCATTTGTCTATTATTGTTTTCAAATGTCATGTTATTAAATTTTTTATATATATTTTCTTTTCATTGTATGCATATATCTGTCTAATGGAGGACCAGTCCCATAATATCAAAGCGCTTTTTAAAACTTAAGTGTCCGCCCATCAGTTTTTCAAATTTTGAGATACTGTAATTTCGATGTTTTATTTGTCTTGTAAACTATAAAGATATTAAAGAGAATTCTTTTTTTTTACTTTCAGTAATGAAAAAAAAAAAAAAAAAAAAAAAACGCTTAAATAACTGAAGGAAAAATGGAAATGGTTTGAATTTCAGGGTTATAATATATTACAATTAAACACACACACACACACACACACACACACACACACACACACACACACACACACACACACACACACACACATATATATATATACATATATATATATAAATTTGTAACATACAGGACAAATTTCCATGATTATTAAATTAATATTAAAAAGACAATTTCATACATTTTAAAATGGTGTGAACTTTATTTTTGTTCAATATCAATTTTAGAAATTAGCGCAGAAATCACCTATAAAGACCAACACACACATATTGTTTGACAACGGATTCTAAAACTTCCCGCGCTTTTGCGCATGCGTTACGATGGGTTTAATTCGTCAAAATAGGGGTGAGAGGAAAGATGAAGGGTGGGAATGTTTACATTTAACAATAAAATAAACCCGGATTACTCGCAGACTGAATTAAAATAATACGGTGAGAAACGACACGATATTCACATACATGTGAAACAAATTTTTTTTTAAAAAGTTTCTAATGGGGCGAAAATCAAGATCAAAGAATGGTGAAGAATTCCGGAAATGGGCTCATTCTTCCGCGTAACTCCCTTTAATGAGATAGAATCGTCGAAAAGTGGTCGTCTCGGAATACTGAAACGAACAGTACTGAAGCTGTCTAAAATATTATTATTCGTTGAATACATATGGTATTTAAAACTATCTACTGCTTTATGGGCGTTTCAAATCACGTAATTTATTCTCTTGGAATCTTCTTGGAGTTCTACGTAAATCAAAATTATGAATATCTAAGCTTTAATTAGACAAACACAAGCACAGTGTTATCTATCCAGCTAGATGGAAACGACATAAATATCTTTATAATATTTAAAGCTCTTTCAAAATATATTTTTAATCATGAGATTGAAAACCTCGTTAATTAAAAAGATAGAAACCTGGAAAGAGCTTTCTACATTTCCTCTGTGCTATATATAGAGCTTGTTAAGCGACAGCTTCTTAGTTATTATTTTTTATAAAGATAATATGCTCTGTCAACATTGCTTCATGGAGAGGCTTAATCTCCAAGGCAAACAAGTTTCAAATTCAGCCAAAGTTATCAGATATTTTCGCTGATTTTCCTTTCTTCTTAAAATAAATTACAATTAAATAAAATTTAGATTCTGCGATTTGTTTATTCCGTTGTTAATAGTTAAAATAATTTAAAGGACAAAAAGTTATTTGAAATTTTTTAACAGACATACCATAACATGCATTGAGGCATATTATTTTAAATATTATCTTCAAATTATAGCATGAAAATTGATGAAAAAGTACAATAAATTAAAATAATTAAACAAAGAAAGCTATAAATATTATAACCTATTTTCGACCATTGATTTTTAACTCATAAATTAACCCCTTCTAATGATTTTTTCATTTAAATGTGGACTATTTCTATTATCTATGCATTCACAGTTTAATAGAAACTTCAATGAAAATTTTGAAAGAAAAAATTGCAGAAAAATATCAAAATACAATTGCAGTTTGCTAAATGTATTTTTTAATAATTATTTATTTAACTTTTAATATAATTGACCTCAAAAAGTAAAGTGATTATCATTAATTATTAAATTAATAATAAATGTCTTAATTAATATTATTAATGCTATTCAATTCAGTATTAATACCAATCAAAAGATATTATTATTACATTGAAATATGATATTTAGTCGAATTGTTTGTTAAAATTTTATTTCTTACATATTTTTTACAAATCACATATGTTCTTTTTATAAGAGTCTAATTAATTTAATAGATTTAAATTAATTAGTCCCAACCACTGGAACTATTTTGATAATTTTGATTTCAACTGAAAACTCATGATGCCTAGATATGTCATCAAGTGTTGCCTGCCCTAACTCACTTTCCAGTTTTAATACAAATATAAAAATTAAAACTGCAAAAGGCATTCTCGTTGGAGAAGTCTTGCTGCAGAATTCATCAGCCAAAACCACCGGATTGATTTCGATAAAATGTGTGAAATCTACTTCTGGATATTGTAAAGATTCAGCTCCCTTGCCCTGAGACACCTGTTAACCACTGCAACGTTCCCTGGTTCCCACACTTGATAATTAGCATTTCTGGCGAGCTGTGTCAAAAGCTGTGTAACACCCCGCATTGTTAAGTGCCTCCAGACAGCCAGATCGGGATCCTCTCTCCTAGTAGGGTCATCTGGTCATTAGCTGTGTCCAGATAAAGAACCACACTTGCGTTGTTCTTCGTTCCAAGGAAATAAATCGTATCTTCATCGGATAAGTCAGCCATCTGACTCTCCGACCCGCCACGAAGGCACACGAATTTAAACCATAAAAGCTGAATGACCAGACCTCCGCAACAGCAACACTAGCGGGAACTGTGGTTGAGTCCTAACGGCCATCACCGGCCACGGTACAATCCTCCCCGAAGGAAGTACGTCTCTTCATCGATGGGAGGAATCAGATCCCCCACCTATTTGTGTACCCTCCAGGGTGGCGAGATCCAACCACCATGCCGGAAGCATCTCATCCTCATTTCAAGGTGCCCCCCGGGGGTAATCTTCAACGGGTAAGAGTGTCAAACCCTTAGGGTGTAAATCCTTATTTTTTCATTGTGCATTTCAGCTATGAGGATGGATTATTAACGGATATTTCCACGATCGACTGGAGGCCATTGTGAATTTTTCTCAACAGCTATTGGGTGACAGGGAGCTCAAGTGCACCAATGTGAAAATGAGAGGTGGAGATTTGACAGAAAATAAAATGGTTTGATTTTCGGAAGAGAAAGGAGAGAGCAGGGAGAGTCGTTTTGAGGAGAAGTCAGAGAAGCTTCGTGTGATTCGGGCTTCTGAGTTAAGATCCACCCAATGAAAATCGGTGGATAACTAGAGCTACCCCTGTAGTAACCGGATGCGCTAGCAGCCTGTTAGCTTTTCTTGTGAGATTTCTCCAAATTAATCGAGGAATCATTCATGTTTAACTTTCAACCGTGTTGTAAATATTATCAATCATATTAAACTAGATGATCGGTATTGTGACCATTGATGTTACCAATTTTATACGAAATAAAAATTGGCGAAATAGGTAAAGTTTTGTGTCGAAATGACTCTTTAGTTCCGCCAATTATTTCTGAAATATAGATATTGGGTAAACAGCTGATTGACGAAGACAACTAGTAATTTAATAACTATGGTTAATCTTTACGTATCGTTTGATGGGAAACGAAAAAATAATTTCTTTTTTGTAAATAAATAATTAAAAAGTGAAAAAAAAATATGCTTCTATAACATATTTAATATGATTTAGGTCAATGAATGTGTTAATATGTATTCCCATATTCATAAATCATTCTTGGTACTTCGTTTTTGTTAATTATCAGAAGAGAAAAAAATACCACAAAAAGGCAGAACTCTTTTTAAAGTAGAAGAGTAGACTCGTTAGAACAGTACGGCGGGGGCATCAAAAAATTTTCTCCTTTTCGTTAATCGTGATTCGAGATTGTGATTAAATACTCGAGGTGCATGCTTTGTTTGTTAGATGCACTCAACCATACAGGTTTGGGAGACCGAGAAATTTCCTGAGAGTTCTTAAAAGATGCCCAAACATACGCTTGCTTAATAGTTATGAAATAAGAAGATCTTCTTTTGTTTATTTACCCTTGAAGAACAGAAATAATAAGTGTACGATTTATAATAATAAGGATAGGGATTTTTTGTCTTATTTTTGAAAGAGTAACTTAAGGCATTTCAGTATTCAGAGGTACTGAACTCTAACCATCTAAAGAATGAGAAAGTTAAAAAGGAATCACTCTTATTTAAAAAAAAATCATAAATGCTTCTAGTTTTTGTAAAATTTTGAACAATAGTTGCAAATTGATAAGAAACCGATTTGTTCTTTAATTTCTCGCAATTAATTTTTTCTATAAATTGTCAGGTTTTATTTTATTTTTTCTAGGAAATAATTACTGTAAATAGTAAATTGCTTACAATATTTTTCCCATTAAGAAAAATTCCGCATTTTTTGAATAAATGTATCAAAATAGCTTTGTAGAATTTTTTTCTCCTTTTACTGATAACAATACATCTCCAAAGTAGAATTTACAGTAACCAAAACCCAGCAAATTTAATTTCGAATGTTACTCCAATTTTATACCTAAAAAAACAACAATGTTTCAACTTGGGAGATACTCTCGCAGTTACCTACTGGACACATAATCGTATTAACAACCCCTAACTAATTTATCCTCCTACCAATACAGCAGACAATATTTTCATTAAGAGCTCCAGTACCCGAACTCCGCTTGGGGTCTGCAGATGTTTTATTTCTTTGTCACCGAATATATGCCTTTCCCGTCGTAATTCCAGCCAAAAGACAAACACCCCGAAGTCTTCATGGATTCCGAAATCGTCTGCTTCTGTGGAACGGAAAGGGGAAGGGGGTAGAAACTAGTTGACGAAAACCAGATCTCACCCCATTTACCTAATGGCTGCCTTGACGGTTCATTCCCCCCCCCGACATTTTACGCATTACGGAGCCCCCAAACAGGAAACCCAATTAGCTTCGCTTGTAAACTCTTTTCTATTAAAATCCTTCTAGAAACAGCAAACATTAAGTATATTACCTCTCTATGGCCGCCTTTGTTTCCGAATTTAAACCGCAGTGTGGTTTTAATGCATGATTTCGAAACATCAAGTCATTTTTATCTTTTGCTGAAATTTTTGTTCTTTTTCATTCAAGTAGAAATTGCGAAATGCTGATGGAAATTCCGCTATTCTAAGAGGAGGAAACGAGAGATGGTTCAATTCGCACACAGCCCCATTATCTATGGTGGATTCACCAGAGAGAAAATAATTATCAATTCTGAGAAGAGAAGAGATGGTTTGAATATTTTAAAGTAATTTTGAAAAAGAAGCTCCTGCAATTAGCATGTATCTTTTGTAGATGGTTGTTATAAAAGGCCGATGCATTGTTTAATGAGGTAAACAGACAAGAGATTTCCAATAAATTGTTGAAATTCGGGGGGGGGGATTAGGGGAAAGAGAAGAAAATTATGTTGATGAGATTCCTTTAAAGTTGTCCAGTTTGATTGCATAATTTATTTTTAATGTAGACTAAAATAGTTCTGGAATCATTAAAGAGAATGCTTGAATTTGGAGCATGAAAATAGCAAATTATGATCTTTTGTAAAATAAGTGGTAGCATTAAAGTGTCTAAAAATCGATAAAATCTTTGGAACTGAAAATTGAACAATTATTGGAAGGCAATTCGTTCATAAAGATTAGAAAATAAAGATGTAACGCAGGTATATGCACGTAGATGCATCTTAATAATTTCATTTAATTTCTTTCTTACAAGCTAATATAACTGCCTTTACTTTGAATCAAAATGTATTCTAGCTTATGCACATCTAATAAAGTTTTAAATTAAATTTAAAAAATTATCTATCGTTGATTTTTATCCAAATTCTCTCTTATTCCTTCGTCTAACCACATGGCTAACAGTTATTTTTTTCTCTTCCTTTTATTTTCATAATTCTCTCATTCCGAAAATCAGTAGAAAATACCTTATATATTTCTTAGTTAAAATATCTTAGAATATAGGAACATATAATTTCTTTTTTCTTTTCTTTTTTTTTTTCAAAAATTAAAAATTTCCTATCTACCTTCTTTTCAAAAACCGTAATGTCAGCTCATATCCATAGAAGGCTGATATTAAAAACAGGATCTCACTCAGTTGACGTTTATTTAGCAAATGTATGATTGGGCATCATTTGAAAGATTTCAGAACACTTCCTTTGCTCATCAAACCCATCTATGCGAGCGCCTCTAATGAGCAAAGTTCGCATCTCGCGTTTTTCCACCAATCACACCTAACGAAAGAGAAATGAAATTTCTCAGTGCTGCCAGGTCAAAATATTTTCTAGCTTATGTACATCTCATAAAATTGTAATTAAATAAAAATAATTATCTACGGTGTCTATCGTTGATTTTGCCCTACCTTCTCTCTTATTCCTTCGTCTAACCGCGTGACTAACAGTTAATTTTTTCCCTTCCTTTTGTCTCCTTACTTTAACCCTCTCATTCCGAAAATCAATATAAATTACCTAATATATTACCTTATTTAAAATACCTTAGAATATTAAAAAAAAAACATGGAATTTTTTCCTTCAAAAATAATAAAAATTTCCTATTCTCCCTTTTTTAAAAAACCTTAATGATAGCTGAAGGGACTGATATTAAAAAGCAGGATTCCACTTAGTTGATATTTATTTAGCAAATGTAGGAGTCGGGCATCATTTGAAAGGTTTTTCAGAAAAAATTCCTTGTCCATCAAAACCAACTGGGCAAGCGTTTCTAATGAGCAAAGCTCGCACTTCGAGTTTTTCATCAATCACTCTTAACGGGAAAAGGATGAAATATCTCATCGCTGGCCAGTATTTTGAGGTCTCGCCGTAATTCCCTTGATCTAGCGTTTTGATCTTTTCATCACTGATATAGTGAAATCGCTTGAGACAAATTTAGTAAAGCTAAGTATTTCACTTTTCCCCTTTCCTTCTGCATTGCATTGATAACAAAAGTTAATTCATATTATGTATTTTATTTTTATGTCCCATTTCCTTCTTTTTGGAGTTTGTGTGCCTGGCTTTAAAATTACCTAATAAAAGTAATCATTGTTTTTCCGTGTAGATACTATCTTATTTGAAAACACATTGACCAGTATTCTTGAATAATATTACACATTCAATGGGATTTTTGAAAATTTCAAAAAATCACATATTAGCTAATGATTAAAATAATATTACTTAGTTGATGGGCTTACTTATTTAAAGGTGTGCTTACTGTGAAAGAAAAGTGAAAGAAAAACTCGTAATTTCATAAGTTTCATGCCGGCAGAAACACTTAAGTGAAAGTATTTGATGAAACAACGACAAAAACAAAATATTTCAATTTAAAACCATACAATAAAACATTATTACAAATTATGTTTAAAATGAATTTTGAAAAATTAATGAAAATTAATGTAATGTTAGTTAAAATGATATTTTGAGTGACATAAATTCTTGCTTTTTAAGGTAGAATTTTAATTATTTTCTTTCGATAATTATTTCCGAATTTATTGGTAAAAATGAATTAAAAAATTGAATTTTTCTAAGTTTTATTACTTACTTATGTTTTAAGAAATAATAAATTTTGAAATTTTAAAAATAGACTTATAAAATGGACCTTAAAATGACACGTACAGATATCATGTGGCTATTCTTTACCATTTATGTAGAGTTATTGTGAAAGATACACATAATGTGAGGTAAATGTATTTTGTGTTTTGAATTAAAGATGCTTTTTATTATTATTCGCATATTAAAACTAGATAGCTTTTGCAATATCATGGATTATATTTAGTAGTCCCAAGGACCATATCTGGGATTTATTTTATCTCCAAACAACTTTATGCAAATATTTATGTAATTGCAATCACATCTTTATGTAAATATTTAATCTACAGGAACAAATTTGGTGTGTAAACAGAATTTCAATTGATTTTTATTTCAAATGAGTGATTCAGAGCTTGAAGTCATAAACATATTTCTTGTATATGGGAATACAATTTTATATGAGGATGCATATGGCAGAAAAGGGCTAAACTTTTTACAATTACGTTATTATAATTTATAAATGACTCAAAAATGCAATCATCCTGCTTCTTCATTCAGTTATATTATTTTGGTCGAAAAATTGTATTGTGTAGATAATATATATATATATATATATATATATATATATATAATTTTGAGATGACTTCACATATGTAAACAAATACAAAAATAAAGGATATTTTTGGAATAAAATACTGGCATTTGTTTGTTAAAAATGTCATTATCTGCATGATTTCTTCTTTTTAATAATAGCAAAAGAAAAGCTGACAATTTTTATGACCAAATTTTTGTAACTCTACCAACAAAAGTAAAAGCATAATATACTTTTGTATATTTGATAACGTTTTGTTGTTGTTTCCCATGGCACTTGCCTTATGGACAAGCCCGCTGTTACGAAGACAGCGATTTTAAGCCTGTGGAGGAGTGTATCTTGTTTTTTTTTTTTAGTAGCATCAACTAGGGCCAAGAGTACGACTTTGTTACTCACGCATCACTCAATCGCTTACACAACCTCTTATTACAGGAGGACACATTCACACATCTCACAGATAGAACAATCATGCCCAAACCGGGACTCGAATCCAGGATGCCCAGATCACGGGGAAGACGCGCTACCCCTATGCCAGGATGCCGGCATAGGGGGTCAACGTTTTGAAGTTGATTATTCAAGTCAGTATTGAAAAGTGTCTTAAGCCTTTCGCCGTCCTCTCCTGTTCGCGAAAATTTCTGTTTTTTGCCCCAATAGAGCAAAAAACTATAAAAACTCAAACAAGTAAACATTTACAGGGCGTTTTAAATGTTTAAAAGTTTTAAAATAAGAACGCTTGAAGCGCGTTATGGCCACCCTGCAGAAGTTTCACTTGAACGCTCTAGACGCGTTATGGACGACGAAGAGGTTAAGAACCTACATAATACAATTAAATCAGTACAGTCTTATGTTGACATATTTTATAATACATTTTTGGATAATTAAATGTTTTTTGATATTAATAAACTGATTTATAAGTTAAATTTTGTCAGAAACTATTACAGGTAATATTAGATGCACCATTTCAGGTAAAATATGTTCTTACTTCAACGTTTTCACTCCCTTTGACGCACATCCAATTTATTCACGTCATTTCTACATCCTATCTTTATTCCAAATCCCACTTACTTCCATTTGTAACTGAATTTCAATTTTTCAAAGAGTGCCAAATCCTGCAATCACCTTCCCTTCGATACACACGTTAAAAAGAAGCATTCCAAAAATATACTTGAAAAGGGGAAATAGAAAGGAAAAAATAACCAGAGCCCTATAGGATGTGTGAAAAGAGATCATCGACTTTTCTTTATATTTTGCGAGGTTTTATTTATTTCTTTCTTATTTTCTCAGGCAGTCCCTGAAGAAAAAGGACACAGAAAAAGGATGAGGATTTCTGTGGAATTTCCTTTCGTTGCAGAGGGAGGTTCTTTTTCGTCCACAGTGATTGATGTGGCGGAAATTTGAGGGAAGTGGCAATTTGACTGTGTGGTGGGCTGAAGACTGCTCCCGGCGACCATAGTGGTGGTTGGAAATCTGTACCAAGTAAATCCTACCGTGTCACGTGGATGATGAATCAGTTTGATGCACTTTTCTTTTCTCCCTGTGCACTAAATGCCGCGAGGCTGGCAGGGAAGACTCGTGAATGTCCTGGGGCTGTCCTGTGGACCTCCTTTGGGACCCGTTGCTCATGTGACACGCGGGACTCTAATGGGATTACGCTGGGCACTCGATTAGACGGCCAGAGATTCAACGAGGCGCGAGGTTTAATGGGATTGGATGACAGGTTTAGTTGGAACGCAAATCGATATTTTCAATCTATAATGATTGTTAGGTGAATGATTTGGAGGAGATTGCACCTGGGGTAAGGGAGTGAGGGTGACGGCATTTAATGACATGACAGCTCTTTTCATAAAGTTTGGTAATAGTTGATGAAAATTCTTAGCAGATTTCCATATATTTTGACACATTTCTTTCACTGGAAAGGGAACTTTATCATATTAAATTTCTGTAATGAAGGAACAAATGGTATTTCATTTCAACCACTTTAATCGATATAAAGTTTTCTTCATGTCCATGTTAAAGTAAATATTTTTAATTGCTTAATTTTTTCCCTATATTTGTCTTCTTTCTTTTTAAATAATATTGCTGTAATATTTGGGATATTGTTTTTCGTAAGTGTAATGTGTAAAATTTAAGTTTAGTGTTTATGTGATTATTTTTTTAATGATTTTGAGAGTAAATCTGTTTTTAAATAAGAATATATCAAATGAGTTTTTTAAAAGTGTCCTTTTGTAAATAATATGAATTAACCTTTCCAGAGGTCCTTATGAAATCGAAATCTTTTTACTTCCTTTCATCGATTTTATTTTAATCGTTGTATAAATAGGTTTTAAAGAAAATTTTAACAATTTCAAAGAATAAGATATAACATTTAACTTCAAATCCTTTTCCATGAAGATGGTTTTAGTATATTAAGTATAAAAAAATACACAATTGAAATTTGAATAAAACTTTAACAAAATATTAAAAAAAGCAAGACTTTTTCAAAATCTAAATTTTACAGTCAGATATATTTTAGAATTACAAAGCGTCCCATTATGTACAATTTTATAACGTAAAACTTTTAAATAGAAATTAATTAGAAATATTGGTAGAACAATTTTTCAAAATTAATTAAAACAATATTCTATTTTTGTATAAATTATTTGGATTGCATGACATTCATAATTAAATATATTTTTAAATAATATAAAAATATTGCGAAGACTCGTGCGTTTTAAAGATGTGTAGCCTTTAGATGATTGCTTACTTTGTCTATTTAATAATCTAGCCTTGCTCCGAAGAAGAGTTCGCTTTGATAATTCTATAGAATTTTGAGAAAAATTTCCTTATTACAAATATGTGGTTTTAAACAGTGATGAGATATCGACGATCTGAAAGTATGTATTTCAAAACGTAAAATAAAAACTTAAACACGATTTTTATTACTATTTATAAAATAATCATAATACAGAAATGAGAAATAATTTTTTTTCCAAATGAATAAGTTTTTATATCAGAGATTTATTTTTAAAATATAAAGCAGTAAAATAAAACATCTTCAATGCAAGAATATCATAATTATTAATAGAAATTCATTTCATATGTAATTTAAGAAAATAACAAGCGGTAGATCAATTGAAAAATAAATACAAATTAAATAAAATAAATACATTTAAAAAATTATCTTTTTTCAAAAGGATTAATTGAGTCTGTTTCAAAAAGTTATAATTCATATAATTCATGTCAAAAGATATATGAATTATTTTCAACATTTATTAATCGATAAATTTTGGATGTAATTGCACCAGTGCATAAAATAATTTATTATTAAAGAAAATAACAAATATTATTGAATTGTATGCAAAAAAATATACCATTTTAAATTTGAATTTATATTATAAAACAATATGCTTGAAAATTTATTAAAAATCACGGCATTAAATTCATTTAATTCTTTAAGTACTAATTTAATTTTTAACAACAAATATCTTTTTCATATATGCATTTTATGCATACAATAAACTTCATTTATAATTCAAATATGAACGGCAATCAAATTTTTATTAAAAAAACAAAACAAAAAAAATCTAATAATTTTCAAATCAAATAATATCGTTTGCGACAATTTCTCTTTTATTCTTCATATTTCATGAAGTAATAATTAATAGAATCTATGCATTTGAGATAAAAATATGCAAATATAAATCGTCTGTGATTCACAGATGCACAGTACTTAACACTAATTGAAGCAGAAAGAGTGTCATAATATATTCTAGGAAATTCCATTTCTCTGTATGTTTCCTCGAGTAATATAAGTCGTGATTTTTCCCAAAACCATTTCTCTAAAGAAATAAATGAAATGCAATTACTGATTTCCTATAAACTTTTATTTCGTACTGAATTTATGAATTCTTCGATTAGAACATTAAACAAAGAAAATTCGAACCTCCGTTTTGTATCATTGGAGCATGTCAACATTAGCATACTAAAAAGTATTACTTATTTTACAATCTTCAGTTTTATACTATTAAGTCGTCTTTTTTAAAACATTCTTAGAATATCATAAAATTATACCAAATTAATACTCGGTCATTATGGTTTCTAATTAGGGACAGATGACAAAGATATTTGAACGAGTATTCCATGTTTAACGCTTTCACTACTGATCCAATCATGAAATTTTATAATGGCGTGCCAATTTCTTTTACAAACGAGGGATGGAGATGGTAAAACCAGGACAACCTTAGTGGTAACTAGTTTTACATAATACACCCCTCATTTGAAACAGAAACTGGCTTGCCAATAACGATATTGCATTGCCTTTTGGGCCGGGTTAATGATGAAGGGGTTAAACTTATACTTCCCAACAAAAGGAAGTACATTTGAGTCGATGTATTTATACTATATAAAACTAAAGTATATATACGGTAATTTTCAATTTGTACTGGTTATGGTATTTTTTAGAACTCCCCAAGAGAGATATCTAGGTAAAGATGACGAATGTTAGGGTAGAAAGGCTGATGGGGTGGTTGATCACCTCATTACAGAATGCGAGCTTTGGCAAAGAAAAAGAAGTAAAAGACCAATCAATTGAAAAATTCAGTCACTCCAAATATTAGTAGAGAATACCATTACCAACTCCACCTTGGAATGGAAATTCCTTCCTTTTCAGGGAAATTTTGATTTATTTATTAATCAACTGCTTTCAAGTATTTCTTTTAGTGTTTTTCGGGAATTTGTAGATGTGTTGAGGCTTTGACTTCGTCTGAATTCTTATTAAACATTCATCCGCATTCTTATTGAACATTAAAACGCATTATTCATAATGCGTTTTAATGTCCGCGTATTAATAAGATGTAGGAAGTGAACAAATGGGTATTGTGTTGTGAACAAATGGGTATTAACATTGAACCCTGTTTAAATATAACCATAAAGTTTGTTGGTACATCCATCATTAAATCCAATATGAAACCATTTAAACTAACGTTAAACTTTGATATAAACGCAACAGACGATAATTTGTCTTGGAGATAATTTGGCGATGAGTAATTCTTTCCTATACACAATTTGTTTGTTTTTATATGTTTTTACAAAACACCTTAACATAATATTTTTCTCCCTAACATATTATCGGTTTGTGTCCACATGTAGAAAAATGTGTCATTGCATAATTCAGCGATGTCTACAGTTTGTGTAGTCTTTGTAATCTGAGATGTGTCCCATCCATGCGTGTCCGATTTGGTAGAGTATACTATATTGCATTTGAAAGTAAAACCACCCATTTTAAAATAGCCATAAAACTATCTATTTAAGGTAATTTATAGATTATTAAGGCTTCAATAATTTAGAGCAAAAATACAACGAATTTGAAGGAAACTGAAGCAGTTTTAAACCTTTATTTCAAAATGCATTATTCAAGTTCTTTTCAGAATTTTAATGCGAAGGTACATTTGATAAAATTTCTACACCCAGACTGACTTCACTTTTGGTTGTGGATGGAAATAAAATTATTGAACAAACGGTTTGTGTAGGTAACGAAATAAATAATCTAAAATTTTGAACAGCTGGCAATTTTACTAAATCGAATTGGGACAATTCTCTTCATACTTTCATTCCACCAACTGACCTCCAATAGACATGCATTACACCTGGAAATTTTTGTAGTTGGAATTCTATTATTGTCCTATCCTGAAGGTAGCTGGTAGTGGGTTCTATTTTTTTTTTTTTTTTTTGACTTCTATATAAAGATTTGTCCAAGCCCTGAAGCACAAATTTTGGAATAGATGGTGTTTACAAATAGAGTACAACCACAACAAAAGTGAAGATTTTCTTAGCCAATTTTCATGAAGATTGAAAATTAATTTCTTTTTTGAAGATCCTTAAAAGTCAGAGTAGCATCTTATCGGAATCCAACGAAGTAATTCTTTACAGAAAGAATCTTTTTCGAATTCTGAATCTAAAATTAAATTGCATGTCCATTGCACCTATAAGACCGGTCCCTAATTTTTTTCTGATTTGGGACAACTATCCAAGGGAAGGAGGTTTGTAGATTTATTAATAGAAAATTTTATTTTTCCGTTTATATATTCCTTCCAATATTCTTAAGAAATTTGCTAATGTGTTTTGACAACTGTATCTTTCATTTTTATTCACGTTCTTGCGTTTTTTAATTTTTTAAAAATATTCTAACATTATTACTTGACTTTTATTAACATTAGCTATTATTAATAATAACAGATTTAAAAGTTAAATTTTCATTCAACATTCGATTATTATTAAAAATAATTAATTATTTACACTGACAATTAAATATTGTGCGTTTAATAGAAGGGTAGAAAAAATGGCTGTGTGTTTATGAACGAGTGAGTTTTACTATTATAACTGATTTAAATATGGTAGAACTAAAAATAGTTTTATTCTTTATTGATTTGAAAAAAACCACAGATATTCTTTATTTCTATGAATAATTTATAAAAGCGTGGGATATGTCTCTTATACTCTAAATATATCTAAATAACATTTTGAACTTATTTCCAGTTCTGAAACATTACAAATCAAATTCTCTCATTTCTGCGAAATTCTATTTCATTTAAAACAAGATTCTAAGAAATCTCTAGTTTCAAAATATCTATTTCTGGAATTTCTTCATCCCATGTAAATAAGTAAACATCTTCAAAAATAATAAGTACCAGCATTTCGCAAGAAGTTCGTTTTCCAGAAAAGCGACGAAAATTAGATTAGAATGATAAAATGTGAGAAAATTTCTATATTATTTTGGAGAAAAGCAAAATATGATATGCCTACTTCCTCTGAAAATTATAATACCTGTTTTTTTAACAAAAAAGCAAAAAAAAAAAAATGGAGAAATAGATATTGCAGATAAAATAAGTTATCCTTAACTTTGAAGTCTTTAAATATCCATTTCTGTAAATATCTTCGCCACACGCTGAGGAGTATAAGCAACTTCAGTAATATTAATGCTATGTTGTCGAAGAATTTATTTTCCCAAACTAGCGTCAAAAGTTAAATTTTATTGATAAAATGATACAAAATTTCGATTTCAGGATCTTTGAGAAAAACAAAATATGATACAAATTTATCATCTGAAATATAAAATACTTTTTTTTAATACGAAACAGAAGAAAGGGATGAAATGGATATCATAAAAAAGACTAGATATCCTCAGATTTGAAGTATTTAACCTTTGAATCGTTTTAGTCCTATCATTAGTTTATTTTTTTGGTTTTTATGGGTATTAATTCTTACATTTATATATTCATTAAATTTTAATCTTGTTGAAATTTGAATATTTCATTTTGTCGTAAAATCATTTACGTAGTTGTTTTAAAAGGAATAACACAAATTTTTTTCTTGCATATTTAATACACTTTTTCTGCAAGAACTATGCTTTTTTAAATCTCAATCTTTTGTTTTAAGCATTTTCAATTCTTTTATTTCGGGAATAAGTCATCACTTCTTTAATTTTTTATTCATTAT
Organism: Argiope bruennichi; assembly: GCF_947563725.1. NCBI lineage: Eukaryota > Metazoa > Arthropoda > Arachnida > Araneae > Araneidae > Argiope > Argiope bruennichi. The sequence continues at coordinate 92,262,639 of NC_079153.1, forward strand.
TTAATATTTGTACCTCTTTTCAAAGAGAAATTTGCACAATCATTAGTTGAAATAAAAACCGATTAAATCAGATGATTTCTTAAATGTAATAAAATATATTTTTTTTCCTCCAGTAGCTTATTAATAAATAATGAATATAAATTCATATTTAGTTTTACATTCATAAATGCTAAATTAAAATCACAAAATAGACATTGTTATTAAAATTTTGAAGATTTTGTTTTCTTTCATTTTATTTTAAACTTATCAAACACTTAAAGTCATCATGTAAAAATATAAAATGCAAACTGATGCTCTGAAAATGTTGCCCAATTTTCTAAATAAACTATCAGGAAGCTTTAGGCCGACATAGAATATTTTTTCGCTTAAAATTATGATATAAAATAATTATATGAACTACAAAGTTTTTGAACTCCAGATTTAAAATCATATTTAGCATACAGCATTTATATTTGTAAATATAATTCTGAAGAATGTATCCGAAATCAAAATGGCTTCAGAAAAGGGATTATGGTTTGAATAGAAAAGAAAAACTTAAATATATTTTTTTTTCAACAAGAGTTTTTTAAAGAAATTCTCTTTATATTAAACTAGAAATTAGAGTTTCTGACTTATATCGTTTATTGAAAAATTTTAACCTTTGTAATTTTTCTCTTTACAATAGACAATTTATTTTAATTTCGAACTGTTAATTATTTTTAAAGCTAGCATTTACTTTGATGAGTAAAATGTAATTTAATGAAATAATGTTAGACATTTTAATATTAATCTCATATTAGAAAATATTTATGTCCTTTTATATTTAACGCTTATAATGTAAATGTTCAGGAAATCTTAAAATAGTAATTTTTGTTAGTTCAATTTAAAATGAAATTGATATTTTGTGCACTCGAAATTCTTAAAAGAATCGGAAAAATTTATTTAACTCCTTTACAAATAATTTAATTATATCCTGCAAATAATGTTTTCGATTTCGCTATGTTCTTTTTAAATTCTATTTTTATCTATTCCAAAGAATTCAACAGAACATCAAACATAATTTATTCTTGGATAACATTCGTAAATGTTTGATGAAATTTAAAAAAATAATCTCTCATATTTCAAATTTATATTATTAATAAAAGCGATACACTTTATATTTTGTGACTATCTTGCTTTGATTTAGAAAATTTTATAAAAAAAGAGAACTTAATAAAATACGTAGGCTTTATATAAGAATTAATTTAAATAATCTTCTAAAATAAATTCATGTTAAACTGTAAGTTCCATTAATTCTATATTTAAACGCATTGTAATTTAACACTAATTGATCCTGAAAATCTGTTCTAATGTATTCTAGAATTCTGAAACTTTTTATATGACATATTATTCTTCTAATCTAATTCAGGATTTGTTCAAAAGGATTTTCCAAACGAAATTTAATTGAATGAAATGCAATTACGGCATTTCTTAAAATTATTTCGTAGCTCATTTAAGAATCTTTCATTTAGAATGTAATATTTTCAGAATTATCGCAACCATGTTTACAATTTCTGTGGAATTATCTTTAGAAGTAAAAAGTAATTGCAGCTGAATTCACAGACTCATGTACACGTTTTCATTGAATAATTGAGAATATTTCTAAATTATGTAGTGATTCATTATTTTGGGAATAAAATGATATGTGAATGAAATGATATTTAGAATACGCTGTTATTGGTTATAAAAATAAGAAGTCGTTTGTAGTTTTTTGAAGTTGAACATTTGGTCGGGCAGGTGTTATTAGTACTACTTGTGATGCGCGCATTTTACTTTAGTAAACTTTAATTCGCAGAGATTAAAATGGACCTTCGAATTAAAAACGTATAGCAAATAAAAAAAATCTTATATAAATTAAAATGTTCTTTTTTCTTGTGATATGTGTATATCAATGAGATGAAGTAAATAGTACTTTAGAGTGTTTTAAGGGTTAACTCTTTGAGGCACACAATTTTAAAGGAATTAAAACCCCTAGCTGCAGAGAATTTTATTATTACAAAAAAAGGGAAAAAACATTTATTTCGTTTATTTATAATTATTATATATTATTTATTTCGTTTATTTATAATTATTATATATTATTTATTTCAATTATTATATTTATATTTCGACTAAAAATAAGGAAAAAAAACCCAATAACATAAGTAGTAATTTTTGTAGTGGATGGGAGAACATGTAAAAAGTTTCACCATTTCAAAATTAGTATAAAACAATAAATAAAATGTTATTGTATTAAGAAACTATTTATTTATTCTTAATAAAATCAACACATACCATTATGAACGCATTCACTGCATCATTCAATGTGCCATCTTTAATCAGAGCACCTATCTTTTTGTTAGTCAGATTACTCCCAATTGACATTTTTATGAATTTTTTAGAAGTATATTTATTTTCTCAAAATTCTTATTTCATTTTATTAAATTTTTAATGGCTTCTGATTTTGAGTTAACAAAATGCAAACAAAGCATCTTCTTAGAAATTCTGTTTTATTTTAAATAAAACGTCCTCGGATATATCAGGTACCTAATCAACAACTTCTATAAAGTACTTACATGCTAGATAAACTATTTGAAAGACGACATGTGACAATGTTGCAAATATTTTTGTACCAAGAATGGTACTCTATCATTTCGGTACCATTCTAAAGTACTGAGTATCAAGATTAGTACCTATCCCTTTATAGTGCCCTTAGCCTTCAGGTTTACAGCATTTGCTTCAGAGCCAAAATTCGAATTAAGAATCAATAAAGAGAATATGTCTTCCTTCCGAAAGAAAATGCAACAAAACTTCTATTCTAATAGCTTCGATGTGCCGTCACCGTAATACGGATCCCGCATCTGAAAATAAAACTTTGTGCTGAACGGATGAAATTTAGTATATAGACTTAACACCAAATTTGTAAAATGGTATCAAATTTCGTATGGAATCCATTTCAAGGAAATCTGTCGAACCAGTTATTCGAGTAGAGCGATATCGGTAACTACAAAATCTAAAAAGATAGATAGATGAATTTTGGTGCATGGATTTAACATTTAAGATTTAGATTCTAATATATTTTTGAATGAAAACTATCAAAATGTTGACGGTATGTCGATTGGTACTTTCGCGTGCATGTAACATTATAATTCAAAACGTAATGACTTAAATAAATGAAATTTATGATGTCATTTTGTGACTACATTTGTTGTTTTATGTCGAATTTTGGTTTAGTTGGACAGAAAAATAAAACACCCCTACCCCAAACACATATTTGATTATAGAGCACTTGTGTATTAATCGAATGCGAAAATGCCAAATCGAAGGCCAAATATCGCACGTTAGATTCATGTTAAAGATATATATTTCGTAACCACTGTCCTCCACCACAATTCAAGGTCTTCAGGACATTTTTGCAGCACTATAATTTTATGGGAGGGAGAGGGCTAACATATTTTATTTGAAAATACAAGAACGTTTTATGGGGACCATTCCCCTGGATTTTTTTAGTTTTTAAGATCTCTGTTTTGTTCTATTACAACACGCGTGTTAAACAGATTAGGTTCAAATAGTATTTGTTTCCAAGAATTTATTTTTATTCTATTCTATGGTATTTATTTCTATTTCTATTATACAGAATTTCATTAATTTATTTGTGTTAAAATTTAGATTTCAGCTTTGTTCTGAGTAAATAGGATATAAAAACTATTACTCCGTCGAAATAATGTTTCTCTTTAAGAAAAAAAGTTCTCAGACATTTGTGGCATATTCGTACCACTCAGATATAGTATTTCAACAGACACTACAGTGTAAACTATTCCAAAGATAATACAAACTAATATCGTCTGGAACACTTCTCGTTCCGTACTAAAACTGGTTGTATTGCTTAAGTAATAAAAAGAGACAAAATGTATATTTTATTACATTCGAGAGACTGACACTTAGATATGTATCCGGCGTCTGAAATAGAAATTCCATTCCTTATGATAAAGAAATTGAAGTAAGCGATGAAGCTGATGTTACAACTAAAGTAAACTCTCTTCAACAAACTTTAGCTTGAAAGTCATTGCTTTATATGTTCATCACGTGCCTTCGTTTCTGGGTTTTATGACTACTACTTCTTATTTCAATGTCTTCTTTCACTTTTAATCCTCATAAAATTTGCATATTTCTTTTTGTCGAAGATCTAGCTCTTCACAATAAATATTTTCGAGGGTGCAAGGGAAAAGAATCAAACAGTAGTTTCTCATGCATGCATAATGAACTGTTTCGGTAAAAACTGTGCTTTTTTTTGTAGTAATATTCTCTTCAGAAAAAAAATCAGAATTTCTTAAATCAATTCAGAATTTCTTTAATTTTGTATTTTAATTTTTATTATGTCTCAATGAAGTTTGGAATAATTTGCAATATTTATCTTAAAGAAAATTATTCAATCACGGAAGTCTTAAGTGCTACAAAGGTTATCAAAGTGGAATATGCTTTAGATATAAAAGAGTTATACGCTTTTTAGTTACATGATTTATCGATATAATGCGAATGAAATATTTTTATTCAATTTGTATTTGCCTAGTTAGTTTTCTTTACTCCATCGATACTGAAAAGCCCCAAACACCCTTTCAACGAAACTACGATAGACGTCCAATGTGCCTGACTAATTTTGTGAAATTTCCTTCACCTTCCGTTAAGCATGATTGATTGAATATGGGAGGTTGAGATACTTTCACCAGATGGAAATAAGGAGCATGGAGGTTTACTGAAATTTAAATAATGGATGTTTGAGCATACACTTGTCTAATGGCCATCAGCTAAGCAGTGGCATCCTATTTTAAGTAAGCCCTTTAAAAATACGATTTGTCATTGCGGGCTTTGAAAAGAGTAGAGAATTTTTCTGATCTTTGGAAAAAAATCTCGTGTATTCCAGCATTCTGAAATACTTTAACTCGAATTATTTTAAGAATCAGAAAGTTAAATATTTTAGAAAATGAGAATTATTGAGCAATATTATATAGCTCAATAATTCATATGTGCAATTAATATGTGCAATACAATCTTTTACTTCCCTTCAAATTCTTTAATAAATTATTATAAACAACAAACAAAAACTTTATGTTTGAATAACAATTGAAACATGTCTCACAATAGTCAAAATAACACAGTATAAAAACCAATAAATTAAATATGACATTAAATTATTTTTCCATTTTATTTATTTATTTATGTGAAAAATATTTATCAACAGCCGTGACGAAATTCGTTATGAGCTATTTTTAGCAACATCATTACATTGCCTCATTTATATTCTTGTTATGCATATTAATTGTCTCTAAGAAAAATTACTGATATTTTCTGATGCTTTAGAGAATAATTAGTCTACTGATATAAATGTTACTTATTTTTGATTAGTCTATAAATTATCTATTCGATTTTCTTGAATATCCACAAAATAAAAAAAAATGGATGATTTGATATCATCGATTAGATTAGGTTGATGATCGCTGAACCGGACTTTCAATGAATATCATTGAGATTTAACAAACAAATTATTTTCTTCTGAGATAATTATTGAATTATTTATTAACAATATTTCAATAATGGCAGTATGATCAACGTAGATATCCAAGATCGCAAAAATAAATCAGCATGAATGTAATACAGCGATTGTACGGATGTCTCGAAAATTAAAAATTGGAAGTCCATCATTAAAAATATTTTAATTAAAATAGTTTGAATCGATCAAAAAATATTGCATAGTTTTGGAAATTTCTTCAACTTTATTTCAGTATATGATTCATTCCCACTATAAAAGATTTCAAATATTATTTGTTCGGATGCAACAGTAATTTTATTTTTTTTAAATCCGGAATAGAAAATCTTAAAATTAAATGATATTTATTAAAAAAGAAAGGAAGTTTCTTTTTATAGAAAATATGAAAGTGAATGTATACTTTCATGAGTTAATGATTTGAGATAAGACTTCGTACTGAATTTACAAATAAGTAATTTTACCATTCTTTTGAATAAATGATCTTGTCAAAAATTCTCTAAATACGAATTTAAAGTAAGATTATGCATAATTATAAGTAGATAAGGGTTTTCTACTTCGGGAACATCAGCATTTTTCGTCTTATGAATCCATTCTTTTTAATTCATTTAATTTTCCCTGTTATTATGTATATAAAACAAATCTTGTATGTGTATATCTTTTCATAGAAAATATGAAAGTGAGTTTATACTTTTAAGAATTTATGATTTGAGATAAAACTTCGCATTGAATTTACACATAAATAATTTTACCATACTCTTGGAAAAGTGATATTGTTAAAAATTCTCTAAATGCGTATTTAAAATAATATATGAATAATTATAAGCAAATGAGTTTCTTTTCTATTTCGGAAATATCAGCATTTTTCGTCTATTGGTTACATTCTTTTTAATTTATTTCATTTTTCCTGTTATTCTGTATATAAATCAGACTCCAGAATCTCAAAGATTTATGATAATAAATTATAAAAAAATAAAAAAGACAAATTTGTGAATGCTTTTGATTACTGATTAAAATGGTTTAAACTTAAAAGTTTTAATCGGACAAAATATTTGCTGATTCAATGAATATGTAGTCTTTTTTTTTACAAAATGCAAATACATTTCTTTAAGAATGCAGAATTCTATAGTTTTTCTTCTTTTTTGCGCCGAACTCTTTACAAAAGATTTATCAGAGCAGTAAGCGAATGTTGTATTAAAAATTATGAATATAAAAATATTACATATGTTCTCAGAATAATTGAGATTAGAAATGAATAAAAATCAGTCAAAAATAATTTTTATTCAATTGAAATCGCTTGCATTTACTATCCACAAATCTAGATATATATGAAAGTATTCGATATTTTTTCTAACTTTATGCATTCATAAATCAAAAGTAAAAATATTTATTCTAAGTCTCTACGTCTAAATCTTATTCTTCTGAATTTTAGAAAGGTAGAGTTAGTTTTAATTATCTTTTTCGAAGACTATATTAATTCTTTAAAATACATTCTAAGTAAGCTTTTTTGCATAAGAAAGAGAAAATGAACCTGGCAACTTCCGTTTAAAGGAATGCTATTTCTCCAGCTACTATGCCTTTTCATCGCATTTTCATTCTTAGCTGGGTAAATGCTGAAAATTGAAAAAAAAAGAACTAACAATAGAAAAATCATGCTGTTCAAAACAATGCATGCTGCTCGGCTAGTTAAATAAATATTTTGCAATTTAAACACACTGCCGCTACTAGACTTTTTTATTCTAATGAATTCTAATGTCAAAATAAAAATTCAAGAATAATAGCCAACGGCTCGAAGCACAGATAAAATAGCCATTTTTTCCCGCGCAAATGAGTCACTTTAAAGAAGAAGGGTATCGGAGCTTGAAATCTAAACGACAGTAAAAAGAAATTTAAGACAGAACATTGTTTTAATGTCGCTGCTTGGCCGATAAATTTCTGGGCTTGTTGTCTTCTGTGAAAACTTCGCCGTAATTCACTTTTATTTTGCTCAGCGAGACAGTTATGAAGAATTTGGATTGATTTATAGTGAAATAGAAAGCTCTGAAGCGGCTCTTTTTGCGTATTTGCATAATTTCTCGGCAGCTGCAGCTTTTTTTTTTGCAGATTCATTTTTCATTTGCTTATTTTTCCTTTCGGTGGGTTAAAAAGAACAAGTCAAGAAAGTGGCGCTTCCACCCAGCAAAGACCATCTTGAAGTTCGTTATTCAAAAGCTTAGAAGGAGCAAACGCTTCAACTCCATGATAAACTTCATTTTTAATGAGTTCTTAAGTAATTAACTAAGTTTTAACGAGAAAAGTTATTGAGTTCATTCTTAATGAATCGAAGAACGTCACAATGCGAACTTTTTTCAAGGTCTTTTATTCTTGGAATCTTTTTCTTGGGCAATCATACACAACCTCGGTTTGCTCCAACGGCGGCGGATGTTTGTAAAACAATCGAATGCATTTCGAACCGTTCTCTTTATTCAAACAAATTAAAAGCTTGTGTGGGGGTGGAGGGGTGCAGCACACTTCATTTTATGATGGAGTAGCGACAGAGAAAGACAGAATTAATGAGGCATATATTTCCTCTTTAGCAATTGGACATTAAGTCGGTTATAATGTAGTTAGACGATACTTATTACTCGATTTATTCTCTTTCGCCTGAAATCGTCTGAAAAAAAAGAAGAAAGTTATTTTCAGACTTTTCCAGGAAGTTCTTCTTTGGAAATCCAAACAACCGCTGGAAGTCAGGAATAAATTTGATGACTGGCATAAGAATTTCTTCGCTTATGAATGAGTTTGCAAGCAATGGAAGTTGTTTTCTATGGATCCTTTTTTTTAGGGAGTATGTAATTATCTATGAAATATATTACCTTTAAAGAAGTTTTTTGTTAAAACTTTATTTGCAGCTGTGTCTTGTTTCATTCAAGAACTTTTATTTAAGAATCGTAGTTTTTGATTCTTAAAATTTGAACCTGATTGATGAAAGTTTTTGAAAGCTGTTTCTGAATTACTTTTAGGTGAAAAATATATGTCACTTTAACTAATATAAAATATCTTATTTTCTCCTTTAATGAAAGGAATAATATTTGTGAAATAGTTAAGATATTAAATTTTAGTATAAAACTTAATTTTTCTTTATAAGGAAGCATTGCTTATAATGATTCAGTCCACTGATTTACCTAATGAATGTTTTACAAGATACTTTTTACCATTACATTTATCTTGAAATAATACATGGCTTCTATTTAATGGTAAGTAGAACTATTAATAATAAAAGGCATATGTATCCAGGCGTTCTATTAGACAGAGGCCATTTGACTTAGAATGATCAAATTTTGCATAATATACTTCTAAGTGCGGGACCATGTAACTCAAAGAGCTTTTAGTAAAATTTTAATCAATTTTGATGTCTATGTTGAATTGTTTATTTTTTGCAATATTATGATTTTTTTTATTTAATCTTCTTAAAGTCTGAATGGGTTCTTTTATAAAACCGTTAGAATTTTGTTTCTAAATCTAATTTTTGGAAAGCTACACGGATTTTTATATTTGAATTTACGTATGTTTTAATGCTATTTTGTATCTTAAGATGCTATTTTCTCAAAATCCATTGTTTGATAGAATTTTCTTACGAAAACCTCATGAATTAAAATCGAATGCATGAATTAAAACTAATGGTATTTTGTTTAAATTTGATATAATAATTTCTCAATATTTTCAGCAGGTCTTGAACTGGTAAATAATTAACATATTCATTTAAAAATATTTTATAGTTGTTTTAATGCTTCATAACGTGAAAAAAAATGAAATTTTAGTGTTATTTATTAGTTGAGATCTAATACTTAATGAGTGAATTGGAATAGAGCTTACTTTTTAATTCAGGAACTAGATAATATATTTCTTAAGGTATATTTCAAAGATTTGGAACAAATCATTTCATAAACCTCTAAACTAGATTTTTTCTTTACACCTCTATTTAGCAAAAAACACTTTTCTTCTCAATTTCTGTGTTTTGGTTTCATATATGTTTTCTCAATATTTTTTTATGCAAATATTCAGATATATAACAACTGCTGAAACCTTTGCAAAAAATAAATCCCGAATTTGGTCAAATGCCTTCATAAAAAATAGAACACATTTTGTGATTTTTTTTCGGCGTTAACACCAAATAATATTAGTGCACAAAACTAAATTTTCATTGTTTTGAAATACAAAAAAAAAAAAAGAATATTTTTAATGATGCCAATTTTTTTTCGATTTTGACATACTTTTAAAATATATTTTTGCATAATTTGCAACAGCAATTTTTTTTTATAATTAAAATCAGAGCATTTCAATTGTTGCATCAAATGATTAATCACGTGATTTTCGTTCATTTTTTAAGAGCTAAGAAAGTCATTTCTCGCTAAATATCTGCAAACTGCACGAGTGAAAGCAGAAATATTTTATAAACGACGTATATTTAGAAATATCAAATGAAATATGAATGGAATATGTTATAGATTGCTCATACATTTCAGATTTTAATACAGCAAAGATGTCTTGGGAGTTGCCTCCATTAGGAAGGTTATTGATGCAATAAATATAACAGTGTAAGACTCTTAATATTATCTTGGTATACTATCTATCGTGAAATGGTACTTTGGTGACTGATTCCCTCACAAAAGTTAAGGAATCATGAGGTTCAAATTATGCATAAAAGATTCAATTGAAAATAAACATAACCAATATCCCTCACGAACTGCTTGGTTGCCAAAGATGGCAAACAATGATTTGAACAAACTACGTGGAAAATTTCTTCAAAGTATCTTTATACTTCTATTATTACAGAAATTCTGATTTCACATAACTGGATTTGCATTTTTCTAATTATAAATTGGATAAAACTTTTTACTATTTTTCATATATGAATTCTAAATATTAAAATATTTACCATTCATAGCAAAAAAAAAAGAAAACCAATCGAATTTTTCCTACAAAAATATCTATTTTTTTGTCTGAAAACTGCTTTAATTATAGTGTTTCGCTTTTTCTAATTAGCATATAATTATATATTATTGCTTTCACTTGACTGCCATTATTCATTTTCAAATAATATTCAAAACTTATGTAAAAACTCCTTCCATTTACTTTCAAATAATGTAACAAAGCTTATGTAAAGATCTCCTTTTAACGTCACTTTTTAAATCAATTGATTTGATTTTAATGAAGATGTCTGTTGAATATAAATATCTTCATTAAACATAGATCAGATAAATGAGACAAACTCATTGAGTCTATTAGAAAAACATTAAGAATTGAACTTTTTTCAATAATAAGATGCTTATAGATTGCTTAAAAATAATGGGTAATGTTCAATTTATTTAATATTGTAGTTATTTATGCAGGCTGTTTATTTTTCTTTATCTCTCCGAGATTTAAAAGTTCATCGGTAGATGAGACGATATTTTATTCCATAGCTTCAAACTCAAATTGTTATTTGTTGGTAATTTTTTTTATTTATAATAAATATATAATTATATACTAATTATCATTTGTTAGAAATATATTATAATCAGGAATAAAAAATGATCGAATTAATATGTATGAAAAGTAATATATTTTGTGTACATTTTGATTCATAAATATCCAAAACATGTTGCTATTAGGAATTATATGCTTTCTCTGAGCATTTGATCATGCACTATATGTAATAATATTAATAAAGTACAGTCACAAAACTTTATAATAGATTAATCTCCAAATTTAATTCTTAAAAAGATATCAAACAACTTATCACGTCAAGTAAAAATCTATTTTAAATTATATTTTTAAAAAAATTATGGAATATTTTGTTTAATTTGCTATGCAACAAAATGACGAAATCAATTGGCTAAATTCGTCAGTTTTTTCAGACTGGGGCAGCACCAAAGTTTTATTTTATAATATTTCTCAAAATTGGAGATCTGGCCGGACAGGCGACCATTGATTACGTATTTACCATATCAAGCTATCGCGAAGTGGCGCAACATTTTTGAAAACGAATGTTCAAGTAGTGACGACGCTGAGGGAGAGTGAAGACCATCAACTAACAAATTTTGAAATCACTACTTACGTGAACGACACTGGCCTGGATTTCATTTGAGAAGGCTTTAAAAACTTATGCCACACCTTATCAAATAATGGAGATAACGACGTCGATGAAATATTTTGCATGAAAATATAAGACACAAATAAAATAGGATGGGAATTTTACTGTTTGGTTGTTTTGTTGTTTAGGTTTTATGGCGCAAAAGCCATATCTGGCCATGCTGCGCCAATCTAATGGTAAGAAGCATTTCAAAGATATTTAAAGAGGTTATTCCGATTAAAAAAACTAGGCAAGGTTAAAAATTCCAATCGCAAGCCGATGCATTAAAACGGTATTTAAAAAACATCCATGAAAAAAATAAAAGTTCATAAATTGCTGACACATGAAAAAGATTCCAAATTGAACAAAACTTAAATAAAATGCATCAAACCAATGGTCTGCAGAAATTTAAAAATGTTAGAGTGAGGTTTCTCACCCAGTAGTTCAAGCATGTCTATAGACACTGTATTAAAAAATCGTAGCCGTTGATTATTAAAAACAGGACAATCGATTAAAACAGGACGTGCACTTAAAACTGTATGGCATGTCGTGCATTTTGGATATGGTTCACCAAATAAAAGGTGTTTATGGCTGAAGCGTGTATGACCAATGCGGAGCCGAATTAATTTTACATCAAGCCCACGCACTGGAATGGTAGGCCATAAGCGAATCATTGGTTGGAGAGAATGTAGCTTATTAGAAATCTGCTGATCCCAAGAACGTTGCCACAACATGCGAACGTCCCGAGCAAAACATGTCTTTGCATCGCCATGCGGAAGCGCTCGCTTATGAAAAGTGCTTGAGGATTTTGCTGCAGCATCTGCCATTTCATTTCCAGGTATTCCGACATGGCTCGGAACCCAGCAGAATAGAATTTCGAACCCTTTGTTTTCAAGTGATTGAAGAAAAATCAGTATTTCCAAAGCAACCGGATGCATTAGATTATTGAAGTTGGAAAGAGATTCCAAAGCACTCTTGCTGTCAGTGTAGATACAAAAGGTGCGTGTACAAGAAGTTGAAATCACTTCAAGGGCATATGTTATTGCAACCAATTCAGCAGTCTAAACAGAGAATGATGTGGGCAAACTGTAGCTATATGTCTAAGTAGATAAAACAACACCACTACCAACATGACTATTAGATTTTGACCCATTAGTGAATACTTCTGTGTACGAATAATACTGGCTGCGATGATCTTTAAACAGCTTCGGGAATTTTACGATAAGCAGTGCAATGAACTTTTTAATTTACCTTTTTAATTTTGAATATTATAAATATTCAAGGGCAATATGAGGTTCATATGATGTCAGTTGTCGAACTTTAAAAGTGAATCAATCTTGTGGAACAATTTGGAATCATTTTACCGGAAAAAATAAAAGGCAATAACGAAAATTCTTTATTTAATTTATCAATTTTTCAATTCCATTTTGACATTATAAACCTTTGCAATAGATTGATTTATTTATTGAATTAACGCTTTTTTTGAATCTGGATGAGGATCACTGATAGACGGATCGTGACATTTTCAATTTCCTTGGCAAATAAGTTTTTAAATAATGTTAGATTCTGTTTGATTATAATGATGCAGTTTGCCAAGGTCATACCATACTATCTGGAATGAAATTGCAATACGCTAATTGAACTAGAGAAGAGTCAGTTTGAATATGAATCTCTTTCGGTCTATCCCCATAGATTGGAAGTCACCAATGATCAATTTAACGAAGATAAAAAATAACAGCATTATACTTTTCTATAGAGTCTTTGATTATTGAATATCTGCAAGAATATGAAGAGCGTTTGATAAACATTTTGCAAAACATTATAAAGAAACAGTCTTTAATTTACTATCCAAGCCGAGAAGATACAATATGATTCAATATATGCATCATGATATAATATGATTCAGTATATGCATCCAGATATAATATGATTTAATATATGCATCGTAATAGTCATTTTTTTGGTCCGGCAAATGATTTCTGACACTTACATATAGAATATCTCAGTAGGAGTTGTTTTCTGTCGCTTAGTGGTATGTTAAATTGTTTTCTATAGCTTACGAATGAGTACAGCTCAGCAGAAAGCTGGCTTCTGTCACTTACCAATACGTACAGCTCAATGGATAGTTAGTTTTTATTGCTTAGTGATATACTAAGCAGTTTTTTATCATTTGCGAGTAAATATAATTCAGCGGTAAGTTGGATTTTTATTTCTTAACGATGTGGTAGGTTGGTTACTGTCACTTACCAATGAGTATGACTGAATTGTTACTCTACCCTCAAAAATAATTGCAAATATTTCTCTTTAACCCCATATCAAGAAACCCCAAAGTCCAATGAATAGTTTACAAGAGTCCACTCTTGGACTTTCCAAATTAAACTTTTGGCGCTTTTTGAAAAAGAAGAATGCTTTTGAAACAAAATGCAGATTTGTTAATTGTTTTTCAACATAAAACGTTCAAATCTGTGCTACCAAAGTGTGCATCTCCGCATCTCCATACCCGGTCGAATTTTGACATCAAGAGTAACTGGCCATGTTATGTATGGTGTTCATAGATTAAGTAATTTTCTTGACAATTCAAACCAAAATAAATGTCCAGAAATTATTTTAAATTGTCAATAAAGGATGAACATCTCAATCTAAAAAAAATGAGTTATTTTTCCTTACTTGAATAAAATTGAAGCAACAATGTATAAAAATAAAAGCTCGTGTAAGAAATGATTGAAAAAATGATTTCAAAAAACGTTAACAAAGTGAAAATAAATAAAAAACCACTAAAAACTGATTAAATTATTAAAACACAACACATAATAGCAATTATTATTTGCTTTTATTTTAAAATACGGGAATCAAAATTTCGATAGCGAGTGAAAATTGCAATTTAAGAATTTAATATAATTTATGAAAACATGAAAAATATTTTAAAAAATCAATAAAAATGCCTAAAAGTTAATGACTTTGACCGTCATACACGAAGCATAATATTCATTTCCCTTTAACAATCAAAGAAACCAATAAATTTTAATCTTATATCTGCTATCCATCCGCAAGAAAAAATTCATAACAAAGTGTTTTAAAAAATCCATAAATAAATAACGGTATTTTATTCGTTATTTTGATATTTAATAAATGAAAAAAAAAAATCCAGCATTTTTGTTCTTAACAAAGGAAAACTGTCAAAGCAGAACAGACATTATTTATTATCAGTGTAACATTGACGCAAATATTAAATTGTCCAACAAAACGAGTGAGAAAAAAAAAGCTATCATCTCTTCCACCCGATGTTTAAAGATCCAAATTTATTTAAAATAGGATGCATATATCACGTTGCGTAGGGGTTAAAAACAAAACAAACATGTGTAGCATTAATTATTGAAAGTTTTATTAAAAGCGCGGAACAGTCCTGTGCTCCCTTGAGAAGCGTTAGTGGATTTTTAATAGAAAAAGCTCATACGAAGCTTTGAGATTAATGTCGCTACGTTCACTGTAATCAGAAAAAGTTCATTTATCACATTTCTAGTGGGACGGTAGCAAAAGAGAAAAAAAAATAAAGGAAAAGGAAAGGAAAAAAAGAAGAAAAAGTGAGGGTCAGAAAAATAAAACGGTCTTATTTTCCACCGAGTGGAAAGTTCGCTTTTTATTGCTTCAAAAGTTAGTGTCTAATGTTTTCTTTCCAAAGAAGAGGAACGATTTCTTATCGAAATTTTTCTGACATTCGATTCAAAAAAACTTTTTTTTTTGTCGACTTTTTTGAGAACAGAAAATATGTTTCACGGTAAAAAACACTTCACAGTTATATCAAAGCCATAATGATTATTTTCCGATATGTCTTCTATGGCATAGTAATTGCCCTTTTTTTATGAAATATTCCGGCTTTTACGAGAAATTGGAATTGTTGTTTTTGTTCTACATTTTTAGGGATAAAGTTTCATTTGAATTTTCAAGAAGAAAATAAATGCTCTTCAAGAATTCTAGTTAAATGGTTTTTAAGAAGTTTTCTTCGGACACTTTCTGATCAAAATGATTGCATTTTCATTTTCAAGTATACTGAAGCAAAGTTTATTATTCCAAGAAGCATATTTTTAGATATACCATAAATATACATTTTTATTTAAATAACCCATATTTTATTTTAAAAAGTCTAACAAAAATATAATATTTCCTGGTACAATGGAACTTTAATACCTACATATGGATTTATTATTCAAAAAATATTTTCTCTAATGAAGATATTATAATACTTTTCGTGTATGTACATAATTGATGAGTATGTGGAGAATAGCTTATAAGCCAGTTAACAGCTACGCTGCACGAGCAATTGCTTTTGTATTGTGGTCATGTTACTGAGCTGCTAACCACAAGGTTCCAAGTTCTATCCTCGCTCATACCAATCCGCTACATTGGTGACCCGGACGTGATTGGGAGGCCAAGTAGCTCATTAGTTATTTTAAACCCTTTATTCCCTGAAATTGATAATGAAATACTACTTATCCACTAATAAATAATGTTGACATCTTACAATCACTTTTTATTCACTTTCTTAGCAGCATTAAACGAAAAATTGAATTCAATAGTCTTTGTTAAAATTTTTGATTAGTTCTTTAATAGTTTCTTTTTTTTGTAAAATGATATCTTTCAATTATTTTTAATATTAAATGAATGAATGTGTATGAAATAATTGAATATATGGACTAAGAATATACTTTGAAGGCAAAATTTTAATTTTGAATTATTTTTTAACTTTAAAAAAAATATTGAAATATTCTAGAAAGTATTAAACGCATTTTCAAGCATTGTGACATCGTATGATGTACAGATTTGCATATTTAATGCATATAGCGTTTGCATTCCTTAAATGCAAATGTTGATGTTTGTTAGGAATCAAAAAATGCAAAAATGTATCTATTTTTTTCTGTTGTCAAATAAGTATATAAAATATATTTTCATTCATATTCCATTTTTCATTTTGGTCATTGAGAGCGAAACGTTTAGAGTAAAAAAAAATGTCCTGCATAATGTAAAAAAATAATTTAATTTCAACAAAACATTATTAGTTTTTTTAAACCAGGTGATCATCAATTTCGATGATAATAAGTTAAAATGTGTTGTCTATTTGTGTGACAATTTTTTGTAGTTCAACCAACTATAATTTAAGAATTTATTATGTATTAAAATCCGATTTCTCATAATTTTATTTCACTTGATTTGTTTCCTGTTTTGGAAAATCGAATTTTGTATTTGTTTTCCCCTTTTCAGTTAAATAGAATCTTTAATTATTAGATATTTGTATTTTTTTTCTTCAAAAATATACTTATTTGACATTTTAATACCTTAATTATCGATTTATCTATGCCTTTAATTAAATTTTGACTCCCTTAAGAGTGGCGCCATCTTGTATCAACTTCATATTTCCTTGATATTTATAATCATTCATTAAAAAATATTTGAAAAAGAATTTTTTTTCTCTTTAGTAAAGAAAGTTATTTGATAATACTGAAAGACATCAATTTAATTGAATTATTCTACTTCGATGTGTTTCGATACAAATTGAAAAATGTATACACTTCGAAATAAAAACAGAAGTGAAAATCCTACGTAGAAGATATTGCCCAAAAATGGCAATTTTTTAATATCAATTTTGATTCCAGAAAAAGCATGCAACTGAGTGTTTTGATGGAAGAATTTGAATAGAACCATGGCATTACTACAGATTGAAACAAAAGTGATGTTTTATTTTAATATTAAAAATAAAGAAAAAAAATCACGAAAATTAAATCGACGTTATTGAAACTATAATTATTGAATTTTTAAATGATGTAAAAACTATTCTTGTGAGATTCTAGTTTTGAAAGATATGAACATCAATTTCCATAGGCAAGTCAAAGTGATTTGACTTGTATTTGGATTTATCTGCTGAAGACTAAACATATATTCCAACTCGATTTAAATTTGATACTTGTTTCTAACATGATTTATTTTATGCGTTTTATCCTCTGACTAAATGGAATTTATAGCCCACACCCGATAATCTCTAATAATATTTTGTAGCTCAATTAATTAGCTAAGCGAAATTTTAAATTGGATGTGGCGGTAAAAGCGTTCATTAAAACAATCTAAGCCGTTTGTTTGACGTTTTGTTTACCTTTGATCGTTGCCATCTGTCAATAAGTAATAAATGCGATTTATGTGCCATATACGTTAGCGTTTTCCACATATATATATTATTTGAAATGTGAATATACTTTAAGATACAGTTTTTTTGAAGAACCATGTATATGTATCAGTAAATATGATCAATCTGAAGATTATGTATAATTACCTGTGAGTTTTCACCAATAAATTAGCTAGTAATTAAGAATAATCGTCAGTTATTCATAATCAACAGTTTACTACATTTCTCGTAACATGTGCATTAATTACCATGACAATAAGGTAATGCTCTTTTATTTGTAACACATATAAATATAATAAATCCCTCAGTAAATATAAAATATTATCATGCATTAAATCTGCATTTTTCCTCACCATTTTAGAGACATCGAAAAAAATGTAGATTATGTATAATTACCTGTGAGTTTTCACCAATAAATGAGCTAGTAATTAAGAATAATCGTCAGTTATTCATAATCAATAGTTTACTACATTTCTCGTAACATGTGCATTAATTACCATGACAATAAGGTAATGCTCTTTTATTTGTAAGACATATAAATATAATAAATCCCTCAGTAAATATAAAATATTATCATGCATTAAATCTGCATTTTTCCTCACCATTTTAGAGACATCGAAAAAAATGTAGATTGAAGTATTTAATGAATACAATTTAATATTTAAATGGAAAAGATGGAAATTTGCTTACAATAATCCATTATAAAGTTTAAATGGAAAATCTTTTAAATTAATAAGAATTAAAGTTTTCAAGGCTTAACAAACATTTCCTCAAAACTTCGACCGAATATTGTAACCGTTTTTTGAAATTCAACTCTTTAATTACCATGGTTAAATTGATGTTTACTAAGATAAATTCATTCAAAATTTTGTATAAACGTTTTAAACAATTTATCAATAAATCTATAATATATTCGATATCAATAGTAATATATGGTACAGGCCATATCTTTACATATATGTTGTACTTCTGAAGTATTTCTAAGAGAATATTTCTTTTACAAACTTCTTATAGATAATTCACTAATGAATTTCTCACTGTCGCTTCATTTTGATAATAAAGCGATTTCAGAAACTCTAAAATTGAACGATAATTTGAGTTTAAACATTTACCCAATATCTGAAATTTAAGAAAAATCTTAGTAAAGTTTGCATACATCATAATTAAAATCTAGATAATAATTATTTTGCTTCATTACTTCAAGTGTAAAAATTATTTTTTCCATTCTAACTTAAACACAGAAAATCATACAGGCGTCTCAGTTTAATGGAAAACTGAAGAAGAAAAAATTTCATCTCTTCTCTCAGAAAACAAGAAGTTTTTAAGTAAAAATCTTAATATAACCTTTACTCGAAGCAAAACAAGTAAAATGAATTTTAAATTATTCCGTGCAGCTACAGGTTCACTCTCTCTCTCTTTCTCCCTATTTCCCACCCACCTTTCCATTTTAGCTCCCCAAAAAAAGAGAAAAAAATGAATAAAAACTCGTTACTCAGAAAGTGGATGTGTGTGCTTACGCAAAATATTCAGATAAAGGCGGCGTTAAGCAAGAAATGATGATCCCATCTTTTCCTAGTAATGCGCCAGGTAACGAGCTATTGCTGTAAAAATAAAACAGCAAAGCATATCTTCTCCTTGGTAATAAGAAGTCGTTCGGCCGGTAAGTTGCTGTTCTCATTATTCGGAAACCCACCATTTATTTCTGCCAATATTGTATTCGAATTTCCGAATTCAAGGTTCGGAATGATGCCGTTACATTTTATTTGGGGGGTTGTTTCGTGTTTGGTAATGGTGGGCCTCACGAAGTTGCTATGACTGTATTTTATATGACGTCTGGGGGACAGAAATGAATGCTTTTAAAAATAAGAGGGGGGGGGGGTTAGACATTAGCAGCAAGTAGGAACAAAGGAAAATTGCTTTTGAGTATCTAAAGAACCAGTTAAGGTTTTGAAGGACTTAATGGTGTTGTGAAAATGCCGGGACGTCTTCTTTAAAACTAGAACTACCGATGTTCAATATATACAAGTTAGTTTTATCACAACAGTCAATTTGATGGGTTTTCATCATCATGGTTTTCATTGTAGCTTTTGGCGTACTTTATGTAAATAAAAGAATATAATGCCGGCGTCCTTGAATAGGGGAAGCACATTTTCCCCGTGATCTAGGAGTCCCGGGTTCGAATCCCAGTTCGGGCATGGTTGTTCTTCATTTGTGTTCTATCTGTGAGGTGTGTGAATGCGCCCCCTTGTAAAAAGGGGTTGTGCAAGCGAATGTGTGAGTTTCATCTTCATATCAGCTAGAAGTCAGACTTTTGCTCAGGGGTCTTTACCCTTAGAAGCTACTGCACCCCCTTTCCATGATAACGCGGAGACGACATCATCAAAAGAATACAATTTAACAAAAAAACTTTAATATAGTTAATCATTAATTATTAATTAAAAACACCTAGACAAAGAATTTGTATTTGCATTTATAAAATATCCAGTTAGAGCTTTTCGTTCTAAACTGAATCATAATCAGAATAAAATGGATATCATTATAACGGCTTCGAAACACTTCGGATTATCCAATAGAATTTCAAGGCCGCGATGGCCTGGTGGTGCGGTCTTGGCTTGTGAACCATAGGATTTCAGATTCAAGACTCGATACCACCGAAGAACCGTTGTGTAAGGTGGTCTGTTGCACGTTAAATCAGTCAGACCAAACGTTCTCCCACTGGTGTGGTGTGGAGAGGGGGTGCCAGCTCAGGTGTTGTCCTCGTCATCAGACCGTGGTTTGAAATTACGAGGTCCGTCCAAAACTAGCCCTAGTGTTGCTTTATAACGAGACGTTACTATAACTAAACTAAACTAAACCAATAGAATTTCATATGAAAAATGTAATTCAAATTTTTCCAAGAAATGGCTAAAGCGTTGTTTAAATGAACGTAAATATGTATTGATGTCTATCATTGAATAGATGATGTTTAAAATATTATAAACTTTAAAATTGCTAAAGAAGTCTTTTTGACGGATCTTGGTATAAATAGGTATAGGTCATACTGATTATGGAAGTTAAAATGGTTGAGTGGAAATAGAATAGAAATATGTAATTGTTCTTATATGTCATTAAAAGTCGTCTTAAAATAATATAACAATACATAAAGTATATCTAAATTTTTAAGCATGAAATTTGAAAACCGTCAAAATGACGGTCTTTGTAGTTCTAGTGTTAAAATTTGAATCTTATCGTTGCAGTTCCTAGCACCGCACCATATTAAGTATTCAAAAACAAAGCAGCATTAGGTGCTATAGCACGTCATTATTATACTATACATAAAAGTGTTTCTTTTTCTTTTTTTTTTACTAAAGATTGCTGAATCTATTTTTTTAAAAAAAATATTATGCATGTAAATTAAATATTAAAACCTGTCTTAATGAAAACAGACGAGTACAACATATCTTAAACTATTTTGATTCAAGATTATTGGAATGTTTTTACTCTCTCTGACGAACATTATGTACTGAATACTACAGATGTATATGACTCTTAAGACGAGTGTGTTTAAATTGTTTACGTTTTGATTGAGTAATTTTATTATTATATGAAAATGTATATCTTATATTATTTTCCCTCATAATTTCAACCATTATTAACATTTTTCATCATATACACCATTTTTTTAAAAAGTTCTTCAAGGAATTTTGAAAAGAAAGGTAACTTTAAAAACTGAAATTTTAAATATCAAAAGTGAAATTAAAGAGGCATTTAAATAAGTTTTATTAAATTGTTACAGAATTGAATTATTGAGTTGATAATAGGAAAGTTTTCTTTAAAATTTAAAAATGCATGCAGAAATATAATGTTTCGTGTTAATTCAAAGAGAATCGATGCTTTACAAGATAGTTTCCCTAGTAATACAATGCAACCTTAAAATATCAGAAGACACTATATTGTTACAAATCTGTAATTTTGCTATCCGGCACGGCGTGCTGAGCTTGGCGACCATTTGGCGACTAAATGGATAATACCAGAAAGTTCGAGAAGTTTCATGATCCATCCAGTAATGACAGAGATACACCCAGGTACGCCCTGATTGGTCTGCAGTTTCTAGCCCCTCCTCCCGGAACTATAAAAGACGAGCACTCTGAAGCTGCGAAGAAGAAGTTGTGTGGACCGTCGGAAGTCGTGTGTGAGAGTAGGACTCGCCGACGAGTAAAAGATTTTGGAGAGGATTAGACAGCAAACAAGCAAGCTGCTGAACTATAGCAATTAAATGTGCTGCGGTATTACGATTTATTGGCGGTATTTTGTAGTAGAAAAAAATTTGTAACAATATAATAACCACATATTGGATAATACTGTGTAATATTGAGCAATTTGAAGTATTGTTTAGTTATAATGATGTTGTATATTTTCATATAATTAAAATGGGCATTTTTTATAACATTTACTTTTTCACAAAGTGAAGAGTATCTGCTTGGGAGCTTATAAAGAAAAGGGGCATTACAAAATATACTATCCACTAATTTCGCAACTGAAAAACTGGAAGTTTGATTTCATAAATAGATAACTCACGAAAACATTGGTACAGTTATTTTGATAAGAATAATTATATCGATTTCTAAAAAAATCTAAAAATCATCTCTTCTAAAGTTGCAAGAGAAAATTTTTATGAAATGAATGTGAAAAAATGGTTGTGAATGGAATCATGAATTGAAATCTAAAAGAGGCAAACATCGTCTGTTCCAACGGTGAAAATGTTTGCAAAAAGTAAGAAATAAAAATATACGCAAAAAAGGAAAAGAAACGTTTTAACACAATTTCAGCACTTAGAATGCTTGAGTTGCCAACACCCTGAATTCGAGATCTCTTTATTGTATTTGAAAACTTTTAATTTTAAGTAATAAAGTAAACCAAAGAATCAGTTCTTCAGTTCCAATCACTGCTTTGTATTTGCCAAGTTTTATTGCATATGAAATCTCAGCGCTTCTATATATGCCATTGTTGGTTGCCTGGCATACATCTTTGAAGAGTTTCAAGATATATCTCACAATTATTTCACAATGCATGCATTCTGAAGGAAGAAAAAACATGACAAGGTTCCCCAGTCTCAATTATTGCACAAATTTCAGTAATTTTTATTTCATACAAAACGGTCGCAAAGTAAAATTTTGATACAACCTCTAATGTCAAAAATTGGGCCAATATCTCTAATTTTAATGACAATTATTTCTATATCGTTTTAAGCACCAATAACAATAGGTTCTCTACGTTTATCGTGCAAATAAAGTTTAAAATATTGATAGGACGTAGTTAATCAATGTTAATCCAAGAATAAAACCATTAATATAATAGTATTCAAAGACGGTTTGGAAAAGATAAAATTTAAGCTTGACGATATTTCCATCTTCAACAAATCATCCTGCAAAATATCAAGATGATATTCACAATTTTTTAAAGACATTTTTGAATTATTTAGAGAAAGACCAATCATTGTAACCGTTTACCACATTAGAAAGCTAATTTGACATATTAAAAAAAAAACAGCATTTGACGTTTATGGCATTTACATGATTATTATGTTTTTGTGTTCAAATCTAATGCTTACGACGTTCTTTACTTGAATAAGCATTCAAACCAGAATTTTTGTATCGAAAATTGTACTATAAATCATTCTGACCACAGAGACTCGCTGAAAATGTTTTTTGCAATCTTTGATTTAACATGATTCTATAACTTTCAAATCTGTAAATAATGAATTTTACATTCGATTTTTCAATGTTTTAGTTCTGTAATATTACATTTATATGTTTCAATTTACAATAAAATATTTCAATGTTTAATTAACAAACAGTTGCTGAATTTTAATTTAACTTTGACTCCCTACGAGAAAGACCAGATTGAAATAAATTGCAGAAAAGTTATTCATAGGGTTCAAAAATAATTATAATGATGAATTCTGAAATACAGCGTCCATAATTAAAAATCCATATTTCAAATTAGCCTATTGATGGGAAAAATTATCCAAAATTCAGAAAATAGTATGAGGTATTGTATGAAGGGATGGGACATTCGTTTCTGCAGAAAAGAAATAACTGTCACCACCAAAGAATGTTTTATCAAGAAATGTGACATTTTGGCTATTTGGCCATTTTTATAAATTTTAAATACTTTTGTAATATACGCGAAATGGGAATACAATTGGGAACACAATTTGTATCATTTTAGATGCTTTCAAAATGTATACAATTTATAAACCATTTAGTTGTTGTTACAGTTTTAACATACTTGTACAGTTTTAACAATTTTTATTCCGACAAAACAAACTGCAACAAACAAGAAATACCGGAAAATTACAGCTCAACATATTCCACATATTGTACGTCATTTCAGATACCATGTGAAATGGCAATATGGTATGCTATGTAATTATTCGAAGTGTATGCGTGGAAATGCTCAATACAGGGGGATTCTGATTTTAAGCTCAGGTAGAGCGTCTGCTTTCCTGACGGTTTATACACTTGTAACGTGCATGATTTAAGGTCCGAGAAATGAAGATGGAAATAAGATGTTTGTAAATGTTTCTTCTTTCATAACAGTTATGGAGTTACGTCAAACACATATGTGTGTGTTTTGCATGTGGTGTTGATATAGCGCCATTTGGTGACGACATATGAAAATTATTTGTTTCTATTGAAACAAATTCCTGTACTTTTTTGCACTCTTCCATTCAGTTTGGCGAATTTTGTATGACGGTTTTCTTTTGTAGGCTAATTTGAACTAGTGACTTTTAAATATCTAATGCATACTACATAATGAATAAGTTAGTGTTTTAATTATTCAAATTAATACATTAATTGATTCCAAAAATGAATACTTTTAGGAATCACAGTTTTATTTATGCGATATAAAGAAAAAAAAATTCTTTTAAGAATTTGAGACGCCAAAAAAATATTTTAAATTAAGTAAGCCGTAATTAATATCGTATGACAAAACATTCTTCATCATTCATTAAAAATTAAAATATCTCATGAATGTCATTAAAATTAAGTTTTTATTTAAATTATCATACGCTTTTATGATTTTTGTTAAAAAATATTTTCTGTTATCCGCTCGCATGCTTTTTAATTTTTTCTTCTTTAGTTTTTAGATGTAATTCCGTGTAAAGTGCACAGAGTTAATTGAATCCATTTTTTCATTCTAATTAAAACCTTATATTTTGTATTTCAAGTTGTAATTTAATTAATGATTATTATGTTACGTAATTTGTGTTTTTCACTGATTTTATGCTTTCACAGAAGTATGAGATTTATATAAAGAAAGAAAAAAAAATGATGTTAACTCATTAGTAAGGAAAATTATAATTCAACTTTTTGTTTTTAATCTATAATACACGAGAAGGAAAAATTCGATACCTTTCTCATTTTCTCTTCAAATTTTTTAATGAAAGACTTGGTAAAGTCCTTCTTATTAATTTGATTTTATGATAAAATTTTGGAAAACACTTAAATTTTTCTATTTATTTGTTTACTTTTGTTAAGAAACTAAGTTTTGATTGAATTAGAATGGAATGCACAAAAATTTAAAACGAGATCTTTGTCTTGAAAAAAATGGAAAAAATAAAACTTATTTATAAAACTAACTCAAAATGCGTAATTTGAGTTAATTTTTCATTTATTTCAAAATCATCTCTTAGACGCTAATATAAGAACATTTTTCTCATAAATAAATTTCTTTGTCCCCTTAGCGATAATGTTCAAACCTTCGCTTAAAGAAATGAAATCGAATTATTACTATAAAATTTATGGTGAAAAATTCAGAATAGAGTGTTCAGTAAAAATTTATCATATTTGTTTTTCATAAATGCCATTTTCTGAGCTAACTATTTTTTAACCTAATTTATTTAACCTATTTAACCTAATTTTTATTTTTTTAACCTAACTATTTTTTTTTAATAAAAATGAAAAATATAATTCAATATAATGTTATAATTCACTACAAAAATTATAATCGCAATTCAGTTAAGCAGCAATTTCAATTTTTCAAAGGAAAACATACGAGTGATTTTTTTCTCATTTTTTTAATTGTCATTTGACAGATATTTATATATTTACATATTCATGTATTTTTTCTTCTTTAATAGCTCTATGCATTTTTTAAAACCTATCTAATAATATCAAAACTAATATCAAATGTAAGTTTCCTTATTTTTACTTGATAATCAGCATCTAAATTCAATATTAAAAAGCCGAAAGCGATATTTATTATAATTACAAAAATATTTAAAAAATCCAAGGCTAATGAAATTGTTTATGACACAAATCTTTATCATAATTCAATTCTTGACTTTAAGACAAATAGAGAACTGGAAGACATTTCAATTAGACTAAATTAAACCTATTGCATTTGTATGATAGTTGCTGACTTGATAGTTGTATGGAGTATGAAAGAAATAATTAATTCTAATACAAAGTTAAAGTTTTTTTTTTTAATATAACGTTAAATGCCAAAATTATAAAGCCTTCAGCCTCAAGAGATCGGTAAAGTCTTTTTAAGTCCTTCAAATTCAAAACAGCGTCTCGTATAGCCAGGGAAATAACATATACCTATATTGAAGTAACTATGCTAAATTTATTGAGACAGATTAAAGCTCCGCTTACATTTAGAAAATTACAAAAAAAAAAATGACAAAAATGACAAGAAAATGAAATTAAAAATGACAAAATTTAATTATCGATCAAGAAGTCTAGTTAGAAAATATATGCTTTATCGCAATAAAAACACAGGAAAAGTTTCATTGAGTTATTTATAGAATTGGCTGAGATATTTACGATTAAAATTTTGAGCTGCTTGTGACCGGTTCGAAATTGAAAAATGTATTCCCTAGTTACAGTTTTGCTGAAGTAAGCAATGCCGAAGAATTTAATTAATTAATCTGAAGAAAGTAAACATAAATTATAGTTAAAAAATCTAAAAAATTCACTCGAGGAGAGGAATACAGGAGAATATATATATATATATATATATATATATATATATATATATACAGGGTGTTTATAAAGTCCCGGACCCATTTTGATGTTTAATAACTCATAAAATAATAAAGATATAAACACACTTATGGCATTTATTGATGGAATAACTCATATATTTTCCTTTTCAGGTTTGAATATTTTTACTTTTGTAAATATCGTCTGCGCGTGTGGTTAATTTCAGATAATTTCATTTTCCAGTCTAAATATCTGTACTTTTCTAAATATTGTCTGCTTATTAACTGCATTTTTCTCTCTTTTGTTTTTGGCAACTATTGCAATGTTATGTTTACTTTTGATGTGTTTGTTCTATGTAGTACTTTTGTATGTGATGTTTTATTCGAGCGGATATTAAGGAGAATGCATACACCACAAGAGAAAGCACAGATTTTATGGGGGTTCATAGAAATTAAATCGATAGTGCAAGCACAGAGAAATTTCAGAAGAATTTACCAAAAAGATCCTCCATCCAAAAACAGCATCTTGCGTTGGAAAAAGAATTTTCTAGAAATTGGAAGTATCGAAGATAAGAAACGTTCTAGACGTCCTTGCACAAGTGATTTTGATGTTGAGCGTGTCAGAGAGACATTTTTACACAATCCTAGAATATCTGTGAGATCAGCGGCAACAGGATATGCCAATTTCGACGGTGTACAAGGTTATTAAGAAAAAATTAAAACTGCATGCATACAAAGTTCAAATTGTTCAAGTTTTGGAACCGAACGATAGGCCTAGGAGGATGGCCTTTGCAACAGATATGCTAAGGAAGATAGAAGATGCTGCTGATTTTCTGAAGAGCATAATGTTCTCCGATGAAGCATCCTTTCATGTTTCTGGCATTGTTAATCGCCATAATGTGCGCAAATGGCTCTGTGGATGCCGACATGTTTGCCGCTACCTGGCGTGAAGAGCATAATGTTCTCCGATGAAGCATCCTTTCATGTTTCTGGCATTGTTAATCGCCGTAATGTGCGCAAATGCCTATGTGGATGCCGACATGTTTGCCGCTACCTGGCGTGAAATTGACTATCGACTTGGTATTCTCCGTGCGACGAAGGGGGCACACGTGGAAGTTCATTGACAAGGGTCATGAAACTTTTTGAGTCTATTTACCCCTTTATGTTATTAATTTAAATCTATCTTTACTATTTTATGAGTTATTAAACATCAAAATGGGTCCGGGACTTTATAAACACCCTGTATATATATATATATATATTTAAGATGAAACCTTTTTTTAAATTACGGAAAACTTATGATTTTGTATAATTTTTTCAAAAGTTATTATATATATATATGAGTCAATTTTACAGTTAACTTCATAAAACTTTTTCCTGGCTTTTTTTATGGTACAGGACATATTTTTTCTAACAGAACGTTATGGCCGATCTGCTTTGTTTATATGCGTTATTTTTGTAACTTCGTATTTCAATCGTTAGTGAAAGCTGTACCTTGTCTCAATAAATGCTTTATGCTCAATGCTCTTGGCATGCTTTACTCAACATTTTCTAGGATATGTTGAGATAATTTATCCCATTTCTCTTCCATTGCAAGGATGAGGGTGTCCTCGTTTAATTGAGGACATTGTCGACCAGCGAGATTGCTCCCAAAAGCATCCCAAATATTTTCAATGGGATTCATATCTGGTGAACGTGCTGGCCATTCGAGGCATTGAGTATATTTTTTCTTTAGGCGTTCTTGGGCAAGGACTTTTCGAATGACATGTTGCGTTGTTTTCCATATCATTAATGTATCGTTCACTAATCATAGTCGCAACTGAAAGCCCATGGACCTACATACCATTATTACCATTACCATTTCACAGTTCTCGTCGACATTAAGACAAGAAACTGATTTTATTTGTCTCCTGAGAATAATAAACAAATCCAGTCCTTTTCCATCCAGTTGTGACGTTGGCGACATGATTTTAAAAATGGTTGGTATGGTGACATCTGGACAATGGTATGTACACATTAGGACGGTGGGAGTATAGTCTTTATTGCAAACGCTTGGCGGCAATTGTTCGAATGATCCACTTGCCATTATCAGCAAGAAACAGATTTGCTATCTGACTAATAGTGCTGCGTCTGTTCATTTTTTGTCGTTAGCACTAAGTAAGTAACTTTTGCAGACATCGCACAACGAACACGACGTACTTCATGACATTTGCTCACTTTCCACTTGTATGAAATAATTTCCAAAGCCTTGAAATAACACTGTGATCAATGTCCAACTCTCTAGCAACATTTGTTGTTTTTCGCTCTTCTTTAATCGTGCCAATAATACGACCAAACATTAAATCGTCTGAAAATGACGTAAAAAAAAGCTATGTCGGGAAGACATACCGAAAATTGTAAGTTTGTCAATTAATTATTTCCCTTTTTTGCGTTTGTACAACACTGGTGGAGAGGCATCAATTCCTTTATATCTCTAATTAGCTCTATCATATGACGAACAAGCTCGGCAATCCAAAATTTGCATAGGCACAACACATCTTACTGGATCCCGCGCTTACGTTAATTTCCACATTGGCCTGTCTTTCATTGTGTGTTTGCTATCATTGATATTGTTAGCTGTTCTTAGAAATTGTCCACCTGACAATCCTTTGATGGCCAGTATGTTTATGTATGGTATGGTTGAAACAATAAATTAGATAAAGAAAATTATAGTTTAGATTATTTTTGTCGTTTTAGCAATGAATATTCCTTCAAACAAAATACATATAGAGGTGAACATCCAGTCATGTTTTTAGGAAAACTACTGTCCTCCGTGTCCACTTACATGCTCAAGTGCCACTTTAGCTATTGTAGATGCCAATTTTCTCATCCTTTTCATTGATTCAGGAGGAGGAAATATGATGGATCTACTCATACACTATAAAGTAAACTAGCAAAATATTTAGAGCAAAAAAATATTTCTGTGAAATAAAAAACTATGCACTTTCTAAAAATCAACAAGGGCTTCTTCTGGAAGCAATCTAGATATAAAATTCTTTGATATCAATGAAAAATTTATGCAAAATATGTTTTAAGATTATTTTTTACAGAGCATGCCCAACTGAAGAAATAACTATTTGTCAAATTTGTTAATTTTAGGTTTAACAATCTACCCTATTTTATGTATGGAATGTTTTTTATTCAATATGCATATCGCAAGAAACAGTTTACAAACACTATACCAGTCCGTGAACATTATCATGTTAAAAACCGATTAACAGAGCGTTCTTCTTTTATTTGTGCTTAAGTTAGTTCTTTGAATACTCTAGACATTATTAATTGTTACCACAAATCGAAATGAATTTTAGAAAGATATAATTCCAAGCATGGGATCGGAATGTTTAGATATCGACAAGCCGTTTCTTTCTACAAGCCGTTGTTGCTTTCATTGCAATCATTAACATCGAATACCCAACAGCAACACTGACTGAACTGACATTTACCGCAACACTTCTTTTCGCCTCACCAGTTGAGTGTCAGGACGAATTGCTTCGGCCTTAGCTCACAAGCCATGCTTTCCGCCACTTCCCGAATGTGTTGGCAAAAATGGCCACTATCAGTTTCCGTTCTGCTTGCATTAGAGGGACTGAAAAAATAAAACAGCAAAGGCCATGACTGACAGGCGAAGAAAAGTCCCGGATGAATTGAAACCCGCCTTTTTTTTACGTCATTATTTTATTTTATTTTTTTATTTTTATTTTTTCATCGGTGAGATCGGCCGGGCGGAAGGCAACAGGAATGGGGAAATATGTTTTGGACGTTCCCTAAAAACCCGGGCGAGCGTAATACTGAAAGAAAAGCTACGGAATGAAAGGGAGTGGAGTTTCATTATGTTTTAATAAGAATTGTGTCGATATCATTAGGGAATTTGAAGCGGAAAGTAAACGTCTTGCAGCTGTTGAGAACAAGGGGGTGAAATGAAATTGCTTTGGTAAGGATTAGGATAGAAGGAAATGTTCTGATTTCACTGTCGTATGTATGTTTTTGTCATTTGAGTTAGGATCTCTAATTATCGAATTTTGTGAGTTATGTATTTAAAGATAATGTTCATTTAAATTATCTATATTATAATGGTAATAATATTAATGATATATAATTGATACTTTTATGGTATTTTACTAGGTTCGGGCACAATTTTTAAAAAATGTTGCATAAGAAATTTTATAAGGCTAAATAGCAAAAATAGTCTTATAAAATCGCAGAAATATATGTATATTACCATGATAAAAAAAATAACTGTTTAGTTAATGACATTTTAACAGAATTTTCTATTTTAAGAAAAACAACACAATTTAAAAATAATAGTCCTAGTTAATTTTTTTACACATTTCTCAAGCAATCTCAATTCAAGAATATACAGGGCTATATGATGAAAAAATATTTAATTAATCAGAATTTTTTATGGATATTCGATCCTTTATGACATTTTTGTGAAAATAACACTATACTTTGATCTGATAGTGATTATTAAATATCATTAAATTAAATTATCTACGGGACCTTGCGATCTGAAAGAGTTTTAATTCATGCCTACGAAATTTTATTGAATAATGGGGAATTATTTTTGAGGTATCACTTGTTTTTTAACCAATAATAGTACAATATTATTTTTCAAAAAATGTATTTAAAAATATGCTTGCATACTATTATGAATATAAATCAGAAATAATTGCTGCTTCCAACTCTTTTTAATAGAATATATACATATGTGTGTGTGTGTGTGTGTAATGATATTTTAAACTCTGATTTCAATTCTAATTAATTCCTGAAGTTTTATCTTGATTTAGCCCATATTAACATCATTCTAAAATATTCTCTTATTTCCTGATCCAATTCCACTTTTTCTATTTAATTAATGCAATAAAAGCTCTGTGAAAATGCTTTAGGCAGCGGTTCCCACACTCCGAGTGAAGGGATAAAATACTGTCCAGCTAAGTACATTTTTTTAAAACATCCCTATGATTCCCTTACTTGTGATTGACCTGTGATGGAAATCCCTATTAAAATCTCACAGTATATATTCTCAGGGATAAAATTTTCATCAGCTTTTCCTCATTTCGTGTTTTGTCGTTCTATGTTGTGCTCGTCGCTTCTGCGTGTGCAAAAATCATGTCTCCCGCGACTGAAATAAAACAAAGTTAAGAAATTTTGATAGGATTTATTAAGATGGGAATTTAATTAATGCAATTATTTAGATAGCATTTTTTTTTAAAAGACATTCTTTGCTCAAATTACATGACGCGTTAAGCGAAAATTTTCACACGAAACAAATAAAACAAAGAAAAGAAAATATTACAGTAAAAATTTGTTATAAAACAGATACACAGACATGCTGGCTGGCGTTCTATTTGTAATATGTGATATTGAAATCAAAATGCATAGAATGCAATGGCTGACGTTATCAGGTCATATGAAAGCGATATAGGCTAAACAAGCCACATTATCATGAGAAAGTAATTTTAAATAAGGTTGTGAAACTGTTTTTCAATTTGAAAATGCGGATATTACATTTCATCGTAATTCCATTAGCATTTTAATAGATTGATAATTTAATTAAATTATGCTTAAAATCAAAAGATTTTTTGAATGCTCAAGTGCTTAATATATTTTTAACTGTCATAATAACAGATAATCTACCCAAGGGATAAAAAGTACAATTTTAAAGCTAAATAAATGCTTTTTTAGAAAGAACTTCATCATTTAATATCATTGTTAAATGGTGAAGATTCCTCACCAACCAGGATCCAAAAATATGACATTCAACATATTCTACGGCATATATTTCTAAGAATGAGGTTCCAAATTTGTTGTCCTTCTGACCCGATGCCGAAACTCAACCTAGAGGTCACAGCGTCATTTAAAGTCGATAAAAATTTGTTGTCCTTCTGACCCGATGTCGAAACCCAGTCTAGAGGTCAAAGTCTCATTTAAAGTCGATAAAAATTCGAAGATACATTTAAATTTGTTTTAATTTAAGATCTAAAAATCATGGTAGGTTTAATACGAAATGATAAATTAAGCATAGTTCTAAATTAAGAGCCAATCCAAAATATATATTTTAAATAATATGCTGATTTAACATTCAATCAATAATTCCTTTTGCATTCGTGAAAGGAAAAAAAAATGTCTTATGAAATGTAAATAAAAAACGTTGGAGTTAGAAGCTTTGTTATTTAATATGTTTCCCTCATATTTATTCTAAATTTCATTTTTTGAAAATGGTGAAACTGCATTGAGGTGGAAAAAGGAAAAAATACGCTTGCATATATCAAAAAAAAAAAAAAAAAAAAATAATAAATTAATAACAACTTACAGATCATTCTAGGAAAGAAAAGAAAAAAAAATACAAACAAACAAATGAGCAACATGATAAATAATTCCATAAGGAATAAAACGCTCTAATGAGTTTTCATCTTTGTGACTATAATGATCTTAGAGCAACAAAATATCAGAATAAAACGCATAAATGTTCGATGTAATTTTTTGACGCTCTTTTCCTTTATTTTTTTGTCCAATATTTTCATTTGCTCACTTCCCGTATCTGTTTCCTATAAAATGTGTAATTTGCTTTGTGTCCTCCGAATCACGTGATATTTACATAACAAAAGCTCGAGAAAGGGACGAATCATATTGCAGCGAAAAAACGTCACATTTCCGAGTAACTTTATTCTTTTCTTTCGTCATTTTTCTTGAAAATGAATGATTATTTAATGACTAGTATATTTAATTTGTAACCCGAAAAGACATTAGAGAGTTATTTATTTATTTTTAGCAGAAGGTGGATCCGGTGGATCTGGCTGACTCTTTTTTTTCCATACTTCTGAAAAGAAAATTTTTCGAATAATTACCCATTGGGGAAAGGTTAGAAAAATTCTTTTAATATTTTTCTAAGCTTAAAATTAATGATCGCTTTAATTAAAGGGTAAGTGTATCTCTAATGAAGTTCCAAAAATGAAGGACTACCGAGTTCTGGCAAACCAACCGATAATCCTCAATGTTATTGAGAAGGTTTCTATTTTTTTTAAAGAACGAGTGCCAAATGTTTTTATGCTTTTATTTAAGTTCTGATTTTCTCAGATAAAGGGTTATTTTCTTTTCGTTTTACCAGTTCAATGGTTTGTGTTTGTGTTTGTATAGACAAATGATAATCAGTGTGTTTGATATGATAAGCTAGACAGCAAATCATGCATGCATGCAGATATAAAATGTATGGTAAATGACTGTGAGAAACAAAGTATAATGAACATACCCATTAAGTTGATTCTTGGTTGTAAATATTACTTAAATGATAATCAATATTTCTCGTGATAAGAGACATGCATGAAAATGGAAATTAAAAAAAAAATGTAAATAGAAGTAGGAAGACCATGATCATGATGAATATACTCTAGGATTTGTTTCGTGTCGGAAATGTTATTAAAATAATAATCCATGTGGTTCGTATAAAATGGAAACAGCAAGTTTAGTTTAGTTATATTAACGTCCCGTTGTAAAGCAACACTAGGGCTATTTTGGGACGGACCTCGTCATTTTGAACCGCTGTCAGATGACGAGGACGACACCTGAGCTGGCACCCCCCTCTCCACGCCAGACCACACCAGCGGGAGGACGTTTGGCATGACGGATTTAACGAGCAACAGACCCCCTTACATGACGGTTCTTCGGTGGAATCGGGTCTCGAACCTGAAACGCTACGGCTCATAAGCCGAGGCCTTACCACCAGGCCACTGCGACCCATGGAAACAGCAAATTATATTTCAAAACATATATAAGAAACTGGATTAATTTTTTTTTGAAAATTTAATATTCTTTAATAAATGCATTTGCGCGATATGACATTGCCAAACAATAATTAGGAGAGACCCTATTAGTCTACCTACCATACCTACCTACCTACCCTACCATATATACATAATTAGTATATATGGTATATACTAATACTATATAGTTAGTATTAGTATATATATTAGTATATACAATCGTTGGTGATAAATCGTTGATACACAATAAACAGAACACAGAATATGCATTTTAGGTGTGTTTTTGATAAATTAAAACTAAAAACTTAT
Source organism: Argiope bruennichi (assembly GCF_947563725.1). NCBI lineage: Eukaryota > Metazoa > Arthropoda > Arachnida > Araneae > Araneidae > Argiope > Argiope bruennichi. The sequence continues at coordinate 92,297,523 of NC_079153.1, forward strand.
ATAAGTTTGCAATTGTAGTCAAAAAATCACATATCAAATTTTGTATATTTCTTATTGCATTTTTGTGTTATCACGTGAGTTGTTTGAGTTATGCATATTTTTGAAAGTACAGACCGCTGTGATCTACACATTAGATGATAAATCTAGATTAAATTTTATTTATCTACCTATGTTCACTTTGTAGCAGCAGATCGACACGCATTCTCTGAATGGAATTTTTTTTTCAAAATATATTGACACTTACAAACTTGGTATAATGACCATATACCAAATTTAATTTAATTAGCTGTAAGCGTTTTTGGTTTACACATTTTCAGACTGACTGGTAGACTTAATTTCTAAGATATGTTTTTTTGGAGGGGTATGAAATGTATAAATTTGTCAAAATCTCGAGTACAGTAGTTTTTTTTTTTTTTTTTTTTTTTTTGACGACTTCAGCACTTTCTCTATGTATAATATCGTACTCGAGAAAGTAAAAAAGTTACAAATGCTGAAAAGTAGCAGTAAAAAAGTATAACATGACAACATGCTTCTTGAATTGTTTCCTGCTTATAAATATTACTGAAATGTTGATCAAAATTTCGTCTGGTAATAACGATAGCACATTTCGTATGAAAAAGGATATTATAGTGGATTATGGTAAATAGTTTACGGAACGGATTATTGTAAAACGAAACGGATTATGGTAAATTGTGATAAGCAAAGGAAAATGAAGAACATGTTTAGGTATTTGCAATGTGTATATGCATCCTTTTCAGTTGATTATCAGCATGTTCCATATTAGGAGGATAAAGAATTACGCACGAAAAGAAATATAAAATACTTATAAAGTAGTGGTAAGTAGATTCAGCAATTATTGTATATAATACGTTAATAAAAAGCCATTGGTATTTAAATGAAAAGAAATGTTAATCTGTTGACATTAATTTCTTACCGCCTTATGCCGGCTGACATTACCCATTCAAAAATGTAACCTGTTTTTAGACATACCTACCATATATTAATAAATAAAATATTTCAGCCATCAGCGAGAGTGGTTTACTAGATAATTTCTCGTATACTCTGTGATAAAGTCTTATCCCCTTAAATTGTGGACATTGGCTAAGGCAGCAATGGTTTAAATGTCATTGGTGCTCCATAATTAAAAAATATTTACAGTGGCTCCCAAAATTGAGTATACACTATACTCTTTCTTCTTTAATTTTATTCTTTTTGATCTTAACATTTCTATTTATGGCTAATATTTATCAGAACGACAAAATATACATTAACAAAAGTATTAGGCTAAAAAACAAAACAGAGTAATCAATAATATTTTTATTACAATAATTTTTATGTCAAAGTTACAAATTCCAAAGTAACAAAATTGAGTATACACTTTAAAAAATATGCGACTTGACTACCACCATTTATTTTCAAATGAATAAGTAGAATAGTTTTGTTACTTTAATTGGTAATCATTGAGTTCCAAGCGAAAACAAACGTTTTGGTTATCATAATAAGCTCCAGAAATGAAACAAATGTTGAAATTCGGAAACTTGTTATTCGATTGTCTGAAGATGGTAAATCTCTACGAGAAATTGCAAGGAAAATTCAACCCAGTCTCGGATACGTTCCAAAATTATCCATAAATATAAAATGCAAGGACAAATTGCTAATAAACCTGGAAGAGGAAGAAAAGAAATCCTCAGTGCTACGATAGAGAGAAGAGTTATTCGAGAGGTAGCAAACAATCCTAAGGTGAGTGCTACAAAAATTGCTAAATCTACTTCAAGAACAATTGAAAAGTGTGTTTCTACAGAAACAATTAGAAGAGTCATCCGAAAAGAAATTATAATGGTCGCGTTGCCAGAACAAAACCATTCATTTCCAAAGTAAATCGAGAGAAAAAATCTCATTTACTAAAAGTCATATTTCAAAGCCTCCGGACTTCTGGAATCAAGTAATATTAAGTGACGAAAGTAAGTTCAATGTCTTTGGTAGTGATGGCCGATGTTATGTTTGGAGAAAGCCCAATTCTGAACTTCTTGCTAAAAACCCCAATCCTTCTGTAAAGCATAGGGAGGGGGGTACTTTTTGTATGGGGCTGTGTGGCTGCAAAAGGAGAGGGAAATTTAGTTTCCATTGATGGAATCATGGACAAAATTAAATATTTGGTTATATTGAAGAACAATTCAAAACAAAGTGCCCAGAATTTCAGTTTAGGGTCAAGTTTTCTGTTTCAACAAGATAAGGACCCGAAACATAGAGTTAAAATAGTTAAGTTATGGTTGTTGTATAATTGTAAAATGCAATTGCACACCCCTCCTCAATCTCCAGATCTCAATATGATTGAAAACTTGTTGGCATTATTAGGAAAATCAGTTGAAAAACACGATATTAGGGACAAGGAATACTTAAAAAGAGGATTACAAGAAGAATGGTCAAAAATATCCGGCAAAACAACTGAAACTCTTGTCAACTCAATGCCACAGCGTTTACAAGCTGTTCTAAATGCAAAAGAATATGCAACAAAATACTAATTTATCTTTTTCTCTTTTTTTGACAGATTTTGCTAGATGTATACTCAATTTTGCGACGTTGGAATTTGTAACTTTGACATAAAAATTACTGTAATAAAAATATTATTGATTCCTCTGTTTTATTATTTAGCCTAATACTTTTGTTAATGTACATTTTGTCGTTCTTATAAATATTAGCCATAAATAGGAATGTCATGATCAAAAAGAATAAAATTAAAGAAGAAAAAGTGTAGTGTATACTCAATTTTGGGAGCCACTGTATATAAATCTTTGGCGAGAATCTAGCATTTTTACTAAATCTATCAGGATAATATTGTTTTGTACGCTTTTTATCCAGAAGATTGATACCAACATTTGACAAGAACTAAGTTGTAATCATAAAATGATATATCGAATTTCATTGATTTGACTCATTGCTTTTATGAGTTACTGCGTTTGCTTATATGCCGACAGAAAGTCAACCGTTAGACGAACTTGGTTCAGAGTTTGATAAGTATTTATATTTTAGAAGCTATATCTGTGCCTCAAATTTTATATACCTAATTCTATGCATTTAGCAGCAATCGAGCTTCCTTTTAACACTGCCCAAACAGATAAAATTTCTGAAAATGTATTTCGTACAAAATTTGTTAGAAATTTACAAATTTGGTATTAAATCCCTCAACCATATTTCAACCATACAGTTTAAAACGTGTTTTAGGTATATTTTCACAGACGGACAGACAGGGATAATATTTGAAATATGTTTTTGGAACTGAGGGAGTTCTGAAACGCGAAACTTTAAAAAAAAGTAATTAGAAATTCGAACTTTTCGTAATATTTTGAAAAATAAAATCATTTTTACTTCTTATTTTCAAAAATAATATATTTTGAAAAAATAACATATTTTGCAAATATAATATGCAAACGTTCGACTCGCATTCATAACTAGAAAGCTTTTGAAAATTCAGATAGAACTAATCTCTTTTTTTTTTTCTGAATTAGATTGAATCACGTTTAAATTCTAAGAATTTTATAAAGAACCAATTTCATTACGCATATCGCAGATGACATTTTGAGATTAAATTTTATTCTTTCGTTTTCCGTATACCTGATACAGGAAAGAATTTCCGCTTCGTTCGTGGCACAAAACGAAACAAAAATGAAACGTATTTATTTCCTGAAAGAAATAAACGAGATGAATCCTCTGCGAAAGCTATATTTTCATCAGTCAAAATAAGAAATCTGGAAGAAGTACGAAAATTGAATTCATATTTTTCGAAGAAATTTACAAAGAATTCTTTTTAATTCACAAATGACAGTAGCCTTCCCTGAAGAGATTAAGCAACCCAATCCTTAAAGAAGTCATAGATTTTCCGGCGTAGAAACAATTCCTATTTAGAATCGTGTACGAAAGAAAGATTAGACTCGATTTTCTCCGGGATTTATGTCCTGGAGGGCTTAAAGTATTACTTTTTGCAGAGCCGCTGCCTGCGAGTCAGCAATTTCAGAAAATTCATTTCCAAAAGGATTCCGAAAAAGAAACTGAAGAGCAGGAAAAGAGGAGTGAATAAAAAATTTAAACTTCGTTTCCAATTTACGAACTATTTAGAGAATTCTCATGGAGCCATGCCGCTGCTTCGAGAAATAATTTGCTCGGTGGAAGAAAGTGAAAAACTTCTTGTTTGTCATGAAACACCATCAGAAATACAATTAATCAGTCGTAGAAAATGACTTTTTAAAAACACTTAGGAGCTTTTGCAGAAAGAGAACGCGCCGTCCTCTTTTTTTTTCGAACATTATTTTTGCTATTGCTGTCGTGCTAGCTGTCGTAATGCAATTACGCTACAATCCTGATTGCTCTTAAACTTAAGATTGATTCTTGACGTTTTTCAAACAATGTTTCATTTCCAATTTGGAACGGATTCTTTTTCTTTTCCAATTCTTTTTCTTCCATTCCATTGGTCTGTTCGGTAGTTACGTCACCCGATTAAGCCTGCTGGAAAGCATTAAGGAGAGATCAAATGGAGAGAAAATTTGTCGAGAGGTTCGGAGATTTTTTGCGCAGCAATGAAGCTGAAAATTTTCAGTTAGTTCGTTTCCATGGATTCGTTGAACTTTTGAATTTTCTGCTTGGCGGATGGCGCTGATTTATATGATACGAATGGGTTTAATTTTACTGGAAGATTTAATGCAGTTGTGTTAGACATCAATTTCAGCTTATTAAAAGGAATAAGCGTTCTTTTATCCAAATATATTGCTTTCAGAAAAATTTAATTTCTTTTTTCTTGTCACAGTTCTATTTCATTCTGAATGATAAATTCTTTCAATAACGTAAGATTTAATTTAGATTGTTTTTTTAACATTTTATTTGAGAAAAAGTTACTAGTTGCTTAATGTATCGTAATTTTGGTTTCCAAGTTCTAAATGTTACTCATATATTTGCGAATTAGGAATAAAATTATTTTATTAAAAATTTACATTAGCAATAATTCTTCTATAAAAAAGCTATTAGTGTGCTTGGGTTACTTTTTATTCGTAATTTTTCTAATTTTAACATTATCTAATATTTTAGATTTACAACCTTCCATATTAGAATGATTCGTTAATTGGAATGGAAAATAATCCAAACTCTAAATATATATTTTTTCAAACTTATATAAACGGCATCAATCGAAGTCAGATTGTTTATCTTTTTAATCAAATAATCTAAAAAGAAATAGAGAAATATTCTATATAAATTTGATTGCATTACCAGAACGATAGTTAAAAGATAATATGCGGGTCTATAGTTAGAAAATAGACATATCTTCTTTTGAAACACTCGTATAGTGAATAATTATCTTATATTTGTATATGGATATTGAATATTTCTCTTACATACTCGAATATCAATTCCTGATACTTTTTGCCACTTAAATTATACAAAATATTTAATTTTTATTCTACATACAAATTCAGTATTTCTTTTTACAACTGACCTGTAGAAAGGTTATTACAATGATGAGAGTTAAGTGGTGGGAAACTTGTTCCTTCTAATAGAAGTTTAAAAAAGCAAGCGATTTCTAATCTAACTTTTCGAAGGATTATACTCTAGAACAAGTCTTTATTAATATATTTTAAAGTAACTGCATTATTTCTTGACTTTAAAAAAATCAGATAATATTGTCGCAAATTAAAATGTTTCAAAGAATTGGAAAAAATTCTGTGGTCGTATAGCTAGAATGTAGTGATTTATCACTACTCACTGTGCCAGCTGGACTGCACTTATCATTCACTACTCACTATGCCAATTAGACAATAACGACTTATCACTACCTATTCTGCCAATTGGCCGGCCGAAGTTCAATATTTTTTTCCTGATCGTGAGAGCTATTTCTACTTTTTTTCTTTATTAACCTTTCATGCCACATTTATTTGTGTAATCGTGTCTTGAAGTGTCGAAGCTTTTATATATCTAAGTGGGAAATCCCCTATGCCCTCATATATGTATATTATCTTTAGTTGCAGATGAAGAATATTTTAATTTACTGCGAATGAATGGATTAGTATAATTCATGATTTGGTTGAAGAAGTTCCAAGGTAATTTTTGAATATAATCAATACTTTCAATTTTTTTGGTCATTCTTATGGTTTTATTTTTAATTTCCTTGATTTTATATTCTTGATATGGATAATTTTAATTTTCTTTTAATGCGTTTTCATTGCAAACCCTGAAATTTGGTTAGGGCATATTAGAATTTGAAGTACTTTTTGTTGTAGAATTTTATTTCTAAAGGGAAAACTAGTGATTGAAATGATTAAATGAGCATTTTTCCAAATTCTTATCAGAGCTGTAAAATCTGATGAGCATACGTTTTGGCGTACGTTTTAGTAAAAATGTTTTTAATATAAAATTGCAGTATATCACAAAATTGAATATACACCAATTACCCTTTTCTTTAAAGATGTAAAATTGTAAAGTAAATTTACCATTGAAGCTTAATATTTACAGAAATGTTAAAGTACTCATTAAGAAGTATATTCGGCTAAAGAACAAATATGAAGTCTTCAGAATATTTTAATTGTATAATTTTCTTGTAGTAAACACAGAATTTGATGTCGCAAAATTGAGTATATATTTAAAGAATTTTTCATTTAATCGCCACTTTTTCTGATGAAAATTTTCTTTAAAACATTTGACAGTTGCACTCCAAGCATATGAAAGTAATAATAATAATTTTACATATACAATTATTTTCCTCCATAAAAACCCTTGAAATGGATTCTAGGAGGGAAACTTCTGAGAAAGTACGTTGTTTAGTCATCAAGTGGTCGAAAGATGGCAAATCTCTTCGATTAGAGTTGCGTTAGCTTCATCGATTAGAAAAAATTCTATTTGTGCTTACAAAAATACAATAAAAGTATTGTAGAAATAGATGCATGTAGTATTCCAGGAAGAGGATTTAACAAAATTTTGAGCATTACTGCAAAGGAAAAGATTATACCTTCAGTAAAAAAAAAATTAAAAAAAAATCCAAACTTATGCTCCCCTAAACTTGCATCATCGATATACTCAGTAATTGGAGAAAGGTTTTCAGCTGTAACTCTTAGACGTTTTCTATATGATGCAGTATTTCATGGTCAAACTCCAATATGGTTTGACCATGAAACCCAATAGTTGCGTCAACAGAGAAAAGATGATCTATTTTGCAAAGGAACTTATTTCAAAGCCGGAATCGTTCTGGAATTGTTTTATTTAGATTAAACGTGTTTTCATCAGAGAAAATGACAGTGATGGACTATATAAAGTGGGGAGGGAAGTTGAAAAAGAACTAGGTCCTATGAACACAATAAAGGCGACCAAGCGTGAGGGTGTTTGGGGTTGTATTTCAGCAAATGAAGTATGAGAATTTGGTGGCATTATGGATAGACTGTTATATCTTGATATTTTTAACTTCCAAGAAAGAGTTGATAAATTAGGACTAGGGTCAAACTTCATCTTTCAGCAAGACAATGATTCGAAGTATACTGTGAGGATTATCAAGTTATATTTGTTGTACTGTTTCAGACAACAACTACACGTCCCACTCCAATCTCTAGACCTAAATGTTATAGAAAATATATGGTATCGATTGGAGAAATATGTTCATGACTATGACGTGAGAAGTAAAGGGTTCTTTAAAAAAATTTAAGGGAAGAATGGGCCAAAATTCGAGTTGAAACAATAAAAACCGGATAATATTCATGCCTAAGCGATTACAAGTAGTGGTCCAAGAAAAAGGTTTTGAAACTAAATATTAATTAACTTATTGTGAGTATACAATTTTATAAATTTTGTTACTTTTACGACATTCTTTTTCATCTATGTTCTATATTTTTCTATAAAAATAAATTTTGCTACATTTTTTCTTTTCGCGTTCGTAGGAGATGAGGCCGAGTATCATTAGTAAAAAGCACAATTTCATGACAGCAACATTTAATCTGCTAAGTAAAAACATAATTTATATGTTCAGATGTAAACTCTATTTTGGAACTAACTGTATAAAAATACGGGGGACGTTTTCTTTTTTTTTTTTTTTATATTGAATCATGCCCCTCATTTTTGATTTTCGCTATTAAGTTTTTAAACCACATATTAAACCACATTCTGGAAAATAATAAAACTTACAAACATATATCATGTTTCACTTTTCGCTTCCTCATAAAATATTCAGTCAACTTCTTCCCACATCCGGGAACTTGATCTTTCTACAGAGACAACGGCGAAATTTGATCCGATTAATTCTCCCAAATTAGAAACCGGGGCTCACATAATTGTCGGAAGCGCCCCACTTAAGCCATTTCTTAATTCACACAAGAAAATCGAAGCTTTCCAATAATTAGCCTGATATGAGATCCGTATCCGCCCCCACCCCCCATATAAAAGCATCAGGAGGAAGGGGGTTAACCCCTCGACAGATAGACAGGGCTGGCCGAGGCTAATTCAGTAATACGCGTCGGAATTATTTCCCCTTAATTATATCCTTCCCTTTTGGAAGGAAAGTTTTCCGGCTCCCGCCCGGATTTCAGCTGCCGGATTAATCCACGTGATTAACAGCGAGAAAAGAGAAAATAGAGTGGGGCGATGGCTAGTCCACGTTTCAAAATGAGTTTTGCATAATTTAATTGGATCGGCGTGCGCGAGTGTCAGTCGTGCTGCAATTCGGGAATCCAATTATTGTATCGGCAGACCGTGTGTTGTGTGATGTCGCCGAACACCGCTCATGTTGGCCGAGGTAGGCTCGTGCATTTCAGATGTTTGGCGGTCCAAAAAGCGGTAATCTGGTTTCTGGAGTGGCTCCCAGCATGATGGAATAATAATTTGTCACTCCCCTGTGCTAATATTATTGACTGGGAGGGTCGCGATCCAAAAACTGGCTAGATTATTTTTTTTATAATTACGATTAAAGACGTGTCTAAAGGTTAGGACTAGGAGAAAGGGCTAGTGTAGAAGAATCCATTTTTTTTATAAAAACATTTGTTTAGACAAGAGAAGAAACCTATTTTTCTTAAAAAATAAACATACTAATGATTATGAAGAATTTGAGAGTAGGTTTAGTGTTATCTTTAAAATAATGTAATGTTATTCCAATATTAGCCAATGTAAAGATGATCATTTTAAATATTAGCGTTGCCAAAAGAGTTAAAACTTATTAGAATGGCTTCTGTGTGATGGAAAAGTAACTTGTCCGCAGGCTCTGCCAATGATATTAGGTGTGGGTGTCTTGATCCTATGTCATGTAATTTTTTTTCCTCGATTAAACAGTAATATGAAGATATAATCATATGAATAGCATCGAAGAGTTCGTTTCAAAGAAAATTTATATTTGAATACAGTGATATTGGGAAGTCTTGCTTACCTTTTTATTCTACTTATTTAGTCATATTTATTTATGAGTATAAGAACAAGAGAATTAATACTTTAAAAATAATGGACCGCTACCGGTGTTTGATAATGAATCATAGTACTGTTTCTATAAATTATAATCCTGATATGTGTGAAATCGTAGATTTTCGTAATATTGAATAAAAGTTTGATAATCCTTTGAAACCGAATGATGCCTGTCAGGCGCCATTCAAGATGATGCATGTTTTTGACGATTAATTTATTTATCGATTTTGATTGTTAAAAATACCTATAGAAGGGTAAAAAGACGTAGATTAAGTTTTTGAGTAAAATTTATATTTGGTGCAATAAACAAGCCCTTGCATTAAGTGAAAAATTATGCATCAAATTACTTTTCCGAGTCAAATGATTAATAAATGAAGATAATTTCTCAAAATCATCTTTACATATAAAATGAACATTACTCAATAGAAAACTTATTTTTTCTGATTAATAATTTTATTTTTTATAGATTTAATATCAATATCTGTTAGAACAAGCAAATTATGATTGTATCAATTTTTTCGCCTTTTGTTAAAAACCAAAAAAATAAAATTCTAAGTTTTTAATAAGTTACGATATAATATATTTAATACATATATTTGATGCTTTCAATGGATTCATTCATAACTGTTTTTGCATGAGCTTATTCAAGATCAATTAAATAGATCTCAATTACAAAATTTCATGCTTTAAGTAATAAAAGGGTGCATAAAAAATTGAGTTTCTTTATAATATTACGAGTATAATTAGTTCATAAATTTGTTTCATCCTCCGTAAAATTTATATATTATCATAAATCAATAATGCTAATGGAAACATGGGTGTGAAACATGAAGAACGATGTATTAATTGTTTATCATGAGATGAAATTAAAGTGGATCACAAAAGGCTTTACATCATTTTCTGCAAATAGTATTGAAATATTAAGTGAAAAGTGCTGGCTTCAGTTTGGTTTTAACTTTTTTTTGCTCTTATATTTTTTTCTTGCTATTTCTGTTTTGTTTATACATTATTTTGCATATATGTATGTATGTATGTGTAAACATAATTTTGCAGATGTATTTCAAAAAAAAAACTTTTGAAATTTAACTTGCATTTACTTTATACGGGAGACATATCATGTACACGAACGAGGCAATGATAAAAGGACGTCCATTTACCTCACAATTTTAAGAGCATAAGTGTCAAATTTTTTCCTTCAGTGATTTTGCTAGGGATTTCTTTGATACTTGTAGACTTAAGAAAGGAAATTTTAAGTAACTTTAAAACAATGTCGTAATCATAAGATTTTTATTCCTTCGCTCTCGGTAAAAGAAGTGCAAATTTATTAGTTTTCTGGAGGGTGCATTAGAAATAACTAAATAAAAAAAGTGGAAATTGGATCGGGCAATAAGAGGGCATTTTAGAATATAGTTGTGTTAATTTAAGATAAAAATTAGAAAAATAATTAAAATTTAATTTAGTTTTAAAAATATCACACACACACACACACACACACACACACACACACACACACACACACACACACACACACACACACACACACACACACACACACACACACACACACACACACACACAAACAAACAATATTGGAAATTTGAAATTACTAGCTTGACCTTAAAAATGCTTTATAATTTATAAAATCCCGAAAGGATTCATAAATTAATTACTGGAGTAATTAAATAGCGAAGTAATTTTCTTATTAATTTTCTAACAAAAAGTATTTAAAAATTCAGAGTATAGTTCGAAACGCATAAATAAATTGCAGTATTTTTCTGATGGGTCCTGAAAATCGGCTATTCTTTTCAAATTATGCTATTACATATAAAAAATATAAAGCATTTATTATAAAATATTTTACCTAATCTTAAAGAGCAAACTTATTCACTTATGCGAATGATATATAAAATATGACATTATGATCTCGTGATACTTGAATACTCGTAATACTTATCAATAAACAAAATATAGAATTTTTTATCTTTTAGACGAATAGTAAATTTGCCAACTATTAAATTTATTATTTTTGTTATAGAATATATTACAGAAAATTTTTAAAAAAAGTTATATCTACTAAAATTTCTCTGGTGAATGCGGAAAAATTTCGGCTCCTTAACTGTACTTAGGATTCTCGACTAACAAAAAATAATTTCAATCTATATAAAACTTCTATAAAAATTTATCATACTATGATATAACATTTTTTTATAGTTTTTTTTAAATCAGTTATTTTTTGTATGCATGTCCTTGTGCGAAAATAAAATGTACCATCAAAGCTTTAATAATCAGAATCCAATACAGATGTTTTGAGAATTTTTTTCTAAATATCTTACATTGTCGGCAAATAGCAAAATCGATATTTTTTTCTATTTATTGTGATGTTCTTCATGCTGTTTTACTTTTGGTGTGAAGATAATGAGATTTTAGTAAAAAAAACTTGTTTTTCTTTTTTTAGTAGTAGATATGTTATTTTCAATAGCTTTATACGAGGATGATAGGGTTTATGATAATAAAATAGCTGGGTGTTTTTTTTCTGAAAATTCTAACTAATTTATTTGCATGTACTTATAAATGTCATATTTCCAATACGTGAGATTCTGAATTTGTTTTTTGATAAACAAAAAATAATTCTTTTTCTGTTCGTTTACGATAAGAAAAACCAATAGAACTTTTTTTCCCAATTGAGGAAGTTTTGGAGCCATTTATTTCGTTTTTTCCCATAAAACTATTAATTTAACAGATTAGTTAAGTTAGCTGAGACCGTTTAAAAAATTGTTTATGAATATGAGATGTGAAATTATTTTATTGCAGATAATAAAACGGTTGTTAACAAGTTTGAATTTAAAAATCTGTACGATATATACTTTGTTTAAAAGTTTTTTTCTCATGAAATTTTACATTTATAAATACTTATGTACAATATACCTAATATGTGTGAAGCGAATACGCATATTATAAAACAGAATCATGTGTTTTTAAATGGAATTAATAAAAAAAGTATTTAAGCATACTTAATATTATGCTTATATTTAAATTTTAAACTTTAATTTGATGCAATTTTAAATAAAATTTATAAACACACATTCGAAATTCCTTTATAAGAGTAAATGCTTGTGATATATAATTATGAAAAATTTGAATTCTGTAAATATAAGAATTTTACATTTATAAAAAATAGTAAATATCCAAATAAATAGTCATATGTCTAAAAATAAATATTTATTAAATTTTTAATTATTTTTACTAAATCTCAGACAGTTAAAATAAAAGATTTTCATTTGTATAAAAACCTCAAATTTACATTTATAACTTTACGTTCGGCTAATATTTGTTTTTTGTGTTTGGCAAATGTCAATATTTTAGCTATATATATAATATATTGTAGCAGATTGATATGAGCGAGTATAGAACCTGGGACCTTGTGGTTCGCAGCCCAGTAACATGACCACAATACAAAAGCAATTGCCCCTGTAGCGTAGCTGTAAACTGGCTTATAAGCTTTCACTACAATATTATATTATAAGGAATATAAGTCGATATATTATAAAGAAAAGAGTTTCCGTGCTCTGATTATGTTGGGCTTCTAGTTCTCAGCAATGCTTGGTATATGCTGTAGAACTGGGTGGCAATAGGCTTCTGACTTTTAGCTTGGTAATGGTTTGTGATATGCTAACGGAAAAACACCAACTAAAGTATTTTACCAAAGTGTTATTACAAAGAATCTAATAAATATACAACATTTCATAAATGAATATCTCAAATTAGGAAAATTTATTTTTCTTTAAATAGTGTAACCTTTTTGTTCATCAGTAATCAAAAATAACAGTTGAAAGTTTGAATCCAATTATAAGTGAGTGCTTCCAGAAGTATGAACAAATATCGAGGCTCTGCGATATCACATCTTACAATTTTTTCAGTATGTCTAGTATGAAACTGTTGCTATTGTAATGCGGCTATTGATTTCTGAATTTGTCCTTATTTTCATTAACTTGTGCTCCAAGGTATTTGAATTCTGTGATTTTTTTTCATCATATTTATTTCAAATATTTCGAAATTATATTTTTTTGTAGTTGCTTCTAAATATTTAATTTTGGTTTCATTTATTGCCTGGCCCTGTTCTGAGCAGCTGACTCAAGAGATACAAATGTTTGATGTACGTTTTGTTAGAACTTGTAATATATAGAACGTAATATCTTATTCAAGAAAAAAAAATAAGTAAAAGAAATGTGTATGTGTTTTAGAGGTTACATATTGATTAAATAAAGAACGCATTTTAAAAATTTTATATTATGATTTATTCATTTCTGTATGAGAATTTTTATTGTTTGAACATTTATGAATTTTTGCAAAATCTATTTTCCTACATTTATTATTAATTTTGATTCATTTTCAGTTTCAGAAGTGTTAAAATCTTTCTTATTGGCGACTTTTGGTACTTGTTTTTCGGAATTTATCTGCCTCTGGTGCCAACAATCTCTGCATGAAATTTGGTTTCGTTTAATTATTATTAGCTATAGATATTAATTGAAATATATATTAATTTTGTCTAATAAAAAAATTAATATCTATTTTTAAGTGCAAACAGGCGAACTGAATTTCAAATATTCTTTAAATGGAACACATTCCTTTGAAAAAAAAACCCAATTATCATTGTTATGGCAATTAACTATTTCAATTACTATAAATAAGAGAAATAGTCATCAAAGAATTTTGATTAGAGATAGCTAAAGTTTTTTCCAAACAACATAATTCTAAAATGTATTCTTTAATATCCTAAATGGTTTAGCAATTGTGATTCGAAAATAATGAATTACTCAGTAATTACGTCTCACAATGAGGCCTAATTTACGTGAGGCTATTTCCAGTAGATTGGGGAGCTTCAATTAATTAGTGAGATATTCATCGGAGAAATTTACTCATAACATTGGAATTAGCTAATTAATATTTAGTGGAGAGTCAATATTTTGCTAACAGTATTAATTTAGTCTGCACAATTATCAAAAAAAAATAAATTGCTTTGAAATATAAATTTTTTATACGAACACTATTACTTATATTCATAAATTTAATATGGAAGTTTCACCATCTATGTTCGTATTAGAATCTAGTTCAGTTTTAAATAGCATGTCTGCATCTTTGTATTCACATCTAATGAGGAAAAATTTATATGCGTGCGTTGGCACTGTGCAGAGCGGACCGCTTTTGCATTTTGAAAAGAGAAAGGAGCTTGTATGAAAGAGAACGAATAAAAGATCCCGATTATATGATTAAAGTAGTTATATATATTTGATTATATATATTTATGAGTAATTGCATCTATTATTAAGTATACTCGTTATAAAAATATTAGGTTTCTTTGTTAATATTTGTGTTAGTTTCAGTTTCATATAGCATGTTTGTACCTTTCTAACTTTACTTCTAATTAAGAAGTATGGATAAGTGTGCGGTTGATATTCTTAGATGACTGACTACTTTGACATTTTAAGAAGTGGTAAGAGTGTATTAAGGAGAATGAATATAGAAAATTGTTTACATGATTGATATATATTGATGAGTAAATGCATCGATTATTGTTAATATAAAAATGATTACATGATTAAATTATTGATTATATATATTGATGAATAAATATATCTATTATTGTTAATATAAAAATGATTACATGATTAAATTATTGATTATATATATTGATGAGTAAATACATCTATTATTGCTAATATAAAAATGATTACATGATTAAATTATTGATTATATATATTGATGAGTAAATACATCTATTATTGTTAATATAAAAATGATTACATGATTATTGATTATATATATTGATGAGTAAATGCATCTATTATTAAGTATCCTGGGAATAAAAATATTTCCTTATTAACATCCTTATATTTCCTTATTACACTTGTATTAGAATTTCTATCAGTTTTACATAGAATGTTTGTATTTATCTTTACTTTTAATAAAGAAGAATGGAAATATATGTAATGATATCTCAGACTTTAATTTAAAAACTAATTTCTTAATTTTTATCTTATTTAGTCCGTATTAACTTCATTCTAAAATGTCCTCTTATTTCCTGATCCAATTCCCACTTTTTATTAAATTAATTCTATACCCGCTCTATAAAACTGTTGGCCTCAGCATTTCTCAAGCTCCGAGTGAAGGGATAAAAATCCTTAATACTTACAATGTTCTTTTAAAGATACTTAAAATTCCTTTGCCTAAACTTATAGGTGTCAAAGAAATCCCCATCAAAATTTCATAGTAAAATGATTGAAGGGGAAAATTTATCTCTCTTCTGCTCATATGTCACGATGTAGACTAACTCATTTCTTATCATCTATTCTTTGTACGTAAATTATGCATCCGGTGATGAAATAATTTGAAGTTTTGAAATTTCAAAAGTTTCTTCTATTTGGCCACACAACTGCTAAAATGTTAACATACATATGCGGTTGGTACTCTACAGGACTGACTACTTTCGCATTGTAAGAAGTAATAGGAGATTGTATGAAAGAGAATGAATATAGAAAACTGATTACATGATAAAATTATTTATTATAGGTATTAAAGATAAATGCATCTATTATTGCTTAACCCTTTAAAGGACCATTTTTTTTCTAGTCATATTATGTTAAAATATTTCTAGGCTTGAAATTAGAATAAGAAAAGGGATTCATTTAGCTTATTAGATAAATTAATTTTGATTAATTAATTTGTTAATTAATAATTATGTAACAAATAAAGACATATCATTTTGTCTGAGATAAAGAACTGAAGCCTCTAAGTTTCTGACTTACCAAAAAAAATGTGTCAGAACTTATGCCAACTTACATAATTTCATACAAATATTGATAAATTTGGTGGGAAGCATACTTCCCACGGCCCTAGAAAGGGTTAATGTCCTTGGAATAAAAATGTGCCTCATGCACCTAAAACTAACCGTAACTATTCCGGTTAAGGAGAAAAAACGAGGCGGGGATTAACAAAACGTCTCTTGAAGCATATAAAATCAGATGCCATTGCCGAGATCGACCAGAAATCTTCAAATTATATGGTTAAAAAATCCATGACCATGTAATAATTTAGTTAATATTTATCTTCAACCAACAAGACTAGTCTTCACTAAATTTCCTCGCATACTAATCTCCAATAAAATTTTATTCCTTCCCCTTCTGCGTAAAATTGTGACCTTGAGAGTAAGGCCGCAAATACCTTGCATGGCAATATTGAATAAGTAATAACAAAAATAAATCTTTGGAGTGAATCTAGCATTTTTATTGAATCTATAATACGAATATGGATTTTAAACGCCTCTTTTTCAACCAATTGTGGGCCGCGGTGGCCTGGTGGTAAGGTTTCGGATTCGAAACCGGAGGGTTTTAGATTCGAGACTTGATTCCACCTAAGAACCGTCGTGTAAGTGGGCCTGGTGCCTGTTAAATCCGTCAGGAACAAACGTCCCCTCCTGGTGTGGTGTGATGTTGAAATTTGAAGAGGGGTGTTTCAGTTCAGGTGTCGTCCTCATTATCTGACTGCTGCCCAAAAATATGAGATACGTGCCAAATGAGCCCCAGTGTTGCTTTAAAACATGGCGTTAATATAACTAAATTAAACTTTTCAACCAATTGTAATTAAAATTTGATACGATACTCCAATTGTAATCATAAGATAAAATATTGAATTTCATTGACTTAATTCATTAATTTTGACTTATTGCATTTATGTGCATGCGAAAGTACTGACCGACAGATGGCTAACCTTTTGATATATTTGGTAAGAAATTGGATACGAATTTACATCTTAGATACTAAACCTGTATATTAAATTTTACTTATCTACCGCCTTACATACTGTAATTACTATATTCCCATGAATTCAGATAACTGGACAGACAGACTTCTGAATGTATTTCGCTTAAAATTTGATAAAATTTACAAATGCCGTGTAAAGTCCATATACCTAATTTCATCTATCATGCTCCAAGGGGTTTTGAGTTATCGAATTCAGACTTTCGATTTCAGGAAAGTCGGAAGCGTGGAGATCTGTCAAAATACCGCCTCCGTTTTTTTTTTTTTTTTTTTTTTTTTTTGTCGATTACAAAACTTTTTTTAAATTTCGCATACAAGAAGGTTAAAAAAAAATTCCAATCAAAAGATTTTATTTACGCTTCAGTGAGAAAAGGTTGAATTAATAATTAATGTGCTATTTTCACTTAAAACAGAGGAAGGATATGATTAAAAAGGATAGTTAATGAAATATGCAAAACTATTGTAACTATAAACCGCAATATTAATTTACTTGGCTACTTAAAAATGCATTGGAGCAAAGTAAAGGTAATATCACACCATTCGTTTCACATTGAATTTGCTAACGGTATCTTGATTTTTATTGTAACAAATACCACAAAATTTGTTTAGTTTCTAGGCGTAGCAACTATAGTTATATAAATGATGTATTTAAAAATTTAATAATTCTACATTTAGAAGCATGATTGCACATCAGTGTTCATTTATTTTGTAACCCCGTGAATTTTTGCAGTAGAAGAGCACAGGCATAAAGAAAAACGTTAATTAAGAAAGCGTTTTTGTTAGACTAAGGTTAAAAGTACTTTCTTGTTATTTCTAATATTCTTTTTATTATTTCAAGTCTTCTGTTTAACTGCACATGATATTTAAACTTTGTTTTCTCTATAGGTTTGTTTAAACAATGAGATTGGAAATTGTTATTGATAATGCCTTCAAGCATTCTTATTTCATGAACAAGGTTAGTTATTTTTATATTCATTGTGTTTTATCCTCTTGTGTGCTAAAATGGCTCTATCCAATTTAACTAGATGCAAATTAAAAATGGTATTGTAGACGAATGGAAAATCAACGGAGCCTTATGAATTAAGAAAAAATATTGAATCATTCTTTAATTATTTTAAACATTTGTCGAGTTCAAAGATAAAAATATTGGTGAACGTGTTTGTCTCCCATTTAAAAGCTAATAAGAAACGAATAAATGTTATGAGATATTAATAAATAATTTATTTTTCAGCATTTAAATATTACTAATTAGTTTTTAATAAACAATTAAGTTAGAGAAAAAACTATATTGGCGATAATTAATATAAAGTTCATTTTATTTAATTACGTTTGATTAAACAATTATGCATATAAATTTGTTTTAATTTCAAAGGATTGTAATGGATTAAAATTGGAAGTATTATTTAAATATTCAATTAAATAAATTTAGCGTAATTAGCTTTTATTATTTTTTTATAAAAATGGTAATTAAATATAGTTTAATCATGGATAAATATAATTTTCATATTAATAATTAAATATAATTTAAATATAATATTATTTGTCATAATTTGTTGGAAGTACTAACCCTTTCGCCGTCCTCTCCTATCCGCGAAATTTTCTCCCCAGTGGTCTCCTGTTTTTCGACCCATGTAGTGTTGTTTTTTCTGTACAGATAAGTATATATCTCTGTATACTATTTATATTAATATGTATTATTAGTATATATATTCTGTATACTATAATATTAGTCAGATATCTGTATATATTAGTTTTCTCTGTACAGATTATCAAACAAAAATAAAAACTGAAACAAGTAAACATTTACAAAGCGTTATAAACGTTTAAAAGTTTTAAAATGTAGAACGCTTGAAGCGCATTATGGCTGGCTGCAGAAGTTTCACTTAAACGCTCTAGAAGCGTTAGGGACGATGAAGAGGTTAAAAATAAATATAAGATTGATCCTAAAATGGAGGAGTTATTATAACTAATAAAAAAATAAATAGGAAATGAAAATGTAAAATTAAAAAGAAAATATATAATTAAATGAATTTAGAAAATAAATAAAGTCAATAGTCAAATAATAAAATAACAATGATAAGTCAAGTTAAGAGTTATAATAGAGATTCAATTATAATAATTATGTACTAATATCTTTGTACAAAGAAAAAAAATTCTATTGTACAGTAACGTATATTTCACACCATTAGTATATCTCCTAATGAAGTAAGGCGACAAATATTGCCTATTAACGGTACTGATATCACCAATACAGACTGTTAAATTGCAGTGAAGTGCTCTAACACAGATGAGACAGATGGAGTTGCAAAGAGCTCTTCAATTAACAGTTTTCCTCTCGGCATCACTTCACCACCAAGACCTATAGCACCCCTAAAACGCTGCTAGTAAATCACACAAATCACTACCTGGGATTATTGCATCCCATTAGAACAAACGCGATATTTCGAGTGAGGCATAGAGTATTTCGCCAATTCTCCATCCCTGATTACATGGTAAATTGTCCCAATATTATACCGAAGTTCGTTACTTAAGCGAGCCACCAGGATTGGGTGTGCTGAATGGGACCTTAATAAGGCTTCCGCCTTGCTTATCAAATGGGATCCAAACTAGCACTTGTAGCTTGTGTGTGTGGGAGATGAGGGGGAGGACTTGGCAAGTTGCCGTTGTCCATCGATGGAAAGGGGGCTTTTCTGCAAAAGGGGCCACGGTTGAGTGGGCTGATGGGGGTTTTGACAGCCACTTTCCAAGTCACGCATTGGTGAGTATTTGGTCTGGCATCTGTAAGCCCAGTGATGGCGAAAGGAGGCAGGAATTGGACTTCCGCACCCCCCTTCCTGGGAACTCGAAGTGGAAATCAATGAAAAAGACTAATTATCCCTGCACTTTTGTACGTATGTCTTACTGCTAATTGCGATTTGGCCTTCATTCATCATCTACCGAAAAGATGATAGATTGCATCGTGTATCGCCAGTTAGTTGAATGGATTGTTGCTCTTTGATTGTCTTTCTCAGGGCTGCAGTTTATTGTTGTATGTTTAAGTTTCCATAAGAAGGAGTTTTAAGAAAAGCAGCGTTCAAATTATTATCACATTTAATTAAATGGATATTTAATCATTTAACGTTGGATAATGGAGTTTTGAAGCATTTTGCTCTCGTTGAAAATGTGAATAAGTCTTGCATATTTAACCACTTAACTGTTTTGTCCGAGTGCCATACGTGCATCAATTTATCGAATTTTGATAGTTGCCAGCAAAAAAATAAGCCATTCATGATGATTATAATTCAATATTAAAATTACTTCAAATACATAGATAAGTCAAGTATGCAATGGATTTCTATTTGAATCAAAATAAGAAAATATTCCCAAAATAGAAGGTGTCATCTTATTAGATAGTAAAGAAAATGAAACAGTTAAGGGGTTAAATATTGTGTTGAATCATTATCTTTAAGATTAGCAGAATAAAAATAAACAGTTCTAGTTTAGAGTTTGAAAAAAAACCGTGTTTTTAATTATATAAAAAGTTAGAGACTAATGACTAGTTTATTATGATAAAAATATATTTTATTGTAATTGAAATGGGCGTTAACGTGGCAGATGGTTTTAAGCCTTTGACTGCACATTTATTTGAAACGGCTTTTGTATTTGAAGCGCAATTAATTTTTTAAAGGCAGTAACTTTTACGTAAGAATTCATCTATTTCTTATTCAGAATATATATTGCTGCATGATATTGAAAAACCTTAAACTAATTAGAATTACAAAAAAAAATGGAACATGAATTGAAATAAATATGGAAAGTTCCGATACGTCAAATGTACCTAAAGGTTCATAAATAATTGGACAAATATTTATCATACGATATTAAATAATTGTTAATAATTATTTTTTGTAAATAATTTATTTAAATGTTTTGGGAGCTATCTTGATTTGTTTTTGGTTTATTTTCTATTATAAATTTTATTTTATTTTCTACATTAAATAATAGCAAGGAAATATATTCATTAGTCTGATAATGTATTTATGATAAAGATGGATAATTGACAAATTATTGCATTTACAAATGTTTAAACAAAGTTAATTAAGAATCAAACACACATGTTTAAAAAGTCTAAGGAAATAAGCAGGAATAATAGGGATTTTATATCGCATTTAATGAGAAAATACATAACTAAATTATCTTATTTATATTTCAGCAATTTTTTACAGTGTATGCAAGTGTAGTTTAAATAGTTTTACTCTTTTATTGTAAGTCAAGTTTTACTGTCGACTTATATAGAATCAATTCATTTGGATTTCTGGATCTCCTAAAAATAATCAGTCGAAAACTCTAAAACTCCCTGTTAATCATTTTATTCTGCTAGTCTTTTCTATTTCATTGCTAAATTTTACTTCATGAATTTACATTATAAGAAAAATGATTACAATAAATAACTTAATGAAAGGTCGAAAACAATCATAGATATCTTCTACTAATTGAAAGGGAGGAATCGATTTTTTATACTTCTTCTAAAATCCCTATTATAAATAATATGTAAACGTTTTTGTCTATCAATTAATTTAAACCTTTTATTCATTTGATTATTGTTTTTGGGGAGTAACAGAACCAACTGGAGTGTAAATCTTCTGGTGAAATTTCATAGTACAGTACGCTTTCACCTTTACATTTAGCACTTTCGAACTTCTCGACCGATAATACTCAAAACTTGCATAATACGGTATGTTTTTTGTCCTCCTAGAGTTATGAAGATAAACATGTAAGAGTTTTGTATTCACCAACCAACTGATGATGCTCAAGACGTGCAGAATATATCACGCTTTCTATCAAGCCTCGTAGAATAATGTAGAGAATCATGTAGACTTCCCATTAATGGATCATACTCAAAACTAGCACAGTATGTCACATTTTCTATATGGCCTCTTAAAATAATGAAAAGAATCAAGTAATACTTTTGGGTTTTTCGTCGTCTGATCGTAACCAAAATTTTATAAGCATCAGCAACTTCGATGTCAAAACCACATACTGAATTATTCCTTTATTGCATTGGACCTTTAACCTCAAACAGTCAAAATACTTTTATTTTACAACGTTCAAACTCAAAAAAAGTAAATTTTAAAGTGAATGAACTTATTTTTATGTATTAAATAATTCTGTAATCTAAGATTCTAAAGGAAATGTAAAAATAATTAGAAATTATCCGTTTTTGATGAGAATATAAAAAAACGGTAGGAATCATTTTCTTCATTTCGAAGATTTTTTTTCCCCACATGCATAAAGACAGGTAAATATAAGTACAGTATATATTATTTTTGGTGGAATTAATTCAAAACTAATAAATAAATTTACATAATAAAGTTACACAATAAAAAAAACATAAACTAATATACATTACAGCTTGAAGACCATTGCCTAAATTTTTGTACATCAGGTATAATGAGTTTTTGAGTTATATTCACATAAATAGACAAATCCTTAAAAAAATGATTTATTGCCAGATTCTGTTCAAAATTTGATAAAAGCATGCAACTCTGGTGATAAAATCGCATGTTTTGATTTAAAATTGGCAAACTGATAGACTATTGATCTATTGTTCGGTTTAGTCCAAAATTTGATAAAAAGTTTATAATCCCGGTGATAAGCCTTTATGATGAGTTTCATTTATTTAGATCGTTGTGTTTTTGAGTTCTTGTCTCATGAACAATAACAGATAGGTTTTTATTTACAGGACCGATATCTCATTCTGATTTTGAGGTATTGTTGTCACATAGATATGTACAAGCAGATAGCCTTTTCTTTGTAAGTCATCCATCTGATTTTATTTTTTGAATTATTGCACTCAAAACAGACGCAAGGATAGATGCATTTCTAAAAATGTTTTCATCGAAGTATATCAGATCTGAAATAGGAAAATTTCATTGGAGTAATCTCTAATTCTATTGAGTAAATTCTAAGTTTGTAGGATTTTTTTTATTAGAGTTTAGATGTAAAATTTACGTGCATTAGGCTAGAAGGCATAGTATTCATTTTTATCAGCATGTATTTCAGAATGCATCTTGCCATTTCTGGATCTTATTATTCAAAATAAAACTCAATTTATGCTTTTATCTTAAAAGCATTCCTTTATTCTACTTTCCCAATAGAAAATAATGCAGTCGATGCATATTAAGTTAATGGACATTTTTTTTTCTTATTTTATGTCATTCGTTTAAAATTATTTCAAGAAATAAAGAAGATAAAATGGACTTTTCAATTCGTATCCATTTTGGAAACTAGATATAAAACTAGTTATTCTTCTATTTGACAATTTTTCTTTGACTTCGAATAGGAAAATATTAAAGAATGTCGCTTGCTATTATAAAATACTAATGGTTTCAAATGCTAAGCTAAGAAACTAGTTAAGAAAAGAATGACAATGCGATATTTAACTTGTAGTAATATTTTCATACATATAAGAAAGCAACAAATAATTTATATAAAATACAAATTATTGAACTCATATAAACAAAGAAATATCCATTTATGCATTTAAAAATGTCAACAAATTTAAAGAACATATTTGAAAAATAAATGTACGCTATATTATTAACTGTGAGCCATTTCTAGTTGATGTCAAAACAATTCTGAAGTGATTTGTTGATTGTCTTAATGTATAAAAATGGAATTATAAAAATTAATTGAAAGTTCAATAGCTAATTCAAAATTATAACATAGTCATATGAACTTTTATGTACACTTGCTAATGTTTTAAAACATTCTCTTTTAAATGAATAATTTTACATTCATCAAGGTATATTGATTTATTTATGATTATAAAAATCGCAAATTTATCTCAACACGATAATTACCGATTCGTTCTATGTCTCAATCTTGGTTTTCTTGATTCTACAGAGCTTAAATGTTAAAATCATGCTAGAACTCAATCTTTTTCCAATATTATATTACAAAAAGAAAGAACTGTAATAATTAAAATTAGAGACTTTCTTTGGGCTTTTAAGAATCATTGTGTGCACTGCAAAATCACATATAAACGGAAGTTAGAAGACATTGATGAAAATATGTTGATACTTATGTGTAAAATGCAATTAAAAAGTTAAGTCTCAATGTAAATGAGATCTCTTGAATTCTTAGTGTTTTCTATCCATACTCGATCTCGACTCATGTATTTGCAAACATAAGAGGAGTTATTGATAGAATAACAGTTGTGTTATGCTACTTCAATTCCAGCAATTAGATCATGGTATTTGACACACACACTTTTTTTTTACTTAATACCACATAAAAAAAAATCAAAGGAAATTAAATCTTATGTTTGGACGATGCAACAAATGCTGAAATTTTCTCATATAGTCCTCATCTAAGTACACTTAACACCATCTATCAGATTGCAGAAAATAATTGTTGTGAAAAAAAATTAAAAGCTCTATTAAGCTGTTTTATCCAAAAGAGCAAATAGATATTAATTTCTAACATACTTTTATAAGGTTGCAAATAATACACAGATAATCTTTTATGAGTATCAAATTATGATAGAAAAGATAATAGAAACACTAATATTGCAGTCTAAAAGATTTTAATTACTAACATTGAAAGCTGTTTTCTAATAATCATGCATGATATTTGAAATATATCATATAGTAATCTATACTTATATAAAGCTCAATATATGCGTGTGGGTGAGCGAGCGCTCTACAGGCCAGATCGTTCGACCTACAGCTACCAATTTAGCACATGCATACCTTGGAGGTCGGGAGTGTGAACCTGGGGTCTCTTTTTTGAATTTTTAAGTAGAATTTTAATTATTAATTAAAAGCTAACTTTCCCGCCAAAAAATATTTATTTCCCCACCATTAAATGAGTAAGGCTTCAGTTTCTTTTCCCACGCTAACAATTATAGGCTTAACCTATTTTCGGCTGATTATTTCAAACGATTCTGTGTATTTTCTTAGTGTTTCATGCATTTAAAATTAAACATTGTTAATGAATCGATCTTTGAGATTCCTTCTAAAGTATTTTTGAATTAAAATAAAACAGAGTAAAGGAAATTAAAAATTTCTAATCTGCGTAGCGTTATCCTAACTGGCGTAGAAAATTCACGCATTTGGGTTATCATAACTGGCGTAGAAAATTCACGCATTTGCGTTATCATAACTGGCGTAGAAAATTCACGCATTTGCGTTATCATAATTGGCGTTGAAAATTCACGCATGCGCATTGTGTTCTGATTGTTGACAACTTTTATTTTCAACGGATACGGACTTGGTTTTGAATGCTTAAGATGTTTCCGACCGATTATTTCAAACGATTCTGCTTATTTTCTTTGTTTTATGCATTTAAAACTAAACATTGTTAATTAATTGATCTGTTCATGAGGAATCTGAGAAAATTTTGTAGAAAACTTCTTGAGATATTACATAAATTAAGATATTCTTTAGTGCCCATAAGGTTTGAATACTCATCAACTGTTTTTAGTACTCATATTGAAAAATGCTTAGTTTCAGTAAAAAATGTTCTTATATTAATTGCAATTTAACCATTTCCACTTTTATTTAAAGCATAAATTCTAAGGGGACTAACAGAAAATTAGAGATACATATTATGTTATGGCTGAAGGCCTTTATAATATTATGAATGAATTATATGACTATCAAAATTTGAAGCTTTAAAATACTTTGATGAAGAAGCTATTAAAATAAGCGTTACATAAAATATTTAATTATTAAAATTTTAACGAGCATAAAGATTGGCGAGGCGGCTGGTCGATAAAGGCGGCTAGTATTAAATAAAATAATTTAAATCAAAGTGATTAGACTAGATTGGATTAGAAATCTGTCCCAAAAATGTAGCCTTATCGTGCATTTCTAATGATGGGAAAACCGTATTTTTTTTACAAACGTAATTACTGTAAAATAACTCGTAATATTTGCTTATCATTAGCAGAAACAATTTCCCCACTTTTATCTATTTTAAAAGCTTACAAAATATCTCTCAATTACCATCTGAATGATACACATGAAATCAACAACTAATTTTATCATCCTATGAAAAATCAATTATAAAGAAATATTAAATTATGCATAAAATAACTTTCCCTATTTTGAAGTCCATGCAATCCATGCCAATATATTGAATGAAACCAAATTCCATATGCAAACCGTGGATGACATGGAGCAGCGAATTCATTAAAATACATTAATAAAACTTTCTAAAAATATGCAAATGATAAGTAAATTCTAAAAGTCGTGGATGTACTAAGTTAAAAACAGGTAGTCTCAACATAATGAAAATATATATCTATGCATATAATCAACTCTAACAACGGTAAAGTTTTGCATAATCCTTTCTTCATGTATTCATTTTATTGATACATTTTCTTTCTAAGAAAATGTATCAATGTATCAATTCTTTTTTCTTTTATCAACTTTTGTTGGTTCTTTCCCCTCATATTTCATCTCCCCATGTCTTCTTTTCAGACTGCATATGCAATTTATTTTTATTCCGTTATTTTTTATTTCTGGTATCTCTAAAAAAATTATTTTAAGACTACTTTGGATACGATTAATTTTTCCCATCATTTTACCTCTTTTCTTCAAACACAAAAATAAACCCTAAATCTTAAAACGAATGACCAGTTATTTGCATCCTATCTTTCTATAAAAAATATCAAAACTATATTTTAGCAATCATCAACACTTTTAATAATTCGTACTCAAAAAGTACCATTCCGCTTCTTCATTGTTTATCATTTATTTAAATTTACTATACATAATGCAATTTCGTTCCTTTTTATAGTCCAACGTCTACTTCATCGCCAGGTACAGTGAATAATCGTCGTACGATATTTTAAAACCTTCTTACAACAAAGCAGATTCAAAATGCTTCTGTTAATTTTTTTTTCCAGTCCGTTGCACTTTGAGAGATTGAACAATTTCCGGATGCACTTTTGCAACAATTTTATCTAGTTGAGTGTATAGATTTAGAAAGGCGGGGAGGGTTAGGAATGAGAGAGGGGTGGGTGAGGGGTGCGAAAGCAAAGCTGGGGGGGGGAGAGGAGATAGAAGCGAATCTCTTTGAAGAGAGCCGCCATTTGTCAAAAACGTGGTGCGTCAAGCATTCAGTGGCAATCCTCCCCAGTTCGAACAATTCTTCTCAAACCGCTCGGGAGAAAAAAGCTTTAGATGAGGGGGTGAGGGACTGGAGATCCTGATTTATTGGTCAATTGATTGTAGAGCCTGTTGCCAACTCCACTTCCACAATTCTGCATGCGATATAAAACACGTGGCTTCAATATTTCTTTATTCGCTACGTAAAGTGAGGATTCTTGCCTCCGAATTAGAGATTACATCGGAACAGATTGGAAGGGAATTTTGAAATATTTTGTGAATAAATAGTATGCCACATGGAGAAATCTCGCCATAGTTTTTGTTGGTAATAATTCATTCAAAATTCGTAAGCGAGAAATTCTTATTGAAACCGAACGTGATTCTGACAAGGCTCCAAAAAACAGCGGATGAATCATTGAGGTTATAATGCATGATTGATATACTCCAGTTTTCGGAGAAATGTAGAATGTGAAATATAGTTTAGAATCTACAGGAATAAAATAAGCTCATTGGACGCATTCCATGCATTTTATGTTAAGTATTTCATGGGTTTGATGATTTAAAAGCAAAATATTTTTGATAGAGCAAAAAGATGATTGAAATAGATGAAACCGTAAATTTATTCAGTATAAGTTTACAACACATATTTATATAAATGATCTATAAGGGGGAATCTAATAGATACAAACCAATTATTGTATCAGTTGTGGGTTTTAAAGTGTTTTCTTTATCAATAACTGATCTTCAAATATTTTAATAAAAAAAACATTGCAAATAAAGCGCTGAATCAAACACAGTTTTGGAATTACACAAACGAAATTTTCATTGAAAATAATTAACGCTAAAAGAAAAATGCATAACTTTTAGCTTCCCAATCGTTTATGACATGGTATATGTAATGTTGTTTGTTCTATAAGTGATTTATTATATCATATTTTCGGTTATATTTTAATTTTTGTTGGACTAGCAGAAAGAAACAAGATTAAATTTTTTTTTTGTTATTTAAGTAATAATTAATCTATTAGAAATATGAATAGAGTATCTACTGAAAATAAAAGTTCCATGAATTGCAGTGAAGTCGGAATTTGTAGATAACAGATTCTTTACACAAAAACACGTAGTCACAAGTGTAACATAAGACCCCTAAACGGATGCTGTAGCACCGAGATAACGAAAAGAATGGGACATCATGTTACAGTGCATACAAGACGGAACATTAAATCTGGGGAATTTTGCATCCAAGAATATCCTTTGTAGAGCAAGTAGCAATTCTTTGTAGAGTAGTTATTTGTTTCCCGAAGTAGATATGGGGAAGACAAATAATACTCACAACACTGTTTTGCACTATGTTATCTTATTGATGGTGTATTCTTAGCTCTACGGAATTAGCAATTAAAAAAACCATAATGCGATACTGAATAAGCTGATTGTCCATGTAGGTATTCTTAACTCTTTATAGTGCATAACTGTGGGGCAGCGGCAGATACAATTTTTTGGGGTTAAATCGTGATAAAGTGATGATATAAATCTTAAAACATCAAAATATCGCTGATTTGTTACTTAATACTAAAACCACCAATACCTTCATTTTGGCGGTTTACAAAGTTCATGCTTAAAAATTGTGATATAATTTATGCATTGTTCTAGAACTTCATGTCAACTTTTAATGAAATAAAGAAATAACAATTAAGCATTCCTATGCAATTTTCCCACAGCCATTTTAACTTTCATAATCAGTATGACCTATTTATACCAAGACCTATCAAAATGACGGCTTTAGCAATTTCAAAGTTTATAATATTTTAAGAATCATCTATGCAATGATGGACATCGGTACATATTTGCATTCATTTATACATGGTTTTCAGGTATTTCCTGGAAAAATTTGAATTACATTTTTCGTATGAAATTATATTGATTGATCCCAAGTGTTCGGCAGCCGTTATAATGGGATCTATTTTGTTCCGATTATAATTAAATTTAGAACGAAATGCTCTCACTGGTAAATATTATCAGGGAGCAATCCATATCAAACTGTTTTTCATGGTTTTTTTAATTAATAATTAATAAATTATGTTAAAATCTTTTGTTTACATACTCTAAGCCAAAAGTTGCAATAAAATCAATGATGCTAAAAAAATCCGTCAATTTGACGGATAGGGTAAAATTAATCATATATTTAACACTGGTAGTTCTAGTGTGAGTTTATAAAATAAGGGGTGCTAAATATGCATACCAGAGATCGATCAGGGAAAAATGAAAATTGTAAGCATACTTACTTATACTTATGGTAAACATACTTACTGTTGGCAGTTAAGAGTAAAAATACCATCGAACGTTCATTGGTAAATATAATTACCACTTAATTTTAGACAATTTAAAACGACTGTATTCCATTTTATGTTAGTTAGAAATAATGTAATTGCTCGGAATTTAAATTCAGTAATGTCTTAAAGTTTGGAATTCGTTTTGCATTTGATACGACGGCAAGGCGAATCGTTTAATTGCAAAAATATAAAACTGTTGCAATCTGATGCAAATTTATTAATATCTTAATCCCGTTTTGCGTTAAGAAATAAACTAAAATGCCACAAACTACAGTACAACTTGAATTAATGAGCACATCCAAAATGAAGTCAAAATATGTATAAAATTATTAGTAGGTAGATTCTGCATTTTAAGAAATTCTAACAACGTCAACAATGTTTGTTCATTTTTAAAAACGGATGTTGAATTTAAATTAATGTCATAATTAATTAATATTTAATAAAATAACAAATGCTGATAATTTTTATTTTGTTGTTTCTAATGGCACTTGTCATAGACAAGCCCACTGACTTTAGAAGTCAGTGATTTCAAGCCAAGGGTACTTCTCTTGTTTTTCAGTAGCGCCATCTAGGGCTAATAGTACAACTTAGCTACACACTCGTCACAACCTTTTTTACGGGGTGGACTACATTCATACATTTCCTTCACTCATCTACAGATGGTAATTTAGACCTGAATCAGAGAACGATCACCCCTGATCCAGAACCCCCAGTGGTATTACTCTCTACATGGAGAACTTTGTGACCATTACAGATTTATACGCGCATCAGCCACCACACAGTCTTCGGCCGGCGGAGTTCGAATTCGCAACCCAAGGGACGCGAATCCAACGCCCTACCAACCTGGCTATCCCGGCCGAAGAATATATTAGATATAAGAAACACATTAGTTTGAAAATTTCTCCAAGATTTAAAATTGAATGAAAAACATTGAAACTTAATGTCATTACGAATAGGCAGCAGTATGATTACTTAACCATTTATGAATTTAAATGATATTTAAGATTAGGTTTAATGTATTTCTGAGCTATTAAATGAACTCAGTCGAACGTTAATCATCTGATTATTCTATTTATCATTTTAAAATAGTTTTTGGACCCTCGTAAAAAATCTTTTGCAGGTTGCAAGTGTACATACTAGAAATATATAAAGGGTTAAACCAAAAAGAAGTTTGGATTGTTTTTTCATGCTAAAAAATATCACTTCAGAAATTACTATTTACTTTTTGAAGAGCGTCAAATGTATCGTTGGTATTTTAGTTTGGAAAAAAAAAAATTCTCAAATTTCCATTTAAAATCTAAAAACTATTACATTTTTTATTGTATTTTTTTCTATTTAGATTAGGAATTTTTACATAGACTACAAAATCTCAACCTGAAGTCGCTGCATTAGCACGAAAAATAATACTACCAATACCTAAAATTGTTATATGATGGGGTATCAATGAGTAACGCACTTAATTTTGAACTCTATTGTAAACACACAAAAAAAAATCATTAACCCTTTAAAGAGCAATTTTTTTTTCTTGTCATATGTTAAAATATTTTTAGGCTTGAAATTAGAATAAGAAAATGGATTCGTATAGCTTAGATCAATTTAATTTAATTAATTTGGTTAATTAATAATTAACAAATCAAGACGCATCATTTTGTCTGAGACAAAGAACTGAAGCATCTAAGTTTCTGACTTACTGAAAAAAATTTGTCAGAACTGATGCCAACCTACACAATTTCATACAAAGATTGATAAATTTGGTGGGAAGCATACTTCCCCACGGCTCTAGAAAGGGTTAAATGATAATATGAAATGGGAACGAAAGCATTAATAGTTTATTACATTACTTACTTTTACTGCAACATAACTTATTTATAGTGAGCATTTGTCCTAGCACTGGATCAGTTTCGAAATCCATAGTGCCATCGGTTGCGAATAGAACGGATTCTCGACACAATGAATCTCTTCACGGATCCCTATTAATGAAAAGCTGAAGGTTCCCATTTCGGGCTCAGTTTCCAGTAGAAATTTTCCTTCTTGAGCAGTAGTCCAAAAATTCAATCGGGAACTTTTGAAATGTCCATCAATCCACCGTACAGTACGGACTTGGAATTCTCGGGATTTCATCTCTTTACGGCCATTAAGAGATTTTTCGGCTGTCAGAAGCATATCTCTGAGGATGACATCAAACGGATCGTGTGACAGCAACTCTATACGCAGCAATGAGATCTGCATTTCTAAAATGATCCAACGTTAGAACTAATACCTTAGCATGAATAGCAATTACAGTAGTAAATTGGTAGTAGCTATATGTAATGTCACGAATGGCAGTATCGATAAGTAGTAAATTAAAAATATTTCCATGTCCGTTTCATATTGTCAGTCATTGCATCTTTTAATTATGATTTTTAAAATTATCTGCGTTTCTTATTGATACTCCATCGTAATTAAATTTTAAATAATTATTAACGATTGTTATTGAAGTTTGAGACAAAATCAGATAAGATTTTTTTCTTCATCGACTCTTAATTATAATATTTAAATTATTGAAAATATTAATATTTATTGGAATTGGTCATTGTATTCATTAAAAACAATGTATCTCCATAAAAATTCAGCGTGATGTTAATGCACTTTAAATTTTCTTTTATTGAAAATGCTGGAGCAGACTGATTTCAAATTTTGCTATTTTTATCTCGGCGTGATTTCCAATATTTATTTAAATTTAAAACCGTGTTTCATTAACGCATCGTATCTGAATCTAGAATTAGAGAAAAAAGGAAAAATCAATAAATCATAATCACTGGAAACGAGAAACATAAAGAATTTACTATTATAGTAACGTAGTAATTTAATTAGAATTTTAGTAAAGTAATTTAAAAATACAACGACCTTTACTATTTGAAAAAAGTAAGACGTAACATAAATAGCTTGAATATTTCCTGGAACAGTAACATAACGATTTTTGGCTGTTTGAATGGCTGCGATGACCTGATGATAAGGTCTGGGCTTCGGAACCGGAGGGTTTCTTTTTCGAGACATAATTCCAATGAAAAACCGTCGTGTAAGTTGGCTTGGTGGACATTAAATCCGTCGGAGCCAAATGTCCTCCCACTGGTGTGGTGTAGAAGTTTAGAGAGAGGGTTCCAGCTCAGGTGCTGCCTTCGTCATCTGACTTCTGTTCAGATTTAAGTAGTCTGTACCAAAATATCTCTAGTGTTACTTTAAAGCGGGGCGGTTATATTACTAAACTCGACATTGACTGTTTCAATATTTTCAGTAGAGAATTTAAATATTTTTCGTTCTAAGTAGGGGCTGTGAGATCCATTTTCAACGAGTTTAATTTTACATTTTAACATATTTTTTAGAAGTTATCTTATTAATATTTATTTTAGAAAATTTTTTTTATTTAAATGACTTTGTAAAAAGGCATGTGTTTATTTATTATGGCAAGCAATAGTGTATACAAGCATTAATATTTCATAAGACACTAAATACTTATATAAGTACTATGCAAATTAAGTCAATGGAATGTCATATACAAATTTATTTATTTAGAAACTTGGAAAATATCATTTTTTTATCCTTCCATTCAGACCGGCAGCCCTTGATATTTAAATGAGGGTGAGAGTTCTTAGTTTACATTTACTATTAGCAATCACTTTCGGAAGGTCCGAAATAAAACCTTTTGAAATCAAGATGAAAACATAATTTTTTCTTAAATTTCAACTGTTATGAAACCTTTTAAAACTTCAATTATACATTGTAATCTCTTTTATATATTTTGCAGTTAAATATTTCTTTATATAGTTATCCATTATTATAATTCAATCTGACATTCATTTCTGTTAGAACAATATATTTATTTGAATCAATTATTTAAGCTTTTAGCGTTTAATCTTTAATTATTATGACGCCAATGGTATTATTTAACAAACCATTGGCGATCTGGCTACATGATTTTAAAAATTGGCGAAATGAGGTACTTACCCACTACTAAATTTCAACCTACCTTTTCAATACTACCTTTTGTTTTATGAGCTCTGATTTTTTTAATAAATGATTAAAAGCATTTTCAAATAATGTCTATTCACCTTTCTACTCGATAAAGCACTATATTATATTGTAAAATTTGTGATAATGCAACTTTTTAGAATTCACGCTCTGCAAGTTATTTGAAAAAATTATCCAAATTCTGTTAAAAACCTACAAATTCGACATTTTAGTGACTTAACGATACACTTAATTATTGATAACAATTTTCAAAAATAAATAAATCAATCAAAATGCTGGTGATAAGATGTAAATTGTGAATGATAGAAGGTTGTATTTTAAGAAACTGGTAAGGAAAGTGGAAACTACTCTAAAGTCAAACTGTAGATTTAGAAATAAGCTTTATATCCGTAAACAATATACACTAGTTCCAAAACGACAATTTCTGCTACCAAATACCACCTAGACCAATTTCTTGATCAATATGGCTGGCCATCAGTAGCTTCAGGAAAACCGATGCAAGTGTAGATTTGAAGCTGAAATGAGGTTTCGTCACCAAACGGTTGTGGCATTTGAATGCTGAATACCATTTTTTATATTACCAACTACAAAAACCTCATTATCCTCAGAGTTAATGTTAAGAATATTCATAAAAACTTTCCTTATAATCATTTATTAGCATGAAGAATTCTGAAAAGAAATGCTAATACAAGTAGACAATAATATATCGGTCTGGTATTCTAAATAATATTGAAAATAATGATGTTTGATTAACTTATGCATTTATTCATCTTGATATGTCCATTCAATGATCGGAATATCCTAAGACACCATTTGTGCACTTCTCATTTATACATCATTTCTATAACAATCCTGAATCATTCGCAATGCTTGTCAATGATGAAGCACTTCAGTCGCACGATGCGAAGGACATAAAGCTTCACTTATTTTTCTCTTTCCGAAATTCGCGAACTTTCTGCTTCAGACGTTATTTCTGATTTGTTTCCGTTAACAGAAAACTTTCCCTTCCGCTCAAGAACCAATATAATATAAATTGACAAACGCTAATTCAGCTATTATCTGGAAGAATTTAAAGAAATCATGCCATTTCCTTTTAAAAATGGATTAGATTAATGTGAAGAACTTCGAATTTGTTTTGTTGGTCAAAACAAAGATGAAAAAGGTAATCAAAGTTCTTAATTCGATTCAGAATGCTCACATATTCATAATTCATATTTAGAATAACTCTCGATCCGAAATGCTTAAAGATATGGATTCTCTCACTTTCATGATAATCATTTGATTTAAAAAAAATTTTTTTAATACTATGTAATGATATATTAGTACTATCCTATAAAAACCAAAATTCTATTACGTCTAAATAAATATACATTTGTAGCCTTAAATTTCCAATAATTAAATTTGTTTTCCTAATTTTTTATTTTTTCTTATACATTATTTTTTTGTTTATTTTCCTTTAGTGGACTTCATAAGAAATTTTATTTATTTACAATTTCGCTGCTTTATGTACAGTAATTTATGTACTGCTTTACTGTACAGTAATTTATCTTAGAGCTGGGATTTTCATAAAATATATGGTATTGTTTTAAATCAAATTTTCATAAGATGAATTTATGAATATTTGGTCCTTTATAATAATACTAATTGTATGATATTTTTGTTTTCTATGCGGATAATGGTATGTCTTTTATGAGTCTTTTATAAGAAAAGTAAAATTTAATTCTTCGCAATATGATAAATTATAATTTCGAAGAAAATTCTGGGGAAATGTTATTTTTGTATACCATGGTAATAAATAATGAGAATTTAAAATTCTAGTCATGAACTTATAAGTTTTAATGTCTCCTAACAGCTCTCCTGCAGCATTTTAAGCTACAATAAAGCGAATTATTTATTAATATAGGGAATATTTCAGCTTTTTAAATATCTCTTTCTTATGAGATACTTTCATTACTTGCAGGATATGTTCAAATGCTCGTCATATAAGATAATTTGATTTATGATACATCTTTGAACATCAAATATTCTCCCCTTTACCCTTTGGGTACATTTGACGCATCAGAACGTTCCGCCTTTGTTTGAATTGGTTTCCTTTTTTTTTTAATACTAATTAGCTTTAGTTATCTCAATGCCATGTAGAAAATGAATAAGAAATAAATGAATTCTTACGTAAAAGATACTGCTTTCACATGTTCAGAAAATTAAATGCACTACAAGTACAAAAGTCGTTTCAAATAAATGTGTAGTCAAAAGATTAATATGATGACGTAGTGTGGAGTGGGTGTGTCGACTCGGGTGTTGTCGCCATTATTTCGCGGTACCAAATTCCAAGGTTCATCCTTAAAAACACTCCTGTAAATTCAAAATGAGAAAATAACCCAACTCAACAAACAAAAAAAACTGCAAGTTTTGTAGAAAAAAATATAGCAGTTCCAAATTCCCGAAATAGTTTCAGTTCAACCAATCTCATAAAATTCGAACAAAGTAGGTGAGATTTCGATAAGTGATTGAAGCGATCTGTGATCTAAATCTCCCTACAATTCCAAATCCGTTGTTCGACAACAATTTTTACTTCTCACATATTCGAAAAGCATCCTTCCTCGTAAGATCAGCACACTCCTTTTTCGTGTTTTTAAATCATTATTTACGCGCGTCGCGGGACCTTTAAATCCAGCAAAGCATCAATTGCAAAAACGCAATAAAGGCTGAACGTTAACCCGTTTTCCATCCCTATAAATAATACTTCGAACGGTTTCTTCAATTTGGCAAAAGTCCAGGAATGGGGTGAGTGGGGAGGATTCCTTTAAAATATTCTTTTCCAATTCTAGGCGATTTATCATCTAATCTTCCCACCCCCTATTTTGACACTCGCTGTTTGAAAGAAATGAGCAACTCACTGGCATAAACAAAACTATGCACGTGCTGCATAGTTTTCCAGAAACTGTTTTTCATCTCTGTGTATGATTTTTCTTCCCATTTTTACTTCTACTGCAGTGGCAACACTTCTTTTCTCTCGAATATACCGCTTTTTGACTCGATGTTTAAAGAGAAGACATAAATTCCCGATTTTTTTTTCTATTCTAAAAATTGCCCCCCCCCCTCAAAAAAATCACCCATTGAGCAAGCTCGCGCAGAGGCCAAGGAAGAAGTTTTATGAAAAAGTTTGTTTTTGTTTTGATTTTGTTTTCTGTTTTGCTCCTTTTTATATGCTATAAATATTATTCTGCATAGGGTGTGAATTCTCATGAAGGAAAAAAAGAACTATTTTTTATTGAAAAAGTGTATTTCAATGTATGATATTCTGTCTTATAGTCGGGTGCATGTTGAATGGTATCGATTCTTGAGGAAGATTAATGGAATTTTTGATAGTGCTTTAAAGAATACATATTTCCAAAAATGGAATAGAATCTTTCAATAAGTGCGATTCGTAACATTGTTCTTTTTACGACAAATGCGAAAAAAATTAAAGGGGCTTACATATTTTGGAATTGATTTCCTAGTAAATCGGTTTTCTTATTGCAGACTTTTAGAGAATTTTGTTTTTCTCCTTATGCGATTCTACCCCGATAAATTCAACGCAAATTTGAAAAGAATTCTTAATGGATGTTTTTAAAAGTTGTGGCTTCTCCCACTGAAAGAATGGAATATATTCCAAGAAATATTTATTCTTTCCTTTCTAAAAATAAAATGTATTTATTTGTTTCAAATTTTCTATCATGTTTTTTTTTTGTTTTTTTTTTTTTTCTAATCTTTTCAAGCAATTTCTGAAATATTTTTTAAAAGACGCATGCAGCGATACTTAAAGAACCAAACCATGATCTTAAATATATATATTTCCCAATAAATTCAAAACTAATGTGCTGAAGTGGATACAATTTATTTTCCATGTTCTTATATGTTCGAAACTATAAGAATATTCCAGTAAATTTGAAACGGCCTAAATATTTGTGAGCAGTTGAAATCCATACTATCCGAGAAATTTTGTTGAAACTGTGTTCATGAGGAAATCTTTAGTGAAATTTCCTGATAAATAATTACGCTTTAAGTTTTTATTAATTACGCATCATGTTGTCACTGCGCATGCGCAACATTACTCCAAGATGGTCACCAAAGATTTGTTAAACTTAATTTAAAATAGCCAGAATATAAGAAAAAGATATTTTTTAAAGATTATAGATACCAGAAATTGTTTCCTTAATTTGAAACTGTTTTAAAGATTCTTTTATATATTCAGAACTTGGACAGCATTCAATTGTTCACATAATTTTAAATTGACTGTTTAAAATTCATGTCTTCCCAATCTTTGTTGTAAATGCATATATAAATTGTCGCATTATTTAGCTAATGTTTAATAATTATTTAAAATTATTAACTTATTAAAAACATTAGTTTTCTGCGATTCTTATAAGCCAAAGTATTCCGGTAGCTTTTCGAAATAATATCATATTTAAAAATCTTTTGGCTATTTATTGGTTGGGGATAAATAATTTAAATCTGTTAGCATACAATAGTAAAAAAAAAATGCTTGATTTAATTTATTATTAAAGAACTAAATTAAAATTAAATTAATTTTAAAAGGTGAAAAAAAGGCATAGTTAATATAGAAATGTACTTCAGAATGAGTTGTCTGTATTTCATGTTGTTAATATTCAAAGTGTTTAAGATAATTCTTACGACACGCAGATATATGCACTTTCCTCTTTAAAGTGTTATCACATTTGAAGAAAAGAAAGTAAATTGATAAATGTGAAACTAAATAAATTAGAAATATATTTATTAGAAACTGAAACCCTCATAATAAATTATTTGTGGATAATTTGAAATCGAATTTAATGTTGAATGGATTTGTATGCCGATAATTGTTATGAATCCGCAATATTGTTTTACTCCAGTGTTAGTACCATTGCTGAAAAGATAGATATTCTTAATAGACACTAGGTTATTGATACGGGATCTTGATGACAAATTTGACCATTTAACTATTTAGTATCACAAAGAAAGTTCTGGAAAATACAAGAATTATGGAAATATTTCTATTAGGTACCAATATTTTTTTAATCCTTCAATAAAATTCGATTCTCTGTTGGGAGACTGTAAAAGGTCAAAATGCACTTCGAGTAAATTCAATTTTTAGAGTATTGATCAAGGTGTTAGCTTTCTACATGTATTTTGAGTGCAATTATTGTTTTCTGTTTGTTAAAGCAATGGAATTGCATATTGCATTAGTTTCAAAATTATATAAAACATAGTTTATTGCTTCTCTTATCAATTCCTTCTATTGGCGATTCATTCCAAATGTCTACTAGCTACCTTTCAGTCCTGTCTGAAATTTATCTAATGCGTATTTTTCATTTTATTTTCACTGTGCTCTAATTTTTATCTATTCTATAATTATTGTAAATAAGAATTTTTCAATGTATTTTTTGGTCATCAAAGTCGTATTTCTCTGATGTAATAATACCAACACAATTTGTTTTTGTGAATATCTAAAAATGATGCCATTATGCACAAAATGGCTATGTTTTCTAGAAGAATAAAGTATCGCTTCCCATTATCTAACTTATTGGACATCCTACACAACATATAAAATATTTGTATCCGGGATTGTACAAAAGATACAAATTGATTAAGTGTATTAATTTTATTATTCTTGCTGAAAAATATATCATTATATTTATAGAAAAAAGCATTATTATATTAATCGAAAGATGTCTCAATTAAGTTTAAAGAGAATTGCATTTTTTATGCAGTTTGTGATCTGCTTTTTTGTGAACATTCTCAATAGAAAAATAAACAGAACGCATCAAACAGTTATTCGAGATGATACTTAAATGCATGATTATTGCTTCATGTCATTAAAGGATTACAAACCGTAATTCCTAAATTCGAAATATTCTTTATCCTCTAAACGACGCAGACTCAATATTGAGTCATCTTCTTTATTCGTTTTGAACATTATCATTATAATACAGAGCAGGAGCTTATCGAAAATGAATTAGAAAACTGGAAAGGATTACGAAATGTGAAATATTTGTTTTTTCTGAAAATTCGCTTTTAAAAAACAACTGCAATTCCATTTTTAAATCTATTTAAAACTTGAAAGGTAATACTAAAATGGAATTTTATAATCTATCAAGGAATAAAACGGAAAAGAAATTTAGAGATATAAACCATTCCAGATGTTTTATTTATTCACGATTTTAATCTGGTTTTACTTTTCAATTCAGTAATTCACTTCAATTTAAAATAATTATCTTTTAATGGCTTGATTTATAGTTAAAAATAATAAATTATTATAATAAAAGAAATGGAGAAAGTTTAATAAATTTTGCAGTTTTAAATCCTTTGATAATTAAAAAAAATATATAAGTATTCTTTGTCTACTAATCTTTTAGGTGACATTGTTCATAAACTATAACAGTTTTTGAATTTGCAGATCCAAAGTAACTTTGTGAAGGTTATTTTTTTAAATGATAAAAAAATACAGAAATTTAAATAACGATGCAACTTATATCAGGATTATATTGCTGATTATAAATATGATATAATTTCACATTTAGCTTTAATTAAAAATACCAAACAGATACTGACTATAAAAACTTTAAACAATATTTCGGATATAAATATTCATTTATTATTATATGTGTAATTCATTTTCTATCAGGGTTTTCATATTTTATTAACGTCTTTTTTGTAATGGGCATGAAAATTAGAATGTTTAAAACCATTTTGTCCTGTCGATGAAATCATATTAAGAAATTATTGAGATCCTGGGATTCAGACTTTTTGTTTCTACTTTTTTGTATGCTAAGTGTACAGAGAAGAAGGGAAGACAAAATGATGTAATCGTCCAAAAATTCTAATTCAAGATTTTGACGAATCTCCACTCTTTAGACTTCCCGAAGTTTGAAAAACACATGTATGGAAAATGTCCTTTTGTCTGGGACCATGCTAATTTAAAAACGATTTGAACTAGACGATGGGGACCTGGTATACGATCTTTATATCGCATTTGCATATTTCTATCAAATTTTAAATAAAATATGCTCAGAGGAAGTCCATCTATCCTGCTGTTTGAATATAAGTTAAAACAATAATGATGTAATAAAGAGCTAGATAAATACAATTTGGTAGACAGATTTAAAATGTATAATATAAACATCTTTCAAATTTGAACTATATCCAACTAAGGGTTGACCGTCTGTCTGTCAGTACTTTCCGAAACATGTAAACACGATAATTCAAAAACACAATAATTTAAATATAGTAAATTTGGTATGAGATTTTGTGACTACAATTGCATTTCTGTGTCAAATATTTGTTCTAATCGATTGAGAAAAACGTGTCTAAAGCATAAATTCGTCTTTCGGATACTATATATAGTCAAATAGTATCCGCATTAATCGCCAAAATAATTCGTCAAGGATGAAACAATAGATCCAGTAAAAATATTAAATACTCGTCAAAAGTTAATATTTCCTAACTGTATATTAATAAATTTCCTATCATTTAAATGTTTGAGACAGTAAATAAAGCTAAAAATTCATGACTTTCTGTTTAGGGTTTATACAAAAACCGACTTTTTGAAAAACTGGTTTTCGAATTCCATATTTCCAAAGAAACCGGTTTTAGCCGGTTTTCGAATTTTTGTCAAAAAAATAGAATATGGAAAAATATTTTCTCTAAGTTATATAAAATAACAAAAAACGAAATCAATATCAAATTCAGTGAAATTAAAGATTACATATACATATTATTTACACAAAATAACGAAAACTTAAAACAAAATTTTTGAATAATATTTGTATTGTTTTCACTAATTTTAATTTCTCCTAAGAAAATAGGATTTTAAAAAAACATAGAATGTCGACAGACGGTGACTAAATTTTAAAGCTAAGTCTCATTTTGGACACAATATTGCCTGAAATTGAAAATACTCGTTCATTAACTACTGAGCGCGGTTTTATAGTTTTCATGGCATCGGATAACAAATTTAAGATTTTTGTTCTTTTATTCGTTGCATCAAGTAAAGAAAATTCAGCTTTCAGTGTCTTTGGATTTGCAAGTTTTTCTTCAGGGTCTTCAAGAAACTTATGAATTGATTTTTCCATGGCTTCTTTTAAAAAAGCATTACTCTGACGAATAGTTTCTAAGATTTGCTCTTCATCAGAATCGGTTTCCACATAAGAATTTGGAAATAATCTAGAGAATATCTTTCCAGATAACTTAATAATTTCGGTTTTTGAAACTAAAAAAAGTACACTAGATTTCTCCGCTGAACTAGAAGTGTGCGAATACTGAAAAGAGTCACTAATTCTTTCTTGAATTCGTTCTTCTAAAGCATATAATAATTTGAAACTTATTTCAGTGTTCAATTTTTTTAGTTCATTTAACAGAAATTCAAATATATCTACACTTGATAATAAATTCGCATCTCATCGCTTTAAGCTCCCAGCTGCTAGACAAATCAGTTCCCACCAATATATATATATATATATATATATTGAAAAATTGGAATATTCAGGCGTTCCGGAAAACCGGTTTTCTTACTTTATAAACCGGATTTCGAATGTGACAAATTTACTTAAAAAACCGTTTTTTTAAAAACCTGGTTTGAAAAATCGTCACACCCTATTTCTGTTTGTATATTGTGCATCAAATCTAATTTGGCTAATAAAAATCAATAAAAAAATTTAAAAGAAATAAATTATGATAAATAAATACGGGAGAACTGCATTTATTAAGGTAATGTCGGTAAATCCATTTCCAGAATAAATAGCTCAATTTTTATAAAAATAACATTTCAAGCTGAAAAATAAATAATGGAAGGAAATATTTAATGAAAAAATACATTTTCGTGCTTAGGTAGAAAAATAATTCTTCTTTTAAATCTATTTTTCGCAGTAAATTGCAAGTATCTTCGCTCTTTGGAAATAAATCTGCAGAGATCCAGAATACCATGAAAATCCAACAAAAATTCTGCAATTTTTTTAGTAAACATTTTTATGCATCTCGGAAAACCAACGCCAACGATTATAAAAGGCATCAAAGCAGCGACTAAGATTCGTTTTTTTCAGGATAATTTTTTTTTCTGTCTTTTTCAAGTTACTTTAAAAAAAATACAATCTTTTTGTTATTTTTATGCTTCTATTTTTTCCGCTAATGCAAGTGTATAGAAACGAGGGTGAAAAAAGTTACCTCGCATGAGAATTTTAATATTTTGGTCCCGTGTAATAACGTTTTTATGAAGTGCATTTTTCGCGTGCACATTCACTACCACAAAGTCTTTCAAGAATTTTTAACAGCCCTTATAACCTTCCACCAAAAATATTTAGACAGAAAAAAATCTTCCTCCCAGGTAAACGCAACTACCTGACATTAATTATTTTTATTTTAACCTCAAACAGAGTAAATTGCATGTTATGAGCTGAGAGAGTAGTGGATGATTTTTTTTAGCTATTAGAAAATTAAATTATTTGCCACATAAAAAACACTAATAACAAAAAAAGAGGTCTAATTTTTTTATATATTTCGTAATTTAAGTGTGTTTACTCATCAGCCCCCTATCCCCCCTCTGCGCACAAAAAAAAGTGGCATTTAAAGCTACTTCGACCAGATTATAAAAGTTTACTCAAGGTTGAACTTCCGTCACTAAAAGCAGCAAACATGAAAAGGTGAATTCACTAATTGCTAGTATTTCAATTAAGTGCATAATTTATATTCGTTGAAGTCTACAGAGAAAAAAAACTTAATTTTTTTAAAACAAACTGTTTAAAAATCAAAATTAAATTTTTGATCCGAAGTGAATTTCACAAATTTATCAAAACCTGCATAAATGAATGCTATTGAAATAATGTTACGGAAATCCCTGATGTGCGTTCGATGAGTTGTCCAACTAGCTCCCTAGCGGATAATGACACTTCATTTTATTAGATTATATAAAACATAAGTAGCAAACACAGACGAAAAGAAGAAAAAAATAGCTCTTATAGATATAAGCAATGAGAATTTAAACAGCAGCAACAGCGCTTAAAGTGCAGCTAAAGAGCTTACTCCGAGATCAGCATTCTAGAAACAGAATTGACGCTCGTGTGTGCGCCTCCTCTCTTATAGTCTCCGAGACAGGTTGCAGAATTTTCTTAATATATTTCGATATATATTTCTCTTAATAGATTGATCACCCTTAATTCTTGAATTTTTGCCGCCATATCTGTTACAAAGGTCTTGTGTCATTGACATAGTATTCATCAATCAATTTTCGCACTATAATTTACTATTCACATGATAAACCCTCTCCCGAGTTGGACATCATGTGAACTTAACACACATTTATTGTTCTGGTAATCTGTGTGTAAGTATGTGTGTGGATTGTTGAACAGTGAGGCATCTTTAATGTCAGGTGGTAGGCATCTTAAATGTCAAAAAGAATGCAATACGCTAAGCATTCCGGAAATCTTTCGGAATTAATATTGGGACTTCAGCAAGTTTTTATAGCATAGCAGGCATATTAAGCTACACTGCTACATCGTATTGAGATTGTGAATAAAGGCTTATTTTGATGAAATTCTGGTGAACAAATAGCTAAACCTAAGTGGAAGCAATGGTTTTCCTCAAACTTGTAAAGAATTCTACCCCGTTGGGAAAAAATATTATGAGTCTTCCACGATTTTGTCGATATTTTGAATGCCTTATATCGTCGTGAAGATATCGTAAAAGTATAATTAGACATTTTGTGCTCCAGATATTTTATTTTGAGGATGCATGAGAATTTAATATTTGTTACTTATTATTAATTATAATAAATAAGCTCTAACAAACGAA
The DNA here is from genome assembly GCF_947563725.1 of Argiope bruennichi. Lineage (NCBI taxonomy): Eukaryota > Metazoa > Arthropoda > Arachnida > Araneae > Araneidae > Argiope > Argiope bruennichi. The sequence goes on from NC_079153.1 coordinate 92,342,004, forward strand.
TATGTTATCTAACAAAGAATAAATAAAATGAAACTGCAGTTTAAAGTAGTAGTTAATGTAGTTAAACTTAACAATTGCAAAAAAAAAAAAAAAAAAATCTTCCCTTAAATGCATAAAAAAAAAAAAAAAAGAAATAAGAATTTGATTTTCAGTAAAGTCATTGATTGTTTCCATTTCGAGAAGCACAAATTTACGTCTATTCCTATTTGTCATGTATATATAAGCAATTGTTTATATATATCGGGGCTTTATAGGGCATCTTATTTCACCTAAAGCTACCAGATTAGGAGCATATATACTTTATGAGGTTGAATTAAACCTTTGAGTGTTTTTTGAAATTTTCAATGTTATTTAATTATGAAAACTTTTGACTCTTTACCGCAATTATTGCTGAACATATATCAAAAAAATTTTCCACCCTCTTAATATTCAAAAAAAAATATTTTAAATGGTCGTAGTTTAAGAAACATACAGAAGATGTTACATGTTTTTTTTTTTACATTTTTAATACGTTTTAAAGTTTATATTGTTAAAATCTGTAAATTTTTTTGTAATGAAACTCAAATCACTTTCATTGCTATCATATATATTTATTTGGAATATTTTTCCTTGTTGAGATTAAAGTTACGTAGACACGGCTTATTTTTTCCATGTCTAGACGAAAATTATTTAAAGATATTTAATTTTTTTTTCTGAGATTTTGTTGCATTTACAATTAACGTTGAAATGTGTTAGTTTAAGGTTTGACTTTAAACACTGCTGCTTTTTTTAATGTAATTTAATTGAATATATAAAGGCATAATATTGTTCTTATCATTTAAAAATTTCTTTCTTATTGCTGTATACTCAATATTTCTTTGAATCAAAACAAGTTTTATTGAATAATCGTCTGAGATATTAAGCAAAATATAGAAAAAAGTAATCTGGTACACACATAATAGAACGATTCTTCTTTTGATCCTTATATTTTAATTTATCGTGTTTAAATACAAGAAGTTATTTTATTAGTCCAAATTTAATTATTTATATTTAAAATTAAATAAAATATTAAGTAGACAAAAATTAAGAAAATGCATACTACAATGAACAGAGCGATATAATGTTTTTAAAATAACACATATTACATGCATATTAAAATTTGAAGGAAAAATTACTTCATTAAGGAAGCAATTAACAAATTACATAAATTATTTTATTGAAAATTTTAAGTCACTTGTCCGGACGAATTAGTTTGTTACCATAAATGGATAGTAATAAAAGAATAAAATGAATTTCAGAATTCTAAATAATTGATTTCAAAAAATATACACTACAATAATCTTGATAAAGGATGTTTGAGAAAAAATTTAAATGCTTAAACTTAATTAAAAATAAAAGTTTGATGTGGAAAAAATTTCATAAAAAGTATTTAATCAAAATAAATAATTTTTGTTTCTTTTCTCTTTTTTTTTTTGTAGTAGGCAAATGGTGCAATGTGTATATAAGTAAATAATTTTCAAAAAACATAACATACAGTAATTCTACAAAAAAAATTTGAAAAAATATTTTTCATAAATATTTTCTTACCTCTTTAAAGGTAGTTGAACGATTAAACAAAAGCCATAGAAGCAAAATTAAAATCCGTCATAATTTAGGGATATTTTGGAATAACACTTTTTATCTCTTTTTTGAAGTTTAATTAAAGAGTACTACACTTTTTGTTTTATTTATCCGTATTTGAGTTTCTTATTTTTCAATTATCGCAAAAAATATATATGCGAAAAAAAATTACTGTTCATGAAAATGTAAATATTTTGGAACTATTTTTTTCTAATGCAGTGAATATTTCCACTTAAACCAATGCTAATGCAAAGTTTTTAAATAATATTTTTATTTTTGTGAAAATGTTTAAATAGGTAGAAAAAAATAGATAGTTGTCTTTCTCATCTTGAAAAAACGCAACTGCCTAGTATTAAATTATTAATTTAATTTCTGCATAGTCTGAATTAAATAATATAAACTAAGAAATGGATAAAATTTCTTAATATCTAAAGTTAAAATATTTTTTTTCACAAAAACTACTAATCATACAAGAAAAAAAGGGAATAAAGAGACTTTTTTTTCTGTCCTCTATGCATTTCAGTTATTTTAACTCATTCCAACGGCACATATAAATAAAAATTATGTAGTGGAATTTAAAATTGTTTTGGGAAAATAATAAATAAATATATATTATACAAAGGAATTGAAGCAACTAAAAGAATTAATAATGCACATCAGCTCAATTTTATATTAGCATAGGTGTTTCCTAATGGTCTGTTTTCCAGTTTAATTCATAGTAATTTTTTAATCTTTTTTTTTATAAATTTGCATTATTTTTTGTAACATAATTAAGTTAATTATTAAATCCCTCCCCATAAAAAAAAAGAATGAATCATTCTTGGAAGAAAATAGATCCGATTCCATATACGTAATATTTTACTACGAGAGTATTATAACAGTGGTTTGCTTTATTTAACGATATTTCTAAGGATTGAACTTGTCACTTAAGAGAGGTAATAAGGCATGATATGATGAATCCATTCCGTAATTGGCCTAAGTATTTATATTGTTATTGCAGAGACCGGAGCATTTAGTAATCCGAATGCCAAGGCAAAAGAGGGTTTTTACTTTTATGGCTGTTATTAAATCTACCTGACTTGCAAAATTATTATGAAATTGCATGCGAACCAATAATGAATCATTAAATAATTATAACTTTGTTATCGTTTGCTATTAAAATATAGGTTCATAAGAGTTATATGTACAAGTGAACAAATTATGAACATGAACTTCATTATTAAAATATGTCTGTAAGTCTTTGATAGTTCCTTAATTGTCTTGTTTTCAGTAAAATGTTTAATTACTTATGATTTATTATTTGCTATGTAGTAACTTATTATTGAATAATTATAACTCATTAAAATACTGAGTATATATATGTGATGATATTTTTAGCTCTTAATTTAAACCAAATTAATTTCCAAGGCTTTATCTTAATTTTGCCCAAAATAGGAAATTCTCTTATTTCGTGATCCAATTCCACTTTCGGTTTAATTAATCGCTTTGTAAAACTAATGCGCCATCATTACTACGTATCAAATGAAAGTGATACTTCATTTAATAATTTTGCCCTTGTCAAAGGTCATCATATGTATTCCTTTGGCGCATGGCCGGAAATCCTATGTTATATAAGGCGAGTGATCATTTGTTCGTCCCTTTTTTGTTCTTCTTTACTTCTGATTTATGCCACGCTGCGTCTGCTTGAAAATAAATTGCTTTCCCGAGATGGATATTAAAGAAATTAAATATACAACGTCTTGTCTATGTCTTCAAACCTGCATTCTGCTTCAACCAAAAATAATGTTACGTATTATTTAACCCACAGGATTAGAAAAATATTACATATTTAGTCGACAGGATTCGAATAATATTACATATATATCTGTTTTGAAAATTGACAAAATAGAAACATGGAAGGTATATAGACATCAAAGAAACACTTCAATATTATTATTTCAGAAACAAATTCTGACATATATATACAAATGATAACGGAGATTAAAAAAATAAATAATAATAGAATCTTATATTTTTGTAAAAGTTCTATATTCATAATTACTATACACGATAACATTGCTTTTTTTTAAGTTACAATATTTAGTATTAAATCGAAGACTCTACAAAAATAATTTCAATTTATTGTTTTATCGTAATTTTAGTGTAATTTGGCTTTTTTAATTACTGCAACTAACACGATTTTTTTATTATAAACTTTTATTCTTAATTAGGAAGCACATCCAATACTTATTTGAATAAAACTACTTGAAGCAGCATTTATAAAATCCATTTTTGAAGTTCTCTTTGAAAGAATTATGAAAATAAATTATAATATTTAAAGTTCTAATTTCTCAAATAAAGAGAGACCATACATACAAAAGAGATAATTTTCTGTACATGAAAAGTTTAATATTTTGGTCTCGTTTAATACCCCCCCCCCCTTTTTTTTTAATACAGTACTCTTTCGCGTGTGCCTATGCTAACTCACATTCTTTCATGCATTTTTGCTGTGTTACAACTTTCTTCCAAATGCATTCTAATAAAAAATGATTTATTTTTCCTTTTAGTAAATGCTACTCTATAACATTGATTTTTTTTCTCATGCCTGGTAAATTGTAAGACATGAGCTGAAAGAGACGTGTATAACACTTTTTAGTATTCAAAAGTTAAACTATTTGCTTTTTAAAAACTTCGAAAGGCTTTTTTCATCCATTCACTTTTTCTTAACTTTTTTTGCAGGGGACATTCTTACAAAAAATATCTTTTATTTTAATGGAATTTAAAATTATTTCGTTTTGGTAAGGTAACCGGATTCACAAATGAATTTTTGTAGTTAATAAAAATAAAGATGCAAACTTCTACCTCACTATGAAAGTATTTACATGAATTACTCGTTTCTAAGTATTTAATTAATGTTTCTTAGTTTTTAAAATTAATTATTCTTAAAAATTTAATTAAATTTGACAAAGTAAGAATCTTATAACTAATTTGCCAATACTTGAAAGAGCGTAAAAATCATTGGTCTGTCATCATTAATTTACAAAGTATAAACAAAAAGTTATAAGCATTTAAATGATGCTACAATTTTTAGAAAATTTTCTAAAAAAATCCAAATGCAGGTAATTAATTTTTACAAATCTGAAAGCTAACAAGTTACAAATAAAATTAATAAAATATGACAGCAGCTCGAGTAGATGAGTAATTGATTGAATAACATGTTCAAAACTTTCCAAAGTTTATATGTAACTAATATCATAGCAGTTAGAATTAAAATAAATATTTCGGATATTTAATTAATTTTATCGTTATTAGGGAAACGTTTCATTATAAAGGTTTTAAAACTTGTATTATTCATTGAAAATTCAAGTATTTTTTTTTGCCATATAAAAATGGCAATGGTCAATGAAATAATTGATATTATGACAATTAGGAAGATTCCTATTTGTTGTTGCAGTAATATATTCAAGGATTATTGGGACTTATGTATTGCTTTCATTAGAATTAAAAAATGAAATAAATCAATAGGCTTGTTTCATATATTTTGGGCTGATTAATGTATATACTTCCAAAAATAATTAAAAGAAATTGAAACTTAAAATTAAAGCATTTAAACGAAAAAAAGTGCACTAAATTTATTATGGTAATCTTGATAACATATTTATGATAAATATTTTAATTTCTTTAAAAGTGGGAATTCTAGCTGAAAATATATGCAAATAAGAAATACGTAGTAGAAAATATCAATATCTTGAGGTTAACATTTTAAAAACTATCCCCCAACCCCTTTTTAGATGGACTTTTCACAATAGGTTGTGCTTTTTTTAAATATAAATATAATTCTAAAAGTCAAGAATGTTGCTGATAAAATTTAAAATTAATTTTCGGTTAGTGATTTAATATGTCTGAAAAGCTACCATATATGTTTTAAAAAAACCTAACGAAACAACGATTACAATCTGTCACAAATTCTGAATACCTTTTCTTTCGTAATGATATTTTTAGAAAATTCCTTTTCATTTAGAGGGAATTAAAGCTTTTATGGAGTTTTATCGATATTTGCATTCTTATTTTTTTAGTAACTCAAGGAAATATATGCAGGACGATATTACTATGAATGGAAATTTTATTATGTTGGCATATTTTAATTATATAAAAATATAATAGTTTTAGGATTATAAAAATATAATAGATTATATAAAATATAAACAATTGATTCACGAGGATACTGATTACATTTAATCTTATTTAAATTGTTTAGATTTCACTTTATATCCATGGTTTCCATTCAATTGTGAGATATGAAACCATGTTATTTTAAATATCTGACATGTTCTCTATTTTTTATATGTATTATATTTAAATAAAGCCAGTCTCCAGACATCCTCACTCTATTAAAAAAAGAAATCTCTCCTTCTATCTTCAAATTTCGTGATATTGTAGCTTCATTCTTTTTTATTTCTCTTGTAAACTAAACAGGTATTAAAAGAATGTTTCGTCTTCAGTTTGCAACAATGATAAAAAATCATATAATCTGATATTTTTTAGAAAACAATGAAAACGAGTTGAATTTTTGGACAATAATAGTACTTAAAAAAAAAGGAAAATTGTACAAAAACAAATTAAAAATTGCTAATCTTCAGGAAAGTGTTGTGCTATTTTTAAATTGGTATCATTAAAAATTTCAAACAATGCTAAATTCATTTTTTGTAATAATTTTTTTCGGAAATTATTAGAGAAAAGCTCAAATTTGAACTATTTATTTAATTGAAATTCTAAATAGTAATTCAAAAAAAATTGCTCCAAAATACACTTTCCTGAAAAGATTGAATCAATGCAGAAGTGTTGATGTTTTGAAGTAGTTTGTAGTCACCTGAAAAGACCAATAATATATATTTTAATTATGACATGCTTTCGCTCTAGATTTTTTTCTTCAAATTTACTTATGGCAAAAAGGCTGCAGTTGTTTTTTTATTTACGCTTTTGATTTCCCAGTTCACTCAAGAGCATAGATACAGAAAAAAAGAATGTGCTTTGTATGAAAAAAATTAATATTTTGGTCCCATTTAATCCTTTAAAAAATGCAGTGTGCTCTTTTTTATGCACTTACTCTACCGCAAATTGTTATGAGAATTTTTAGCCTCTTTGTAACTTTTTGTTTCAAAAAAAAATCTTTCAGTAAATGCAACCACCTAATATTAATTTTTTTTCATGCAAAGGAAATTTACATTTACGAACTGATACAGATATGGTTCAAAATTTTCAATATACCAAAATTAAACTTTCTTTTTTTGAAAACTAATGGTGAAATAGAAAAAAACAGACAAAAAGATTTTTTTTCTTCAACAATTGTGGTTCCTTAAATGTCTTTTTAGAACATTATTTTCAAATAAATAATAATAATAATTACTTTAGCGGAATTTAAATTTATTTTGTATAAATAATAATTGATTTGTGACTGTATTTACATAGAGATTAATAGTTCTAGATAGAAAAATATACAACTCGGATGTAGTTACATATTTACCAATTAAGTGCATGATTAATATTCGTTGTTCTGTTTTCTATTTAAATCATATATTTCTATGGTGAATTAGAAATTTGACTCCAGTCAAGTTTATTATTAATTTGACAGCACTTACAATAAAAAAAACGCTTTTTTTAAAGGATATCTTGCATAATCGATGCATTAACTAATACTTATGCGTCTATGGAAGGTACTATTATATGCTTTTCAGTAATAATAGTAAAGAAAAAACTGAATATCATCACATATTGAAAGCTAGGTCAATAAGAAATAAAAACCTCAAAAATGACTAAAAAAATCTGCTGAAAAATAAGGTGAGCTCCTTAAACTGACTAATGGTCAAAAAATATGATTAATTAGCCTCCTTTGGCAATCAGCTGCTTCGCCAGGTGTTTATCAGTTAGATTTAATTAAATCCTTATTTCTACCTCCTGATAACTCATTCCTCATATCTCACTCGTATTCTGTCAAAAAATAGTTTTTAAGCAACAAATTGCCATAGACATTAATATAATAGTCTTATATATATTTTGTACATAAACTTTTTCATATAAATAAGTCGCATGATGTAATACTATTAGGACAAACGTAATTGTCTTGTTTGACTATACTAAATTTCGTGTATTGCAATTTCAATTTTTTTTTAATTTACCTTGTAAGTTAGGAAGATATTAAACATAATCTTTCTTTTTTAAATTTTAACACTGGAAGAAAATCCCTCGATCAAATGTTTGATGGAACAATAAAAACGGTTAGAATATTAGGGCAGCTATGTTATCAGTTGTTGAAAATTGCGTCATTAACAAAAACAATGTTTCAAATTTTGAAATGGTGTGAAATTTATTATTGTGCAGTTGCATTTTTGGAAGTTAGGCAGAAATACTCCCAAATTCAACTTAATTTGAATTATAATATAATTTTTTAAAAAAAATCGCTCCAAAATGTAAACCTTTATCCTTCAAAGTATATTTGAGCCAAATTTGGTAATTATAGGTCAAAAGGTCATCTGTAAAGACCAAAACGCACATATTGTTTGACAACGGATTCCAAAACCCTTCGGGCTTTTGCTCATGCGTTAGGATGGGTTTAATTCGCCAAAATATGGATGAGAGGAAAGATGAAAGAAGAGGATGTTTACATTTAGCAATAAAATAAACTCGGATTACTCGCAGACTGAATTAAAATAATACAGACAAAAACAACACGATATTAACATAGATGTGAAAAAAATTGAGCAAAAAAAGTATCTAACAGGGCGAAAATCAAGATCAAGGAATGACGAAGAATTTTGGAAATGCGCTCGTCCTTCCGCGTATCTCGTCTTAATGAGATAGAATCGTCGAAAAGTGGTAGCGTCAGAATGCTGAAAGGAACAGTACTCGCACATACATCTTTATTATTAATAGAAATATAATATATTGTTTTATAAATTATTAATACTTTATATTCTGTAAACCGAGTAAATAAATGAGTCTTAAATATTTCCATTTATTTGTGGAAGGCTGAATGGTATATCCAATATCAAAGAATGTGAGCTGTATTAGGGCGTTTATCAAAAATTGATATACTATTCACTGCAAGAAATAAATACAAAAAATCATGAGAATTATTTATTCATATAAACATCTGTAAAATGTAATTGCTTTCTAGCAAATATAATATTTTAAATAATCCCAGATGTATTTTAACCGCATGATTTCCCTTAAAATGAAAATATCTTAGATAATGTTTGTTTTATATAGGTTGTATTTATCTTATTTTTTTAGTAATTTCAAATTCGAAATAAATTGAAAATTCAAAATAAAGGAATTCAAAAAAAAAAAAAAGTTGCAAATAACGGCAAAAAAGTATTCACGGATGTTTTTTAAATTCAAATGCTCCCTGGTGATCAAAAGGAAAGGTTGACATATTTTCATCCAAAATAAAATAATTGAAAAAATGACTATTTATTGACTCAGAAATCAATTTAAATTTTCCACTGTAAATATCTTTATTTTCAGAAACTGAATTTTTAGTTAAACTACTGTGTACAAAAATTCACTTAAATGTTTTAATAATTGTTTGCATTCTAATAGAAACTAAAAATATTTTCTATTTTAGAATTGCAATAACTCAGCTGAATTGCATGCACCCACGACAAGCAGACTATTTAAACTTTTTTTCTGATTGTTTGATATACAGTATAAAATTAAACAAGATTATAAATGGAAAAATTATAGATTGAATTGTCGTTACGTTTAAATGCCAAAATAAAATATTTTATATAATGAAACAATATTAATCTTGATATATATATATATTGTTTCTAAAACATAAATATAAATATTTCATGTAACATAAAACATAAATATAAATATTTCAATTTCTTTGGAATAGTAGTTCCAATAGAAAATATATTATTCCAAGAAGTATTTAATCAAAAATGAAATATCTCTGTGTTTACTTTATAAAAAAAACATTCTTCTTATAGATCTACAGTAAACATATACTTTTCCTTGGTGTAAATATATCTCTTAAATATAAAATGCTGTGAATATTTCGCAAAATCTCTAAAAATACTTTTCTCTAAGCATTTTTCATGGGTCTCAGAAATGATAAAAAAAAAATGTGTCGAAACATACTACGAAAATCTTGGAATATTTTTTCTTTTGAAATAGCAATATTTTAATTTCTTTTTTACGTTTATTTTGGAAATAATTCTAATATTTATTTTACTGTTTGTATATTTCTATTTCACACTCAAAACAAGGTCGTAGATACGGAAAAAATGCATTTATCCTTTTATTATACGCAACTACTACTTATTTTTTTTTTCAGAAAAACTTCGTATTATTCGAAGGTTAAATAATTACCTTGAGACTGTCATGCCATCATTTTTATACTAATTACAAAATAACCCAATTTCTAACTGGTCATGGTAACTTTATTTGCACAAATTTAATTTGTTTCTGTCATCTTCCTGCGATTGTAATATTGGTGGGGAGGAAAATGTTGAACATGTGCTCCTTCTATGTTCCAAGTTTGTCAAAGAAAGACAGATCCTAAGACTGGCTCTTAAGCACATGAATTTAAATTGGCCTACAGAGTTTCACCAACTTATTTCCACTAGAAGTGCTTTTGAAAATTTCTGTAAATTTATTGTTGACATATGTAATCCTTCATAACTGTTAAATTTTTCTTTTTGTAATGTGTTACATACTTACTTCTGTAAGCCCCGTGTGATACTTTGTGGTGCACGGGAGATTTATAAATGTTCAATAAAAAAATAATAATAATTACCTTCATAAAAATGAATATTTATAACTAATAAATGAAGACAAAAAAAATCGGTGAAGTGTAAGATTATTTTATGAAGATAACAAAGATAGATTACTTATGTGGTTTCTATATCTTGAACAACAGACATGTAAAATTGAATTTATCTGAGAAAGTTTCAAACAATTATTGCTTAAATATCGTTGCGAATCTCTAATGCTGCTTCCCAGTACAGTTAATTCCATCGTAGGAAAAATAGTTTTACGGACAGCTGTATTCGATGCTGATCGGATGCTGGTGCAGTAACCTCTGACTTGAAAGCAAACTTGGCAAGCATTTGGCGACTTCGGTAAAAAATGGATGATGATAGATTCTTCAGAAATTTTGGCGATAGAAGGCGAATTGCGTTGACTTTTCAAGAAACTTCTGCGCCCTGCTCCGGTAGCTATAAAAGGCCAGCAGTCCAAGTCTATATCAGTCGTATAAACGAGTGTGTATAGAGTTGTATAGTCAGAATCAGTCAGTTGGATCAGTCCAGCGAAGAGAGCTTCGAATGGAATTCAAGCCATGAGTGGAGTGAGGATTGCGCCGTGTCCCTAGTTTTGGAGGCAAGTATTGAAGCAGCATCGAGTCGTGTTTTGAGTAGCCTGTAGTATAGTAGTGAGTGGACAGTTGAGTGCGCTAAAGAGAGATTCCAGTGGAAAATAGCAAGCGTTTGGAGAGACCATAGTAAATAGATATGTGAATTTTCATTACCTGCTAAGTTCTGTCATCAAAGCAATATTATGGAAAAAAGGTTTAATTTGTTTTAACTATTTTATTCCAAAGCTGAAATTTTCACTTCATATTCAGAACATGTAAAAATCCAGTTTGAAAGAAAAAAAGACATAATTTTATTCATACAAGACAGCCTGCGCCTATTCTTTTACATTACTAGTATCATCGAATGTTACAGCAATAAATCCCATAATAAGAGACTAATTGTTTCAGATGTAGCATGAAATGGACTTCCAATTTGATATTTGCTGCATAACAAAAAGAGTTCATTTTGAATGCATTATTTTAAACTCTGAATTTTCTCGTATTTGCCTCTTTCTGTTGTTGTTCAACAGAAATAAATGTTTTAAATGTCATACTTCTTTTTGAATGGCTCTGTATATACAGAAAGAAATTTCTTAACATTATTTTTTTTCATTTTTAGACCCTTTTTCTTCATAGTAAATCGATAATGGTTGCTCTGTATATAGCATGTTAGATAAAAGTATTTTAAAAAAATCTGAATATATGTTTAAAAATATTTTTTTATAATTCTCATAATATTCGTAGGCACTATTTAAGTGCCACAAAAATTTGCCATAATCATAGTATATATATCCCTTTCTTTGGAGTTTCTTACTTTTTTTTATCTTGTTTTTCATATGCACATAGAAAAAAAAAACTGCATTTTTTTTAAAATCATATTTACGCTTCTAATTTTTCAGTTAATATGTGCCTGCAGATGCAGAAAAAAAATTTCAACCTCGCAAGAAATGTTTAATATTTTAGCTGTGCATATATTTTTTATGCAACTTACTCTTTCCCATGTACCTAGGATTCCGCAAAATCTTTCAAGAACTGGAAAAAAATGCTTCTTTTTTCGAGAAAACGCAACCTCCAGGATTAATTAATTAATTAAAATTTTCCTTATGCAGAGTAAATTATACGTTATGAGCTGAGAAAAGTGGATAAAACGACTTAGTACCCTAGGGTTAAGCTATTTGCATTTTAAAACTACTAATCGCAACCGGTAAAAAAAAGAACTGAAAGGCTTTTTCATCTTTTCGTAATTTTAATTCTTTTTCGCTTTTCCTCAGTAGAATATAAACACATGGAGATGTTTTTTACTTTACCGTTGTTTGAAACTATTTCTAGCAGATAGTAGTTGTTTACAACTAATTTATGCATTACCTTTACAAATGCATAATTATTTGTTCAATTTAATTGCACGAATATATGCATAATATGTATATTTATCGAATATATTTACTGATTTTGCATTATAGCTTTACGAAAAGCATTTTAATAAATGTGTTAATAACAATTTTCGATAAAACATTTGCGAATTTTAATTATATTATGAAGGACAAATATTTTAAGATGTACCATTACTGTTCTTTATAGCAATAATCTTCCAAGAATTTTTCTTTCAAAATTCATATCTAATTGGGTTGCAATATACGTATTTCCCAAATACAATTGCTAAAATTTCAAGAAAATGCTGCTTTATTCAGCATGTCGGATTCGAATTCTATAAATCTTGCGTCGTTTTGATTATTACAAATATTATTATTGAAAATCTTATCAATATTTGTATTATTAAATAAACACAAGAATATTCGATTTGATTCCAGAAGAAAATATTTATAGAACGATTTATGAATAGAACAAACAGTCAAAATGTTGCATTGAAGTATTATTACAGCAATGAATGACTATCGTTTTCACAATTCGAAAATCTATTTTTTTAAATAATTGATTCCGATGTACTTTTGCGATAATGAAATCTTTGTCCAAACAATTGCAGATATTTATTTTATTTTAATTTGTTCAACTTTTAAGCAAAATAACAACAGCATCAACAATATATTTTTCTATCCATTTATTACTTTCACTAAGATATTAAAGTTTTCATAAAACGTCTAGTATGCTGGTATATATGTAGCTGTATTATGAAATTTCATTTTGTTAAACTTGCATTAAACTAAAAACTTATGTAACACCTTTACCCATGGTTGTCATAAAGAAATAGGGAAACTAATAGATTGGAAAATAAACTATTAATGAGTTATAATTGCACTTTATCAATTTTAGAGCTAACAATATGCCCATCTAAGGTCATGTTTCTAATAATTAACACAAAAATAGTTGCCACTCAATTAATTATTGGGATATTTTATCCCTTATTAGTTCCACCACTGAGATCAGTTAATCTAAAATTCGTTTCATTTCAAAGCTATAATAATGTTTGGGTGATGATGGTATTAAACGCACTAGAACTCGATGCAGTTAAATCTTAAAATTGTGAAAGTTTACATTGTGCTATTTTTATTCGAGCAAGATACCTTGTATTGGCCGCCATTTATTCATTTTTAGCTAGCAACCTCTTTCAAAAATGGCACTTGCTGCCCAGATAACCAGATCCTGATTAATTGGAAGCAAGAATTGGTTTTCTATTACAGTCTGTATGTTGTTGCAGTTTCCATTCGTTTAGAACTATTTCTGATCTACAGAGTGTTATTTCACATTGTTTTAAACTAATAACGGACTTGGAATACAGACTCCAAATCTAAAGTAACTACATTAAATTTGTATACACTTGATACCTAACATAAAAAAAATGGATGCAGCATCATAACAAAGTAATGATGCTGCATCCTTTTTAAAAAGACCGTCTTGCATTAATGGTAAGTGTACATAAATAAAAAAGTAAAAATGAACTGTACGTCATTAATTTCTTGTTTTGCCATATATTTGAAAGATAACAACAATCAATCTTTTGAAGATTTTGATTTCCAAAAAAATGATTTCAGTTATTGATATCAACTGAAATAGGTTTCGCTTAATAAAGTTTATAAAGCCGTGGCTTTAGATTAATATGCATGTCGCCTAAGGAAGCTTTTCACTTAAACGTTTGTATTGAAGTGATTGAAAAAAACAAGAAGCGCAGACGATTATTCTTTCCCATATCTATTATAGAAACTTTGCCATGGAATATAATTCAAATGTTTTGATTTTAAATAAATTCTGAAGCCATAAAATTCTGATAACACTAAAATCAATACCATGAAAGGCAAACCAACGTGTTCAAACAATACTGAGATATGAAGATATTGACCCTTTTTTTACGCATAATTCGAAATATTTCTAAATGATTTTTTTTTTTTTTTGTAAAATAAGTTAAGAAATAGTATGACTTATTTTGGAAAATGATAAGGAAAGGCTTTTATAAATACATGTTTATACGATGAATGTAAATTTATCTTTTAATCTATATTGATTTATATACATTAAAGGATAATTAAAGGAAATTGAAAGCCTGAAATAGATAATGATATTGCAAAAATTATTTTATTTACTATAATAATCGCTTAAAATGTATTCAAATATAAAAATCAAAATTCCCTTTTTTTAAAACACGTTGGTTCAAATGTGTACCAATTCAAAATATATTGTAATATGAAATATTAATTGAAAATCATATATTTTCTCCTCCAATTAATAAAAAAATAGTGTTCTCACAGTGAACAGCGGGTAACATTGTAAATAAATTTCTGAAGATCTAAAATGAATGTTCAACATAAATTCTAAAAGAAATTTCTACGGAATATTTTTAATTCTACCATAAATGATTAAAAACTCCACCGAAGAAGTCACTTAGATCCGTCATATATTTTTCATATGAAGAATCATTTTTCTCTTTTTCCAAGTCTATAAAGAGAGAAAAACATTTTTTTTTCTTTTATTAATATTTACATTTCTTTCTGTTAAGTTAACTCAAGAGGATACAGGAAAAAAAAGTTACTTTGCATAAAAGTTTTAATATGTTGATTCCTTAATTTTTTTTTTATACATACAGGGTACTTTTTCGTGTGTGTCTACGTTACCTCAGATTCTTTCAAGAATTTTTACCGTCTTGGAACCTCCAGTCAAAAAACATTCCGACGAAAAACTTTTTCTTTTCGTAAATGCAACTATCTAATATTGTTTTTTACCCTATGCTCCATGCACAGTAAATTGCAGGTTATTAGCTTAGAGAGATACGGATAAAGTTTCTTAAGATTCGAAAGTTAAACTATTTGCTTCTTGAAAACTACTAATCACAACGGAGAAAAAAAAAGACTAAAAGGTTTTTTTCCTAATTTTTTAAAATCTTTTTTTAGCGACATACCCGTAAAAAATATCTTTCACTTACGAAAGATTTAAGATTATTTCGTGCAGATAATAAAAGCTGACTTAGGGATAAAGTTATGCAACTACAACAGAAAAAGAGCAAATTCAATTTTTTTTACTAGAAAAGCAACCTCCATAATTGCTTCTTCCAAAATTAAGTGCATAATTATTATTTTTATAAACTGTCCTTAAAACATAAATTATATTCTAACAATAGAGTTTATTTTATCATTAATTTGACAGCACTATAAAAAAAGCCATCTAAAATATTTTGTTGTATAAGCGTAGTTATTGTGACACCACCTTATTTATGTAATTATTTTAAAGATTCTACCATGCGAGAATCTACATATGTCATACATTTTTCTATTGAGTGATGTCAAAAATAGAAAAAATAAATAAAATGATGCTAAAAAAGAATCTAGAGTTGATACTTTTGACTATTTTCAGTAAAAAATGGATATAGCAACATCTCGAACCGTCCATGGTTGATTTTTCAACAAATATGGATATTGTGATCATTATGTTGGAGGTACCAAAACGAACAATAGTTATTTGCTCGTCTGAAATATTGATGAATTTGACGATGTCGGTTAATTACTGCAGATTTGAAAAGCACCCGTTTCACTAAATTAAAATTGTTTTTGTGGTTGATGATAATTTTTGATTGCCATTAACTAGATAAAAGTTTTATTACCAATTATATCATTGAGAACATTTAAGAAAAATGTTTTGCAAATGGGAAATGAACACTTTACTAGAAAAGAACCCCCCCCCGGGGGCACCTCGAATTGAGGATGAGATGCTTCCGGCATGGTGGTTGGATCTCGCCACCTTAGAGGATACACTAAAAGGTGGTGTATCTGACTCCTCCCATCGATGATGGGACGTACTTCCTTCGGGCAGGGTTGTACCGTAGTCGGTGATGGCCCGTAGGACTCAACCACAGTTCCCGCCAATGTTGCTGTTGCGGTGGTCCGGTCATTCAGTTTTTATGGTTTAAATCCGTGTCTTCGTGGTGGGTCGGAGAGTTAGATGGCTGACTTACTAGAAATGAAGCTCTATTTTCGATCACTTAATGGAATTACTAATCCTTATTAATTTTAAAGAATGTTTCTGTATCTTATATATTTTTGTTTCATATTTCATAATGTTCAGCTATATCTGGTCTTATAAATGCGTATTTCCCTCCAAAACTGGGGATAGAATAATTATTAATTGTTCGAAATTGAAACCATTGAGACAATTTGTATAATATAATCTTTGAAATAGAATATATTATTTTTTGAAAAATGAAGCAAGGCTTGTATACCGTGATATCAGGGAATGGACTTTAAATATGTTTTGAGACAATAAGCAAAGTTTCTTTCATTATTATAAATATATACTGAACAAAAACCATAATATGTTGTCCCAGTTACCCCAGAAAATTGTAATTGAGGACATGCCGGGTTAATTATGAATATAGCTGTCATTAATATTGGTTTATTAGTAAATAAATTTTGAAATATACATTATTAGATAACCCCTCCAGAATGTAATTATGCATTCATGTAAATTAAAACTTACTTTCTCTTACCTAAGAATATTTTAATTTGAAGAAAATTCTGCGAATTATCAGAAAAACTTCTGCAAAATTCATTCCAGAATTATCTTAACTGTCCATATATACACGATAGATCTTTTAATAATATATATTACCTTAATAAAAATTTTAACATTAGGTTTACCAGGTATTGGCATATACCTATTTCTTCCAAAGGGATCATCTTGATCCCTTTCGGTATTTAATTAGAAAAATATAAATTGGCCTATTTATTAAAGGTAAAGTAGAAGAAGCTTTTATATTTTAAGAAGTATATTTATTGAAGTGCGGTGTGATGAGAAGGCAGTTTCTCTGTGTTTATTTACTTAAAAAAAAAACGTCGCACGTCTTTTTATAAACAACCTATAATAGCTTCTATTTGACTGACTTTCTCTTCTTGCTTCTTAAATACACACATTTCACTAACACATACTTATTTCTATATTTATACCTATATCTATGTGCGACCCTATCAAGCCATTACATATTTAAATATAAATGTATGTATTCTCAACAATATTAATTCGAATGGTCAAAATGAACCCTTCAGTAAAAGTAGTATACGATATACATTCGTCCGAAATTGAAAAAAGAAAAGCATAAGATTTGCGATTACATGCCTTATAAATGTAAATAAAAATTAAAATATTCTCACAAAATATGGAAATAATTTTCTTGAATGAAATTAATGAAAAGTTTTCTCAGAGGGGTCGAAATGATCCCTTGGTAATACGTGTGTTTAGTTTTCTTAATTTTTTAATTAAAAAATTTTTACAAAAGCATGATTTTTTTTAAAGTTAAAAATTACACTTTGAGCTATTTGTGTGACATACATTTAGAGAGTGTACAAAAATATAAAAATTATAATTTAAGTAACGATATGAAATAAAATAAGTAGGTACTATTTTATTACGTAAATATCGACAAAACCTATTTGTTGAAATATAAATATAAATGCTACATAATTCAGTTTTTTTATTAAAAATGCTGAATATTTTTTGCATTTATTATTAAATAAAATATTTAAATAATAATTGTTTTTTATATTATACTTTAAATTCAGGATATTTTCTAACAAAATATGTAATAAAAAGTACAGAAATTTCTGTAATTGAGGAAAAAAAATTAGATCTTAGCTGTTTTTTCATAGAAAACAGAAGATAATATTTTTATATATGATATATTATATGATATAATTCTTTAAAAGTCTGAACAGCGGGAAAACTATTAATTAAATCCAAGTCTATAAAAAATTTATATCAGTTTTATTGAAATATTTTTTCTTTCTTAAATCATTAGAATAAATGGTTAGGAAAATCACATTAGAATCCATTATGATCTGGCATGACGTCAGAATACTTTATGGGGAGGTGGAATACATTTTTAATAGGAAAAAATCACGGTATTTACATTGTTTTATGCTTTTTTAATTTTCAATTAATATAACAGCGTAAATAGAGAAAAAACAATTCCTGTTGCAAAAAAAAAAAATTAATATTTTGATCCTGTTTAACGGGTTTTATTTTTAATTTTTTCTTTTGTAATTTTGGTAATGAAGTACACTTTTTGCACTTGCCTGCATTATTGCAAGATTTTTTATTTTATTTTTTTTTTAAACTTATACCTTTTACGACCTTGCACCAAAATGAATTCTTTAAACAAATGTCCTTTCTTTCGGGAACTGAAACTACCTAGCATTGTTTCTCCTTTCCTCATGTTCAGCAAAATCCACTTTATTAGCTAAGAGAGAGCATGATTAAACTTTTTAGTATACGATTACTAAACTCTTTACTTCTTAAAAACTATTAATCATAATCGTAATCGACATTTTTTTCCAAGCAATTTAAATTTTTTAAAACTTTGCCCAACAGCATATACACACACATAATTTCAATTTCAGTGCAATTTAATGTTTTTCAGACAGAAAAATAATGTTTTTCAGACAGCGCAGAATTAAAAACAAGCGTATATTGTGGTGAACGCTTATAAGCCAGTTAACAGCTACGCCACCAGAGCAATTGCTTTTGTATCGTGGTCATGTTATTGGGCTGAGAACAACAAGGTCTCAGTTCTATCCTCGCTCATCCCAATCCGTTACATTGGTGACTTCGGATGATGAACCCTCAACTTTCGTACTGTTGTTGTGGCGCCATCTACCCGCAACCAAAGTCGTCCGACTCACTTGACGCAGCAACAACAACCACTCACCCACACACGCTCGCCATAAAGCTTAGCGCTACTCAACTGTGTACAGGCGCATTCGACTCAACAGCTAATACATCACCACTCAACAGCTATATCGTTCGTCTCACCTCCGACTCACCGGAGGGAGAGTCTGTGGTGAAAGCTTATAAGCCAGTTAACAGCTACGCTACCCGAGCAATTGCTTTTGTATCATGGTCATGTTACTGGGCTGCGAACCACAAGGTCCCAGATTCTATCCTAGCTCATCGCAATCTGCTACAATATAACTAAAACATCAATTATGCAAGCTCACATTTATAAGACCTATATTCCTAATAGCCTGGTTTTCAATTAATTGCATAATTAGTATTTCCAGAATATATTTTTAGAGTATACATTGGTATGTTAATCACTCATCTAATTGTACTTTAATAATGCTAGCATAGAAGGAAAAAAAAAAAATTGCACTGCATAATTTCTTCAATTTATAAACAGTTATGTGTTTATGAAAGTGTTATTTTTTATTACTATGTATTAATTTAGTGTACAGAGAAGTGAATATAAGTAACAGTTGCGTATATAATGATTAACAATGAAAACAGCAATGTGATTTTATAATATGTCTAGAAAATTTGGATGGATAAATTTGAATATTTTATTTTAAAAACTAGGTTCACTATCTATATACGCTTATCGAAATTGTATCATAAAATTATTAATATATTCACTTACAGTTTCATAATCGTATATGTAAATGTAGAATATATCTGTGAGATGTTTATAGTTATATTTATAATGAAATAAATTTTGTTAATCAAGTCTTTATTGAATGGTTTCGTGAGACCCGGTATCAATTTCAAAAACTATTTCGCATAAAATGTTAATATTTTTATTGAATTTAAGGAAATGTTTTTTAGTATCTTAAACTGTTTTTTTATTATTTCATACTACAAATTTTGTTTATCAAAAGTTTACATACCTAGTTCACACTATAAAAATTATGAAAACCAATGGAATTAATTATTTATTAAAAATTTATCATGGTGATTATAATATTTCAATAATTTCAGAACTTCCTTTAATTAAATAATTTTATAAAACTTCCTCGTTCTTAAATTTTTTTTAAGAAAAAAATATTTTAGAACAATTTCTTTGTGTCATGCACATTAGATTTATTTTGTTTATGTTTTATTTCTAATGTTAAAGAAAATTTTATATTAAAGTAAATTATTATAAATATAACCATACCCAGATAGCACATCCTCTTTTATAATATTGTTCGATATTATATTCTTTAATATTCAACAATATTATACAATATTGAGAATATTATAAAATATTACGATTATTGTTTAATATTGTAACAAGCCTGTAAAGTTTCTTCCCTCCATGGTTAATTGAATCACTGGACCGTTGTACGATCAGCCCTGTTGGTGCTGATCAGGTGTCGCGTCAGTGATCTCAGAGCTTGGCGATAAAATTTGATGACTTTGGCGACAAAATAGATATTACTGGAAACTTTAAGAATTTTAGTGATCCATCCAATAGGAACCAACATACGCCTGATTGGACTCGAACCTTCTCGGCCCACCTGCCAAGAACCATAAAAGGCTGGCAGTAACAATGAATCGGAGTTGTAGTCGAAGACAAGTAATGAGTCGTCGGGAGGAAAACGAAGCGACGGAGGAGAGCTCAAGCGAGTGCTGAACTGAGCTGTGTGCCGAGTTCTTGTGTTTATTGTGGAAGCAGCATCGAGTCCTGTGAGGAGTAGCAGTCGTGTAGTAGTGAGTCGGGAATTGGAGGCAGCTAAAGAGAGGAGACGGTGGATAATTTCAGCTGTTTGGAGAGACCGTAGAGCGAAGCTCCCCTCTCCTGCTGAATTCTGTCTGGTCGCTTTGTAGGCTGTGGTCGATTACAATTTGTGGGTTACTGTCTGCTGTAGTGTGCTACTGTGTGCTGTTCTGCGTATTTGTTGTCTGTGTATTCGTCGTCGTGCTAGTGTTTTTATTTAAATAATCGTCGTCGTCATTCGTTATTATGGTCTGCTGATTGTTTTCACACCATACATCCACTACAATCGAACCCGGTGAATTTACGAACTTAGTAGTAGGGGAATCTGAAGTAATCCGTAACAATATCATACAATATTAAACTACATATATGTGCATCTAGGGTACAGCATTTCATTTATTGTAGTTATCTCAATAAATGACATTCAAAGATAAATATGAATATTTCGATTTTTGTCAATTGGCATTTTCATTTCTTGAATTCCATGAAGAAATATGTAATCGCCAAATCTTAAATGTATTTTCTTAAATTGAAAATTCCCATCTTAGTTGGCACTCTTTTTCATAGTAAATTAAAGGAATCATTACTCAGTGTAAATAAATCTCTAAAAATCTAGAATATCGTGAATATTTAACAAAAATTCTTTGAAAAAAGTTCTTTTTTTTTCTGAGTATTTTTCTCGGATCTCAGAAAGCCAGTGCAAACGATTAAAAAAAAGCTACTGAAGTAGCGAATAGAATCCGTCATAATCTGAAGATTTTTTCTTCTTTCAAAATCGAATTTTTTTTACTTCTTTTTTAAGTTTACTTAGAGAAAACTACTTTTCTTATTTTGTATTTGCTTTCCTTATTTTTCAGGTATTGCTTGAGCGTATACCGAGGAAAGCAAAAAAGAATTTACTGCGCTTGAAAATTTAAATATTTTGGGCCTGTTTAATGCATTTTTTTTTTTAACTTAGTGAATTCTTTTGCTGATCCGACGTTACCGCAAAGTCTTTCATGAATTTTTACAGTTTTACAACTTACAGTTAAAAACCATCTCGGCAAAAAGAAAAGTCTTCATCTGAAGAAAATACTACATAATATTAATTTATTGCATTTTTTTAAAGTTGACTAAGCTATTCTAGCTTAGCTATGAGAGAAGTGGTAAAATTTCTTATTATTCCTATTAATGTGTTATTTTTTTGTTAAAAACTGTTATTTAGACCCGGGGAAAAAACACTTTAAAGGCTAATTTTTTTTTATTCGCATTTCAATTTTTAAGTTTTGGACGACATTATATATATATACACAAAAATAACTCTTCGCTTTAATGGTATATAAAATTATTTCCTGCAGATAATAAAAGCTGTCCAACGGCCATTTCTCTTGCATATCTAAGATCAATGGCTAAAACTCTTAAAATAAATATATGGCTTTTCTAATTGCTTTTTTTTTTCAATTACTTTATTACTAAATTTTTTATTGCAATCATATATTTTCTTAGTTTTCTAAATTATCGCATATGTAGTCTAGAGAAAGTATACTAATCTAAAAAAAAACCAAACTAAAGATTTTGACGAATTTTTAAGGTTTAGATCTCCCTGAACTCAAACTCTCATTTTTGAAAAAAGTCCATCTGTCTGCCTCTGACAAAGGTAACTTAAAAACGTTTTGAGCTAGACGGTTGAAATTTTGTAATGGGCTTTGCTCCAAATTTGCAGACATCTATCAAATTTTAAGAAAAATATTTTTGCCGGCTGCCTAGCATAGGGTTAGCGCGTCTGCCTCGTGAGCTGGGCATCCCGGGTTCGAGTCCTGGTTCAGACATGGTTGTTCCCTACTCTGTGCTCTATCTGTGAGGTGCGTGAATGAGCCTCCCCCTTCCCCGTAAAAAGGGGTTGTGTAAGCAAATGTGTGTGTCATCTTCATATCAGCTAGACATCAGACTCGGATGCTTGAGCACTAGACGTTTATCCTCTGGTGCTCAAAGGCTTTGCCCTTATAAGCTACTGCACACTTGGCTAAATCGCTGACCGTTCGTCATCGTGCTTATGAAGTGCCATAAGTAACAACAACAACAAAACTTGTTTAGAAAAATACATTTATTCTGGCAGTTTGGATATAAATTAATACGATACGAAAAAGACGAAAAGAAATGAATAGAGCTAGATAGATAAGATTCGGTACAGATATTTAATATCTGCCGTGTAGACACGTCAAACTTTGAACCAAATCCAACTACGAGTTGACTGTCTGTCTGTGTATACCATTAGAAAAAAGTGAAAGCGATCATTCAAAAACGCAATGACTTAAATACATCAAACTTGTTACTAGAGCAATCATCTATCAAATTTTTGTTTCCCTTGGTTGAAGAATATACAAATTTGATTTCTGCATACTATTGGCGCATTCTCGGAATTAATCGCCAAACAACTTGCCAAGAATGACCTGATAGATTCCGTAGAAATGCCTAATTCATTTTCCTAAAAGTGCCAAAAGTTAATATTTCGTAACTTTTGTACGCTAGTGCAATTTACAACTAATTCATTAAAAAAAATGGTAAGAATAACCTTTAAGCTATTAAGAAAATATTGCTAACATTATTTCTAATAAATAAACTTACTCAAGTACATGACTTTTTAAAGAAAAATTAACAATCTTGGAACTATGGAGGAATATGATATAATTTAATATTATTGCTAATTTTCAATTTATCTTATTAATCTACATAATATTTTTATGATTCCAAGAATAAAGAAAAAAAAATAAAAATTAGAAATAAGAGTGATATTAAAAGCACTATTCAAGGAAAATTCAATTTCTTTCGAGTTAATATATTTTTGATAATTCCTAGTTCTCTTAAGAAATTGTTTTATTAAAAGATTGACTTTCTTAAAAATGAAAACAAATTTTTACGATGAAAATATTACTTGAAACATATATAATGAAACATCTCCCTTATCTATATTTATTCAACGGAAATAGATTGAAATTTAGAAACAAGTTATTGTACTTAAAAAAAATACCAAGTACTTTACCTTTTAATTCAATTTTAGTACAACATATTGGAAAATAAATTACAATTTTTCAATTTCTTTCAAAATGTTAATTTAAGTTGAAAATATTTTCCCAGAAAAGTAAAGTTATCAAAAAATATATATCTTGTCCGATTTCGAAAAAAAAATAGCTGTTTTTTCTATATTTTCACAGTAAATGAAGTATAACATTTCAATATAAAGATAAATAAGTAAAAATCTAGAATACCAAGAAAATTCAACAAAATTTCTAAATACACTTTATATCCAAATATTTTTTTTCCTTCTCAAAAAGTTGAATGTAAATTATTTAGAAAGCCATATAAGAAGCCACATAGTTGATTCGCCATAAACCCAATATATTTATTTTTATTTTTTAATATCATTTTTTTATCTTCATTTCTTGACGAAGGAGGAATTACAGTGTTGATTTTCTACTATCCATATTTGCGCTTCTTAATTTTCAATTAACGTAAAAGCACAAATGAAGAAAAAAAACAATTTACTTTTCATGAAAGTTTTAGTGTTTTTGCTACGTATTTTTTTTACTGCCGCAGTTTTTCACAAGCGCCTACCTTATCCTAAGTTCTTTCAAGGATTTTGGACCATCTTACAACGTTCTGTAAAAAAAAAGTTTTTCCTTTCAGAATACCCAACTACTAATACTATTTTATTCTTTATTCATGTTGAGTAAATTGCATTTTATTTGCTGAGAGAGGCGGATAAACCTTCCTGGAATTCGATAGGAAATTATTTGCTTCCTAAAAATTAAGAATTGCAACCGAAATTTAAAGATCTAAAATAATTTTCTTTATTTCCTATACAATTATAAGCTTTTTAGACATTTTTTTAATGTTATATACATAAAAAATATTTATAATTTGGATAGAATTTAAAACTATCTTGTGCTCATATTAAAAATTGATAAATGTAATTAATTCCAGCATTTACATGAGTAGAAATGCGATATCTATTTTATATTAAAAGGGCATTCATGCTATTAGCATGTTTTTTTTTTAATTTAGCATCTTTTATAAGCTATAAAATACAAATTAATATTTTAACTATTGAATTAATTTTGTTATTAATCTGACTATTAGGGAAAGTGGCTGTATCTACACTCCTTGATGGTTAGAAAAAGGGGTTGTATCTAGACTCCTATGATGGTTAGAAAAAGGGGTTGTATCTACACTCCTTGATGGTTAGAAAAAGGGGTTGTATCTAGACTCCTATGATGGTTAGAAAAAGGGGGTTGTATCTACTCTCCTATGATGGTTAGAAAAAGTGGTTGTATCTACTCTCCTAGGATGGTTAGAAAAAGTGGTTGTATCTACACTCCTAGGATGGTTAGAAAAAGGGGTTGTATCTACACTCATTGATGGTTAGAAAAAGGGGTTGTATCTACACTCCTAGGATGGTTAGAAAAAGGGGTTGTATCTACACTCCTATGATGGTTAGAAAAAGGGGTTGTATCTACACTCCTATGATGGTTAGAAAAAGGGGTTGTATCTACACTCCTATGATGGTTAGAAAAAGGGGTTGTATCTACACTCCTAGGATGGTTAGAAAAAGGGGTTGTATCTACACTCCTAGGATGGTTAGAAAAAGTGGTTGTATCTACTCTATGATGGTTAGAAAAAGGGGTTGTATCTTCTCTCCTAGGATGGTTAGAAAAAGGGGTTGTATCTACACTCCTATGATGGTTAGAAAAAGGGGTTGTATCTACTCTCCTATGATGGTTAGAAAAAGGGGTTGTATCTACTCTCCTTTTGATGGTTAGAAAAAGGGGTTGTATCTACACTCATTGATGGTTAGAAAAAGGGGTTGTATCTACACTCATTGATGGTTAGAAAAAGGGGTTGTATCTACTCTCCTATGATGGTTAGAAAAAGGGGTTGTATCTACACTCATTGATGGTTAGAAAAAGGTGTTGTATCTACTCTCCTATGATGGTTAGAAAAAGGGGTTGTATCTACACTCATTGATGGTTAGAAAAAGGGGTTGTATCTACTCTCCTATGATGGTTAGAAAAAGGGGTTGTATCTACTCTCCTATGATGGTTAGAAAAAGGGGTTGTATCTACTCTCCTATGATGGTTAGAAAAAGGGGTTGTATCTACTCTATGATGGTTAGAAAAAGGGGTTGTATCTACACTCCTAGGATGGTTAGAAAAAGGGGTTGTATCTACACTCCTAGGATGGTTAGAAAAAGGGGTTGTATCTACACTCTTATGATGTTTGCAAGCAATATTTATAAATAGTTATTTATATAAGTAAGGTATATTTTTCTTTTCATCTATATTTTACTATGTAGCTATATAAATATTGAAGATTCTAGATTCTTGCATATGTGATAATGAACAAGTAAAATCATAATGTCATCAAAGACATGTCATCATATCTTAAAACATTGAGTTGATAACAAGCAAACTGTTTTTAAATAACATGCACGATTTATTCAAAAATGTGGAAATAACTCATTATATTTGTTTAATTAATTATGAATATTATTCATATAGAGTTCTTCATTTGTAAAAACATGTCTTCAAAACCAAGCTTCATTCATTAGGATGATTTTTTTTATTTATTTATTACAAATTACTAATTCTGTTTTTTTCTCAGAAAATATTTAGATACGAATTACGTGCTGAATACATATGAATATTCTTCAATCTTTCCTATATATGAACTGGTCATTTAAATAAAAAAAACATCTTAAATGCACTTGGTTTAATATGTTATATGAAATAATCTGCTATATTACAGTACTCATTTTGAAGTTTATCTAACATTATTTATATTTTTGAATTTACACTCAATTTTACAATGGTGAAATCGAGTCCGGGATGGCGCTGTGTGACATTATCTGCAAGAGAGCAGACAGAAAAAGGTTCTAATAGTTAGATATAAAAAAATGTTGTTTTTCTTTCAGTGTGTGCAAAATCGCGTTTTTTTCAGGAGACACCTATATAGAAAAACTTAAAAAGCAAAAAATATTAAATATAAATTCATTAGTAAACAAATAAATCCAAAAGCAGGACTCGAACCGAGGACCCGCAACACACGCGACATTCATTTTGGTCTGACCATTATATTGCACTGCCCACACTTCGGAGGGGACGTTGGATTAGAAAAATGGTTAGAAAACGTTAGAAACGTTAGACGTTGGATATAAAAAATGTTTTTCCCCTGGAAAATCGCAGTTTTACAGAAAAGACATCTAGATAAATTTGAAAAGCAAAACCTTATCTAAATATAAATTTGATCCACATCTTTAGAGTGGTTTCAAAATACATGAAATATATACCCCGCTGGTGTAGAGAGGGGATACAGGTGTCGTCCTCGTCATCTGACCGTGGTTCAAAATGACGAGGTCCGTCCCAAAATAGGCCTTCTGTTTAAAACGAGACGTTAATATAACTAACGATATATATCTATAAAAATTGCTCGTTTAAAATTATACGATGAATATTGCCATCTTTAGCAAACTGCGCCATCTTTCGGATTAATATATAATTTCACAAATGAAAAGGAAAAAAAAACAATTTTACTATTATTGATTTTACCCTTATTTGGTTAAATTTATTTCAGTGTTTTTTAAATTGCCTTGAAGTTTCGCATTCTGTATATTTCTTGTTTTATCAAAAAAAAAAGAAAAAAAAAAAAAACGTTTAGTGGTTTTTCAATATAAAAGTTATCAAAATCATCAGCATTATCTAAAACTTTTTCTAGAAATAAATATGAATTTTGAAGAATTCTGATAATTTCTATTGACTACAACAATTTCAACAATTCCTAGAATTTCTCACGAAAAAATAATTTAAAAAAAAAAAGATCGATTTCGCTGAAAATATAGTAAAATATCTATCCACTTGTAACATGTTTAATAGATTTGTCTAGTTTATATACTTACTAGCCGCCTTTGGCGACCAGCCGGTTCGCCAATCTTAATGTTCGTTAAAATTTTAATAATTAAATATTTTAAGCAATTCCAACTTTAATAGATTCTTCAGGGAAATATTTTAAAACTTCAAATATTGATAGTCATATAATTCATTCATAATATTATAAAGGCCTTCAGTCATAACGTAATATGTATCTCTCTCATTTTCTGTTAGCATCCGTAGAATTTAGGCTTTAAATTAAAGTGGAAAGAATTTATCTTCAATTAATATAATAATATTTTTTACTGAAACAAAGCATTTTTTTATAATCTGATTATTGAAAATAGTCACTCAGCGTTTAAACTTTATGGGCACTAAAGAATATCTTTTTTAATTTATGTAATATCTCAAGAGTTGGTCAACAAAATTTTCTTAGATTCATTATGAGCAGATCGATTAATTAACAATGTTTAAATTTAAATGCATCAAACGCTAAGAAAATAAAACGAATCGTTTAAAATAAACGGTTGAAAACAGGTTTTAAAAAAACTACTTAAAAAACGATGTACTTCAAACTATAAGCATATACAAAAAATATATAATTAACATAAATGCAATTTACTTACAAAAGCATGCAACTAACCCAAAAATAATTTAAATCATCCATTGATAACGTTGTCATGGCAACAATCAGAACAGAATGCGCATGCGTGAATTTTCTTCGCCGGTTACGTAACGCAAATACGTGATTTTTTCTACGCCAGTTGGGGTAACGCTATGCGGATTACAAATTTTTAATTTCCTTTATTCTGTTTTATTTTAATTCAAAAGTACTTCAGAATGAATCTGAAAGATTGATTCATTAACAATGTTTAATTTTAAATGCATCAAACATTAAGAAAATAAACAGAACCGATTGAAATAATCCGCCGAAAAATTTTAGCCCTAGCCTCATTACTGTTGGGAGAAAAAAAACTGAAGCCTTTCTCGTTTGGCGCTGGGGATAATGGAAGATTTTTTTTGGCGGAAAAGTTGGCGGTGGGGAAAATGGAAGATTTTTTTGGCGGGAAAGTTAGTTTTTAATTAATAATTAAAATTCTAATTAAAAATTCGAAAAAAGAAACCCCAGGTGCACATTCCCAACCTCCAAGGTATACATGTACCAAATTTGGTAGCTGTATGTCAAACGGTCTGGCCTGTAGAGCGCCAACACACACACACACACACACACACACACACACACACACACACACACACACACACATTGAGCTTTATTATAAGTATAGATTTCCAAGAATACCCCAAATAAAATTAGAGATGAAGGATTATAAATCTACAAATGTCAGGAGCTTTCTTTAAGATAATCTCGATAAAACGTATTCATATATATATATATATATATATATATATATATATAATTTTTTGTCGATTGGAAATTCCTTTCCAAGACGAAATATTTAATAGACAAATGCAAATTCTTTCTTTACTCAAGAAAAATTAGTCTTTCTCGGTTCTATTTTTCACAATAAACTGGAGGAATCATTTCTCTGTGTAAACAAAACTTTAAAAATATGAAATACTGTGAGTATTCTAGTAATATTCTAAAGATATTTTTTTTTTCAAATATTTTCAATGGTGTCAGGAAGTCAGCATATACGATTAAAAGAGTCCCTGAAATTACGACTAAGATTTGTCATCATCTCAAAATATTTTTCTTCCAGAATAGTATTTTTAACCTCTTTTTTAAATTTTCTAAGAGAGAGCTTCTGTTTTTATTTTTCATTTGCATTTGTGCATTTTATTTTTCAGGTAATGCAGGAGCTTAGACGAGAGTAATAAAGAATTTACCGCACGTGAAGATTTTAATATTTCGGCAGGGTTTAATGCTTTTTTTTCGCGGTGTACTCTTTAGTATGCATCTGTTTTACCGCAAATACATTTACGAATTTTATCCCTCTTATTGCCTCCCTTAGAAAAATATTTCAACAAAAATTCTTCCTCTCTGGAGGATGTAACACATAATATTAGTATTTTTCTTTTTCACTTCTCTTGCAGAATAAGTAAATTGTATGTTGCGAGTCGAAACTGAAATGGAAAAAACTTCTTACTATTACAAAGTTCTACTATTTGTTTCATAAAAGTTACAAACAATAATGTAAGAAAAGCAATGCTGGATAACTTTTTCCTCACTTCTTTATTTAACTTCTTAAAACCTTTCTCCATTCTTACAAATACCCATAAAAATAAAAGACCACCCCCCAAAATATGTTTTTACTTTAGTGGGATTTAAAATTATTTCTTGAATTCTTAAAAGCCAACTTACGAATACGGTTACGAAAGACAATAAAAGTGGAAATTCAAGTTTAACTTAATGGGGTAATCGGGCTATTTATCTGTTTTTTTCTATTAAGTGCATATTTAATTTTCTTTCGCAGTGAACTGTAGCTTGTTTTTTGTCCGCTGTAGCCTGGTGTTAGGGTCTCATCTACTTGGCTAGGCGGTTCCAGATTCAATTTAAGAATTATCATGTGAGTGGGTCTGGTGCACGTTAAATCCATTGAGATCATATGTTTCTCAGTTGGTATGGTGCTGAAATTTCGAGAGCTGATATCAGTTCAAGTGTCGTTTCGTCTTCTGATCGTGGTTCAAAATTCGAGGTTCGTCCCAAAATACCCATAGCATTGCTTTAGAAGCGGGTTGTTTATATAACTAAACACATTAATGCCTATTTTCAGTTATAATATTTTTCTAAATGATGAAAATTTACATTTTGATCATAAAACAAATCTCTCTATTCATTTTACAGCTTCTTAGCGTTTACAATATTGATGATACTGTCTTGACAATGAGTTCATCTCCAGTGGTTGTTTCTATACATCATTCCGAGGCGTTAACTCATG
This sequence comes from Argiope bruennichi, assembly GCF_947563725.1. Lineage (NCBI taxonomy): Eukaryota > Metazoa > Arthropoda > Arachnida > Araneae > Araneidae > Argiope > Argiope bruennichi. The sequence goes on from NC_079153.1 coordinate 92,372,649, forward strand.
CGTCACTCGAAATTGCTTGCCGTTATGCATAGGCCACAAACCCCGAATTTACTACTCCTTTCTGGATCTTTCCTTTCAAGTGTCCGGATGTTACAGAAGAGCAAAAGGTATTTATTCTGTCTGTAGTGTAAAGTCGACTGTGCTTGCAAGACAGTCATATTTTAAAAATTTTCTAACTCTTAAGTTTAGGCATTTATTTACCAAACATGAAATAATTTTCTACACCTATTACCCTACATGGAATAATTTTCTACACCAATTACCACAAAACTAGTTTTTACAACTTTTAGTTTTCAATTGAAGCTTGCTTTTTATTTTCTCATATACGGAGAATACACAGAAAAAAATCTTTTAATCATCAAATATTTTAAACGGAAGATTTTCACGAACTTCTACTCTTCATCTCCCCGAGTCCGAAAAGTATATTTCTGTTATTATGTCTGTCTGTCTGTGTGCTAACACAGAAACTTAAAGGCTTTGAGTGACTTGGAAGAAATTTGGTATATGGACATGCCATCAAAACTGTGGATTTCTTTCCCATTTTAAATGTCATTTAAATTTTAAATTTAATTCTTCGAAAAAGGACAAACAAAATATGTATTCACGTTTTTAGTTTTGTGCATTAACCGTATACCTGTTATTAATCCCCAAAAATTTGATTAAAATTATGAAATCGATATTTCATAATTTTTGTTCGATTAATGTCGTGAAATTAATGCGCAAATATAAATCTTCTTTATTCTGTACTACAAATTCAGACAAAACCTCAAATGATATACTTTGAAATTAAAAATTTCAGCCCTCGAAACTTTCACGGCTTTGTTTAATTATATAGGTAGGTGGGTGCATAACGCCTTGATTAAATAGTATGAGTGAATCTTTCAGGTAGATCGTTTTCGACGGTTCCAATTTTTTTTAAAAGTTCGCAAATTAATTTGTTAAAAATTTTTTCTTGTTCAAAATTGTACCTGAAATTACAACAACAATTTCGAAGTTTGGACAATCGCTTCTCATGGAATTCATTTTATCGATTGGTATGCGATTCGTATTTAGGTGTTATTTCCATTTTTGGCGTCAAAACCTATGGTGTAATATTTTGTCATTTTTTTTTTTTTGATACTATAGAAATTTTACAAAACACTACTTAAAAAATGTTCCTAGTTTTTAATTAAGTGAAATTCTAATTAAAATGTAAAATCATTTCGAAATGCTCCTTCTCTAATGTTTATTTGTGTTAAATTTCGTAAGACTACACAAAACGGTTTTGGCTGTAGAGCATCTATAGACGCATAAACAAATTTTTCTTTTTTTATTAGTGGAAATTGCATTTCATATTCTTTAGTCTTCTCAGAATTCTACCAATATAATACAATTTTTCTTTATAAATACTTAATTTATCGTGTTATAAAATTACATCCACGTTTGCTTGCTTTTGGATAATATACAATTACATAATTGGAGTATTTTTCTCTATTCGTACAAGAGCAAAGCAATAATGGGAAATGATAATATCTATTTTCTATTCAAAAAGAAAGCAACTGCAATTTGGGTAAAAGGAATTCGTAATTAGATAATGCAATACAAAATGATTCCAAATCATATCTTCAATAACAAACTCTATACAGTCGAATTATATTTTATCATAAATCATGACTCATTAATTAAATTATAGCGATAATGCATCTCAATTTGAAGATTACATGCTTAGTTAAATTTAATTAACTTATTTAATGACTTAGCATATCACAGCGGAATTATTAAGATATATTTATTGTGAATAAATTGAATCGTTTTATTCAGTAGCATTATTCCGTTGCATTTATGTAATGCGTGAATAGTGTATAACAGAATGTCTCTGAAGTCTTTCAATAAAACGCGTTTGGTTATTGATAAACGTTTTGTTTATAACTGTATGTACCATATTTTGCTTTTTTTTATCATGTTTTGCTTTGTTATAGTTTTTACATTGTATGAGTCGTATTGAGCGTTTTTAATTATTTAATATACCCAATATTGCTCGGAATGAAATCATTTCCATGTTTTCCCAAACGCAGAATTAATAATTTAATTGATTACTATAATATCTTCAACAAAACACTGCTTGTAATTCAGTGTTTTTAAGCAAAATTTGTAATATAACAAAAGTTAGTAATTAAATCCACAAAACATGTATGAAATGGTTAGCCTTGTAAAAAGAGAATACATATGGAAAAATGGAATTTCATTTTTCTTATTTCTTTTTAAGTAACTATTTCAAATTTGAAGGTGCGTTTAAAAAATTCGTTAGATCCATGGTCGAGACTGGTGCTTTGTAGTTTGTACTTCCCTATTTTTTAATAAAATTTCCAGATGTAGCATTTTTGGTTTCATCAAGTAAAGATACACTGTGAGAAAATTAAAATCCCAAACAACTTAGAAATTAAAGAGAAACGTGAGTTGGGGTATTAGAAAAATAATTATTTTTAAAATTCAAATAAAAGGAAACTATTATATGCGTATTTAATATTTTTAATGTAATGGATTGTTTCATATAAAATAATAAAAATAGTATAATCTTTCTATCGTCTGCAGTTTTGCTTTGACTTACTTTCCTCATCACAAAAAAAGCATTGTTAAAGTCTAGGTACTAAATTAAGATAATTTATTATATTACAGAAAAAATGAAATTGATAGCATGGATTATATATAATATGAAAATTATTTTTGTTACTCAATACTTTCAAAACTAATGGCCAAGAACTAAGAAAAACTTGCTACATTTTTTAATTAACTTGTATTTTTATCAACTTTAAGACTTTGAAAATAAATAAATTCGATAATGATCTTAATCGTGTTTTGAAGAACACGTGCACCAAAATTTCATCAAGATCGAACAAAAAAATGTTGACTGTTATAGAAGATATGAAGACAAAAATTCTTCATGCATATAAATTTTGTGTAGCTGACGTTTTTGTTTTTCAATACTCCATAAATTCCTTAAATGTTAAATTAATTTAATGAAAAAATCGTAAATTTAAGAAATTATATCAAAATACTCTTCTCTAACTTATAACAATTTTATTAAAATGAATTTTATTTTTATGAAAAAAATATGTAACAAGCAAATTAGTGTGATATGTAGAATTTTATTTTTAATCATATTACTTGTGCAACGGATGACAAAAGGCTTGATTTTTTTTTCTTTTGCTGGAAAGTTTCATTTAGAAAGTTGTTTGCTGAATCAGTTTTGAAAGGAGTCTTTGAAATAACCTTTCCTATTATGTTCGGAAACTTAAATAAAAAGCAGGATCGTCTGAATGGAAAATAAAAGTGGTTTTTCTTCTAACAGAAGGAATCTATTTTGTTTCTATTTGCAGTGTACAGTCTGTATGAGATTTCAGTAATGCAATTCGAAAATTAAAAAAAAAATCTTCTGTTTTTGAGAAAATGTTTAGCTGATTGGAATGTAGGATTTCTTCAAATTGGAATTCCAGGTGTCTTGTTTCATAGTGAAATTTGGAAAGACAGGAAAAAAATTATTTCATTTTCTTTGTATTTCCATGTTCTTCGCATTTTCTTTGTATCTTATTTCTTTTTAGTATTGTTATCTTCATCCAAATATATTTATTCTATTTTTTAAGAAACTTTTGATATACAAGTTGTTATTATTATTATGTGTATGTTTTTTTTCTTTTAATGTCAGATTTCAAATGAAAAAATAATTATCTCTGTATTTGAATATTTGTCAGAACCACAGAATCTGTCAGCCATCAGTAATAAATAGTGGAATTTTGCCAATTTTTATTTAATATAAAAACTCTAGGCACCAATATGTGTCATTAGTTGTCGCTTCCCCATTTCTACCCTCCAATTTTGAGAAAAATATCAAAAATATTATTCATTACGAATTATTAACGTTAAATTTAAACTAATTGAATAAATAACTTTAATATCTGGAAGGTCAAGCTTCGCTCTGAAGGTTTCTTTTTGTAAAATTGTGTGTGTTTTGTAGAAAATATTTAGATACAGATCACATACTGATTACTAATGAATATTTTTCCATCTTACCCATTTATAATTGTCATTGAAATAAAAATGATGAATGCACTTAGTTTAACATGTTATTCGAAACAATCTACTGTATTAAAACAATTATTTTACAGTTTACCTATCATTACTTATAATTTTCAAATTACATTCAGTTTTACCATGGTGAAGTCAGATCCGATATGACACTATATAATATTTCCTGTATGAGAGCAGGTAGCAAATGGCTCTAATAATTAGTTATGAAAAAGGATTTTGTGTTTGTGTATAAAATAGCGTTTTTACAAGGAAATCACCTACATAGATAAACTTAAGAAACAAAAATATTAAATATAAATAAATGTGTAAAAAAAAATTGAGGTTAAAAAAATGGGACTCGAACCGAGAACCTACAACACATGCGTCATTCCTGTTCTAACCACTATAGTGCCCTGCCACCCTTCGTTGTCACACTTGTTGAGTATATTTATTCTAATAGTTATGAAAAAATGTGTTTTAATGTATGTGAAAAATCTTGTTTTTTAGCGAAAGAAGCCTATATAGATAAACTTAAAAAGTAAAACCTTATCTAAGTATAAAATTGGATCCAGATCATTAGAGCCGTTTTCCAGATATATGAAATATGTATTATACATACAGGGTGTTCATTAATTATTGTCGGGCTTTCCGTACCTCATAACTTTCGAATAAAAAATATTACGCAAAAACCGATTACGTATTCGTAAAGTACAACTCAAAGAATTTTATTAATGATATTAAAGTGTAAAGCTTGCACAATTTACACTTTCTAGGCATTCAGCTGAAGACGATTCTTTGAGTTGTACTTTACGAATACATAATTCTTTGAGTTGTACTTTACGAATACATAATTCTTTGAGTTGTACTTTACGAATACATAATTCTTTGAGTTGTAATTTACGTATTCATAATTCTTTGAGTTGTAATTTACGAATACATAATCGCCTTCAGCTGAATGCCTACAAAGTGTAAATTGTGCAAGCTTTACACATTAATATCATTAATAAAATTCTTTGAGTTGTAATTTACGAATACGTAATCGGTTTTTGAGTAATATTTTTTATTCGGAAGTTATGAGGTACGGAAACCCCGACAATAATTAATGAACACACTGTATTTTACAAGAAGTTTTCGTTGGATAAGATATATTACCAAACACGTTTATTTTGCTTTATCTATAAAGACATATTCCAGAATCAAAGTTTATACTTACTAACAAATCACAATGGGAAAACACCTGTCGAAATTATTATTACGAAATGCAATGACAATACTATGTACCGGATTAAATCTCTGTTTGTACTGTTCTTTAGATCAATGTTGAGTTCCGAGTTTTGGCTCAAGTGGATTAGATTACCTCTAGAGTAATCGGATTATGTATTGAAACTACGAATGGTTTTCTATTGTTTTCGAAACATTTAATGATGGAGTAAATCTCTTTGTGAACTATCTCTTTGTATTTGTCACAACAGATATATTTACTGTTACAAAGAGTTTGCTTCAATGATAAATTAATGGCAAAAATAATATGAATCTGGCCTTTTAGAGAACAATTGTTTCGAATAAAATGAAAACATGTGGTAAGATTTTTTTACAAGGTTTTGATTTAAAATATTGAGTTGTTTTGTGGGATGAAATATATGAAAATTGCGGTGCTTTGTCAATGAATTTTATACCATATCACTAGATTTTTTTTTGATATTTTTTTATGAATCATTAGATGTTTTGCGGAGGTGTTGTTAAATTTCCTTAATAAGTACCATTTCTAACAAAAAGGCAAATTAAATAAAATAATAATTAAAGAAATACACAAAATGATTGTATTATATTTTTCCTTCAATTATTAAACAAGAAATGGTAGAAATCTGTTTTTATATATTTTTATTGCATATTTTTATTAGTGGGGGGAATAAAGTATACGAAATGATATTCAAACAACAAAATAAAATGAAGAAATTTATTAATGTAAGATTGTAAGATTTTTAGATGAATTTCGAGCACTTAGTTTATTCTGTAGATATTTATATTACTATTTATCATATACTTATGTCTTCCAAAACTATTAGCCAATTGACAATAAAAATAGCAATTAAAATTTTCAACTTAAGTCGATTTCGAATATCAAGACAATGGATTAACTTCAATAAATACAGCCCATTTTAACCTTTTCTATGGCCATAAAAAGTATGCGTACCATCAAATTCATCAATATTTGAATAAAGTGAGAACTTTTGCCAACTTACATAACATTTTTTTTTTTTTCAGTAATATGAAATTCCAGATACTTCTGTTTCTAATATCTCAAGAAATGATGTAACTTGATTTGATAAATATACTTTAATTAATAATTATCTAATAAGCTAAATTAATTAATCCAATATCAATCCTAGAAATATTTTAATATACTACGGTAAGAAAAAAAATGGCTTTTTAAAGGGTTAGCAAAAAGCATGCAAAATTTTCAATTTGGTTGAAATAAATTGTATTGATAGAGGCCACTGAACGCCGCTTTCTTTTGCTGTTTGCGTGGACAACTCGTGACATAAAATAACACAGCCTCAAGGAAAAATGTGATATTTTATTAATAAAAGCCGAGTGATTTTCAAAATGCAAAGCTATCCCAAGAAGCATTTGGGAATCCATTCAAGAGTTGAACTTAAAAACCTGAAATCTTCGTTGCATGGATCCTAGAGTTATAATTTGGAAGATGTGACAGTGTTTAGAGTCGCCTATGAAAGAGTTCTATTCAAAAGATGTTAGTTGAGTGGCAATAAAAAGTAATAAAGGCAGGATAAATCGATTGACCTCTCGAATATAGAACTTCATATTATTGGCCAGTGGCTACATATCATGGTAGATTCACTTCATGCTCTAATATTAGCGAGTATCTTAGCTAAAATAGAAGCAAATCTATTCATACTATAGCTACCTTTTATAGCACAATAACACCTTCGCCTGAAGAGTTTCCGATGTATCTGTCTTCTTCAAAATTATTCTGTAACTACATCCATCCTAGGAAAGTACGCATTAAATGTAGTGTAAAATAATTCCCTGATAGGTTGACATAAAAACTACCTTCTATAGCATGTGTTTCTGTAACAAGAGTAGCTGAATTTTACAAAATAGCGACAATTTGTTATTCACCGAAAGATACAATTAAACTAAAGATATACTTGGTGATTTCGTCCATTCAGATGAATAGGCCTAAAAGATAAGACTATGCACCACGTTGTTGACGGACCATGATGTAACCCGTGTAAATTGAAAGAAAAATGTACATATAAACAAATATTATTTTTCGATGACTATGCACTAGATGATACAACGCACGAGTAATGTGTTAGCAGTACATCTTGAATTGAGAAATTTAAACTATATTAAAATTTTTAAAAAATCTTTAAGTTTGCATCCAATATTTAGTCTTCTAGCTATGTATTATTGCTTCTTCAACGAACATTTACAGTAAAGCTATATTGTATTGCTTTATGTTTATAAAGTCTCTGATTCAGAATGATTTGAATTCGATTTTAATCAATTTATGCTTGCTAGTAATTTATTTGATATATTGTGACTTTCTAGATTTCAATTAAACTGGAATCGGAAGTTTTTTGAAAACAAAATAGATTCATTTCAGTTCCTCAAATTTGAAATTAACAATACATTAATCGTCCCAATAGGAGATTTACTATTTGATTAAAATATTTTTCGGCTAATTTTGAAGAACAAATACAATTTCAGAGAGATATTAGAAGCTTAATAGAAAGATTAACATTCGTTTTTACAAAACGGCATATTAAACATTGATATCCTTTTTTTGGCATTTTTTTTTTATTTTAATGCTCTCAGATAAGCAACGTCTTAAGTCGTTTTGCTACTTACATTCGAAGATAGGATGGAATTTCCATCACAAAAAAGGCGATAAATATTTGACAAAAAATACACAAATACAGCCTTATGATTTATTATCTGTTATTTCAAAAGATTTATGAAATAATCAAAAATATCAGTTCAAGAATCTAGGTAAGTAAAATGGGAGATGCGTGAAAGGTATGAAATACGATTACAAAAATGTTTATTCATAAATTTGAAACTTAGTATATGTATTGCATTGAATAAAATACAATTTGTTAGATATTTCTTATTCTCCTAAAAGAGGTTGAAATTGAGAGTAATATTTTTGGTTATTTTTTAGACCATTTGAAATGACGAATAATAAATCTTAAGATAGAACTATTAAAGTTCATTATTTCTTTTTTTTTCTCAAATATGTATCGTTTTTTTTTACCTTCTCGTATAGGGAGTATATTAATCGTCAAAAAATTCGAACACGAAATTTTGACGAATCTTCCCTTTTCAAACCTACTTGAATTCGAAAAATACATTTTTGAAATAACGTCCGTCTGTCTGTTCTATCTGTGTCAAAGGTAACTAAGAACGTTTGAGCTAGATGGATGAAATTTGGTTGCAGTTTTACTTCAAATTTTTCGATTTCCATCAACTTTTGAGCAAAATCCATTCAGAGGACGTATGTCTGTCTGTTCAAATATGACTTAACACGATAACTACAAAACGAAGAGAGCCACATAGATAAAATTTGGTACACATTTTTATCTATAGGGAAGACACTTGTCAAAGGTTGAGATAAAACCAATCAAGTGTTGATTATCTGTCGATCTAAACATATAAACGCGATAACTCAAAAACATAATCTGTCGCAGTGGCCTGGTAGTAAGGTCTCGGCCTCAGAACCGGAGAGTTTCAGGTTCATGGCCCGTTTCCACAGAAGAACCGTCGTGTAAGTGGTTCTGGTACACGTTAAAACCGTGCGGGCAAAACGTCCACCCGCTGGAGGGAAATGGCGTGGTGTGGAGAGGGGTGCCATCTGAGGTGTCATCCTTGTCATCTGACAGCGGTTCAAAATTACGAGGTTCGTCTCAAAATAGCCATAATGTATTTTTTTTTAAAACGGGACGTTAATATAATTAAACTAAACTCAAAAACATAATGAGTTAAATATATCAAATTTGGCATGGGGTATACAAAAGCAATGCAAGTATAGCTTTTTAACAAAATTTTGTTTCAGTCGATTGGAAGAAACTTATCTGAAATAGATTCGATTTTCGGAAGTTGATGACTGCATGCCAGGGCTTAATTGCCAAATGACACGATCAAGGATGACACGATTGATTCAGTAAAAATGCAAAAGTCATTATAAAGGTTAATATTTCGTGCTATTGTATTTTATTGCATGCAAGGCGTTCTCTGTTATAACACCTTTATAAGAAAGAATGCGAGAAAATTTTAGGGAAACCACTTCCGTTGTTTTGTGATGGGAATTCCACGACTTTTTCGAGTATAACTATAAATAAATCGCCATAAAACGTTGTTGTCCGAAAGCATTAAAATATTAAACAATTGCCAACAAAGGATATCAATGTTTACTATGCTGTATTTTTATAATAAACATTACTTTTTCTGTCAATCTTCTAGTATCACTTTGAAATTATATTTGTTCAGTGTTTTAACACCAACATTTCATTTTCATATAATCATAAAAATGAATTCATCTTGTGTACAGTTTGATAATTCCAGTATAATTGCTATTTTATACGAAATGGAATCTAAACCGGAAATGAGTTTGCTATACTTAGTTTTTAAAGGAGATAAATTTTTCCGCAATCAAATTTTGATAGATGAAATTAAATTAGCCTTTTAACTTTTTTCATTGCCTCATTAGATGACAGTTCACATTTCCAAAATGCCTTGTTTCACTGATTTAATTAATATTCTATTGAATGACTGTAGTAGTTGTATATTTTGTGTGATTTTTATGTATCAAATTATAACTATAGAATAATTTAATGTCAGCTAAAAAGTTTGAAAAGCGATAATCCGATTCCCGTATGAGGCAGACACGGCATTTAGTCAGTAACCTTTTTTCTGGTATTGGAATATACAAAGGTTAATTTTTTTTTTAATTTTAAGTATTTTCTTTAAAGATGGTAAATAATCTCCACTACCGTGTTTTCCTTTTGAACGAACGAATTATTTATGAGATTTGTCTATCTCTCCTGACAATTGAAATTATTCTGTTAACCCTTTAAAGGACCATTTTTTTTCTAGTCATATTATGTTAAAATATTTTTAGGCTTGAAATTAGAATAAGAAAAGGGATTCATTTAGCTTATTAGATAAATTTAATTTGATTAATGAATTAATTTGGTTAATTAATAATTAGCAAACCAAGACACATCATTTTGTGTGAGATAAAGAACGAAAGTATCTAAGTTACTGTCTTTCTAAAAAAAATTTGTCAGGACTTATGCCAACCTATATAATATCATACACAGATTGATAAATTTGGTGGGATGCAGACTTCCCACGTTCCTATAAGGGGTTAATACGAAAAAGCAGGAGTGGTACCCCAAGATTTTCTTGCATAGTCTTTTATAAAGCTGTCATCCTCTTCCTCCATATAAAGTTGTGAAACTTGCACAAGGCCTTTAAGCCAAAGGTGCTCTAATTTTTTGTTTTAAGAATCTCACAGATGATGATTTCCTTGCTTCTTAGTATAGGAAATAAGACTGATAGCTGCGTATTAAATGTATGACCTTGTGAATAATAGTAAAAAAAAAGAGGGTATCTTTAACAATTTTTTCTAGCGATTAATAGGACCGTGGTGGCCTGGTGGTATGGTCTCGGTTTCGGAACCGAAGGGTTTCAGGTTCGTGACCCGATTCCACCGAAGAACCGTCTTGTAAGTGGGTCTATTGCACGTTAAATCCATCATGACCAAACGTCCTCCCTCTGGTGTGGGTTGGAGAGGGTGGGGGACCAGCTCAGGTGTCATCCCCGTCATCTGACAGCGGTTCAAAATTACGAGGTTCGTCCCAAAATAGCCCTAGTGTTGCTTCAAACGGGACGTTAATATAACTGAACCATCTAGCGATTAATAGCTGGAGTGCAATTAATACACAAGTACCAGAATACGCATTTGTGTTGCTCTTTTTTGACTGATTGAAATCAAAATTTGACACGGAACTGCAATTGCAGTCACATGATCAAGTTTCATTTATTTAGACTGAGTTATCGCGTGTTTAAATTATCGCATTAACATGCATGAGAAAATATAGACAGATATACAGACAGTCAATCCCTAATAGCGTTGATTCAAAATTTGATACGGATGTATGTATTATATATTAAATCTGAGTGCCAAATTTTTTTTTGCATAGCTTTTTACGTTTTTATTATCATGCTGGCTTTTACTAACATAGTCGAAAAGGCCGACATCCTTTGAATTTATTTTATTCAAAATTTGATAAATTTACTTATTAGTTGTCGAGTCCACATATTAAATTTTATTCTCCTTTCTCAACACTTGTTTGATTTAAAATATTCACAGATAGACAGACAGACAGGCAGATATAACTTCAAAAATGGGCTTACAGATTTGGGGTGGTTTGAAACGTGGAAGCAAGTCCAAATTTCGAATTCGATTTTTTTAGACTATTGCAGTGTTTTCTCTTTGAATATTTTATATACGATTAAGCAAGAATGAAACTAATCAAATGAAAAATATGACACATGGTATTTACATGATAATTATCGACCAATCCATTTGATGTAATTGATTGATCCGTTATTGATTTTCTTGTTAAAATTGCAAATCTTTAAATAATTTTGAATCCAATTAATAAAAAAGAGACTTCATAAGTATAAAGATGATTATTCTATTCTACTAGGATTCTAAACATAAAAAAAGCCATAATGTTTTAAATATAAGAGGAGAAGAAATATTTCGTCGATTCCGTTTGAATCTATGATTAGTTTTCAAAAAGAACAATGATAAAATACCTTTTCTGTTTGCTTTTAAATTTATAATCTCTTGGGAAGCGTAAGATGATGTGGGTATAAAAAAAAATGAGAAATAGCAACTTTCATTCTTTTTTTAATGCTTGCTTATTTTCTGAAATAATCGGAATCGCCTTTTTGTGCAGAAAAATACTTTAATTACATTTATTAAAGTAAGAAATAGAAATTCATCGATCGGCTGCATAATCTTTCATCATGTAACAACCATTTACTTATCTAAATCTTCTTCTAATTGCACTTAAAAAATTATTTTTACGTTGTTATTTCATAACTCAGATTTTCTTAAAATAAAAAGATGTAAAGGAAATTGAATTCAAAAAACTAAACGTTATTTAATAATTATATAAATTTATGCAATAGATTTTTGCAGACAATTTATAAGTTTCAAATAATAAATTCTTCTATTAAAGCAATTTTTAAAATACCTACAGATTCGGATTTGTTTAAATGGAGAAAAAAATTACGTATAATTCTTTAAACATTTTTAATACTCTGTACTTTTTTAAAAAGTATTTTAATTTAGAATTATTTGAGAATTTCTTTATATTTTTCGAATTATTTCAAAACAATTGTGTTTTATTACTATAAAAAATAATTCAATTAAATCGCCAACAATTGTCATGGAAATCATCACTCAATTGAGAGTGACCGTGAGAAAAGTTTCATTTTCCAATATTTAATTTAGAAAAAAAAATTCTATTGAAGAAAGATACTAAATTAACAATAAAAGGCTTCATGATGTTTGATAACATGATTGTTTTATCTTAATATAATTAGCTGTTAAAATAATCTTGGGATAAAATGCCTTATATTGCATTGGAAAATGGCACCACAATTATAAATGTGAAAGTAGAACACACACACACACACACACACACACACACACACACACACACACACACACACACACACACACACACACACACACACACACACACACACACACACACACACACACACACACACACACACACACACACACAAATCATTATACATGTTAAAGTAACAAATGAAATATTTATTTTTTTAATTATAATCTGATTTATTAATATTTGATGAAGTAATGAAAACGTTTGAATCCCATTACAACAATAAAATACAATGTTAAAAATTATACAAAAAAAAATTCTAAAATTTTGTAAAAACTCAGAGAAATTGTAAAACAATTAAATTGATATCAGTAATTTTTTTTAATTTTAAAACGATTTTAAATTTATTTTTTGAGATAATATTTTCGGGGTTAAAATACGAAGAACGTTAAAATCTCCTTTTACTTTTTGATTAGTTTTTTTTTTTTTAATTTCTTCTTTTAGAATATTCTTATTCTTCGAAGCATGCTTTACCCGAATTTCTTAATTCTAGATCAATTAATCTGTTCTGGCAAATACAACACATTCTTAGACACATTTTATTTTATTAATAAAAATAATATTTGTGCTTTATTTTTTAATCTTTTATAATTTATTATATTATACAATATTCCAATTTTTTTAGTTAACTTTTTCATTAGAATTAAAAACGGTAAAAATAGCATGATCAAACTAGGATTATTTTCCCTTAATTGTTCATTTAAGGCAACTTTTTTTTTATTTTTATCTTGTAATAAGGTTTTTCCATTAAATAAAAATAAGTAATCTAATAAAATAGTAAAAATCAAAAATATTTGACAGTCCGGAAAATATTGCAGAGAACAAGGAAAACGAAATGGTGTTCAAAATAAACAAATAATTTGTGAATTTAGGATAAAAAAAAACAAAGAAACTTTTCATTTTTGATATTAATGAAATGGTATGCTGTTTCTGTCAGAAAAACGGGGAAAAAAATTTGTAGGAAATTTTTCTGTTATTTTAATTACAGTTCATGGGGATATTGTGGTCCGAATTCCCGTTTCGTGTTTTTAATTCATTCAGAGTCAAAAGAAAAATTGCTGAGAAATGAGAAAGTGCTCTCATTTTCGAAAAAAAAAAAAAATTCGTGATTAGTGGCATGGCGAAATATGTAAACATGTTAATGTAAAATTTATTACTATTCAGATTAAGAGGCTATTTTTAAACTCATCAAGGTTTTTCATTTTGAAAATGATAAATCGCCTTTATATTACTGAAGTTTCGTTAATTTTGTTGGGTTTTTTTCTGTTAAAACAAATGTAAATTCGCAATGAAAGCCCGAGAAAGAGAAATTAATGACTTTCAGAGGTGAAGAAAGAAATTTTGGAACTTTTGAACACGAAGGAAGTATTTTTTATGAATAAGAACTTCAAAAAATATTTTGGCGCCCTTTTCAGTATTCTTCATTACAACAGCTATAATCCATCTTAGCTACATCATGTAGTTTTTTTTTATCATTTTCCTAGGCAAGAATAAATTTATTTCAATAAAAACTAGAAATGCATATATCATTAATGTTATGAATCTGTAATGTTGCTTCCCATCACTGTTAGTTCCATAAAGGGAAAGATAATTTTATGGTCAGTTCTATTGGATGCTAATCGGATAGCAGATCAATGACAACCAGGCTTAGCTGCAAAACAGATGATACTGAATTTGCAGGAATATTGGTGATATGACCACTAGGAGACGAGATATGCTTGATTGTTCGAGAACCTTCTGTACTTTGCTTCGAAAGCTATAAAAGGCCTGCAATCCAAGCTGAAGTCAATCGTATAGTGTGTGAGTGAAATTTTCTGATATGATACTGAAATTTTAAGAAATTTTGAAGATAAAACCACTAAAAGGAGAGTTATGCTTGATTGTTCTACAACCTACTCTATCCTGCTCCAAAAACTATAAATACTGGCAATCCAAGCCTGGAGTGAGTAGTATAAAGTGGTCTAGAGAGTCAACGACGAATTAGTTGGATCAATCCGGCGAAGCACAAGCCTTGAGTGGAACTCAAACGATAAGTGAAATGAGCCGTGCTCCAAGTCTTGGAGACAGTATTGAAGCAGCATCGAATCATGCGTTGGGTAGCCAGGAGCATAGTAGTTAGTTAGCAGCTGGGTACAGCTAAAGCGAGAATACAGTTTGTAATAGCAGGCGTTTGGAGAGTAATGAATAGCTACATAGATTCCTTTCTCCTGCTGAGTTCTGTCTGGCCGCTTTGTGGGCTGTGGTTGTTGTTTCTACCGATTATTACTTGTACGCTACTATGTGTTCTGAATCTGCTGCTGTGTATTGTTTGTGTACGTTACGGCTGTGTTTTGTAGTCTGTGTATCCGTGTTAATAAACGATGTTGTTTGTTACTAAAGGCCTTTACTTTGTGTTACGTCATATACCAAATATACAAGGGACTCGTTGATTTTAAGGACTCAGTATTGTGATGCCAGTGCTATTATACTTGTATCTTCACAAGTGAAATTTTCGCCGTATTTACACAAGAATGTTGCATTTGCAAGAATTTTTTTTTTTTGAAATGAACCAAAGATAACAATATAATTAAATTCTAAAATAATGAAATAATTGCAAAAGGCTGATTTGCGATGATATATCATTTTAGAACCACTCAACGACTGTTTTGAGATGGACTCTACAGTATTAAGTTATGATCAGAAGAAAAAGACTATAGAAAAATAAGTATTATCACTTTAAAATCCGATAATGTGAAACTAGGAAGTTATTTTTCCTTCAAGTATTTTGTGAGCACCAATTCATATAAGTATCAAGATATTTTAGTAGAATTTTGTCTTGAGCATTCAACTCACTTGTTTGGAATTCCAAACTATTACATATTAATTTTATAAAGTAATATTTTCATGCTTTTACGTTTTTAAATACATTTTAATAAAAATTAACGGTTTTCTCACATAGATATTTTTTCTAGGGCATTGACCTCTATAATTTTGTATAGAAATAAATAAGTTTTGTCAGAATATTTTGGCTCACTTGATTTGATATCTTTTAGATTATCAATGACATATTTTTTCTGTATCATTCTGAATTAAAACGGAAACATTTTCCTAAATTGAACTATATTTTCACTTTTCTCATACTTACATGATTACATTTTCAATAATACATTTAACGCAAAATGGGCAACACTATCTATAGTATCACAAATTTCCATAACACAAATATACCATTATATTCTTCAGAAATATATCCAACATTATTAATTCGCTAAAAGCGATTAATACGCTGAAAACAGCATGGGCAGCACTGGCTTTTGCTCCACACATTTTCATAACAGCATCAACTCAAATATACCATTATGCGCCTCAGTAATGTATCCATCATACGTCTTATTGTTTCCTATGAATTCAATAATATATTTTGATAATTTATTTTATAGAAACTGTACGACAACAATAAAAAATTGCTATTGTTTCTTTTGGTAAACTAATACATTTTAAAAAATGTAGTTGCTAAGTAATAAGTGAGTATTGAATGTTTCTATAAATTGTAGTGAAAAAAAAAAAACTTCATAAGATACCTCAGCGAAGTAAATTTGATCTTACAGTAACATTATCATACTAAAAATATTTTGGTAAATTCGGAAGTAATTTATTTTTTCGATCCAACCGCAGCAAATATATTACTTTGTCAAATAAACCTTAACTTGTTCGGAATGATTTGTAACAAGATACAATGTATCTTACTTCAGAGCAAAGTGAAAAAAGCAGCCATCTAAAATCCAGATGCAATCTGTTCAAGATGCTTTGAAAGACTCGGAGGAGGATATCATATAACTAATAGAACCTCTTATTCTCAAAAGCAATCTTTTATCCTCATGTCAAATTTACTTTAAGATGGCCCGAACTTTAAACCATCCTTGCAGTACTTATTTACTATTATATTTTTTCTTATCTTCCTCTAATAGAAACAGACATCGACCATTGTGCCATATGATACCTACAAGCTCAAGATGGAGGGGGAAAAAACCCTTCTATTTTTATTCTCTCCTTAGCAAAAAAAAATCTACGAAATTGGTTAGGAGAAAACATCAAATATTTGAACTTTAAATGCACCCGAAAAAATAATGGGAGAAAAAAATAGACAAACAACAGCAGTCTATGCTCAGATGCATTGTTTTCCGAGATAGCTTCATTCCAAGTTGTCTAAAAATAAATAACCTTGGAAAATTCTTTAAAAACTCAACGAGTGGACTTGGTGCAGCTGTGTTTCCTCTTCTGTTAGAGAGTCTGACAGGCATTCGGTCTCGCTCTTTAGGCGTTCGTTTAATGTTTGGTTTTTTTCTACGTCTGTCTTTGTTCTTTTTGTTTGTTTGCCTTCTCTCTTTGTCGAAACGCATCTGGACCTTTTTCTCATTCTTTTCTTCCAGAGAGATCGTTTAATTTTCCCGCCCTGCGGTTGTTTTCTTTTGCTGTGGTAGCCTGAATTTGTGTTATCTTTTCGCGCCTCCGATCCGAGAATGAGCACCACTTAGAACCGCAACTGACACAAGACAGCTGTGAGCTAAACCAGCTTTAAGTGGTATTATTCCTACTAGGTACATTTCGGGGTTTAAAAATTGCAGAATCTAGTTAAGATTGTCTGTAGCTTAACTAGAATATCATAACTATTACGTTAACTCTCAGTTTAGTGAGTGTGCTTGATTTTAGAAAGAAAAAGGTTTGAGTTGCAATTATATAGTTGCTAAAAGAGATATTTTCTTAAAAATTTTCATAAATTAGTTGCTTAGAAAAATATATTTATTTCGCTTATGTGTCTGGGGAATAGTTTTCATTTTTAAAAAGACAACATAATGTGGAAATTCGAGTACGAAAAAGACAAATTTAAAAAAAAAAACTACTTGTCAGTAATAGTTTTTATTTAAAGTACACTCTCTTTTGGCACAAACTATTAATTGCAGCTGTAGATTCAGACGCTATTAATAGTTTTTTTTGGGGGGGGATTTTATTAATATTTCCACTTTTCTTTTCAAGAGAAATTATCAATTACAATAATCAGAAAATGTCAATGAAGCTATTGATTTTTATCCAAGATTTAAATATTGATACGGAAAACGAAATTCATATATTTTTTTGTAAAATATACAAAGAATAAATTTGGGAGAGAGAAAAATCATTTTGCGACACTTTGTTCGGTTTTTGAAAAGTGATTTTCAACTCCTAGCTTCGACTATTATTTACGTAATCTGTACTGCCACATTTAAATAAATAAAAATACTTTTCTCATATTTTCTTTCTTGAAATTTTTCAAAGAGCGCAGACTTGAAGAAAACTAATTAAATAAATTAACAACATTATGTAAAAATGTTCAGCTTTAGAACATTTCTGAAACTGCGCGTGCTTTATCTTTAGAATGTATCCGATTGTATTTATTTATTTAAATTCATCAATATACATGTTAATTTTATTTTTAATAAAGGCTTAATTAAGAGATATTAATGGATTTAGGATCTGTGGTCGCTTTAATATGAAATATTTTATTGTTTATTCCTAAGGATTGATGGAATATGAAAATATTAAAGAAAAAAAAACATCTTTGCATTCCAGTTGGTTGATAGAATTTTTCTCATTTTAAAGAAGGAATTATCAATAAAGTATAACGTGTTTACTTTAACTGTCTTGTCTGACATACATTTAAGGTGGGTTTACGCTCATTCCAGTAAGTGCTCATTCAGTGCGGTTCCATTAAGTCGCGCATGCGCAGAAGGAAGATTGAGCATGCTCTGGGATAGCGAACATTAGTAAGTTCTTGTGTCGACGGAACAAATACTTGCTACTGTATACAGTTTCTACTGTTCTGAGTGTAAACCTATCTTTAATGACATCACAATTTGAATTAATGTTATTTCTGAGAAAGTTTTCTTTTTAAGAAAATTTCAAAAAAAAAATGTTAATTACGATTTAAAAAAATAATTAAATGGGTTTTTCACGCTTTCTCATAAATAAAGGGTCGATTCTTTCATATCTAACATTATACAATGGAATCAAATTTAAAATGAACTGATGATTTAGTAAAAACTTTGTGCCACTGCATTGGATGAAAATGAATTTAAATACAGGCTTTCATTCTACGTAGGAAGATTACAAAACGTTTTATATGAGAGATTGGATTGAAAAGAGAATTTTTCAAATAAAAAAATATTACGTAAAGAAAAGGTTTCAAATCAGTGGGAGAAAAGACTTCATTACTCTGTTGAAGCAGCATTAATCTATTGAAGAAGAAAAATGGTGTAAAAATGACAACAATTCAGACTCTATGTGAATGATCGCGACACCCGCAAGACATGGAATCCATTTTGGATACACTGAGGACAATTTTAAAAAAAATCAAATATGGCTAACTTATATTTCACTTCAGTTAAAAAAAGGAACAATCGTCTTTTAATTGATGATAAATAATTAAATTAATATTCCAAAATGACACAACTGTTTATGGAAGCTTGAAAAAGTAGAATTATAAGAAGGAAGGCTCTTTAGAAGTTTGTTAGAAATCCGTAGCACCCGAAAAAAAACAGAAAGATATTTGATTGGATCAAAAGTAGATTAAATTTATAAATTTATATTTAAAGTTTTTTTGATTGACATTCCATGGATTTCTGCCCAATTAAATAATTTTGTGTCAAATACAACATCAAAATGTATCCGACAGTCAAACATAAACTTTTTGTTCTTTCTTTGATAATCTGTTTCCAGCTATTTTGTAATCATCTTCAAATAATTTTTAGTTATAAATAGCTTAAACCAAATGTTTAATCTGTATCTTTTCTAGTACGGTTGTCTGATCAGTGTCTTAAGGTGTCAAACATTTGTTAGTGTTTCATTAAGGATTTTTTTTAATTCAAAATTTTTATACGGTTATTATATAATCAATAAATGCAGATGCATTTTATGTTAATAAACCATAACTTCTAAAATTATTTATTCTATTACACTGAAATTCAAAATAATGCCTACAATATTGTGGAACAATTTTCAAATTCTTATATTGGATAAACCATAGATTTATGGCAATTAAATTATTTTGTATCAAATATAAAATCCAAATGTATCCAACACTCAAACTTAAACTTTTGGTTCTTTCAGTGGCAATTTACTTTCCGATATTTTGTAATCAACTTCAAATATGGTTTAGTTATAAGTAACTTCAAACATATTTGATCTGGAAAATTGCTAGCACGGTTGTCTGAATAGTGTTTTAAGATGTCAAAAGTTTGTCAGTTTTACATTAATGATTTTTATACCATTCAACATTTTGATCTAGCTGTTATATAATACAATAAATGCAGATGTAGTCTGTGTTAATAAATCATGACTTCCAAAGTTATTCAATTACAGAGAAACTCAAAATAATACCAACAGTATTTTGAAACGAAATTATAAATCAAAAATCTGAAAAGAGAAAAGTATATCTAAAGCACAATTTATAAAAGCACTTTCTTATATTAAATAAATATGTATAGTAATTATATCCGTCTAGAATGAAATTCAGTTAAAATGTTAACACATTTCTCAACATCTCAGAGTCATGACGTGCTCGTGCGAAAAAGCTTTAATTATATGCGCCGATAGGCTTTAGGCTGCTAGAAAATGTATAATCCAATTATTTCTCAAGTTGGAATTACAAAGAGCGTTTAGGAAATTTTTCCCACTTAAAAATTCACCGCTGACAGGTGCCAAAGCTCAGAAAACCGGATAAATTACAAGCCAAAAAGGCAGCCATGAATTATTCACAGAACTGCATCGATAGCTGGCGAATGGCGCCAAATAACATTTCCGGTGCAGCTGAAATTAATCTACTTCTGCGTGAAATTGAAAGAGATTGTTAATGAACTCGTAGCCGGAAATCGTTTTAGCTGTTCGTATAATTACTGTCAAATTATCGTCCGATTATATAACGCGCTAATGAAAATAGATAATTTTTGAAAAGCGGTTTAAATCATTTTCTAGAAGCTGTTTTGTGCGTTCTCAAGTTGCGTTGATTGCAAACGAAATTGGAGTAGTTTTTTTGCAAAAGAGGGGCCGAAATGATGAGGATTATATATGAAGTTATTAGTCTTTCTTCCCTGCTTTTTTTAGTGTTCAATTTGTGAGTATGACAATACTCAAGAAGATAATTAATATTTAAAAATGTATTAAATCAAAGAAATGTAGGGCTTGAATTTTTAAACAATGATTTTGATGAGGTATTTAAATATTGATAAGTAGTTAATGAGAAGAATCTCTTTTCATAAGCGAGTGTTTATAAAGTGATCTCCAATTTTTACTTAGAATTCAACCTTAGAGACATAACAGGCGTTACAGAGAATATTTAAGATTTGAATAGAATTGTTAGAAGATTGAATATACGTAAAAAGAAAACAATAAAAGTTCTAATATAATGGATTGAAAAAAATGTAGAAAAGAAACTATCTCAATATTCATAGTCATTCGAAATAACCAAATTTAGGTACCATTCGGTTTTAACGACGACCAAAAAGTGCCAACGAAAAATTTCGTCAAATTAGAAAAATATACTCAAGTGCATAAATGCTACATAAATTATTATTGTTTGTTATATTATAAGTTCTATATGTGTATTTTGATAATTGACATCGCCGAATTGTCAAAATCTTTTCTTGGCGATATTTGGTCACCGTTACAACCGACAAATACCCAAATTTATTATTATATGCAAATTAACTTTGACACTAATCATGACTAAAATATTTTAGCATGTCTCGAATTATTATTCGATCTGATTAGTTAAATGTTAAGATATTAAGTCTCTAAATTCATGAATTTTTCATGATGTGAATTGTAAAGACTTGAAAATAAATCAATGAAATTAAAAACATAAGACCTGATTAAAAACATCAGACCTGGCATAGGGGTAGCGCGTCTTCCCCGTGACCTGGGCGTCCTGGGTTCGAGTCCCAGTTCGGGCATGGTTGTTCTTCATCTTTTCTGTGAGATGTGTGAATGTGGACTCCTGTAAAAAGGGGTTCTGCAAGCGAATGTGATGCGTGGGTAGCTAATATGTACTCTTTGCCCCAGTTGGCGCTACTAAAACAAGAGACGCTCCCTTGACTTAAAATCGCTGATTTCGTCAGGCATAGGGATTACAATACCAGACCAAAATTTCAATACCGGTATTTTTTAAATCTTAATACCGGTATTAGAAATTTTAGAAAAAGAAAGAAAACACAGGTATTTTTTTGTTTTATTTGCCAGTTTTGTTATAGAGTGTAAATATGACAAAAAATAATGTGTAACTTAAAAATTATAACAGTATATAATCACAAAAAAGTAAAGAAATATTTTATTTATTTAAATCACAAAGAAAGTGTAAATATCACTATTCAGTCTAT
Organism: Argiope bruennichi; assembly: GCF_947563725.1. Taxonomy (NCBI): domain Eukaryota; kingdom Metazoa; phylum Arthropoda; class Arachnida; order Araneae; family Araneidae; genus Argiope; species Argiope bruennichi. Next base: position 92,394,823 of record NC_079153.1, read on the forward strand.
GGCACTATTACAAATTTTTGAAATATGATCTTAAAAAACATAATCATCATTTGTACTGTCCTTAAGCCTTAAAAGTAATTTTGTGTAAAAATTACCAGCTGTCGAAAACGCTCTTTCGGCATCTACGCTAGTTGGTGGTACTTTTATCAATGCACGATATACTTTTTCCAAGTATTTACCTCTAAATTCCTCATCTTCAAACAAATCGATTTCTCATCGAATGGTTTTGGATAGAGCTGATTTCTGTCTTGTAGTTTGGTTCCTTGAAATTTTTTTTTATTTATCGCTAATTCTAATTTTTGCTCAAGAGACAATTCCTTTTCACTATCGACAGTAGTGACATCATAATCTTCGATAATTTAACCTAATTCTTCTGAATGTGGATAGGTTTGTGGGTAAAAAATTTTAAGAAAATTTACTATAAACTTAATCAGATTTGAATTGGTTATTTTCTTTTCTTCTTTTTCATTTTTAAAATCATTATAATTATGTAAATTCCATAAGACATTTTCTATTTCGGTATGTCTATCTTCTGTGCGATTTTTCAATGTAATATATAATTTTTCAGGTAGTGATGTGTATTGTTCTTTCAGTGACTGCCACATGAAATTTATTGTTGTTTAGCTGTTAATAAATTAGAATCTCTCCGACATAATACCTCAATAGTCAGTTTTATTGGAAGTAGAGCTGATATAGTTCTGGAAATTAAGTCGAATTCACTATCTGAAAAATTAATTTACAGGTTTAAGTCGATTATTGCTTTTTGGATTGGATTTCTCAGTTTTAAAAATCGTTCCATCATTAGGAGTAAACTGTTCCATCGTGTTTTAAAATCTAATATTAACATATATTCTGTTTTATTTTCAGTTAGTATATATTTTAGTAATATATCCTTTTTATAGGGAAATGTTTAAATATCTTAACAATTTGTCGAAATTTATAAATTATAGGAAGCAATTCTTCATAGGTTAATATTTCATCCTCATTAGCAATATCTTCTTCAAGAATTACATTGTCATTATCTTCATTGTCAATATCACTCGCACTCTTACTCTCTTCAAAGTTGGAATCCGAAATTTCTATATCCACAGTATTTGGATTCTTCTGTTCTTTATTTTTTTGGTATAATACATCTATTACTCCTAATTGAATTCCATGTGCATAGCACAACTGCTGATTTGCACCAATCAAATTTCCAACTTTTTTCATAATTGTTGCCCCATCAGTCGTTATGGCTACAATATTTTCTTTCAGGGATAATCCATGTTTCGCTAATTTAGATATAAGCTATTAATTGGCTAATTAATTTCGCCCGTTATGGAGACATAAAAACAAAAACGTATACTATTTTGCTATGTTCGCTATACCTGAACATATAGTGGAGACAATTTTAAAAATTTCTAGTAAATACCGAAAAACCGGTATTTAAACTTGTGAATACCGGTATTACGAAATTGTACAAATGGCTCGAAATACTGGTATTCGGTATCCCGGTATTGCAATCCCTAGTCAGGCAGGTTGTCCATGGCATGTACCTTTATAAACAATAATTCATGTAAAAGGGTTTCCTACAATTTTCAAAAAGATATTTTATTCATTTTTTTCTAGAAATAGAACTCTTATTTTAACAAGCGAACTCTTTTTTACTCAAAATCAATTAGTGAAAAGTAAAAATTACATATCTTTTGAGTATGTTCAAAAATTTATATATTTAATGATTGGTTCATTAAATATTTCTTTTTGATTGGTTACTTTATAATTATGATTATTATAACTCTGATATTTTAATACAAATTGTCATTAGCATTGAAATTGTGTACAAAAAAGTGAACAATACTTTAATTCATAATCTACTTACTTCAGTACTTTAATTCTTAGCTTTAACATGTATTTAATGAAACTTTTAACCTTGCGTCAAAAAAAACTATTTTTTATTTTCTTTTAATTAATTTCCTTTAATTTTATTATTTATTAATTAATTTTTTAATTAGTTTAATTTTTAATTGTTCTGGACAAGCAGAAGGTTGATATACGATTTGAATTCGTATATCAACCATATATATTCGTATATATTCTTTGTCTCTTTTAACCCTTTAAAGGGTCATTTTTTTTCTAGTCATATTATGTTAAATTTTTTTAGGCTTGAAATTAGAATAAGAAAAGGGATTCATTTAGCTTATTAGATCAATTTAATTTGATTAATTAATTTGGTTAATTAATAATTAAGTAACAAATCAAGACACATCATTTTGTCTGAAATAAAGAACTGAAGCATCTAAGTTTCTGACTTACTAAAAAAGTCAGAACTTATGCCAACCTACATAATTTCATGCAAAGATTGATAAAATTGGTGGGAAGCGTACTTCCCACGGCCCTAGAAAGGGTTAATTTAAACCATAATTTTAATTGTCTTTTCTTTTCGCCACAGAATATTCCCTAACTCGGAATCTCTAGAAACAGTTTTAAAGTTTACGTGTAGAACACAAAATAACACATGTTGAACACAAAATAACAACACCACCTATATAAAACACAGTTGGAATTTCAACTTAGCTAGCATTCTTCGGCATAACTGGATGCCAAAAATTATTTCGCTGGCAGTACAAGAGAAATCACTTAATTATTATCTGTCAGAGATATCTTAGAAAAATATATAATTTGTTTGAAATATAAGATTACATTTTCGAACAATCTTCAATATCCTAGGACCCTTCCGCAACACTAGTATACACCAGGTGGATACCTGAAACTTCATATAGCTCCCATCGCATTTCTTCTGCTACAAAATAACTGAAAAATATCTTGAATTTCCAATAACACGAGCAGCAAAAAGGCGAAACCCTAGCGCTTTGTCAGATTTCCCCAACGGCAAAAAGCATTCAAACCACCACCTACCACATCTGGTATTCATCAAGCATCTGCTCCTACCATAATCCAAAATGCTCCATGGCGAAATGTTTGTAGGTAAAAAGGTTTAGGTGGAGGACCGAATTGCCAGCCATGCATTTGTGTGTCGCCTGCGTTCTGCATCAACTTCACGTAAGGCATACGGCAGTCCGGCTACCCGGCAAATCCCATCTTGCTTGATGCCGGATAGGACGGTTACCGAGCCGGATCGTGCCTGGAATGAGGGGATCTGCACGAGTGCGATTTGAAGGGGGGAGGAGGGTCCACGACTATGACTGTGAAATGAGAGAATCTTCGGCTTTCACTAGGGAGTGAGAGGGTTCAGAGAGGAGTGTAGCAAGTGTTTCTCGTGTTACGCGAAAGAGAAAGAATGTTTCGACGTTCCATGATTATATACTTAAATATTATACCCCTATTTTTTACATTTATTGCATTTTTAACTAATTCGGTTTTATGTTTGATTTTTATTTGTCAAAATGTGAAACACCAATTTTTTTTTTTTTTTTTTTTTTTGCCTACCGATTTTTTCACTCGTTTTGTAAAAAAAATAAATAAAGAAGCAATTTGAAAATCTATCTCAAGACTATTTGAAGAGGAGAGATCTCGAAATTTGACAGATTTTGTATCTGCAATACCACAAACACGATGGGCAATTTATAGAGTCGTGTTTTGATTCAATTATTCTTTGATTTGTAAGAATTGAGGACTCCTACATGCCACTATGTGCCTTACAGATTAGGAATGCAAAAACAATAACTCACTGTTGCATTGAGTATATTTCTACATTAAAATTAATATTAAAATCTTATAAGACATTTAAACCATTTAGTGTACTTTAAAGTAACCTCTCTGTAATATATATTACGGGCGCCATATATATACTGTAACACCATATATATATATATATATATATATATATATATATATATATATATATATATATATAATATTGTTACTCATTATAAAAAAAGAAGAAAAAGATTAAATTTCTTCATCAAAATAAAAATAGAGTGAATAAAAGAACAAGGAATTAATATATATATATAATATAAAAGTCTCTCGCTATATCATAAATATAACACAAGGCTTTCAGAAGTAAACATACACTGATAAATGACAAAGAAAATATTAGAAGACAATTCTAATTCAAGGAATAAGCATATACATAATGTAGATTTACAAGTTTCATATATAAATGAATGGTTATGCCAAGTTTACACTCGGCCAGTTATAAGACGGCAAGTAGGCAGCGCATGCCTAGAAAGGGACTGATTTATGTTTGCCACAATTTCACAAGATGGATTCAGGTGTTCCGTGTTTGGCTACAAATCGCTGTTTTGCGTCCCTGAATTTTTCATTTCCACTGCATATTGTATTAAAATTATGGATATTTATATAAAGAAACATGGTTAAATAAAAAAAAGGTCAATATACCTAAATTTGAAAAATACAAAAAAATAGCAAATAAAATGAAAAAATAAAGTAAAAAATGTCGGAATTAATCTACAAATGATAAATTTTTTCACGCCAAAAAAAAAAAAAAAACCCCACCAAATTTTATAAACGCATGCGCAGTACGAAGCGGCTTGTAGTTGTCCTGTCGGGACAATTACTTGCCATCGACCGAACAGCACTTTTCAGCCTTTCTACGCATGCGCTGCCTGCTGGCCATCCTATAACTGACTGAGTGTAAACAGGGCATTGAATTATGTAATTGTCATGGTAAGATAACTAATATCAATATTAAACAAGATTTCTAGAAAATTTTTACTTTAAATATTACTTATATAACAGAATAAGAAAGGTAGTTAAAGATTGAATTAATTGAATTTCGAACCCAAGATACTGAATTTAGAGGTAATATGCTCTCACGAAAATATTATTTTTAAAGTTAATAGATTACTAGTCAATTTTTTGCTCAACATTTTAAAGATAAAAGTAAACGAACAAAGCAAAATAATATATAAGTACCAAAGTTTCTCTAGTATATCAAGGATAATATTTAAGTTTCATGGTATATGTCAAAACTTGAAATCATGAATAATATATTAAAAGGAGATTCCTGTCAAAATTGGAGGATCAATTCAAAAGGTACTTATAGGTTAAAAGGATCATGTGTTGGCTGCTATTTTTCGCAAAATCACCAATAAAAAAATAATGAACATTTTCCATATGTCAATTTTTTCGTATGTTACCATATTTAAAAGTGGCACCAGAATTTGGCGCTATTTTGTCTTCTTGACAAGTTTGATATCATGCTCCTTATAATCGATAAATATTACATTTAATTTCGAGTTATAATCAATAAATAGCATCAAAAGCATTTGAATAAAACTTTTTAAATCAGATTTTCTCCGAAGTTAGACGATCAATCAAAATACGTTGTTTGGTACAGCTTTCTAGTTCAGCCGTTTATAAAATGAAAAACTTTAATATTAAACACTTATTTCTAATATGTTTTCTTAAACCATTTTCAAATCAACATTGATTAAAATGTGATGAAAATAGATTTTTGCCAACAAAAGCTGTTATCCCCTGTTTCCAAAAGAGTGCATTAAATAGATATTAAAAAAAACCGTCAGAGATTGGAGAAGGATCAGAAGATACTGCTTATAAGAAACAGGCCTTCAGAAAAGGCGCTTTGAATGAAGAACAAGAATGAAGATCCATATTAATTTTTTTTCAAAAAAGGTTTGATCTATGAGTTGCATATTTACAACAAAACAAGATGATCAATGTTTTTTTCAAGATTACAAACTTGGCAGTGAGGATTATTGTATAGACCAAATTTATTCAACAGAGCTGGTGTGATAATCGTCTGGGTTATAAGTGCAGCTATGATATCTTCTCTTCTATTTTTGCGCCATGGATTAAGAGAAAACATGGTGGGCACATCGCCAATAGATTCTTGATATTTGCTATTTTGGAAAATGTGGTTCCTTTTTTTTTTGTAGTAAGGTTTCCTGATAATGGGAAATTAATTCTTCTGAAGCAGTCCACTCCAGCAATGGGTGCGACTCCTTGACCATTTTTGCAAGTACGTCCGCCTTTTCACTCCAATGGAATTGTGAATGTTCTGGAGTCCACACCAAGCATATTTTTTGATTTCATTTTTCCTGGGCTTGAATTTTGCCAGCTAATCTGTGAATGACTTTTGGAGATTTGATTGTAAAGCATTTTAAAGCTTGAAGGGCCGAATAGCTGTCTGTCAACAAAACCAGACTTTTCCCTGTAACAGAAAGTTAATCCAAAGCTTGACAAATTGCCAAGGCTTCCGTTGTGAATATTGAATTGATGGAGTGAATTCTATAGAGGAAAGATTGCTGTCCAAAGATATCCGCAATAGAAGTAAAACAATGAGATTTGGATGCTTCCGGAGCGATCATATAATAATCATGAAATTGTTTGCATACAGTTTCTTGAAAGAGAGCTATGGTCATATAACTAGGAAGAGCTTTATTTTAAAAACTCAAATCTGAGAGATGAAATTCACAAAAATTGTTTCTGGAGACGATAGGGACTGGCAGAGTTATAATATGATTTGTAGAAGCATTCAGGTTTGCAAACAAATTTTTAATTAGAACGTCTTTTTTTACTAATTTGATGCTAGTATTGGAATTATGATGATAAATAGGTGAATGCGTGCCATTTGCATGTTGCCTGAAAACGAATTGTGCAACTAATCTTTTAATTTTTTTCCGATAGCATTTCCTGACTCACGATTTTCATTAAATAATAATTGGAATAAAATTCATTTTCGTATTTTGATTTATTCTACTTTAATTTTACACATGCTGCCACCACGTACATTTCAAATAGAATAATAAAGCAAAATTTTAATTCGTGTTCGCCATCTTATTAGCATAAGACACAAACGCATGTCTTTTTTCCGGTACGTTGGTTCCAATAGGCAAATGGCAACATTATGTAGTTTATATTTTTTAAAAATTGATATGCTAATACTAATTATTTGATGCGATGGTAAATTATTATAGGTAAATTGCAGGATTATGTACTGACAGATTAAAATGAAAAATTGACATTATAATATAAATATAAGATGTATTTCGATACATTTATCTAAGACACCTGCAGCAGCCAGACCTTAATTTACTCTCGAGAAATAGAATAATTCAAGTCTACGGCGACTCTAATCCAATTTGAAAATGCATTAGATTCTGAAGGAGTTTATGCCTAAAAAGAAGAAAAGAATTCAAAGAATTTTTCCGGAACCAATATTTTTAAATTGAATTTTTTGACCCGATATTTCCCAAAGTCATAACCTTGTTTATTGCTCTTTATGAATTTTCATTTAAATATTCAAAATTCCCCGCCCTAAGGCCTCGCCGCCCCGGCCTTATCTTTTGAATGCAAAAATCGATGATATAAATAATGCAACGTTTGTTTCTGGGTTTCATATCTCCTTTCAGCTGCTAATTCGATAAGATGAAATTTTTTGACAGCTCTTGCTGAGTGGAAATCTGAAAGCCAAACAGAAAATGAATTTCCATTTTCCCTATTCGAAACACGGAATATAAAGCGGATATTTTTTCCCTGCTGGAATGTAGAAGAGATCCGACTCAAATTTGATATAAGCTTTGGCCTTTCCTCCGAGTTTGACTGAAAAATGTGAACTTTTAGTCATTGTATAATTTATGAGAAGAAAATAAAATATTAAAGGAGAACATCTATCGATCTGTCATTTTTTGGAACAAACAGTGAAATGATATTCTTCTTTAAAAGAAATTGATATGATTGATACGGTGAGTATTATAATTTTAATTCAAATAAATTTAAGCTTTTTGAAGTAAATGTAATTGATTTATTGAATATTTAAAATTTATTGAATACTTAATAAAGATATCTCATTTTTATATTATTAATGTGTCAATAGAAATAAATCGCATAAAAATTTATCAAATGTGGCAAGTTTTGATTGGTAATATTTGATACAAACATATTAACCCCTTCATCACCCCCGGGGGCGCCTCGAAATGAGGATGGATCTCGATTGGATCTCGCCACTCTAGAGGGGTACACTAATAGGTGGGGGATCTGACTCCTCCCATCGATGACGGGACGTACTTCCTTCGGGGAGGGTTGTGCCGTGGCCGGTGACGGTCCTTAGGACTCAATCACAGTTCCCACCAATGCTACTGTTGCGGGGTTCCGGTCTTTCAGTTTTATGGTTTATATCCGTGTACCTTCGTGGCGGGTCGGAGAGTTAAATGGCTGACTAACCCCTTCACCAAACTTTTGCGTGATTAAAATTTAAACTTCTATATGAAAATTGCTCTTTATATGATAACCCATGTAATGCATTTGCTGTTAAAATTTCCATTTATCCGTTTCAATAAAAATAATAATCCATGTAAAAGAGTATGTTTAATCTCCGGGACATGTGTTTCCATTAGAGCCGAAAGGGTTAATAAATTAATATTATACGTCATAAAATAAATGTCACATAATGTCTAGACGATATTTCTCAAAGCACTCAAGCAACAAAGATTATGAAAAAGTACATTTCTAATATTTGAGGGCTTTCGTTACTCCTTTGTTTTGGAATAATACTATGTTGTTTTATATGAATGGAATTTATTTATAATTATATAATAGAGGGCTAAAATTCCATGATTAGCCCATTCAACAAATTCAAAAGAATTACATTATGATTCGTTTGGGATCACTAGATAATTGAGTACTCAATTTAAGGTAGGTAGGTATATACGTTAAAAAATCGACATTTTTTGTGAAATTATGATTTTTTTTATTTAATATTCTTAATACTTTGAACAGATTTCTTTGTAAAATCTTTAGAATTTTCTTTCTAAGTGTTTTGGGAAGTTGACCAATTTTTATATTTGCATTTACAGAGGTTTTAATGCTAGTGTACATCCTGAGATGCTGTTTTCTCAAGTTCTGATCATTGATTCAATTTTCTGATAAAGAAACCTCGTAAATTAAATTAAAATGCATATGTTCTGTTCAAATTTGGTATAATGATTTTTCACGATTTTTTAATTAATACAATTTATTGAAATACCGCATTTTATGACCATATAACTTAACTTATGAACCATATAACTTTCTATTTTTCAACTGTTAAATGTAAAAAATGAATTATTTTCTCTCTTCATTCACAGCTCGTTTTTTTACTAAGAATTTTCTTTAACTATAAGATAATTAACGAATTTTGGTAATTCCATAGATTATCATTGAGAATTATTGTCTGGACTAATCTCGGATCATTTGAGTAGAGACATAAATTTTCCTGAAATTTATTTTTCTGCTTAATCGCAAAATGGTATTTCATTAACCAGCCAAAATATGAGTACTTCTTCGAAGTAGGTAGTACTTTTCGTAGTAAATCAGAATAGGAGTACTTCTTCAGTATATGAGTACTTTTTATGAGATATTACTTTTCGTACTACCTCTTGAAAACTTAATTACAAGAGGTTCCAGTTTGGAATAATCACTATCATTCATGTTTTAATGAATATTTATATTTCTATAAAACACGAAAATTGTGTTTTAACTTCTCGTTATCATATAGTCATAAATTAATAATATTCAAATCATAATAATCATAATAATATTAATATTATAATAATAAAATAATATTAATATTATAGTATTAAAATAATATTAATCATAATATTAAAATTTTTATTGGTATCGAAGTTTGCTAGAATCTAATTCTTTTAACTTTCTACTTTTTTTTTTAACTACTAAATAGAAAAAAAAATTAATAGTATCACTCTAAATATCATGGTTCATGTTATATGACATTTTATATCATTAGAAAATCGTTTGATCGGTGCCCGATGAGAAGTTCATTAAACTCGATAGCGGTAAACGATGCGATATTTAAAATATTTGTGTTTAATTCCATGAAAAACAAAATGACGTATAAGCAATACAATACCTGTAAAAATCAACAACAAACAAGCAAATAGCAAATCCCTAATTAAAGAGCATCAGAGAACCACAACGCTCAGTTTAAAACAACTGGAGAGTTTATTTCACAGTCAATATTCCAAGCATATAATTCATTCGAGTGACTCTCTTTAGCCTTCTCACTCCAGAAGAGTGTATCGAATTTTCTAGAAAGGTTACTGATATTGGCTAGAAAAAGAGATACCGCCAAAATTCTTGAATACTCTAGAGCCTTTATATTTCGTATGAAATCGTCCTACTGTCACCCAGTCCATTGCTAAGGTCGGTGACCATTTGCCTACCATCCATTAAACTACCTGTAAAATTTTAACTGCTTACGGAAGCAGTATTATAAGCAATCGTAAAAATATTATTCTATTATATACCCTGGCATTAAAATAGATTTCCATGAATATAATGGTAAATTGATCCCATATTATATTTTTATGAGTAAGAAATAATGTTGATGTAGTTAAAGTATCTCATGTTTCTGCCTTGATTTCACTACCAATTGCTTTCCTGTCCACTTTCTCACACAAAAGCTCAGATTCTCATTTAAAAACTTTCTATTTACACGCAAAACTCTGAGTTTGTCCGTTCCAGTTGACAATGTATGTTGGTTTTTCAGCTGAACAATTTTTGGTTGGATTTATCTTCTGTAAATACTTCACATACAAAAATATATACTGACATATTTTATACAAACTTCAATTAAGAATAATTCATTTTTTTTAAAAAAGAAAAATTGAATATAGAGCAAATGTAGAGTCGAAAATTCTATTAAGGATAATTATCTTCATATGATGAATGATATATTTTATTCCCTTTTTCTTTCTTATTTACAATCAAGAAATGGTGATTTTTTTTTTCATTCATGACATTGTTTGTACTGTTTTCTGGGTTATATAAAATTTGAAATAACTGACAAGTTTGGGAAAAAGGATATTATTCTTGGTTATTATTTGTATAAAATGTACATTGCATTTGGCATTCAATAGTACATTCTTCACACCAATCCATGCAATATAAGTTGACGATATACACTTTATATTAAGCAAATTATGACGCTCTAGAGGAATTATGACGCTCAATTCTAGAGGAAATTATAATTTCGTCTAGAGCGTCATAATTCGCTTAATATAAAGTGTATATCGTCAACTGATATTGCATGGATTAGTGTGAAGAATGTACTATTGAATGCCAAATGCAATGTACGTTTTATACAAATAATAACCAAGAATAAAATCATTTTTCCCAAACTTGTCAGTAATTTCAAATTTTATATAACCCAGAACAGTACAAACAATGTCTTGAATGAAAAAAAATCCCCATTTCTTGATTGTAAATATGAAAGAAAAAGAGAATAAAATATATCATTCATCATATGAAGATAATTATCCTTCATAGAATTTTCGACTCCACATTTGCTCTATCCTCAATTCTTCTTATTCGAGTGACAAGGAATTGTCATTCTTGATCGAAGCATTGTATTTTCTACTTGTACTTTAGGTATGAAAGAAAGAAGAGTTTATTTTCTCTACTGTCAGTTTCTAAATGGAGATTTATCATTATGATTGAAGACTTTAAGAATTTATTTGGGTTCATTTTTGCTCAATTATACAAAAAAAAAGTTTCGACACTTATTGTAGATGAACTTATACAATATCTTTCTTGGATTAAAATTTATATGAGTGCATTTCTTTCAGCAAAACAATTAATGATATGAGCTGCTTTCATTCTTTAAATAGATGAAAAATATAAAAATAAAGTAAAATAAAGTCTTCCACAATCGGCAACTGGTTTTCATACAAGTAACTTGTTTTAGTAAAATGGCTCGCTGTTATGTATTTGAATAATGCTAGTGGAATGTCTAAAATTCTTTGGAATCAAACAATTGTCTGAATCACAAGGAACTTACAAACAATTCCGTTCTTACATATAATATTTTCAAATCTACTATTTTAAAATCATCCATATTTTAAATAAAATATATGCAATTTTCTAAGACATCCGAAGGTCTATAATACTAGTTTGGAGCGTAATTATTTTTCTTGTTATGAACATTCAAGACAATTACCGTTTTTTAAATCTGTTACGTATAGTCTCGCAAGAACAAATGTCAGCATGTAACTCTTCATATACTCCAAGATGACAAAAATTGATGTCACAAATAGCTATAAGTATCTATGTCATCAGTAGATTATGTGACGCTTGTTTTCGGTTTATTCTATTTTTTAGTTCTCCTCTACTTCAAACTAGTAGAATCCTAATTATATCTCAAGATAATGAAAAATTACCAAATAAAAACTATATGCAGTAATACCCATCTATAGTTTTAAGAAAATATGCGATATTTGTGAATACAGGTATCAAACGTGATCACATTAAAAGAATATATGAAAAACTGTATAAAAAAGAAAAAGCAAAAAAACCTAGAAAAATTCTTATTATAGCATTTGATGATATCCTAAAATTATATATATAGGGGTCGCGATGGCCCGGTGTAAGGTCACGGCTCATGAGCCTTAGGGTTTCGGTTTCGAGACCCGATTCCACCGAAGAACCGTCGTGTAAGGGAGACTGTTGCACATTAAATCCATGAGGGTCAAACGTCCTCCCGCTGGTGTGGTGTGGAGAGGGGGTGCCAGCTCAGGTGTTGTCCTCGTCATCTGACCGTGGTACAAAATAACGAGATCCGTCCCAAAATAGCCCTAGTGTTGCTTTACAACGGGACGTTAATATAACTTTACAAAACTAAACTTAAAGTTATATAAGAGTTGTACCACGTGACATTTTCGATCATCCAACCGGTGACATACTGCCAGGTATTATGTTCTTTAATGAGGGTTCTTCATATTTCCTGAAAACTGCTAAGCAACAAGTAGCAACAATAATTCGTATTTTCAGGTAATCTCAGAATTGTCGATGGGTTTTAAACATATGGTTTTGGAATACAGTCCTTCAGTTTTATACTAGTTATGTATAAGGCCTTCCACATGAAGACGGGTGCGTTAATCATGAACATGAAACATGATTCCTTTATTCTTCGAAAATTCCATTCATAAGAAAACACGTTCTTACCTTGATGATAAAATTCATTGATGACAAATTAACGTCCACACTCAGAGATTAAAGGTAATGTATCAAAGTACCTTTTCAATATTTTCTTAACTTCTTGCAAACTAATCTTATGTTACACAATTCCCTAGATAATATTGCGTTCGTGATTCCCTGAATAAATTTTTAATGATTAGGTTGTTTTGACTAATCTATAAAGAAAACACATGCTTAGATTTTGTTAATCCAAGTGTGATGTTATTAGAGTACTACAAACAATCTCGATGGATAGAAAACTCTCCAAGATGGAGAAATATTCAGATACATTATAGATTTTAATTATATAAAGTAATTTTCTCGAAATCTCTGGTATATGGCTTAGATGTATTTCTTGCAATGATAGTGGCGATGTGTAAGGGGGAACCATTGTGGCTAGTGGTAAGAGCTTGGCGTGGGTACTGGCGTGTTCCATATGCGAAACCCACTTCCAAATTGAAACCCAATCCCGTTTTGTTTGTTGGTATGGTACACATTAAATCCGTCAGGGCTGAATGTCTTTTCGTTGGTGGAAAGCGGCAATTTAGAAAGGGGTTTCAGATCAAGAATTGCCGTCGTCATCTAACTACGGTTCAAACTTATGAGATCTATCCCCAAATAACCCTTGTATTGCTTCGCTGAGGAATGTAAATATAATTAAATTAAAAAAGCAATGTGTAAGGTAGTTTCCGAATAAAAAAAGTTCTGGTGTCCTGATTCTTAGAATTTATAGATCTCTGATAATCTGTTAAAGTCTACTTCCACATGCAACTATTTTTTTCAAAATTTCTTTAATTATCGTTAAAATTTCCCTATGGCTTGTGATTGCCCTATTTCCAAAAGCACATTACACATTGGTGAATTGCATAAGGAACGAATGCGTTTGACATGGCCTATTTTACTGAATCCACCTAATGAAATTCCTTAATAATGAAAATCTTTGGATAATATTCAGCAAACATTGCGTTGGATTATAATTAACTTCGTGTCTTGCACAGACATCTATTTTTTCTAAAATATGTGCAATTTGGTATCTAATCTAACAGCAATTTCTTTTAAAGAAATATATTATAGTTTCTTTTAAATTTAAAAGTGTTTTTGAAAAAAAAAAGTGTTTTGTTTCTTTCCTCCGACGAAAATCTTTAATTCTGTGTATTTTACAGATTAATTCCCACTCTCTGACCTTATGGGCACTAAAGCAAATGATCTGCCGTGTAAACAACATAACATTTTTTCCCTATATTTTCTTTTCTACAGAATCTCAAGCTGAGATAACTTCATTTGGAGGCAATATTCGGTTAACGCCATGCATTTTATTAATTTATAACTATCCGATTCCAGAAGAGTTGTCGTTGATTTCTGGCGTGAATAAACAGTAGGCGGATCAATCGGAAAAGCCCCCTGGCATCCAAACTCTCCATGTAATCAAATCTCGAGCTATGCTTTGATGCTTTCAGCGATGAATTTTATCTGAATTAAAGGTGAACCTTTGAATTCAAAGGAAGCGAAAAGGTAGCTTTTGATAACACTTGGCTTTCTAATGGAGGTGTTGAGAGCGGCTTTATGTATTAGTTAGAATCTTTTACTAACTTTCTGATGAAGGTTGTTGGTGTATTTTGTATGGTAATTTTACGTAATTTTAGCCATAATTAATATTTTTTTTAAATTAATGAATAACTTTTTACATTACTTCAATAATTATATGGCATAATTATAAATGGAATAGATGTAAAAAAGTAAAATTAATTGTGATAATTTTCCAAAATTGTCTGATTTTCTAAAACATTCTCTCTTATTTAAAATTAATATAAGTTCAGAACTTTCAAAATTTTAAATGATAGTCAATTTCTATGAAAAAAATATAAGAACGACACAAGACGTTTTGATAGGGTGTAAAGTTCTCTAAATAATTAAAAATAATCCCTTGTTTTAATTATAATAATCAAAGCCCCATTGGAATTACGTTTCCAGTAATTAATCTTCCCAATAACATATAACTGTGAAATCAATTTAATAAGAACAATAATAATAATTTAATACGGCAACGATTTGAGTAGTACTAATGTGATACATATTATAAAAATTTCCTATACAATCGGAAAAGTCCTCTGGCATCCAAATTAGCGGTATCAAAAGATTCTGTATTTGATAAAAAAATGAAAACGGTTAAATTTCCAATTCAATATTGAAATCTATTTTTAAAAATTATTGCTATAAGTATTTGTATAAGAATTTAAAAACAAATGCACAACAGCGTAATTAGATATAAAAAAATAGCCATAGTCATTTTAAAATATTAGTTTGCGAAACTTATATTCAGGGATGAATATTTTTGGAAATAAAGTGGGAAAACTGTAAGCTCTATTTTAATATTTAATTAAATAAAAATTTATAAATCCTTCCTATGTGCTCATTCCAATCCTATAAGGATATCTGTACCAAATTTATTGGCTCTATATCTAATCTTTCTTTTTCACATATATACACACTCACATATAATCATGTATTATTTTGCAAAAATTAATAAACACTCTCACTGAATAATAAGTATAACTGAAACCTGATTTCTACCGAAATAAAAACATCCTGAAACGACTTGAATTAACATGTGTCAGGTTGGAACAGAACAGCAATTAGAAATTTCCAAGTTTCAATAAGGCACAAATTTCAAATGAGAAATTTTGCTTAAATTATTCGGAATAAAATTTTATAACATAGAGGAATCCCAAATTATTGTATTTTTCGTCATATTTCTGTAAAACTTGGAGCTTTTTTCTTAGAAACTTAAATGCTTACATTTTTTTTTTTTTAAGTTGAACAAAACCTTTAATGTACATTGCCATTTGAAGTTTGCAAGTTTCGAGAGAAATATTTCCAGACTTGGTTGAAATTTAAAGAATAAATAAATAAAATCTAGCTGAACATATAATCGAATACTATAAATTCTAGGTAAGAGCATTTTTTGAATTTATACAAACGACTTTTGATTAGTTCATGATAATGATTGTTCATTATTTTTTCCAACATTGTTAGACCATCTGGCCATTTTTCCAACTCAAAAGTAGCATTAAAGTTGAAATTTCGATAAGGCAGCCAAGTTAAAATGTGAACTAGAGGAGGATGAGCAAAGAAAATAGAAATGATTGCCGTATTCCTTCCAATAAATTTCGGAAAAAAAATCCCTATACCAAGTGCTCACTTAGAAGTCATCGTAACCTAGATGTAGATCATGATAGTGCTAAAAATTTCTATCAAGTGCTAACTCGGAAGTCGCTGCAACCTGGATGTAGGTCATGATTATACTAAAAATGTGTTGAATAAATATAAATCATATTAATTTCAGAGTAATAATTAGAAACAATCATATTATTTTAAAACAATTTCAAAAGCATGTTTTGATTTTAATACGCAATTTCTCCTGATAATAAGGAAAAATGTGTAAGTGCGATTGCGTTCTATTAGAGAGACGTTCAATAATCCAGAGAAATCAAATTTGGTAAAATGGTATTCATAAAATTTTGAGAATCGTGAGATCGTGATTTATAAAGTTTTAGTTGGAATTACAATTACTGATATATGAAGCAAAATATTATAAGGTTTGCTTTACCTCAATTGCCGAAAATACTATAATAAATATCATTTTTATATAGAAAAAATTAATTATAGCAATTAAATTCTTTTTTAAATAAGAAATTTAAAAAAAAATATTTTAAGTATTATTTTTCACAATATATTTTATTGTTGCAATGAAATTCAAATCTTTTTCATTATTACATTAAACATTCAATCATGCACTTTTCTTCCATTATTGAAAGCTAAGGAAGAAACATTATGCTAATTACCTGTGACGTAATCATCAGCATGAGGAATCAGAAATAAAATTACATTATCGCTAAAGGCAAGGAGGAATTTGAAATAGATGATCAAGACTGAAAATTTTAATGACTCTATGATGTTATGGAATTCAATTTCATGAATGAAGTTCATGTATACAATAAACAGAACAAGTGCAAAACTATTAAAATAAATGGCTGCAATGTCTATCACAATTTGCTTACATATAATTTTTAAAGGAAAATATGAATTTGAATATTAAGCATTCAGTGATTTAATGTAAATTAAACACAACAAATATCTCCTGTAGAATTTAGGACCAGCAGATCTGCAAAAGCGATTAGTAATCAGCAACCAAGAAAAACATTCATTCATAAAATTTTAATTATACCAAACATTCTTATCTTATGTAACATTCCCCAGTGTAATAACAGAAGAGATAAACGAAAATCATACCTCCTCTTTAATATATGTTTTTTAAGCGCTGATGCACTAAATAATCATTTTAAATCTAGACATTCATTTTTATTACTACTTAGCAGATGGTGAAGATTCTGATAAAGATCTCTCCTGACTAAATAATTAATACTTAAGTGTTTGTGAAAGCTTCCAGGTATAAAATATTGTCCTTAGGAGGGGTATGTTATTTCTTATGATGTGATATATTAGAAGTGTTAATAAACAAACTTATATATCTTATGTAATAAATTACTATAAAAGGGTAATATATTATTAAGCAAGAACTTTTTCTCGAGGTGAATATGCATTATTTAACTAACATATTAGGATATGCATATTTATGATAATTTATTTTTGATGAGCTTTACTAGCAAATAATATTGGAATATAAATGCGCAGTTCTTTAAATAAGAAAAATTTTATCATATTATAATTATTTTAATCTTATTATCATTAATGAATAAATATTTATTATAATATTTATATTATATTCTTAATTATTAGCATCTAAGTATCATTTAATATCTGAAGAAAGAGATATATCTATAAGTTTATATTTCAGAATTTTCATATAAATTGGATAGGAAATTTTAGATAGAAAATGAATTTGATAGAAATAAACATAGATAAACACCATTTCTTATTACATTTAAAATGAACTTATCATTTAAAAAAAAATAAAAAAAATTACCTTCTAGTTACGTCAGTTTTATTTGTGTACAACATTTCTTTATTTTTTTTATTATTTTTCAAAGTAAATTCTTTAAAAGAAAAATATTAATTTCATTTTTTTAGACACATTAAAATAATATCCCTATTTAATCAAACTGGCACTCGCGTGCATTTACCAATATTTGGTTTACTTCATACATTTCCACATTTACTTTTATTTTGTGCAATAAAAGTAATATATATGTTCGTGCTATATACCATAAAAAAACTGTTGAAATTTCTGTAATTTCTTGACCACATTTTTGCCTATATAATAATAATAATTATTATTATTAACAATTTAAAGGTGTCTAGATGTAATATTATTTATCTCTTTTTAATTATTTTTTAATATAATGAATAATTTTTTTTTCATTGGACAATTTTATCAGTTTTATATAAATTATTCCATCAATTTCAAAAACACAATTTTTAAAATATCTCAATGAGTATTTCCTTTTACATTTTTCATTTTTTAACCATTGATTTTCGATCGTCTCTTAATTTCATAATATTTAAAATTCTGGCCTTTTTTTAAGTTTTTTTTAATCGTTGAGTAATATCATGAGAATCAAAATCTAATTACTGGTGTTTGAATATATGATAAAATTTTATTTAAAAAATGAATTACTAAATAAAACAAATACGAACACAGATCATAAAATCTTTAACAAGTCAAACGTATTTTCACACAAAAAATAAATAAATGGACTCAAATAAATTATTTAAATGTGTGTTTATTTATATGCGAGTTAACATTCTTCAATGTGTATGTTGCAATATCCCCAGTGAAAATTATTTACTTGCCTAATATTAGTCATTGCTGGAATTTGTTTCTAGTAGCAGTTATTACATCAAAAATTATATAAAAGGTCTATTATCTGTGACTAAATAGCCATTTATATGTCTTTTGTCGATTGTTAATTTATTAAAATAAAATTTATTCTCTTAAAAATACCGAATACCTAAGCATTA
This sequence comes from Argiope bruennichi, assembly GCF_947563725.1. NCBI lineage: Eukaryota > Metazoa > Arthropoda > Arachnida > Araneae > Araneidae > Argiope > Argiope bruennichi. Next base: position 92,413,738 of record NC_079153.1, read on the forward strand.
GATGTTTCTCTAATGTTTAATCTATATGACTATACGCTAAACTGTAAAAAATCTTTATGTATAAGGGACAAATTTGAGACTAAAACTGTTACTTAACTGAAAATTTTAAATTAATTGAAGATCCAGAAATTGCTTAAAAGCTTGAATTTAAAAAGTGTTCAATGGATTGCTTTTGCTTATCTACATATAAAACAAATAAGGATAGAAAATGCCGCTGTATTCTATTCTATTACGCTAAGTTCTATTGTTATAAAATTAGAATTAAACAAAAGAAAATTTAAAAAAATATCAAAATAAATAAAAAAAACGAAAATATTTTTAAATAAAGTTTTTTTTAAATAAAAATAAAATATAAATTTAAAAATTCTCGAAATATTTTTATGTGACTCTTTTTTGGTAGAATCAATCTTGATAAATACAAGAATTTTATTTTTAGATAAAGGGTTATTTTTGAATATATATATGTGTATGTGTGTTATCCATTTCTAATATATAAACGTTCTAAAAATACTTTCCTGTTCGAACTCAGCTTTCACTGTAATTAACACTTAAATTACGCTTTCCATTCTTTTTCCCACGAATCTCCAAGGAATCAAAACATTGCGTTACCAAATTATTTTCTGAAGCAATATAAGCTGCGAATACATTCTCACTCTCGCTTTGGGGCAGCTCTGCCCTGGTAGTAAAGCCTCGGCTTCGAAACCTGAGGGATTCAAGTTCGAGACCCGATTCCACCCAAGAACCGCAGTATAAGCGGGCTTGGTACACATTAAATCCGGTGGGGCTAAACGTCCTCCCGCTGGTGTGGTGTGGAAGTTTGGAGAGGGGCTGTGGGTTCAGGTGTCGTCTTGGTTGAAAATTACGAGATCCGTCCAAAAATAGCCCTAGTGTTGCTTTAAAATGGGGGGTTAATATAACTAAACTAAACTAAAACAAAACTCACTGACACTTTTTCCTGCTTTTTGCCTTCCTATTCTTCAAGCTATACCGTATTTACTATATCATATAGAAAGATATTTTCCCGAAAGATTAAAATTGGATTATTTCATTGAAATTAACAAAAATTATTAAATAAATCTATGTTCTAGAAAATCGATGGCAAATTTCATGTACAATATTAATGTAGATCTAGAATATTAATAGAAATGTAGAAAAAATGATTGTTGAAAAATTTGCATACATTAAAAAGCTTTTGAGATTTTTTAAAAGCTCAAAATTTTTTGAAATAGTTTGAATTTCACAAAAAATTTAGAAGTAATTCAGCATTTTTTGTAAAGGACAATATAGTGTACTATTCTATAAAAAAAATATTATTAAAATATAATTCCTTATATTAAGCTTTTTTTTAAAAAAATGTTGAGATGGTGATGTAACGGCTTAAAATATATATAATACTTCCGCAATAGACAAAGAAGAAATAGAAATATTATTTATGGAGAAGATGTAGTTATAGAGTTAAATATTTTGGTTAAGAATTTATTTAAATTCAAAATAGATATCATATCCTATTTTGAGCATTTATTGCAATATCAATAAATGTAAAACATAAAAGATACTCTATATTTAACATTTCCAAATGATTATTTTTCTCTTTTCAGTGAATATTTGTTTAGAATTATGTACAAATTTAAGGGAAATGGGATGTTCTTGTTAACGAAAATCGTTGAAATCTCAGTTGTGTCTAAAGCATTTTTTTTTCAATTACATTTTACATCTAATGTAACATTTAGGTCATATAAAAATAGTTATTTAGTTTAAGATAACTTGAACGCTTTTTGAAGGAGCAAATAAACCAAGTTCCCTTAAGATTAAAGATTCTGTTTGAAATCAAAAACAGAAGTATATAAAAGAGGTTCATACAAATTCTCTTTCTGGTGGATTATATTTAGTTATTTAATTTCATTTTTTTTTCTGAATATCTTAAACTCTATCCTTGTTAAACGATTTTCAAACAAACGAGAGTAGTTTTCCATAAACTTTCTCGAATATTCTTTAATATATTTGTCATGCAGACAACCCCTTACATAGCATTGGCTTACAATAGTACCGAAATATTAACTTTTTGCAAGAACTTGGCATTTTTAAGGAATCTATTGTCTCATGCTTGGCGAGTGTTTTGGCGATTAATCCCTGGCATGCGGTTAATAGTATCCGAAAATCGAATTTGTGCTTCAAACACATTTTTCTCACCCAACTGGAGCAATGATTTGTCATAAAACTGGACTTGCAGTCACAAAATGCTCTGCTAAATTTGATATTTTAAGTTAATTCGTTTTTGAGTTACCATATTCTTTTGCATGTTTCTGAAAGAACAGACCGACAGGCAACCAGCCCCTCATTGAATTTTGCTCTAAATTTGATAGATGTCTACATTATAGATATTAAATATGTGTACGGAATTTTGTCATCTCTCTCCGTTTAGTAATTATCATAATTTAGATTCGAACAACCGGACAAACAGACTTCCTCTGAAAAGATTTTGCTCAAAGTGTGACAGAAATTTAAAAATTCGGCTTAAAGGCTTTATACTAAATTTCAAACGTCTAGCTCAACACGTTTTTGAGTTATCTTTGTCACAGACAGACAAAGGAACATTCTCCAAAGTGTGTTTTTCGAACTCAGAGTGGTTTAAAACTTTGACTTTGATTATTTTTTGACGATTACTATAATTTCTCTATACTACGTGTACGAAAAAATAAAATGTAAAGACGGAGACTCCAGAATACATTTCTTAAACAAATTCTTTAAAATACAGTTACATAGCATTAGTGAAATGAAGATTAGAACGAACTTTCAAAATAGGCTTGACCCAATCTAAAACAGCGACGACACTTTGCAGACAATTTCAACCCCCGCCATGATTGGAAGAGTGAATAAGCGACGTTTCACCTAATATTCATATTTCAACCAACCCCTTCTTTTAAGTTCCAGAGATCCCTAAAATGTCCATACAGACGTAATAAAAGCTGCTTTAGCAGAAAGTACCCCTAGCTCTCCTTTCCCTTTTAAATGGGGATCTGGAAGAAGGGCCTTCTCCTTAAGCGGCCGCAAACGACATTTTAAGATCCCATGATGCTTGTCGCTCCCCTCATCACTCCCCTAAACATTCGATGGAGCGCATAAACTGTTCTCGATCCTTCCATTCCGGCCCCCACGTGCTGCTCCCCCACCTGTTCGTTTATCGCCCTATTTGGGCTGCGTATTCCCCGAGTGGAGATCGGGATCTGTAGGATTTGAATGCCAAATGGAGGAGCGAAGATTCCGCTCCTTTTCCAACCCCGTGGCTTTATTTCTATTTTTCCTTCGAAGCTTTTAAAGAAAGTGGGAGACAGCTCTTCGAAGATTGTGTGGGGTGAGATGTAAGGGAGGAGGGTACCTGGGTAAAAATGGAGAGACAATGTTCACATTTGAGTTCGATTTCGTTGGAAAAATTGCCTGCTGAACAATTGGCGTTGGCAGGAATTGAGCAGAGGAAAATAAGTGTTGATGACAAGTTGCTTGAAAGCAACATTGTGTAATGGCATTCTGAAGATTTTTAATCGAATTACCATTTTTCATTCTATAAGCAGACATTAAATTATTCTAAGGCACATTCTTTTTTTCACGTAAACCACAAACTCCTCTGGCATCGTATAGATTAATATGCTAAACTTATTTTAGTTTCACATAATATATGTTCACATTAATTTGCTAAACTTATATTACACTCATTGTTGCGCAAAGTGCTTATGACACAAAATAAATCTACGAGTGTTAATCTAGATGAAAAACTTGATAAAATGAATATTTAAATATAGGAATAAATATATATATAAACCTATGCTCATTCATATAAGAATAGCAGTAGTAGAGGTTCTTATTTATACGCACTAAAGTTATCAAAACCTGCCATGAAAAACAACCTGCTTTCTGTCTAATGTCCTTTCTGCTGAAAATTAACGAAATGATGTCACATGTTCATTACCTACATTTATCCCGAAATGTATTCATAATTATCTATAACTAGAGCTATATAAAGCAATTATGATCAATTTATTCACCTTCAAGACAGAATAAATTTTTATTTCGCTAGTTTCATCAGACAATTTTATCTTTTGCTTGAAATAGGGAAAAAAATAATAATAATAATAATAAAATAAAAGACTTTTAAATAGCAACTAAAATGAAATTAAGTTTAATGGAAATAATTTAAAATAAACTGATTTTCTTAAATGCTTATTTAAAAAATATAAAATTTTTATTTAATGTTTTAATTATTTATTTGAGAAATTTCCGTGATTAGATATTTGTTTTTTAATTAAATTATATTATTAATTTTGTTTAACATCTCTTTTAACTGCTATTTTTAATTTTTATTAAAGAAAAAAATTAAAAGGAAGATGCAAAAAGTATTCTTCGAATCCCTTTATAAATGTCAATAAGCAAATCATGGTAACAATTCATTGCCAAAAAATGATTTTATAAAATGAAGTAACATAAAAGTACATAAATTTAATTCTACTTAGCTAAAAAGTTTTGGCAATGATATCGTTAAATCCAGTTATGATTCCTTTGGTACTGTATCCTAAGTTATAGCATCTAACAATTTATGAAAGTCTGATAATATATCATGAAAATGGAGTTCAAGTCTGTAATATCTGAAACGGATTCCAGGTCTTGTTGTTATTTCTCTATAATTAAAAATTAGCCATCTTTGGAGACCTACCATTCCACCAGGGATATATGTAGCATTAAATTTCAATTAAATCAAGAAATAACATCATGCCACCTTCAACAAATGGATTTTAAATAACAAATTGGCATAGGTATTAAATTAATGCCATTTAAATAATATTGCTCATTTTGTACTTAAACTTTTCTAACAGAAAGTAGTCACATGACGTCGTAGTACTTTACAAATTGTCTGATTTATCTATTTTCTAAATTTCGTGGTATTTTAATTTCACTTATTTATTCACTTTTAGAGATTTACATATAAAGCAGAACCCTGCCTCTTTGGCTTTCAAAATGGAAAAAAATCACGTGAACATTTGTTTCATGGAACAATGAAAACAGTTTTAACTTTAACACAACGAAGAAATTATTGTTGAAAAAAAACGTATATTCAAAAAAAGGCCACATGTCTACAAAATAAAGCCAAATTTTAAGGAAAATCCGCAATAACTTTTTAAATTGGAATCACTGAAATGTTCAGGTGATTTAAATTGATTAATATTAAATGGTATAATTCAAGCCACAGTAAAAACCAATATTAGCTTTATTTTTAATTAATAATAATTCCAATTAAAATTCTAATAAAAACTTTTTGAGGTTCACATTTTCAGTTTCCAAAATATAACATATTAAATTTGGTAACTGCTGGTCAAATGGTTCGGTCTATAGAGTGCCTACACTATAAATACGCGAAATAATTTCTATTAATCAGTAGAGATAGCTTTCAAACAATTCCGAGAACGGCTTTAAAACAAGCAATTTGGCTAATAAATTGCAAGTATTTTGTGAAATAAAGGGATATCTATTTATTATTTTAAAGATAAATAATTTTTAAAGAAGTTTTAGTCATGAAAAATTTATGATTAAATTTGGAAACCAAAAGAAAGAATTAGATTTATTATATTTACATATAAAACCTTTAAAAATATTTTTTAAAATTCAAAAACCTTTTAGTGAGTGTCAGCGTAATCTAAGTAAAAGTACAGCAAATAAATATCTTTGACATATTGATTTAATCATCAGGATCATCATCTGAATTATTGTTTGTCATGGGAAGGAAATAGCAGCGACTATCTGGCCAATATTTTATTCATGAATAGATAACTTGAGAGAAAGTGCACATGTTGCTTATAAGAATAATGAACTCTTTTATGGTTGGTTTATAGTAGAGAGGAAAACTTTTATATTCATAATTTTAACATGATAATCTTTATAGGTTCATATATTATAGTTAAATTATGTCATATGGTATATTTAATATCAAAGTTGTTTAGACACATTACAGGACAAACCATTAAACTTAGATATACAAAATGTTACATCAGTCACCCACTAAAAAGAGTCATATAATTCTAATTAAGTGTTTTCTTAAAAATATATTGAAATTTTAATGTTGTTTTCTATAACTTCGAAGCCTATTAATACATTCTATTTAATCTTTAATAGAATTTTAAAAATACTTTTAAGAATAAATTTTATCAAAAGTTTAAATTGCTAATGCACTTATACATATACCCGTTACATGAATATTGAAATGATTTGCTTGTGCATCCATTATCGCTACAATAAAATTTAAAAGATAATATTGACAAAATAATCAAGCCTAATATATTATTTGCTACAATATTTCTAACTGGAGGTTTGAATCCTCTGTCCTTCTTTGTTCAACTTTGGATAATTAAATTTTTTTTTTGCTGTTTTTTATCCTATCATTTCATTATAATCACATTAATTCTTTCTTTTTCAGCCAGAGGAAACGTTTTCGTGTAATGTATCATTTTTTGTATCCCCTTTTTATTTTAATTTCAAAATGCATTAAAAGCAAAAATACATCTGGAAATTCAATAATTAAGATTACTAAGAAGAAAAAATGATTATTTTTTATTTTGTAACGACAAACAATAAAAAAAAATATTTGCTCCTCTTTTCTTTCAAAGTCTTCGATAATATTCGTAATTAATTAAAAATATTTTTTTCTCATAACCTTTGAAGATTCTTTAAACTAAGCCTTATCTTTCTATAATATCCAAATTCAATGATAGCTACACTTAATAAAAAGATGGAAGATGCATGGCATATCATTTTATTCAGTAAACTCTAATGGAAATAAAAATCAGTTTTTAAAAAAATTAATATTAAAGTAATGTGAATGATATTTTGGATAGTAAAATCCCATAATTAAATAGGAATTAGCGTAAATTTTTTATTAAATTCTTTCTATCTTCCATAGATGCGTAAGAATACATTCTGAACAATTCACCTATTCATTATACTTAAATGTTCACTCATTTTGTAGATTTGTGATAAGTGAATTAACCATGTATTATGGTTTTTTATTAATTTCTTAAATGGGAAACCTTAATGCTAGCACGGTATCAATCATCAATAAGCAGAAATGTTGGCGGCTATAACCGCCAATATTTACTTTGAAGCATTGATGAAAATGTAACATTATGGTCTAAATCATAGTCAAACGTAGTAACCAAATTTTGGAAACTTTGATAAGTTAACGTCGATACCGTTCTAACGCTAATGTGCCAGATTCATATGAAACTTTAGCTACAATTTACTGTTTATTTCTACACGTAGTATTTGAAAACGATATAATACTTAATGGTATCAATGGTCAGTCTTCAAAACATTTACGATAACCTAGCAATGTAGTACACCAATATTGGCATCAGACGTTGATTTGACATTGGTTAATTAATCGACGTCAAAGTTAACGACACAGTTAAGGAAAAACTCAAATTTATTTTCCTTTAGCTGAAATATTTAATTTATTTTCTTTAATAATTGGAATCTTTCGATATCTTTCGTGTATATATATAAATATATATATATATATATATATATATATATATAAAAACTGAAATATTTGTCTTATTTTGAGTTTGAAGAAAATATACATTCCAGGACACCGTAAATGTTTACAGATATCTGAGTCTTTATGAAGAATATAACAGAAAATATTTCATTGCTTTAAGATTTTTCTTCAAAAATGAAAGAAATATAAGTGTTAAAAGATTCGAGTTAAAAATATTAATTTAATAAGTTGTAAAAAAATGTATTTTCTCAACATTTCAGACTTAAAAGATAAACACATTCCTTAAACCAAAGATTTAAAGGAAATAATTCAATTTATCTTCCTAAAACGAGAAAAGTTTTGTTATTACACATTTTTGAAAATTTTAGCTTTTTCAGCTGCGAATAAAATATTGAACTTTCAAATATTTGCTCAGAAATTTCGGAATATTTCATAAAATGAAATGCTTTTGTAAAGATGAGATAATCCATCGAATGTACAAAGCTGAAAGCTAAGAACGAAGCTAGAAAGCTTAAAAATGTGCCATGTTTGCGATTATTTCTTTTTAACTCGAAAATTTTTCCAATACAATGTTTAATAACCGTTTCTTATACAACTTTTGCAATATTTTAGATGTCAGATTTATGGTTTGTTTCAGTTTCATAAGAGAGATTTTTTTTGTAATGAGATAGCTTATCTGTTTTACATAATATTTGTGAGTAATAAACGATTTCAAAGTTTTAATCAGAAAATTCAAGTTGTGAAAATCGTTTTGTTTATAATAAAATTTGAAAATAGTATTTAAGTTATTCAAATGATTTTATTTAAAGTTTCAAAGGTAAAAATAATTATACATCTATTTTTTATTTTAAAACGTGCTACAGAAAAGATATCTCGAAATATTTTTGAATTGAGATACCCGTGAATTCGTCGACATCCTGTTCTCCGCTCTTTCCCAAGTAGCAATCATCCAATTAGTGTGATGACTTCAATGTTATATAATCAATACCCAAAATTAAAACTTCAAGTCATAAAACAGCCTTTTTATTCCTCAAAACACTGGAACCAAACAAACAGAAACATAGTTACCTGAATTTTATTTTTTATCCGACCATATATATATGAATCCTACTTCTTATGAATGGACTACAGTAACTTGATGGTAAAATCACGATGCATGGTCCTGAAACGGAGGTTCAAAATTTGAATTTTATCTAAGTATATTTGAACCTAATTCTGACTCTACCTTAATTTTGCCTTGCAAGATCAAATAATCCTAGACTAACATGATGGTAAAGATTGATGAGTGTTAAGTCAGTTAGTGTCATTCACTTCATCCAATCATGCTCAAAAATTACAAAAAAATAATCCTAGAAATCTTGAACTTATTCATTCCCATTCATAGAATTATTCTTCATTTTCCTTCCTGATGCAGCTTCAGAATAGAATCTGATCATGAACATAAACACAGTATTTTAGAAAAAAAGTTTCAAAAATTTCTGCATAGAGATATCAAAACAATTTCGATAAAACACAGTTTTGTTACTTCCTTGAAAGGTAAAGGTTGGAATTCCTAAATTTTTATTAATCTTCGTCTTTTACTCTTTAATATGTAATTTAGCATTATAAATACTATTAGATGTTAAAATAATTTTTCTCCATAGTTCTTACAATGTTATGCTAGGAATATGGAAGCAAAATTTAACTAAATTATTAAAAATATTAAAAAAATTTTGGCATATCAGGAAACAAGTAAATATTGATTATACAGTTTATTTTTATTTTGTAATCATGGGGAACAATAATTGTAATAAAAATATATAAAAATACTTTATTAGCATTCTTGCGAGAAAAAATTTCACACGTTAAAAATTTCATTAGAATCGCGTTTTCAAGATGATGATAAGCAATCTAATTGGAAAGATAAAATTTCTTAGGTTGGCAACATAGTTTTTCGTAAGGACTTGTTGACAAGGTCGCTTATTGCTGCTGACTTTGAATCGAATTTATTTACAGATAGGTGCCTGCACTAGGTGTGACATATTTATGACTCCATGAAAAATTAGCTTTGAAATTTGCTTTTCATTTTATTTTACTTTGAATAAAAAAATATTTTGAGATACTTTTGGATTTGTGAGAAGAATAAAAATAGAGAAAATAGTGTTTGCTAATATTCTAATGCAGATCGACTCTAGGAATTTACACCCCTCGAAATAACACTTGAAGTTTCATGGTAATCAGAAAATAGAAAAAAATTCGGGGACATTATATGTGGTAAGTGTATTATCTCTTATTTGATATGTGATGCTTATATCGGTTGTTTTTTGGAATACTGCCCAAATAAACATATACGAGATTAGGAGACTCTTTTTATATTGCTAGAAAATCATCCTTATTCCCCATATGTCTTGCATTTAAAACTCATTCATTTGAAAAATGAGGATAATAGCAAAAATATTTTAAAATATTAATACGATAATTCAGATACTGCTTTTTTTCATTTATTTTTGTCTGGAATGACCCTTCGATTCAGTACAAAATACTTTTTGCGTAAGATTTTAAATGAATTTCCGCTGCTGCTTTTCACCTTTTCGTACACGAACAGAAAATATGGTAATCGCCAAAGAATTTGAAATTGAGATTTTGGGAAACTCCACGGTTAAAACCCTGAGTTTGAGAAATACATTTTTTGAATTGTCTGTTTGTATGGGAACACGATAATTCAAAATGAGACTGTAATTGAAATTTGGATGCCTAATCTTTAGACCACATTGCAAGGCATTGACAGCCTTAGAAAGGTCCACAGTTTTCTGTGAAGAGAATAAAAGGTTACTAGTTGCTAGTTTATTTAAGTTTTAGTTCTAAAAGATTTAAATCCATTTTTAAACCTATTCACATTATACGTGCAGCAATTACCTGAGCGAGGATCAAGCCTGCGGCGCTAGGCTCCGTAGCCGCGTAACATAACCAGTAGACAAAAGTCCTCTCACATCTGTCCAGAGGCTGTTAACTGGCTTCTGAAGCTAGCGCCACACTATTGCTACATTGTTGACCTCGGACGATGAACCTTCAACCTTCGTAACGCTGTTGTGGTGCCATCTACCCACAGCTACCCAAAGTCATCAGACTCACTTGGTGTAACAGCAACAGCAACCAATCATCCACACACGTTCGCCATAACGTTAGGCGCTACTCAAATGCAGAAATGGGTACAGGTGCATTAGAATCAACAGCTAAAGCATCACCACTCAACAGCCATATCGTTCGTCTCACTTCCAACTCACAGGAAGGAGAGTACAGGGCTGGAAAGCTTTTAAGCCAGATAACAGCTACGAAACAAGGGCAATTGCTTTTGTCTTGTGGTCTTGTTACTCGGCTGTGAACCACAAGGTCCAGGTTCTATCCTCTCTCATACCAATCCGCCACATCTGCAATAGTCTGACTGTGTACACATGATACTCAATCGACAATCTAGAAAGTAAAGATACTCTTTTTATCAAGAGATAGGAGAAAAGAAAATTTTCACCTCACCAGTATTAACTTGGTTAATTTCTTTTGCCATGGGCCTCTAAGAATAAAAGATAGTTTAAGAGAATACATCTGATGACATCGGTTCCAAAATGATGTCACAAGGTTATGTTAAAAAAGCAGTCATTATTTTCTTCGTCTATCTTTCAAGCGATTGTAGTTTTTAAAAATTGTAAAGGAATGTTCCTTAACTGAATCCAAAATTCACCTAATTATCTTTATATATTCAATAGTAAGATCATTATAATAAAATTAAAATACTCTTCCATCAAATCTTTGGCTCCAGATGGCCGACCTGATCAAGATCTGTACCCTCTCGACAGCATCTCAGAAGTCAGCGCAAATCCTATCAAATTTTATGATCGTTCTTACAAAATGCCATGGAATAACCATTGTTGGATTAAGTAACATTCTAATAAAGGATCTAGCTAAACCTTATCTCTCTTTTTCTTAATTTATTTCTATCAACGATTAAAGCTTTTTTTTTTCGAAACAGATTGTATCATTTTTAAAAAAATATTTTGGAGATAAACTCAACATCTATCATAGAGACAAAGAAAACTAATTCCAAGTCATCTTTATTTATTACATACATAATTGAATAAACGATGCTGAGTTGATTACAACAAATAGCCCCTCCGTACACACGCATAAAACCCATGTAATGTTTCTACAGCAGAAGGCGGGGTCCATTTTTTCCTTGTTACAGAATCAAGTGTACCCATTCGTCACGCGTGTTTCTTGTAAATATCGCGTGAGCACTGCCCACTGGTCAAGCCAAAAGTGAACTATAAAAATTGTGGTTTCTTGGCCTATTATTAAGTGCGATCATGCCTCGACGAATGCATGTTCTTTTGCATAATGCAAAGGATTTCGTCGCGAATGGTTCTACATTATGCATCAGGCTTGGGTGAAGAATTTTAACCGTGGTTAAATAAATAGAATGAGCTGGGTAATAATGCGATTACTACACAAAGTGAAACCCAGAATGGGTGAGAAGAAAATTTATAACTTCCTGAGTCTCCGTTTTTCAAAGGCTGCTTATTATGTTTGGGCAAGGAATAAAAAAAGCCTGCAGTTTGGAGGTAAAATATAAGCATTGAATGCTAATTAGTGTAAGGGAAATTAAGTATGCTAATTATTGTTGCTTCTTTGTTAATTTTTAAGAATTTATTTTCCGCACAGTTACAATTTTTTTTTTCTACTCTCTCTCTCTTTGAGAGGTATTTCTTTACTCAATATTTGAAGCTTGTGTATTAGTTACTTTGTAGAAGTAATCAATGAGGAAGTTAGTTACGTAATATGTTTCTTTTCATAATCCTTTGAATAAGTATATTTTATTTATACTTAAAGAACAAAGTTTCGTAAAAGATTGCATTTTGAATCCTTTTTTTTTTTTTTTTGAAGTTTACAAAGAAAATTCGACTCAGAACTTTGAGGAATCTTTTTGTTTCTGATCTTCTTCACAAGGAAATAACACGGATTGGAATGTTAATTTCAGGATGAAATTTAATATAACGTTAGTATATATTGAGATAATTCACTCATTATTATATTAAAGGACAATAGAGATTCAATTCAGAGAAAATTTCCTTCATAGTGTATACGCAAGTACGTTATCATCGTCGCACGATGGCCAAACAGCCGATTGTATAAGTCACTCATTTAGTAATCGACTGATTAGGGTTACTGAATTTACTTTTTCATTAAATTCTTTTAAAAAAATATTTAAAATTAAATAAGTTATTTACAAATAGATTTAACTAATTTGCAATACTCATTTCGTATGCGATGGTAAAATTTCATGAACACCTATTACTTAAATTTTAATTAAAGTTATTTTTAAAGGTGAAATAATATAATTTCAACGGTGATAAATAATTTAAATTCTTATTATCATTTTAATAAAACTAAAAGTTTATTTTTTTTATTTTAACCATGGCAAATTATTGGTTTTAACTCTACGAAACCATATTCAGCTTGTACATTAAAAAGACCAGCTTTAATTTTTTAAATACTGATTCAAAAGAAAAACTTTAAAAATAAAGTTACTAATTGCACCGGCAGATAGTCCGATAATCGTTTTGATCGTTTGAATTCAAATGGAAATGAGGAAATTAAATATTTTTTTTATAAACGCAACTATTTATTTCGACATGCATATAAAATGTATATACCTACGCCAAAAAGAAGTGGCCATTCAAACGAGAAATAGCTATGCATTAGAATAACTCTATAAACACAAAAGGAGAAGTTTAAGTGAATATGACATTCATTCTCCTTCAGTTTTACAAATCCTGACTTTTATGCAGGGATTGCAATTTACTACTATATAAACTATGCCAAAAAATGTAAAGTCTTTTTCCTAGAATTGTCTGATTTCTATGATTTAATATTACTAAATCTCATTCTAAACTCAATTCTTCAATTCGTACCCTCCCCTTATCAGTCCAAAAAGACAATTTCTTAGGAAAAAAATTAATTTTTATATATTACATAGGTTTATGATTCTATGAAAACGATAACTTAAAAATACTATAAACTAAATACATGAAATTCGATAAATTGTTGTTTTATGTCAATTTTTGATTGTAAGGAATTACCCAAATCCGTTGTAAATAAGGTCTGTCCGTCCATCATAGCGTGTATGAACATGGTAACTCAACAACTCGAATGACAAAACAAATTAATTTCTAGCATTTAGTTTCATCCTTAAAATTGGAAGCCTATATCAAAATTTAGACGAAATCCGTCAAAGGATTGACCGTCTGTCTGTATGAATGATTGTGTGTAAGTGAACACAGTACCTCGAAAATACAATGGCTTAGATAAATGAAATTTACTGCTTTGTCTTATTACTATTATTACAGAATTTGTATGAAATTTTGGACCCAGTTCAAGGGCCAAAGAGTCGGAGAGAATATTCTCTCTGCTGAACACTATAATAAACTATGCCACATTTGAAAGAAGCAAAAACATACATTGCAATAAAGTTTTGATTTGTATTTAATTGACCGTTATTTTAATTTCCATACAGATATTACGCCACCAATGATGTTTTATTCCTCCAAGAATGAAACTATGTCGCTATGATGTATACTGGACGATTAATTAGTTAATATGATAAAATTACAAAAACCTCTTTATGGAACATATCTCTAAATTTGGAATCCTCATCAGATGACAGGAAAGATATCTGCGCCAGCAGCTGTTCTCCAAGTATTTACACTATATTATCCTTTGACGGTTTAAGTGTAGATATGTGTTTTCATTGGAGGAATCATATATTTTCTGTTCTGAAATCAAAACTCTTATACTAAACGGAACTATCACGAAAAGGCGCTTTTTTTGCCTTTGATTATCTATTAAAATTCAAATTTTATCTTTCAGTTCCTTTGTTTCGTTTATAATAATATATTAACCTATTATCGGTAATAATAAATGATATAACAATAAGACCATTAATAGTTCATGGAGGATATTAAGAAATTGTTATTTGAAATTATGTTATTGTTAAGAAATTGTTATTTAAAATTATGTTAATTAAAAATATTTTGTCACTAAACGTATAATTTTAATTTAAAGTGTTGGAAAAAAATAGGTTTATCTACTTCTTAATAAAAGGAAACATTTTTTACAAGCAAACAATCTCTTTAAAAGACTGAAAGTAGAAAATGTCAGTAACATATGTCTGTAAATTCCATGTTTAAGGTAAAAACAGCGGGAAAAAATGACTATAAAATATGTTTTGACATGACAGCCTAAAGAATATTTTACAGTGATAATATTGTTGCATAAAAACTTCGTCGGAGCATAAAGAAATAGCTGTTCACGTTACTTTGATAACTACAATGGTCGTCTGACAAATGCAGAGACCTTCAGTGCAAACAAAAATAATGCCCATTGTTAAGAATTATTTCTTTTATGAGAGCTAATGCTGCTGTCAGATCCATATGTGAAAATATTTCTCTTCATACTCATTGATTATCTATCAGCTGCCAAAGATCGCAGATAAATTTCTCATAAATAAGTCGTCTGAATGTGATCCGATTAATTTTATCGTTCTTGTTTTTATCGAAAGAGTGTGCTACTGCTAAATTTATGATATTTAAACTGAGAGTGTCTTATATTATAATATTTATCTATTTTTTATTTTGGAAAACGTTTTTAGGTCGAAAATTTAATTTGCAATGTCATGCCCTTTGACAAATTTTGTTGCAAGACTAAAACTAAAAGATAAAGAAAAATACGGTCGTACAATTCACAAAAAATGTTTCTGCCTTGCCAGAATTTTTTGCAAAACTGTTCATTAAAATTTGCAAAATTCATCGAAATGATTTTTTTTGTGAAATGATACGTGTAAATAAAAGAGATTTAAGAGTTCATTGAAAAAAATATTGAAATATATTCTAGTTTAATTTCGATATTTTTTATTAAATGTTTATTGTTAATAAAATAATTACATTTTAAGAAAATTCTGCATTTATCTAATATTTCTTTTTATGTAACAAATCTAATAAGTAGAGGAATAGCTGCTCAAATTTAACGCAATCTTTCTAAATTGACTCTTCATTTTATATATATATATATATATATATATATATATATATATATATATATATATTTGTCACGAATAGCAAATGTGGCATCTGATTTATCGTGTTGATGCCACTGACAAATTACTGTTAGCTTATCATTGGCACCATGTTGATGTAACTGAGTGTGAAACTGTTCATGTTCGGTTATTTAAAAAAATAACTCTTTATTCAGTTTTTGAATTGAACTGATTTATTAAAGGAATGTTTATAGGCCAAGTTAATTTTTTTTTCTCTAATTATATGTGTTTTTACAAATGTCGATGAGTCTAAAAGAAAAAAAAAATATTACAAATTTTTCTGTGCCAGATATTTTAACATATATGCATATCCGCATTCTGAATCATTTTAAAACGAATTGATTTCAATAATAATATTTTATTTAGAGTAATTTAAATTATTCAATTATTTGAAATTAAGGTTTCAAATAAAGACATACAAGCAGGCCTTAATTGAATATTTTCAGCATTCAAATTTACTTACTTTGTAATGGAAATTCGCAGTTTAAAAGCTGATTTTACAATTAAATAGAATAATAAAAATTTCAATAACTAATGAATCATGTAAATTGATTTCATATTCCCTTACATAGCAAATTATAAAAACTTTCTTGAAAATTAAAAAAAAAAAATAGATTGAAACGAAATTGGTATCACTGAGTTTTAAGATGATATAAACATAATTTTTGCGTCATGATAT
Source organism: Argiope bruennichi (assembly GCF_947563725.1). NCBI lineage: Eukaryota > Metazoa > Arthropoda > Arachnida > Araneae > Araneidae > Argiope > Argiope bruennichi. Next base: position 92,430,079 of record NC_079153.1, read on the forward strand.
TCCCCAAAATTAATTAAGTTTAATTAAATTTAAATTAATTAAAAGTTAACTAAGACAAAGAATACATATCTTAGCGGCTATCTACTAGCCAAAAATAATTAATTCTTCATAATTTCGGTAGCTCCAGCTTCAAAAATTTGACTTGTATTATATTTTGAAGGATTTTATATCACGTAATTTGCAGACATTATACAACATAAACACATTATTAAGTAAATAAAAAATATATTTAAAAATTTTATTTTAGACAAAAATCAATAAAAGGTATTATAAACATTACTGTGGTAGATTTCTTCATGTCATGAATGTGTTAGCCATTTATGGAAAACAATTTACATTGTAAAATGTACATTGTTATGGCAGTCTGTTTACAAAAGAGATACTTGTTTATTTTTATCCTGAAACTGTGCATGTTAAACATTTGAAGAAGGATGTGTCGTTTGGGTTGCATTATTTTTTCAATCAATATCCTTTTGTCCATATCGTTTAGAATAGAAGAAAATATAATAGTAAGCGCCTTTAAGCTCTGGAATGGAGATTATGTTAAACTTCAAAAGGAACACGAAATATTTTTGACACCTCGTCTGAAATATTTCAATTCAATTTCATCTGCATATTTATGTGAGGAAAATATAGAAAAAAAGAATGAAATTTACATATTAAAATACATTTTTTATAAAACTTTTTAACTTTCAGTAGAGAGATTAGTTATAAGTAATCTATCTTTAAAAGACTGGCATTATGAAGTGAATGCTCATAAAAAAGTTTGCAATCAATTTGTTTAGAAAAGATATGGTTCACGATCGTCCAGGAAATGAGCCATTCCTTTCGATCAATTTGAACAATCCATCAGGTCAATATGCCTCACAGGGTCTGAAGCATTATTCATCGAAATGAAGACGGTAGTTTCAATACAATAAGCACCTGGTCTCCAACTAACATATATTACATTGGCGGCATCTAGGCTTAGGTAAAATTAACCCACCACGAAATACAAAGATGTTGGAATCATTTTAACATTTCCATTCCAGAATTCAGAATGAATATTTCGAGGAAATAAAAAGTACTCTCGTTACTTTTAAATTATTATAAAACAGAATATGAGATTCTTTTTTTAAATCTTGACGGGTGTATTTGTGATGAAGGTACATTGATAATTTTATCTAATTAGAATATATCAGAGAAAATGAATAAAATTGAGGTTTATATGACAAACTCTATCATTATGTTTCAGGTGAAATCTTTATAGATATGTTTTAGTGTATCATCACAAGTGGAGATTAAAACCTTCTGCAGACACGTTATGGTTAGACATTCAAAGTAAAAAACTTCTATTGATATAGTATCTGAAAGATCATTAATTGCTACTTTGTCAAGATTCCTTTTATTGCAAAGCGCCGGATCCATTAAAAAAGAAATATATCAATATACTAATTTACAAAAGAATTTGAATTCCTTACATTGTAAAAGCTGGTTGTCAAATTATCGAGAATACATTTTTTTATATATATTAGGAAATAATCCAGCTAACTTTCAATACATATTATAGCTGGAATTTCAATCGAACATCAAATCTTACGCTATTATCAGTATCACATAAAGAAAATAAATCTATAATTCATTTTTCTACTTCCAATAGTTTCTGTAGAAGAATAAAAACAATAATTCGTGGAACCAACTCTGCGCGATAAACTTCCTATAGAATTTAAGAATCAATAGCGGATGTTTTTATCGGCAAAAAAGAAGTGTAGATAAATGTCTAGTCGAACTAAATCTGTCAAGAAATACACCTGCTCTCATTTATAAACATTTCATAAGTTTATATTTTCAGAATGTGTTAAATATTGATTATTCTATGATAAATTATACCAGATGGCTAATGTAAAAACTAAAAAACAAAATAATAATAACGCCATGGCTGTGAAATGTGTAGTAATGCCAAATTAATGAAGTGAAATAGGTTCTTTTTTTCATTTAGTGATATGTTTAAAATTCTATAAATAATTGAACTCAAAGAAATTCTATTGGATAGAGATAACAAATTAAAGTGAAATTAGCTTAGAATGATTAAAAATTAATTGTTGATACAAAATTGTTGATTAAAAATTAATTGTTAATGCAAATATCATAAATTTAGATAGAAAATGGAAGGAATTATATTTATTTCCACCATCAAATAAGATAATGTCAATAAAGGACAATTAATTGTATGTTATTATGGAAATAATTGCAAATAAATATCTAATCAGCATGTCGTGATTTCTTATTAAAAAAAATGTTACGAATTGACTTAAAATACAACTAGCGGATAAATATTTCAAAATCTATTCTGAAAAGAATATCCTAAGAATATAAATTGTTATCAAATTTAAATAAGCTGTAAGGAAATATGATCAAAAATTAATAAACATATTTAAGTCTTTAAACTAAAATACAGATCAAATTTATGTGCTATCAATTTGAGCTTTAGAATGTAAAATACATGGTAGAATTAAAATTAACATTTAGTAAACCGTATTTGGAAAATTAAACGTTTGTGTGATTTAAAAATTGTTTTATTGTGTTAAATTTATGTATATATTTTGCCCACTTATAAAAGATTGACTTAACCAAAATTTAGCTTTAATAAATGTTTTTTTTATGACGATACGTTTTAAAATAAAATTGGATCAGCTTTGTCCTCGAGTTTGTTTCTCGGGTTCGCATTCATTTCCTTTTATATAAAAGAAAATATATGAAGATACAAAAATAAAGGATATTGAAAATTAACTGTTTGTTTTTAATTTTCGCAAATAAAAATGCATTTCGCGGAAAAAAATTTCTCAGTGTTTCATAATGACACAATTTTTAAAAAATTAAAATCAGTATTTAGTATATGTTCTTGAATTGGTAAAATTTGACATTTTTGAATTTCATATCGCAGTGAAGAAAACGAATTACTAATTTTTAATCTTTTATTTTCAATGATTGAGTCCAAAATTTTATAAACATCAGCAACTTTGATTTCCAAACTTCATAATAAATTTGATTTGTCTAAGTCGATGCATTTTTGAGCTATTCCGGATACATATTAAAAAAACCAACTGGTGTAGTCTCAATAAAACTTTTCTCACAGATTCTCTAATAAAGGTGTTTTTTCCTTCCCCTCGCAAAAACTCGTCCACCTTAAGTCAGACAAAACCGTGCATGGCACTGGTGTACAATAGTTAGGAAATATTAACTTTTGACATGCATTTAGTATTTCATTGAATCTATCGTGTGTTCCTTATCTAGTTTTTTGGCAATTAATTTCCCAAATATTAACTTTTGATATGAATTGAGCATGCGTCCCAAAATCAAATTCGTGTTTTTGATTAGATTCGTGTGTGGAATTGGATCAATATTTGACATAAAACTACAGTTGTAGACAGAAACTCAATAACAAATTTGATATATTTAAGTCAATGCGTTTTCCAATTATCGCGTTTACGTGCTTTTGAAAGTACAAACTAACAAATGGCCAACCACTTTTTGGATTTAGCTCAAAATTTGATAAGCGTCTACAATATAGATGTTAAATCAGTGATCAAATTTCATTTATCTAGCTCTTTCCTTTTTGCAGTTATCAAGTTATAGGAATAGCCAACCCGTCAGAATTTCCTCTGAATATATTTCGCTCAAACTCTGATAGAAACCTATAAATAATAAATACAATACATCAAATTTTATTAATCTAATTCATCTCATTTTTTTATTTATCTTTGTGGCAGAGACAAACATAATACTAGAAATGCAGTTTTCGAACTAGGGAAGTCTGAAGAGTGCAGATTCGGGAAAAACACGAATTCGAATTTGTTTGACGCTTACAATACTTTCTCTGTACTTCATATATAAAAAGGTGGAAAAAAATCGGTTAATCCTTTGACGAATTGGTCCAAATTTGATACAAGTATCAATTCTATTGTGGAAATGTGTGACCTTGATCACAGCCAATTATATATAATTTCATAAATATTGTTTTTGGACTCGTTGAGGTATAAAATTTGGGAATACATCAAAAACCCAAGATCAAATTTTTTGACAGTTACAATGTTTTCATTTCAGTATTTAGTACATGAAAAAGCAGAGAAAGTTCGTTTTCTTGTTCTTTTCTTTTTTTACCCCTTATAGAAGTAATTTAAATTTTTATATTTCATTACGGTTATTATTTTCTTTTACTTCGTTATTTAACATTTTTCATTTATCAAAACAGTACGTCATTCTGTCTTATAAAATGTATAAGCCAAATACTAGGCATAATAGATATATGGATCAGAAAAGTAAGAAAAAAGTGTTAATTTTGAAGTTTTTTTAATAATATTTAATAAGATTTCTTAAACTTTTAGTCCAACTATATAATGATTTTCAGTGTTCTAAAGAATACGCTCAAGAAGTTGGAATTTTTTCATTTATGATATACGTTTAGATCTTCATAAAACAAAAATGCAGAAATGTGTTTTACGAACAGTTAAACGTTTCTATCAAAGAGGAAACCATTTAAGCACTCTTAAAATACTATTCTGCCTTTTAAATTAATCTTAAAGTAACATGTAAAATGTAGAAAAGAGCGAAGAAACAATTAATTTCAAACCCACTTCGGATTTTAATTTAAAATTCTATGGAAATAAAAGGAATTCAGAACATTATTCCCGCTCACCAAACGATTTCTCCCTAACAAGTTCGGTGCCAGAAAGTATTTTAACAAATGAGAACGTCGTTCGAATTCTTTTCCCTCTCTCTTTTTTTCCCTCTCCCATTGCTGTTCGTTACGAGTGCGATAAACTAAATGAAAGCCAGTATAATTACTGTGTAGGGAAAACTTGGCGATATTTTTTGATTATTTTCACACTCACAGCCCGTTCTCCTTTCTGACTTGTTGGAAATAATAAAACACTCCAGCCTTTGGAATAACAAAACCATTAAGCGAAACCGATAAAAGGTTTTCAATAACAAAACACCCTTTAAAAACACTTGGGGTAATAGCTGTCGACGCTTCTTTATTTCTCAACACTTTAATCGATAATGTTGGCAACGGGAGAGAAAACGCCTGCTAGCTAAAAGCTGCGAGTCCGTTAATGCTGTTGTTTCTTTTCTTTCAATGGCGCGATTTTTGCATTTTAACAAAACTTTCATTCTAAAAAGAATAAAAGTTCCAAACTTAGTTTTGTAAAAGCTGTGCTGTTTGTCAAAAAATGTTGTTTGGGACTCCATATTGATGACATTAATTTAGATATCGTTTACATGAGAGAATTGAAAAAAAAAACATTCAACGCATATTCGAATGTTTATGAGTTTTAAATTGGAGTTCGTGAAAAGTTTGTGATATTTTTTTTAACCAAAAGGGACGAAAGATTAACTTTATCTCTATACATCAGTGTGGGAAATCGGATTACCATTCTTTTTCTCCCCATAAACATTTTTAAACTTTTTGGAAAAAGAATATTTAATTTCAATATGTGTCTACTTATTAATTATGAATTTACTAACTCTGAACTGGATGCATATTAATTACTTTTAACATTTTTTTTATTGATTACATGATAGATTCATTTATTATACGTTTCATTTATTAGATATGACTAAATGCATTGATAAAATATTAGTCATAAGTTTTTTCTTAAATTATTCAGCAGTAAAAATCAATGAAATAATTAGCAAGTAATAAATAATATTTGAGCTCTGAGTTTATTTTTTCTTCGTCATTTTGAACTTTTGTAGATATAAAAGAGATCTTTATCAATACTGAAACGTTTTAACTGCAATAAAAGATTAAATTAGCATCTTTATAAATTGTTGGATAAGTTTTATAAAGTACTAGCCGCCTTTGGCGACCAGCCGGTTCGTTTAAATTTTAATAATTAAATAATGTGAACCGGAATACTCCGGTCGTACCATTAAATGTTTTACGCAATTCCAACTTTAATAGATTCTTCAGCAAAATATTTTAAAACTTCAAATTTTGATAGTCATATAATTCACTCATAATATTATAAAGGCCTTCAGTCATAGCGTGGTATGTATCTCTCTTATTTTCTGTTACCCCTCGTAGAAATTATGCTTTAAATTAAAGTGTAAAGGATTAATCTGCAATTAATATAATAATATTTTTTACTGAAACAAAGCATTTTTTTGTACATGTACCAAATTTGATAGCTGTATGTCAAATGACCTGGCCTGTAGAGCGCCAACACACACACACACACACACATTGAGCTTTATTATAAGTATAGATAAGTGCCATATTGATAATAAAAGATGAATTGTTGCAGTAATTATAATTAATCACTATGTATTTTCAATGAGTAAATGAATTGTTTGTTAAAAGAACAATAAATATCCCTACATTTTGAAATATGTATTATTTTTATTAAATTTCTGAACTTCGTTGAAAATTTTTATTTAAGCTTTAAACTTCAGTATAAATTAATTTTTAAACTTTAACTAAAGAGATTTGTATTGTATTTTACAAACACTAGTTTGATTATAATGAGGGAAATGTTACCTTTATGTATAAGATTAGAATTTAATTAAAATGTTTTTGAAATGCTCTCTGTTTTAACGTTCTTTTTTTTTTAGTGCTGCTTTCATGTTGTTTCATATTTATTGCTCAATCATGCATCGCTTATTTATCGAACAGTGTAAGCGCAAGCATTTCCAGTGCTTTCATAATGGATGAACAATTTAAACAATTTATTTTCAGTGTTTCTTTAACTTAAAAAAAAATCGTTTTCATTCTTATGTTCATTTTTTTTTCTGATATTTTAATCATTATGGAATTTATCATCAATTTTTTTTATCGAACCTCATTTTAATTAAAAAAATGTTTTCGTCTTCTTCTAATACATAAAGTTGAAACCTGAAACTACACATACCAGTGAATTTAAAACTAAAATTAATTATTACATCTCATGAATTCGGTGATTCTGGAATATCTTATAGCAATTTGATTCAGTCTTTTAAAAATAATCACCTATATTTGCAATAAATGTTTACTGTAAATGTCAAACATGTGCAACGAATTTTATGTATTTAGCTCTCTTTGTTTTGTAATTATCTTGCTAATTTATGTTCGAATAATCGGGCAGAAAGATTTCCTTTGAATCGAGTTTGTTCAACATTTAATAAAAATCGACAAATCTGGAGTAAAGATTGTTTGTCAAACACCATTCATCTAGCTAAAAGAGTTTTTTTGGGTTATGTTTGTTACAGACAGATAGGCACAGATGTGCTAAAAATGTGTGTTTCTAATTAACGCAGGTCTACAATGTTGGGATTCAACAAGATATTTCGAATTCGAATTTTTTCATGATTACTATACTGTTACGAACCTGTGAGGCGGCTTCCCAGCATAGTCGGTTCCATAGGAGGTCCCAGAGCTTGGCGACCATTTGGCGACTTGGCGACGAATTTGGCGACTTTGGCGCCAAAATAGATTATACCCGAAACATCGAGAATTTTCCCGTACCGCCCAGTAGGAATGGAGATACGCCACGAACGTTCCTGATTGGTTGAGAGGCTTCTAGCCCCGCCTCCTAAGACCTATAAAAGGAAGCAGTCCTGCCGCTGCAGTGGGGTGGTGTGGACCGTCGGTGAATTGAGTCGTGGACCAGTGGAGTCGAAGAATAGTCGGAAGCGACGGTGAAGAACTCGTCTTCCAGGGACTAGCGGAGCAGCGACGGAGTAGAGCTGCTATGTATACTGTTGTATGCTGCACGTCTCGGCTGAAGATAATCGTCTTCTGTGCTGTATATAGTTGTCGTCTTTGTGCTGTCCTGTGTGTCTTCGTGTAAATAAACGTCGTTGTTTTATTTTCTACTGCTGCCTGGTGATTGAGCGTTCTTCACACCATATAACTCCCACTATCCAAACAAACCCCGGAAATTTCGTAACAATACTTTTTCTATGCTTCGTATACAGGGAAGTAAAAATCAAAATGATCAAAATCAAAAATTTCAAAACATTTATATAATCTAAAAACTATACCTGATTTCCGGTTTCTACACCGTGCGTATCTGAAACATGCATCAAAATCGAATGCGAACTGTAATGAGGTACAAAGAGGAGGGTTCTGTCTATCTGTTCCAGCAACTTTTAAATGAATTCGCAGATGATAAATATGATGTTGATTCAAAGCAGCCGGGAGATAGCAACTGTCCGGAAGGACAAACTAAAACCAGGATTTAACATCCACATCCAGAATAAAGATGAATTACTGCTGACATTTATCCTCATAAATCAAATCATAATTCACAGAGGAGTTAAATTATTCCGAATTGGAAAGGTAATTAACGACCCCTGCGTTCAGTAAACACTTTATTACCACACATTCATCACTGCTTTGTGAATGGAAGTCATGTATTAATTGAAAAATGTTCCCACAGAATGCAATTCCGAGAAAGGATTCGTTATTAGGGAAGCATATCTCATACCTTTGTAGAACTCATTTTGCAGACAGCTCTGTTATCTCCTAGTTTAAATGGAAGTCTGTGGAATAGTTGGCAGTGCTATTGTATTGTGTGGGATTTCAGCAAAACGTTCGATGAAATGAGTATTCTATGACTTTAAAAAAAAAGAAAAAGGAACAAACTGTGAAAGTTGTTTTGTAGATAAGAATATTGTATTGTATCAAGAAACTTATTCGATACTTTTTACTATTTGGAAATGTGTTTGTTAGTTTTAATTATTATTTTACTCTGCATATACGTCATAGAAAAGCGTAAAGGTTTTGTTTATATATTGTATACGCATCGAAAAGAAGTTTCAGATTTTTTGGCATAAATAATTCAAGTTATTAAGTTTAATTCGATAAAAAATTGCTATGATTTGGTAGGAGTTTAAAATTTAAACTATTCAATATTGTATATATATATATATTTTCAAATTTTAAATTGATTCCATCTTCACCAAAATTGTCATAGTTTCCAGCATTATAGCTTGCACTTCTTTCATAAATATCTAAACAATACTAATTCTTGATGAAGTATATTAATAAATGCATAAATTCGTAAAACACTATTTAAAAAAGATTTAATATTAAATAAAATAATCATTCTGACCGTTACATATTTTTTAGAATATGCATAGCGAATCACCAATTCCAAAACTCCAGCAAAAACATCATAACACAATAATGCTATTATTATGTTATGCTATTAAATGTTTTGAATACTATTGAGTGTTTTGATTTTGTTGTTTTGATAACATCCACCGAAACATTCTGTGAATAAGAATCTTTATATCAAGCAATTTACAAAAAAAATTCCTATATATCTTTCTCTGTCCATCTGTCTGTCTTATAGCAAATCTTTAGACTACTAAATTCTATTATTTTTCAGTGAACGGGTGGCATCACGTAATTTCAGGTACTATACTAGTCTCAAAGGTTATCTTATTGATATTCTTCAAATAAAAGTAAACTTACGAATAGGCAATGCTAGAAATGTTCTGATTGTTAAAGGTACGTCAGTGTCTTTAGGAATCAATTTTCATATCTGTATACTAGGGAGCGTATCCCTTGCTCGCTTTCATTCGCTAATCCTGATGTTGTCCTTGAATCATAGATGTCCTAAGGTTAGTAGAGGGATTAATCAGGTTGCTGAAGGATTGATTCTCTCCCTCTGGATAGCAAATGTAAATGGAAACACATTATTTTAAAAATATTATGAACAGAAAAAAGCTCAATTCCAAATACAAAAAAAGAATGTTTTAGCATTAGTTAACATTCAGAAGAAATATCATCAGAATATTAACTTTTTTTGGCAGGAATTAAGAATTAAAACATGAAATTAAAAAAAAAAATGTCAAACAAATTAATTTAAAATTTTCGTAAAGCGATTGAAAAATACTTTCTATTATAATATTTCATATAGCTTAATTTTTACTTTCTAATAGCATCTTTAAAAGCAATATTTTTAATGCTGACTATTTTAGCTTCGATTCTAATTTCAGTTCTAGATTTCACTCTGGACAATGCTACATGCAAATGAGCCGGCGTCCTGACATAAGGGTAGCGCGTCTTCCCCGTGATCTGGGCGTCCCGGTTTAGGCATCGTTGCTCTTCCGTTGTTCTATCTGTGAGATGTGTGAATGCGTCCTCCTGTAGAAAGGGGTTGTGCAAGCGAATGAGTGATGCGTGAGTAGCTAAGTCGTACTCTTGGCCCTAGTTGACGTTATTATAAAAACAAGAGAAGCTCCCTCTCAGTCTTAAATTGGCTGTCTTCGAACAGCGGGCTAGTCCATGGCAAGTGTCAAAAGAAACAACAACAACACTATGTAAAAATAATGTACTTTGGTCATTAATAATCAAACCAACTTTATCAAAACTCTCGAGATTCCGATTATTCTCCACTTTTTCAACTGCTTCGAGCTACAAATTTAAAAAAAAAAATGTCCATCGGTCTGTAAGAAAGATAAATCAAAAACGCTTTTGCCTAGACGGATGAAAAATGGTTTACGGTCTTTACATCAAATTTGTAGATTTCTATCAAATTTGGAGCAAAATCCGATCAGAAGTCTGTCTGTCCTGCTGCTCGAAAAAGGTTAGCATGATAACTACAAACTTCAGAGATTTAATAAGTTCGAAGAGAGAGGATAAACTCAACATCTATATTTAACATCGATAGTTATATTAACATTTAACATCTATAGTGTAGAAACCTATCAAATTTTGAGCAACACCCAGCAAGGGGCTGACCGTCTATCAGTCTGTTCTTTCAGAATTATATAAACTCGATGACTCAAAACGTAATGAGTTAAATATATTAAATTTGTTATAAGATTTTGTGACATAAAAGACTTACTTGTAACAAATTTTTGTTTCAATCGATTGGGAAAAGCGAATCTAATATACAGATTCAAATTTTTGAATAATATTAACCTCATTCCAGGATTTAATCGCCAAGTATGGCACCATAGATTGTAAAAGTGCCAAATTCACGCCAAAGGTTTAATATTACGTAACTATGTGGGCCAGTGCCATGCAAGGCGTTCTCTGGGATAACACCTTTATAAGAAAGTAGGCTTAAGTTTTTGAGTGATCACTCCTGCTGGTTTTATTGCCACATAAGTAACTTTATTTTTAAAAAATGCATATTTTAATTCTGAAATAAAGTTTAGAAAACACAGTTTTCCGTTTCCACGGGGATAACATCCGGTGTTATAATTTATCGTCACTCAGGTGAAACTTTCATCGAAATATTCTTGTACATCTCACCCCCCCTCCCCGGAAGAGGCAAAAGAACTCCGAATTTAAAGAGCTATAAGAAATGACAAGAAACTGGGAATAAAAAACAAACGATTGGAGAATCTGACGATCCTCAGCCGTCAATTCGTTTTTATCCCTTCGTTTTTATGATCCGCACATAGCACGGAATAAATAAAACTTCCCAGTGTTTGTTAAAAAAAATGAAGAGATAAAAAAAGAAGCAAATTTAAAAAAAAAAATGCAGAGAAGTCAGTCGAACCCATTTTCCTGTGTATCTCAAGGCACAGTAGAAGAGTAGGAAGAAAAGAGGAAAATAAGTCTCAAGTATCAAGGCCTCTGGCTGTTTCTTTTGTTGATGGTTTACGAATTTTTTGGCGGAAATCCATAAATTTTATTACCTAGTCTAGAGCTATGAAGTAATTTTTTGAACGTTCGTATGTCCGCTTAGCCTGCGCTTTCTTTGAATAAAAGAGCTTGATGTAATCACAAATTTCTTCGTGGTGGTTGTAAAACTTCCAAGGGAGGCCTAGAGGTCCTCCCCTCGGTACATCAAAAGGAATTTCTTCGATTTAAGATTCCATTTATTAGGTACTTCTTGCGGGAGAATGAATAAAAAAGAAAGAACTAGCATCAGAAGTAATTTTTGCTACATTAAAAAATAGCTCTCGGTGTCCACTCGGTAATTCCTTTTTTCCTCCTACATGGATTATTGATGCATGTATGTAGCCAAGTATTAATGTTTTTCCATTACTTTGTATGAATCTGAATAAAAATAAACCTTTAATACTTTTGATCTTTCGATGCTTTTTAAAATGTATCAGTCGGAGATATGTTATTTGAAACGTTTTAAGAAACGACTGTAAACAGTTTTTTCTTGAATTTATGATCTGCTTTTGAATGCAATTTATGTAGACTTTTGCAACAGACATAAAAAAATAATAATTGCTTCAGAAAAAGCTAAAACATTTTAAAGAGTTTTAAGTGAAATCATTTTCTTATTCCATAATGCAATGAGAAAGAGCTTATTATGCCTAAATTGCTTTTACAAAAATCAACATTTTTTGTTTCATCTATAATTTACTCTGTATCTTCCATTTGATATGATAACATTCTAGTTATTAAAATGTATTATCCATTTTGTTCGGTTCACTTAAAAATGAAAATTACATTCTCAGTTTAAATCCATATAATAAAGGAAATGGACTTTTATTTGAATGAAGAATATCACATTTAGGAAATGTTCCAGACAAAAGTGTAAACAACATGAACAATTTAGAAGTGTTTTGAAAGCAATATTAAGAATAACGCGAGGAAAATCATAAATAAATAAATGAGCAAGTTTTGATTCATTATGAGAAGCCTTTACTGATGAAAAATAAAAAAAAATAACAGCAAAAAAGTCAAGGGAAATGAATAAAATTGATGATTGCATATTCAGCTCAAGATTAGTATAAATGATAAAATTGTAAAATCACAATGTAGATACTCACTTCATGACGATAAATATGCAGATTGATTTTTTTTTCTATACTTCTACAACTTTATTAGACTAGTGGTTCTCTAAGAGAAATTTAATAAGTTAAATTAAAAACATATAATACTGTAAAAGAAATTTTAATGAGAATACGTATAGTAAACCCAATTAGAAGAAAGCTATATTAAGTTCTGAAAGTGCTATTTTGAGATTTTCTTAATTATTTAATTTTCTCCTTCAGTCAATTTAGATAATAGTAGAAAATTTCTCTGAAATATCTTTTTGGATGCCATCTGTTTTCAGAATATGTTGACATACCGATTAACTCAAGAATCCATAGATTTTTATACATTTCACACAATTGTTTAAAAATCTAAGAATAATTTCTAATCGTTGAATGCCATTATGAGCATTAATACACGTATTGCAGTTCAATTATAAATAGTATTTTTAATGCGTTAGTTATTTTTAAAATAACTAATTATTCAAAACTGTGGATAGAGTCGTATGATTAGAATAGAGGAAAATTCAAAGTTTTATTCTTTACATTCATATAATTCCGGTAAAAACGATATTGTTTGGTTAATTAGGCAATAGTTATGCCTCAGGAAAAAATATATTATGTGCTGCAGTGCAAAACTTGAATGCATTGTTGTCTTGTCGCTTCTATTTTGTTCTAAGTTAAACAATGAACATCCTCATCAAAAGCAGATTTACAAATGGTACAAGACCCTCGGGGGGGGGCACCTCGAAATGAGGATGAGATGCTTCCGTCAAGGTGGTTGGATCTCGCCACCCTGGAGGGTACACTAATAGGTGGGGGATCTGGCTCCTCCCATCGATGACGGGACGTACTTCCTTCGGGGAGGGTTGTACCGTGGCCGGTGTCGGCCCTTAGGACTCAACCACAGTTCCCGCCAATTGCTGTTGCGGCGATCCGGTCATTCAGTTCTATGGTTTAAATCCGTGTACCTTAGGGCGGGTCGGAGAGTTAGATGGTTGACTTACAAATGGTACAAGAAATTAATTGAAGATGACCGCATATGCAAAAAGAAAAATACTGGTCATTCTCGCATGTCAATTTAAAATGTTGAGCATATTCGGTCACATAACAGCACATAGCAGCTTTCGGTCTTACGTGTATGAAATCTAGAAGCAATGGAAAAAGAACTAGCAAGGAATCTGCAACTGCTGATATGGCTGCATCGATTGTCGCACAAGCGATATTACTAACGAAGAACCAATTATATCAAGAATCACAAGATGACTTATTCGACTTTTGTTCCGCAACAAATCGAACTCATGTAAAATGACTGAATTAAAATTTTGACATAGTAGAAAAAATTAAATTTTAATAGAAAAAATAAATTGAAATTTTGAATTCGAATACATCTCTATCTCTTATTGTTTATTAGAAATAAATGTAACATTATTTTATAATCCTGTATGCGCAATGATCAAAATTAGAGTTATGGCATGGCAACAATTCAAAAGAAACAAGACTTTTAGAGTTTGTAGTTTCATGTAGCTCTTCCGGCACTAGGTAAATTTTAATAAGAGAAGATTTTAACTCTGTCATTACTAAAAGGCTTTAAATTTTCTTTCACCGAAACTACGGCGGATTTCCGAGAAACCTAGATATAGATGCGAAATTCCTCTTTCCTTTCTATAAATGTGATTATTTAAAACCAGAAGTATGTAATTTGGTAATTAGATATGCTCGCTTAAATAGATTGTAAGACAAGTGAATTTTCCAGAAATTTTCCTGTTAATTTTCCGGAACATTTTCCTGTGAATTTTCAAAAAAATATCTGAATATAATTTGTTTAATAACCATAAGTGAAGCAGGTTCTCTTTTGCATATCAAACCTTTAATTATATGAACTGTTTTTTTTTTTTTTGAGAGGGGGTATTGGAGAGGAGGAAGGCTTGTCTTTGAAAGAGAAACTCGGGCCTTTAAATATTCTGAGGTACCCGAATACGAAAAGTCTTAAGAATGATAGGATTAATATGCTGATATGGCTAAAATGAGAATTAATCATTCTGAACTTTATATAAAGATTTAAATTGTATTAGTTGAAGAAGCTGCCATTGTACAGCAGATTGGAGCTCTAACATGGAAACATGAAAATATTTTGAACCCTGAGTAACAGGCACAGATAGATGAAGGAGGCAGTGTACTGATTGTGTTACGTATGACCTATATAGCCAATTGCTTATAATGTTCACTATAATCATGCAGGGATAAAAACTCTTGAGAAATTATTCCATACCAAGTATAATCAGACAAAATTTATATTTAATAATGGCTTTAGGAAAAAAAAACTCAAACATTTACATCAGTTTAATTGTCAAAATATATACTAAAGAATGTATTGAGATATTCTTTTTTTTTCAAAGGATATGTTACTACATCGGGATTAGAACGCTTTACTTTTCTTTAAATGGGAAAATCTGAGTTGGACAGTAACATAATCAATTTATTTCATCATATCTTATACTTGCAACAATATTTCATGTCAGTCCTTAGATCATCTTCTCACTATTTATTAACATAATCAGTATTTCTGGGAGATTAATTTGTTCAAAATAGTATTATAAGGTGTCTTATAGGGGCATGCCAATATCGAAGAATATCACAGACCTTTCAAATAATTTAAGTTGTGCAATTTATAATCATTATTAAAGCTATAAATGTAATAATACCTCAAAATAAATTATTATATTAATTATAGGAATAATGAATTATCTTTTGCATTTGTGCATAAAATATAAAATATTTTCATTGGGATTTTAAAGCCTAATTAAACTTTTTTTTCTTATTTCTTTTAACAAAATAAAAATACAACTTTTAAAATTTACTTATTTTATATTTTATAATGCATATGCTCCATATAATTTTTTGCTTAGTAAATTTTAAACTTCTCTTTTTTTAAATTATGTATCATAAATATATCGAGGAAGAATTGCCGCATGAATGCATGTTTAAATTAATAGAATTAATTTTAATTAATAGTATAATTATTAATATAATTATTTTTAATTAATGGAATTGACTTAGGGAAAGCAATTAACTTTTAATTACTTTCACAAATTTCCGAAGAGTCCTTTAGCGTAGACGATATAACAGATACTATTTCACCAAATTCCAAATAAACTTTAAAGATGAAGGCAGTTTGTAAACATAAAATTAATTTGCATTATTAGGCTCAAATGTATAATCAATTAATTACAATAATTTCCAATCTTAGTTACAATCATTACTTTATATAAAATTAGAAACAACTAAAATAAAATATACTATTTACTATTGTAATTCGTCTTCTAAAACTGTTGTAACGAAAGAAGTGGAAAAAAAAATTCCGGAAGGAAAATCTGTCTTTAATAACCAATAACGTAATGCTAAATTATTTATAATGCCTTAAGTCCTTCTAAAATCAAAATAGTATCTTTATCTGCGTTATAAAAATGTATTTGATATTTCATTTAAAGCTTTTATATTTTTAGATGGTTACTTCTCGTTATTTTAAATACTTAATTATTTTCTTTTCTTCACTAAGCTTATGTTTGAAGGCGACAGAAAGTACTTTTTGTTTTATGTTTTATCCAATAAAAAGTGTCAGAAATTACAACTAAATGCTTTTTCATTTTAAATTATAACTTTCTTTGGCCATTCTAACTTATAATAAATTATTTTATCTTTGCCAATAAATAATTAAAGGGCTTTACTTAATCAGTCTTTCATCAATGGATTATTAAAACAAATCAATTCATTGATTTGCTTTCACTTTGTTGTAATTTCTGACATTTAAAAAATAGCTCTAATTTGTCTGGTATAGCATATTTAAACAATTTCATGTTTCTAAACTGATGAATGAGTAACATGGCATTACCTGATGTTTAAAAAGATCTTGGTGGAATTTGAATTATTTTTTTCCTAAATACAAAGTTTAATCTTTTTATATTTCATTGAAACAATTTTACTTATATGACAATTGCTGATGCCCGTCTTAAAATATATTGTATTTTTATTATTGTAAATTCAAAATCTCTTTGCTCTAACTTATCTGGTATAGCATATTTAATCCATTGCATGTTTCTAAAACGATGAGTGACAAAGATAATATTACCTGTTGTTTAAAAAGATCTTGGAATTGGATCTTGGTATTTGAATTACTTTATCCCAATGTCAAAGTTTAGTTTTATTATATTTTATTGAAATAACTTTATTTATTGGACCATTGCTGATACCCATCTTAACACATACCTCATTTATTTGTTATTGTAACTTCAAAGTCTCTTTGTGGTTTACCTTGACAATTGTATTTTCCATTGAAGCATGAGTTCAATGTCAGTAATCAGTATTTTCGAATGTCTTCGCTCGAGATTATCAATTTAAATGAAACTGTTTCGAGAATTATTTTACTTGATTAAGTTTTAGTTTAAAACTCGAATCTTATACAGTCCATAATTTAAAAAGCATAATAATCTTTAAATACATTCTGTATTAACAATATCCTCCTTATGATGTGCGCACTGATTTCATCAACGCTGTTCCATTCAATTTCTCTCCAGGTTTGAAGCATGGAATCTCTAAAATACCTACAGAAAAGCAAAAATTCCCCTTCATAAACTTTTAGAATACGCTTTCTTAGTATTTCTAATAAAATGTTCGTCGGCATGAAAACTCTGTAATGGAAAACGCAGCGCTTGCAATACGGGGATGCGCATATTTACATTTTTTATTGGAGCTAAAATGCGAAAGAAACATCCCGGATTAGAGGACTAAAGAAAGAAAAAAGAAAGAAAAGTTCTTCTTTTTACTCACTCGCAGAGTTCTCGTATGCAAATATCATTTCTACACTTTCTTCTCCCGTAGAATGAGACAGGAAAGTTACCCATTTCGTGTTTCAAAAGTAAGGTTTTATTGGAGTTATTGGGAGGCGGTAGCGGGAATTGGGTTCTATTCTACTGCTGTGGAAAAAAGAACATCCATGGTAGGTGCGGGGGTGGGAAAAGTTACTTATTTATGTGGAAGTTGTAAGAGTTCTCTGTTTGCTACCGGAGAATTCAAATCTCGGTTCCTCACACTTTTTTGGTGCCGCAGCCGTCTTCTTTTTCGCATCTCCCGGATTGCGAAACATGGTATGGAAATTTTGAGCGATGCTATTATAAATCGCATTGAAATGCGTAAAGCAAGCAGAAAATATTTTCTAGCAGAGTTGTCTTTTTCTTGTTTCCTTCCCCTTTTATACCAAATCTATACCGTTTCAAAAGTCTAAAATGAGTACATACATAAAAATGTACATATATATAAAAAAGTTATATTTATATGCATATTGCATATATGTATTTGGAATACCAACATAATAGCTTTAGCACACAAAGAAAACATGAGGAATTGAATGACATTCGGTTATTCCACGTAAAATATTCAAGAATGCCTCACGGTGTTATATTCATGGTTGGATATATATGTTTGCAATTTAAAAATTCAGTTATTTCACGCAAAATATTCTACAATACTTCATTATACTGTATCCATGGGAAAATACATTTTTTTCGTTAAATTTAAATTTAATATAATTTCTACGTTGTATTCAAAACAGTTTGGCTTAAACTTAAGTCGTTTTTTTTTTTTAATTTCTAAAATTTCCCACTCATTATTTTTGTGTCATTTATTCAATTTGGGGAACTGTCTTTTATCTGAATTAAAATTTTTCATACATCATAATACACTTATTCATAAAGGTATCTAATTCTTAAAGATGGGAGCATGTTTTTGACTTTAGATTTAAGAATTTATTTCATTTATTTCTTCGAAGTGAAATTTAAACAAGTAGAACGCTTGTTTTACACCAATCTAATCGAATTGTGCTTTAAGCTGTGAAATGGGATGAATAACATAGCTTGTCTTAGACTGCAAAATCTTTGAGGATTCTTGACGATTAAATGTTGGCATGCCGTTAGTACGAAAATACTAATTCTCCATTTAATGCATTTGAAGACATTATTTCATACGAAGGCGTTAATGACTTAGTTTCGTTTCTTACATTAGGACAAAAAGAGTGATGTCACTATTGTTAGATGATAAGGATATACTCAGATACGTTCCTCAAGTGTCTACGGTGTCTTGTGAATTGCAGTTTCATCTAAATTGATACTACGTTATATTGTCACGAAGGTATTCTAGTGTGGAACTCAATGACACACACAAGAAGTAGAGCTAAACCAATTTATTAACTCAAATCTGAACTCAGAACACAGTGACTGACAGATCTTCTAGGCCGCGGTGGCCTGGTGGTAAGGTCTCCATAGGGTTTCAGGTTCGAGACCTGATTCCACCGAAGAACCGTCGTGTAAGGGGGTCTGTTGCACGTTAAATCCGTCATGGCCAAACGTCCTCCCGCTGGTGTGGCATGGTGTGGAGAGGGGGGTGCCAGCTCAGGTGTCGTCCTCATCATCTGACCGTGGTTCAAAATTACGAGGTCCGTCCCAAAATAGCTCTAGTGTTGCTTAAAACGGGACGTTAATATAACTAAACTAAACTAAACTGACAGATCTTCTGCTTTTATACTAGCAGGGAAAGTTCCAGAATACTTATCTGGAGACAGTAAGAAAAGTCCAGAACACTTATCTGGAGACAGTAAGAAAAGTCCAGAACACTTATCTGGCAAACTAAAGAAATGTCCAGAATCTTCTGGAACATGAAATAAAGGAAAACATAAAATCAAGGAATTAAATATTTACACAGACTGTGAATCGCATTGCCTCTAGCGGGATTCGAACTTACAATCACTTGATTATGAGATTAGTTCTATGACCATTCGGCCATGGAGAGTGGACTGCCTCTTTTCAATGCGGCAATATAATACTTTCTCTCTCCTTTTTCTTCCATTGAATTTATCATAATTTTTCGTTTTCTCATATGCAAACTATATAAGCAGGGATTATTTTAATCTCCAAAACATTAGAACTCCAGATTTTGGCATATTTCCATGCTTTAGACATCCATGGGTCCAATTTTTTTTTTTTCATATTATGTCTGTCTATTTGTGAATATGACAACTGAAAAGCGCTTTGAGCGTGATCTATATACTATCTATTTCTATCAAATTTGAAATGATGAGAGGGAATCTGTCTATTCAGTTATCAAAGAATTATTTAGTACAATAACCATCAAATAGAGAGATCTATTTGAATAACATTTGGTGCACAGACGTAAGATATAATGTGTAGATATTATTAGATTTGGAACCAAATCTGTCAAGGAGTTTATCTTTGTGGTTTCACATGCATAAAAATACAATAGATCAAAAAAAAAAAAAAAAAAAAAAAAAAGGAGTCCCAAATGCACTTTTTTTTTTTTTTTTTGCATCCAGAAGAGTAATGCCGAAGATAGCATGCCAATAGGCTCTTTCATAATCATTGGCGTGCGGATAATACTACACACGATTATGCGAAACAGTTTTAAGCAGACCGCTCTCACTATTTTGAGTTCCCTCTAAAACTGTGTGAATTCAGTGCATTTGGATTAACTGTATGGTACTTTTCCGTTAGCCAGGCTCAAATGTCGTCAATTGTGAACCAAACGCGAATTTGGAATAAGAAATTTGGAGGAATTCTACATTATTTGGCGATTTTTCGCTTGCGCCCGGCTAAGGGATTGTGAACCAAACGCGAATTTGGCGTATGAAAT
Organism: Argiope bruennichi; assembly: GCF_947563725.1. Classification (NCBI taxonomy): domain Eukaryota; kingdom Metazoa; phylum Arthropoda; class Arachnida; order Araneae; family Araneidae; genus Argiope; species Argiope bruennichi. The sequence continues at coordinate 92,450,473 of NC_079153.1, forward strand.
TTGGCGGAATTCTACGTCATTTGGCGATTCTTCGCTTGCGCCCGGCTATCGGAAAAGTACCAACTTCATTCCTAATTATATTATGGATATTTGTGGTGAGTATAACGTTAAATTTCCACAGGTTCTATTTTTAAAAACATTAGTCATATTATAAATATCTTGAATATTTTCTAAATAAATTTATTCTGCCAGAAATATCATTATGATTAGTTCAATTATTCGGATGAGATTAAAAACTAATTTGTAACGACAACACATGATTTCGATGAACAGCTTTAGATAATCGATGAATAAGGTTTAGCATTAATTAATGTTTGTATTTTCCACGAACTAATTAGTAAGGAAAATCGACCCATCTCATTAACGCGTGTGATATTCAATCCCCGAAATCCAACCAATCAAAATATATCTTTTATATCAATAGTTTGAGTATGTATTGCATTAAAATATTGCGTAAAATTAGTCACGTTTTCCTCAAGATAAAAAAAAATGATGAATACTACTTGGAAATCATTCGTTTTATATCAAATGATCAAGGATTTTTGTAATTTAATGACAGCCTGAAATACAGTTATAGTAATTTCATGGTATTTTTCTTTAATACACAAAAATTAATAAGATATAAATCAAATTGCGCCTTTACAATTTCCCATTTACAATTACTATGCGAACAACAAAATCTTATAATTTATCTAATTTTCACCAACGATATCTGCTCTAAAGAGTGAATTAGTCATTTTTTTTTCTTTTTGGAATCCTATGATAAATATATCTGAACTAAAATAAAACATTAAATTGCAAAACATATGCAGACTGTGAGTGAAAGATTTGCAAATGAAACATAATCAAATCATGGAATGGATATAGCATTATTTTGCTTGAAGCAGAATGAAGTTTCGAAGACATAGAAAAAACATTTTGCAATTAAAAATTCGTTTTCATCCATCTCGTTAAGGCATTATTTATTAATAAGAAGACGAGAACAAAACACATCCGCTCACAGCAACAGATTAGGCAAGAAGGGGCTGAAAAAGAAAGAAAGACAAATTATCCCTATCTTATATACTTTGATGTTTGAATAGGAATTTCAATGGCATGTCAATCAAAAAGCAAGTCAAAGACAGGGATCTTTTAGAAAAATTTGTCAAATCAGTGGTATTTTGTCCCTTTACTCGGAGTGTGGGAATGTTTAGTCTTTTAGCCGATTCAGTAATTTTACAAGGTTTCTGTTGAATTAATTAAGTAGAGAAAGTGGAATTGCATGAGGAAATAAGAGAATGAAATTACTACACACACACACACACACACACACACACACACACACACACACACACACACACAGAGAGAGATATATATATATATATACATACATAGAAAATTACGAGTTTGCAATACTGTTTCCTGGCCATTTCAATCTTATGGTTGGGAAAAAAATTGCTGATAATTTTAAGAGGCTAAACTCCATCCGAGCTTTACTTACGGGAAACATCTTACGGGAAACAAATGAAAATTCTGGGAAATTGAAAAATTGTGGTCTAATCTCTATTAAGAAAAGAGATCTGTAGATTCTTCTGGAAAATACCTCCTGGCGTCGCGTCCTCTGGGGATCCTATATATAGACGGTTCTCGATCGAACTAATCAACCTATTTTTCTGGATTTTCGATAGTCTAGTACGTTGTAGATGCTGAGCGCTATTACTGTTGTTTAATTAGAAATTTTCTGTCTGCTTCTACTGTTAATTTATCTTCTGCTGTTACTTCGATTGCTCTAGTGCTGGTCTTTGTGTAAATTTTTGCAGTGTTTTTGTTACTTGTACTTCTTGCCCTCTAAAAAATTCGTGGGATAAAACTTTTTTTCTTCACTATACAAGTTGGACTAAATTTCCATTATTCAACTTACACCCCCAGACAATTTTCATGAAGCCCATACACATATGCATACAAAAGGTTCCAATAAAATATTCCAGTCTTATATAAACTGAAAATGTTAGATATATACTTTTGAATTATTTCAGAACAAAGGAAATGCATCATTTCTAGATACCTGTTACGAAAATATATATAAGTTTCGCTGAAAGAAAAGCATTTGAAACAGAACTAGGGAATAAAAGTAGTTGTTTTAGAAAATGAAGAATAAGCAAAATTCTGTTCATAAGCAAAAGTATACATGCCAATATTCTAAAACTACTAAATATTTCCTTTTTGTTAAAATAAATATATGTGCACAGAAATTTAAGCTTTAGATACAGTAGAATTTATACGACAAAAAATGGAAAATAAGCTCTTTTATTTAAGAAATATTTCCACACATTAAACTGAATTTAAATATTTCCTCCTATCACATAGCTAAGCACAATCGTTTGTTCTTATTTGTCATCTAAATCTCATGTAGAACGGTTCGAAATGTTAAAACCATTCTTTTAAGGCACATATGGGATTTATGCGTTCGTTTGTCATAATTTATGCGCATTTATTTGAATACGATTCCTTGGAAGAGGAACCGGCAAATAAAATGAATTCAGTGTTTGGATTAAGGAAGAGGAATAATTTCTCTCGGAAAATGCCATTAAAGATTCTTGTTATAGTTTAAAACTATTTAATCTCTAAAACTTTTCTCGTGCTAAGCGATGTGATGCATACCTACATGCTTTCCACTGTCATATCTTGGGAGTGACATTAATTGTGTATTGGATTTAAATCCAATTCTGACTGTGATTGCTGGACAGTCGCTTTTCTAAATCAGAGGCATTCAACTTTTCTACTAAAAGGACTTATTCCTCGGATTATTTTTGGAATATTTTAATATAGTAGTTAAGAGTATAATTATTCGATGCATGGTAAAGTATATGAATAACACATTTACTCTATGTTGTAGAATTTGTAGAATTCTTCTTTCACATACGATTAGAATATATAACGTAGCACTGAAGCATCATATTTCATTTCCCTATGTATGGTACTTTAACTCCCTATAAATACCTTTCTCTCCTAAATAGTGTTGTATTGGCAACCAGTAGTTTATTCGGTTAAAAGAGATGAATTAATACAAATCAGTGATAACAGCTTCAAATCTCTCGGCTGTGTTATTAACCAGTATTATTTAAAATTGAAGTAGACGCGAAGCAAAACTGAATTGCTTCTTGGATTCGGGTTGGCTGCAGATAAATTTACTTGTGGTTTTTCTCAAAATAAAATACGTTTACGAACCAAATTCACAGTAATTTCTTAACGAAAGCAATCTATTACCAAAATCAGTCTAAAACAAACTTATATCACAAGTGCTTACTGCGTAATCTTAGGCAGATTTGATCAACAGAAAACGTTTCAAATCCCTTTGGCAATCTTGAATTATTGTAATGGGGACACAAAAAATTGGATAGATAGCTATTAAGTACTTGGTTCCAATTTATGAAATAAATTTGTTTCTGTAAGAACAGGATCTCAATGAATAAAATTTTTTAAAATTATCCACTTCCATCACTCCAAGGGTCAGTTTTTTTATTTAAGAATAAAGTTTCTCTAAACAAGCCACCTATGTACATTAAATCCTGATATGTTCAATGATGGCTTCTTTACACAAACAGAAGAATGTATCCACATTTATTGCCTTCACTGTCAATTCATTTATCAAGTGCAATAGCATCAATGCATCAGAAGAATTTCCAACAGGCGTGCTGACGACTCATAGTTTGATTGTAGAGTTTCAATTACTTAGTAGTTTGATAAATGTGCTTTCTTTTGTCAAATTGCTTGTTTGCTCACTTCAATTCAACAAAACATCTTTAATATTTCATACACAGCGTGTGCTGACGGGTTGAAGATTCTGTTCCTGTATTCGAAGTAATAGTTCTCTTATCACAGCGAGGATCAAAATATCCTCTTTAAATTCTATTGAATGCTGGAAATTCTAATTGAAGATTAGAAATGAAAAAACTCATTAAGTGCAAAAGACGAACTTTTTTGCCCTCGTCAAAACATAGGAAACAAGAGTTTCAACATAAGAATGATCTCAATGACTAAAACGCTTGTTCGTGAATTTTGATATCAACGTAAGCACTGCGAGATCTGAAAGTTATTTTTCGCTGTATTGCAAAAGTTGACATTTGGAATTTTTTTGAATTTTTCTATTCCCAGATCAATTAGTCTCAGTCGTCTGTGTTTTTAATAAAATGCACTAATATGTTTTATTAGGACATCGTCATTCGATTTCAACCATCCATCTGATGATTATAACTATGGTTTATTTCATGAGTCGTACTTATATTTTGAATATTCTGAAGAGTCATGCCAAGGGTTATTATATTGTAGACTGGGGTTTATATTTTAGGCATACTGAGAAATTATGCAAGGGCTTATTTTTCGAAGGAACAGGGTAAAATGAGACTAAGCAAATAGATTAAGCTGGGAGAGTAAAAGTATACATGAATTTATTAGTTCATAATATGTACCATCCCATTTAAATAACAAAAAATTCTTCTAATACAGAATCTATATTGTCAATAAAAAATGTTTAATTAAACAAATTATATATCGTGAAAATTCATTTCGAAAATTAATATTTCATATTTTCTCAAGTTTTTAAAATATTTTACCATAAATAGTTTATAGCTCAAAGAACGTTTTGTCTCTTCATAAGAAATCATTGCCAATAAGTAATAAGATTTATAACGATTAGCATTACTCAACTAAATGTTCCCTAATTATATTTAGGCTGTAAGATAAAATGCATTTGACAATTTATTCAGCAATATATTTTAAATACGTTTGATATTTATGGCTAATGTTCCTTAAAATACTTACACTAATTGGGAACAGTCGGAAATTTATAACATTATTATAAAGAAATATCGTTCTGAACATTCCTCGAAGCAATATGATGAATTGGTTACGAACTTTGGATTGAGAGAAGGCGAAAAGATTTTAGCTGTATTAAATATAATTATCTTGCGCTCTTTATTCTAAATAATGCATTTTAATAACTCTCATTGAAGATTTAAGGCAATTTAATAAAATATAAAGCAAAAAAGTATGTTTGTAACTTTTTTCCATGCACTTTATAAATTATTGAATACTAATCATGTCTCCATAGAAATGTATGCTTGTAATTTCAATGACATGAAGGTTTATATAACAAGTATATAATGTAAACTAAATAATTTAATATCATCAATTTCGGTAAATGATATCAGGTTTATAATACTTATTCTAATATAGTTCTCTAATTGTTATATTCAAAAAATGTGTGAAATAAGAAATAAATAATTTGAACAATAATAATAATAAATACTCTAAGTTCCATAAGATAAAGATGAAATCTACTGATATATCTTATTATTTACAGACATATTTTTATTGGGCGATTTTATGAGTTCCTAAACTGATATATTGATGTGTATTAAATATTGAATTTTCGATATACCGGAAGTAATGTCATTACTAAGATGAGTAATTTTTAATTAGACATCTTTATCTCCTAGACTAGTAGAACTATTTTGAAATTTGCTTATCGATTTTGTTCTGTATTTTCAATTAAATGCTTATGCTTTTATTAAATTGATTGCTTTTAATTCATAGATTTGTCAAAAATTTTCTTAAGGTTTTAAATATTTATAATTTTTTTATAAACGCTGGTCTTGCTACAGAAGAAGACAAATTGACTAGGAATATAACTTTATTTCATCTCCTATTTCTGAAATCTTTTTACCGCTTCTTAGGACTGGTATCGAGGGTATTGTATAGGAACCATATTTGTAGCGGGAATTTCCATAATATATCCGCTTCTTAGAGTAAAATGTAAAACTTCTTAAGTTTTCCTCTGTTGTTTATTTGAAAATTGTTTTAACAAATCATTTAAAGGGGAAATACAATAGTTAAGTTAAACAAAATCGCTATTAGCAATATGAAATTCGCATCTTTAAATACCTGGACTCTAAACGAAAGGCATCTGTGCATAAGTAACTACTTAGATATTTACAAGGCTGCATCGGATTCTTTGTATATTCTCAGAAGATAATGGCTTTTCCAAAATATAACAAGTCCAAGTAAAGTATCTGTGCAATCTTTTATCGAGGACATGAAGATAAATTCTGCTGAGATCAGTTTTTCCTAGAGGGAGGAGGGGGGTACAGGACGTGAAAGAGCATGACTTCAATCTCAGACAGTGCTGACGATCTTAGAGACGATCATAGAGCTTTTCTCCTTAGCTACAAGAAGATAGAAGGGATTAAATATTCAAAAATATAAGTAATTTCTGAGAAGATAGAATTGCTCTTCCTATGAGCAACAATTCTGCAAGATAGAATTGTTGCTCATGGGAAGTATTTCGAATATTTTTTGCAATCTCTGTGGAATTCACACATGCTTATTAGCTAAATATATTTTGTTCACCCTTAACTGAACTAAATTCCCTGTGAGAGTAAGAAGAAAAAAGTTTTATTTTCGTTGCAAACTTAGATTTTAAATTTAAATTAAAACTTTTAACATTTTCCCTGTCATGAGAAAATAATTTAAAAACATTTATTTTTCATATCTGGGAGTTTCAATATTTTAGCATAATATCGATTGCCAAGGAAATGATTTGAATTAAAAAGATAAACCGAAATATTTTTTGTCAAATTGAAATACATGTTATTTATTTGAATATCTCATTTTTGAAGTATTTATGCACAGTTTTAAGTCCTATTTCTAATGATTCAGAATTTCCACAAAACATTTAACACTTTAGGACTGAATACATTTTTATGTCATTATGGATTCTAATATAATATTAAATTAAAAGCTTGTACGTAAATTTAAGTTAATCTACTGTTCTGATTTCTGATTCATTGCGCTTTGTTTTTCCATTAATATTACTGAAATTAAAGTCTCTGTTTTTTAAAATATTCTATACAGTTAAAATTCATATATAAATTTGCCCATGATTCCCGCTCTTTTATATTTAAATTATGAATATTAATTATGAATATATATTATAATTATTAATATTCCTTATGAAAATCTGCATTCTGAATTCTATTATAGTTATATAAACATAAGCAACCAGCTAATACTCTATGTTTGAGTAAGATTTTAATAAACTCGCTGCACACTTTGAGGTTCACAATTTCCTGATAAAAAACATTTTTAAGAATCCTCAAATTGTTTCAGAAAATAGATTCGATTATTAAATAGCAATAGATAGATTTGCTTATTATTTTAATTACTGTGCAACTATTCTGTCTCTGAATTTTCCTAATTGAACCAAATCGCACTTTCTGAAAGTTTATTAAAACTGTAACAGTCCTTTTTATTTAACTGCCAATTGCACATTGTCCCTCGCGGTGCTGTAACTTCAGTTTTCTGTTCTTCATGTAAACTAGTAATAAAAAGAATATTTTTTTCTTAGCTTTCGACAATATAAAAGGACATGTAGCTAAGTATATGACGAAACAATGAAAACGGTTGTAATTTTACTGCAACAATGAAATATAATAATAAACATTACATAAAAGAAATAATAATTTTTTTTTCAAAAATTCAGTAAATTCTTTGGTAATTAAATTTGTATTCCTAAAAAACTTTATTTTTTCTTGATGTTTAAGAAATGTAATATTTATTTTATTAAACAATAATTTTATAATTTATTGAGAAAAACACCAAAATTCTTATTTCCATATTCCAAAATATATTTGTACGAAATTTGGTGATTTTAGGTCTAAGGTCCCGCCTTTTTGAGAGCTAACATATATTTTGTTCTTTATTTATACGAAAGACAGTGATAAATTATTAAATTAATTTCTGTTATTATTCATTGTATATTTATGCTTATGACTTATCCTATTTCCTATTTATATATTATTTTTTACTATATTCCAAATATTGTACTTTTTGTATGCATATTTTTACTAATAATTTTTAATTATTTGTACATGTACTAGGTGTACAAATATTATTTTTGTGTTATACTAAATATTTTTTAATCTAAATTTACGCCATATAATAAGTCCTTGTGATGAATATAATATAATAAGTCCTTATATATAATATATATAATATAATAAGCCATATAATAAGTCCTTGAATAATTTCCTTGTGATGTATGTTATAAATATCTATTTATTTTATTCAACTTAATTATTCTGTTCGCATTTGTTTGACATTTTTTATAAGATGAATTAGATAAGAGAAATATAAATTAATCCACGTTCATAATTATTAAGATAATAAATTCTTACAAAATACTTAAGAATATTGTAACTTATTATTCCAATAAGTAATCGTTGGTTGCATGCTCGAATTTTAAACAAAACACAATCTAAACCCAGTCTGCAAATCACTCTACGTCATCGGAATTTTGCAACGCTGCATTCCATTTCCCGTGAAGACAGCAACAAAACAAAATTTGCCGAATAAATCGAAATGAAAATGGCAAGAACAACCCATCTCCCTCAAACGATAACTTCGTTTGCTTGTGTTCTCTTCAACAAGTGAGTAGGAAACCTTCCCTCGAATATCGTCTGTCATATTTGCTTCCAAAATGAGGCGTTTTTCGGCAGCTGCCTTTGCAGTTCATCCGACTGGTTCTCCCGTAATTGGAATTTTGATTTCGCGAAATTCCGTTTTTCTTTTTATTTGTTGCCAAAATGAAGGTTGGAAAAAACATCTCCCTGCCAAACCGTTTGGCTGCAGGCAAACTGTATCGCTGCCGGATATGCAGGTTCGGATATGGCAGCACTCTGTTATTATATCCGGCTGTCGAAGACTCCGGTGATGAGATTTGGCTTGAAATATCCAATGAAGTATGCAGCGTTTTTGGATTTCGGCAGAAGAGTAATTTTTATCCTCGAAATTGGTCCTGTCATTGGAAAATAATATTATTCCGTTGAATCTCGGATGAATTTTGCTTCGAAAGTAATGTGACTGATATATGAATGAGAACTGTAATATTCATGCATTAAATAAGATGTAACTTTATATATAAGTGATATATCACCAACATAGGAAACATAATATATATTTTCCTATACAATATATGCTGCACATACCGATGCATAAACAACATATATTGTACATTGATGTATATATATGTTACCGTTAAAGTTCGAAAATCGTTAATGTGTATATTACCTAGCTAATCTGCAGATTAAATGATTTGCTCCGTTAAAGTGCGGAATCAATAATTTTCCATATTCCAGCAGCTTACGTATCGTTAAAGATCAAAAGTTTGTTTCACTCTTTTTCTCTCCTTACGCCTTCCCGGGCAGGATTTCAAAAAGTGTGATTCGAAATCTAAATGTACCACAAATGGATATGCGCGTCTCAAAAAACAATTGCTATGCGACTCAAAGTGTCACCGATCTTTAGATTGCACTAATAAGTATGCTTAATTTTATCATATGTTTCGCAAATTCATTTCCTTAATTGTAATAATATGTTAAATCGTTTGATTCTTTTTATTATTTCAAATGATTGATTCTATAAACGTTGTTGTTTGCTCGATTGTATTAACATGATTCTATAGAGGTCGAAAAATAAATAATAACATTATCTTAATTTCCTCAATTGCAATAATATTTTAAAACTTTTGATTTTTTTGTATTGAGGTTTTTCAATTGATTGATTCTATCAACTAATATTTTGATTGATCGACTGACTTTACTTGATTCTTTAGATATCCAAAAATATGTAAACAACATTTAACCCTTTCTAGGGCCGTGGGAAGTATGCTTCCCACCAAATTTATCAATCTTTGTATGAATTTATGTAGGTTGGCATAAGTTCTGACAAATTTTTTTAGAAAGACAGAAACTTAGATGCTTTAGTTCTCTATTTTACACAAAATGAGGTGTCTTGATTTGATACTTAATTATTAATTAAGCAAATTAATTCATTAATCAAATTAAATTTATCTAATAAGCTAAATGAATCCCTTTTCTTACTCTAATTTCAAGCCTAAAAATATTTTAACATAATATGACTAGAAAAAAAAGGCCCTTTAAAGGGTTAATTTAATCGTACAGAAACATTGTTGTTGTTCCAGCAAAGATCTTATTTTGATTCTAAGGAGTACCTAGTAGATAATGTGCAGATTATCTAGGTTATTCGAGATTACCTAGAACATTTGAGATATGAAACAATTTTCCGCACTTAAATGGATAATCCTACTTAATGTGCAGATTAGCTAGATAATCTACAGATTAACTGATTTCTGCTCTTTAATAGTAACATATACACTGAGTATATGAGTGATTTTTTTTTCTGTTCGGGATATTTTCCAATATTTTGAACATTTTGACTCATTTTATTATTATTAAAGCGTTTTTACACTCGTTTTCTTTTCTGCTTGTTCCGTGCAAATTTTGAAATCGATTTTATACTAACTTCTCGATGAGCTAAACTAATTTTTCCTATTTGTGATTGTATTTAAATTTATTCATAGATATCACATTGGTCAGATTTACAGATTTCTACTATTGCCATTAAAATAAATAAATATAATTTGTAAAGTTTTGTTTGGAATTTTACATATCTTCTAAATTTGCAGACTCAGCATAATATAAGATCAGTCGGATTCTTTCTTGTGGTAGCTGAGAGAAGTCATGTGACAGCAATTATTTCAAAACTTTAATGACTTAGTTTAGCTTAGATCAAGAAATTGGGATTAGCGTAGCAACATTTGCAGAATATGTTTTGGATTTCATGTTTTAGTATGATATCAATGCTATGTCTTGACAAATGAAAAGTATATTGAAATAATTTAGGTATTACTTGCGATGAAAATTAATATTACTCATTTCAATAATGGATTGTTCAAATGTGGGGAAATGCAGTGTCATTCTCGAGATTGTTTCATAATTAAAAAAAAATGTGATTGAAATCAATTTAAAAATGAACTTTTTTATGAAGTTCCGTCTTGTTAATACATACGTATATGAAGAGAATTCTTTTCTCGTGATTCTATGGTCGTATGCTATATATTTTATTGCTTTAGCATTAAAAACTAACTTGAAGAAAATTCTAAAACTTTCTTGGATCTATTTCAAAATTCTAAAAAGAAATAAACCTATAATCTTTTAAATTTTGTGTTTCTCACCATTACCAATATTACTTTCGCGTGCCCCACGACTACTATACCAGAAAATGGAAATCTTCGGTCCGGGGTATTGTTGTATAATTTAATATCGAAAATGCATATACTCGAGTTACCTAAAGAATTATTTTGAAAATGGAAATCTTGGAAATGAAATTTTAGAACATCCTCAAAATTCAATTATTCGACAAAAGCCCCATATTTATTTTTAAAAAAATAATTAAGCATACTACATAATGAGATAAAGATAAATGGCAAATATAAGTGACAAAAATAAAAAGACAAAATTCAATTGACAAAGATAAATAGACAAAATTCAATTGACAAAGATAAATACACATACAAAGAATAGCATGCTCTTTTTTGCGTAGATATTTAAGAATTAACAATGCTGATTGCGAAAACCATGGTTGATGTTTAAAATGAAAAAAAAAAAATATATAATAAGAATTCGTTTGGCCGAATCAGTTCCATTAACGAAAAATTAAGGATTTTTGGATGAGAATGAAGCAAATACTATATTATTTTTAACATTTTGTTGGCGATTCAGTTAATCGATTTAAATCTTTAGAAACAACATCAGCAAGTTAGAAATGCTTAAAAATGCTAATATTTTTTTAAGAAATCAGCAATTCAAATGTTTCACTTATAAATTATAATAAAAAGTCCTTGAATTTTAACTTTGTGTACTTTTCAGAGCATAAAAGTCCAAAATAACTCAGGAATTTTGGATATTTATTTGTTTGAGTAGTAGAACATAAATATGATTATCATCAGCAACCAAAAATATTAAGAATGAAAATTTTAACTTTATTAAAATTAAAACAAAGCTTTGGTTGCTCTTTAAGTATTCTAGCAATACAATATTAATTGCTGGAATGTTACTGAAGTTTCTAACAAAAATTAATAGTATTAAAAATTTAAAATACTTTTTTGGGAACATCTCATATGTCAAAATATAGTATCGCTATATTAAAGAAAATTTAAACTCTGAAAATTAAGTGAAATTCAAGGGCATTTTATGGGTACTTAGAACTTTGTTGAAAACAGAAGATAGTATATTTTCAAAAGAGAAATACTATCTTTTCAGATTTCTTAACTATTACATGAGAGAAATTTAACTATAATGAAGTTTAAAGTAGAGAACAAAATATTTTAAATCTGTAAGAATGAATTATTTTTAATAACATCAAAATAAAAATATCGTTTTATATGGTAAAACATAAAAAAATGGCCTTGCATACAATTAATCCAAATATGAATTGATTCAAAATGTCAGAACATAAAAATAGAAAATCATCTATAAAAAGACTGCTCATGAGAATTGTATATTTTATGTACAGTATGAGCAGAAATTTTACCTTATAGTTCATCAAGTAGCCATTTGGCTATAAGTTTTTGTTTCCATTTAAAAGCTTCACATGACTGTTCCCAAGAAAAACAACGAGCGTTTGGAAATCCTTTTTGATAAACATTTATTGAAAAGAGCGATATATGGAAATATCGGTGCTAGAATTAAACTGGAAATTTGAAAAAATTCTAAAATAACTGTTGTATAAAAGTATCTACTATTAAATATTTTTAAAATATTTTTTAAAGTATTTAACAATGCAAAAAATATCTACTAAAATATTTTTTGCATTGTTAAATACATAAGGGACTTATATTTATTTCAAAATTGTTATAATGCCATTTGTGTCCTTGGAATATCATAAGGTAACCATTTGGCTCATTTTATTTTTTAAAAAATGACAAAATATTTTTAATGATATACAACTGTTCAAAACGTATTCTTTTTTTGTAAAAAAATAAAAACTCAGGCATTGTAGGGTCAATATATAGTTCTACAGAGAGCGTTTTTATTAACCCTTTAAAGGACCATTTTTTTTCTAGTTATATTATGTTAAAATATTTTTAGGCTTGAAATTAGAATAAGAAAAGGGATTCATTTAGCTTATTAGATAAATTTAATTAGATTAATTAATTAATTTGGTAAATTAATAATTAAGTAACAAATCAAGACACATCATTTAGTCTGAGATAAAGAACTAAAGAATCTAAATTTCTGACTTACCAAAAAAAATTTGTCAGAACTTATGCCAACCTACATAATTTCATACAAAGATTGATAAATTTGGTGGGAAGCATACTTCTCACGGCCCTAGAAAGGGTTAATCTAAGTAGCAGGACAGGCTTAAAAGCTTTCTTAAAATGAATGGCATTCAAACGAGATTCCATCCATTGAATAATGGATAAATGTCGATGCATGCTTAGAATCATGCGTAATTACAACAAATGTAGAACTTAACTGTAAATTTACATGTATTAATACAAAATGAAAGTCTATCCTAAGGTTTCCTTACAAAGCACATTGAAAGCTTGGTACAAAGTGTTTATGCCTGAACCGCCTTAATCGCCAATAAATTCGCAGTACTGAAGGTCGTTTTTCATTGAGCGTTATGAATTAAATGCAAACATTTGCAATAATCATAAAATGTAAATGTCCATAAAAAGTTTTATGAACAAGTCATATTCGATTAAGAAAGATCTATTGGCCCATAATCATTTGTTTATGCATGAAAAGAGTTAAGAATTAACAATGATATAAATCTCCTGACAAAAGTGACTTCGTAGGTTTTAAAGCAATCTTAGCCAAATAATGTTAATATATTTCTTTCGATACAAAATAATATGAATTTTTTTCTCTTAATAAAACCCTTACATTCCTTTTACATTAGGAAAGTAATTTAATTACCACAACTTATTACACATACATGTATATGCTATATTTTGGATATAGACAAAAAGCTATGAACTATACTGTCTCTACATAAATAAACTCTTTAATTTCTACATTTGCTTTATGTATTTCGCGCGTTTTAATCACTTTCAAGATACTACATAAAGATGTAATTCTGAGATTGCTTTTGTTTTACCAATCTGGCATATTTTCCAAATATATTATTTGTATAAAAAATGATCATTATTTTTTTTTATTTAAAATTGTGTGTCAGATACTCTAATCACAGAAATTATTTATCATCCTAATTTTGCAACAGTTCTTCATTTACTATAAGTTTTATTGAATAAAGAATGAGTTACTATAAAATTGTTAAAATCTCAGATTTATTGATCTGAATAAATTTTATGTTAGTATTCTGACGATCTTGTAATGACAATTATATTGCAGAATAATGCGTTTGAATCACATCATTTCACTTCCTTCTTATCCTTATATATACATAAAATGCTCGCGCGCACGCGTGTATGTAATAATAATTCTTAATCTAATTTAAATCCTAATTAATTTCCTGATTTTCTTTTGAAATTATCCCTTATAAACTTGATTCTAAAATGCTCTCTCTATTTCTTGATCCGGTTCCCACTTTTTATTTAATTAATCGTACACACGCCCAAGAAAACTGATGGTCTCACATTTTCTCAAGCTTCGAGTGAAGGGATAAAAATCCTTAATGCTTGCAACATTCTTTTAAAGATACCTAAGATTCCCTATTCTATATCTATACATTTCAAAGAAATCCCTATCAGAATCTAAAGTTAAATCATTGAAGAGAAAAATATTTTGGTCTCTTCAGCTCTTGTTTTGCGATGTAGATTTGCGTATTTCTTATCACTTATTCTTTGTACGTAAATTATGCCTCCCGTAGGGCAATAAATCAAATTATAATTATATATATATTTGAAATTTATTTGGTGTTAAAAAAATTCAAGTAAAAAAAAAGAGAAAAACAAATCAATTGGCAGCTCTTTAATTTCTTTTTACAGAATTTCGACTGCAAGCATTAATTTCGATATCTTTCCACGACAGTTTTCATGGTAACTATTTTTGGTGGTTTCATCTATTGAAAAATTTAACATTTCAAGTTAAAATGCAAAGAATGATTTTATAACTCCGAAGAAGATTTACAACTTTTTCTGTTTGTTTCCTTGTGATAAAACTATATTAGTTATAAAAAAATGGAAGGCATTTTAAGGTAGTATTTAAATATCGAGTTTTTTTGAGTTTCTCTATAATTCATAAATCTGCCAGAATTCGGTGACGAGATCTTGATGGAAGTTCTAATACAAAAATATTGCATATCCTATAAAAGAATATTTATATATGTATATTATTTTAATATTAAAACGAACTCTTTTGAAGTTTCTTTGGCATTTAAAAATAGAATTTTCTTTAAGAAATAAAGAAGAAAAAAAAGAAGAAAAATTCGACTCTGCTGATCATTGCAATTCACATCTAAGACTTACAGCCAGACGTGAATTGCCCATCGCTAAAGCCGCATTACTTTTCTCATGTTGCCCGGAAAACCGAGAGAGATGCCTTTTATTTATCTGTTTTTCTCGATGAATTATTCAGTTTCGCATCCATACTGGATGGAAAAGCATCAGAAAAACACAAAAAATATGAAAAAAAAGAGACTAACGTCAAGCGAGTGACATTCATATTCTTTGTGAAAAGAATCGGAAACGAAAACGCCGAGAGAGAGAAAGAGAACCTTTTAATATTAAAGACCGACCGCAGAAACAAAAAGTATCGCTGGACGAGATAAAAATGCAATAATAATAATAGCAATGCAAAAAAATGTATGAAAGAAAAACAATGATAATAAAAATCGATATATATACGGACCGAAAACGCTCATGAAAAATGTGCTTTGACGATTTTAGGTACGAATTCATCTCTAGCTGGCGCGCGAACTACACACAACCATCTTTAAACGATTCTTCTTTTTTAGCAGTTTTTATTTTCCCTTTGTTGTCGATTTTTTCCGAGGTTCTCTGTTTTTCCACCTGTCGATACGGCTCGCTGATGCCTCGAAAAAAGACAAGACTCGTATAATTTTGCAGTTTGTAGAAGGGACACTTTTCTAAGTCGTCTGCGTTTGCTTTGAATAATTCTATTGATATTGGAGATGATACGTCTGCCAACGGCGTTTTACTCTGATAACGAGATGTTATTGTTTTTAGAACGATCGATTTCAGCTGCCACACGCAATTTATGTGCCATCATATCGCGATTTATGCAGCCCAATACTGAAGGCACGCCTTTGAAATTGCCTGTAACTGTGCCTGATACTGCCTTTAGGTCTCGAAACAGTGTACTTTTCCACCTGGCAATTTGTTTAACAAGCTCAAAATGAACTAAGTTTCGAGTGCTTTATTTCTTGGAAAGATTTATGTGCCGTCATGTATTGAAAAACGCTCAACTCTAAACTTTCTACTGTTTTCGAATTATAATTTTAGCGTTACATAAGTGTTCTGAAAAATGGAACTATTATTTGATAATTCCTGGCAGAGAGAGAATAGGTAATGAAAAATTACGTTTTCGTTCTGGCTTTTTTTAAAAGTATACGAAAGAAATTGCTATTTTTACTGATATGAGTTATAATTTATTGCGCTTTAATCATAAAAGAATTGAAGAAAGAATACCTGGCAGAGAGGGAATAGGTAATGAAAAATTACGTTTTCGTTCTGGCTTTTTTTAAAAGTATACGAATGAAATTGCTATTTTTACTGATATGAGTTATAATTTATTGCGCTTTAATCATAAAAGAATTGAAGAAAGAATACCTGGCAGAGAGATAATAGGTAATGAAAAATTACGTTTTCGTTCTGGCTTTTTTTTAAAAGTATACGAATGAAATTGCTATTTTTACTGATATGAGTTATAATTTATTGCGCTTTAATCATAAAAGAATTGAAGAAAGAATACCTGGCAGAGAGATAATAGGTAATGAAAAATTACGTTTTCGTTCTGGCTTTTTTTTAAAAGTATACGAATGAAATTGCTATTTTTACTGATATGAGTTATAATTTATTGCGCTTTAATCATAAAAGAATTGAAGAAAGAATACCTGGCAGAGAGGGAATAGGTAATGAAAAATTACGTTTTCGTTCTGGCTTTTTTTAAAAGTATACGAAAGAAATTGCTATTTTTACTGATATGAGTTATAATTTATTGCGCTTTAATCATAAAAGAATTGAAGAAAGAATACCTGGCAGAGAGGGAATAGGTAATGAAAAATTACGTTTTCGTTCTGGCTTTTTTTAAAAGTATACGAATGAAATTGCTATTTTTACTGAAATGAGTTATAATTTATTGCGCTTTAATCATAAAAGAATTGAAGAAAGAATACCTGGCAGAGAGATAATAGGTAATGAAAAATTACGTTTTCGTTCTGGCTTTTTTTTAAAGTATACGAATGAAATTGCTATTTTTACTGATATGAGTTATAATTTATTGCGCTTTAATCATAAAAGAATTGAAGAAAGAATACCTGGCAGAGAGGGAATAGGTAATGAAAAATTACGTTTTCGTTCTGGCTTTTTTTAAAAGTATACGAAAGAAATTGCTATTTTTACTGATATGAGTTATAATTTATTGCGCTTTGATCATAAAAGAATTGAAGAAAGAATATCATCTAAAATTAAAGGTTTACTAAACTCATGTTCTCATTGGCAAATGTATTTGAGTGAAAATTTTTTTATCGTTATTTTAATTTTTTGCACTCGAATGTCTTCTCCTATTCACACTTCAAGATGGTGTATCATTTTGATATTTTATTTACTTATTTAAATTTAATTGTTAAAAGTATCTTCAGAATGTAAAAAAAGATGTACATTCATTTTTCAGGAAAACTCAACATAAAACAGTTGAATGTATTTATTTTTGGTGTAATAAACATATCCATGTATAAGTAAATAATTATGCATTAAATTATCTTTCGTTCTGCTCCGTTTTTACCTCGGTATATATTTGGCATCAAATGAATAATTTGGGAAGGAAATTTATTTTATATACCGATTCAAAAAAGCGTAATTGATGCACTGATGAATGTTAATCCTCTTAGCCATCCTCTAGTGCTAAAGATGGAATATGTAACGAAAAATTCGGTTTTTGCTGTGGCGTTTTTGAAAGTATACGAATGAAATTCTATTTTTGCTGATATGAGTCCTAATTTATTGTGCTTTAATCTTAAAAGTGAGAATTTTTTATTGTTTTTTTAACCCTTTGCATTCAAATGTTTTCTCTCAGTCATCATTCAAAACGGTGCATCATTTTGACATTTTATTTATTTATTTTAATGTTAAAAATGTTAAAATAATGTAGATTCATTTTTCAAAGAAACTCAACATGAAACAGCTGCAAGTATTTTTTTTTGGTGTAATAAGCAGGTCCATGTATTAAGTGAATAATTATGCATCAAATTATCTTCTCGAATGTAAAGGTTTGAAGGACCATTATGTTTCAAATCATTAAATTCCATAGACCAATTTTTTCATCAGTAATTATCAGTCGTAGAGTTATTTAAACCTTTGCGATAGAAATTAATTGGTAGGTATTTATATTAACGTTGAAATGAAACTTGAACATGGTAGTTATTTAATATTGCTTCTATCAAAGATTTAAAATGTCGTTAATCTGATTTAGAAATAAAGAAAGCATTAACAATACATTAAAATACTTGATTACTTTGATTCATATATATAGAATCCCCTATATTTAGTACAATGAAATATTTCTGTTATTCCATGGAATTTCAACATGCTTATTTTGCTTTTCTCAGACCTTGTATCTTTATTTAGAGTTATTTATCTTCGGGAGGTGGAATATACTTTGATAAATGATCTCATTATTCTAGTTGCTGTCGCATGAGAAAATATATATTTTTAATCATGATTATTTTATAAACTAAAAGTGATATGCATAACACATCATTCCTTCTTTCAGAGTCACATTGGACCTATGTAATATGGCAGTCCTGTTGTCAAACTATGCACCATGAAATTTCTCATTTGGTTTCATTTTATTAGACTTCAACATTTGTCGAGTCTCGGATGATCTTAAGCCTTAGTTTTCATGAGCATGATCTCTTATTGTGGGTAGTTGGTTTGAAATTCGATTTCTTTCATTTAAAATGCACTGTGAACCTACTTCACGTTAATTTTGTAATCGCCGATTCTAAGTACTATACGAGCATCGAAGTATAACTTCTCAAATTAACTATCAGAAAATAAACCAAAAATTCCCAATCATCATTTTGGAGCAGGTGTGTAATGCATGACAAGAATTACACATGATTCAAAAAAAATTCAAACATTTTAGGAATTTCATAATTGTATTAATACAATATCATATTCCCGAAATGAAAAGTGTCATCTAATAAGATAAGAAAAAAAAGAAAGAAATGGTTAAATCTGCTGAGGAAAGACAAGTTCTCATTGAATGGATACTAAATTTTCAAATGCGAGGTACATGTGAGCGAAAAATACAATTATCATTAATTAATTACCCTTCAGAATTCCAAATGGTTTTTTTTCTTTTCTTTTGATGTGGTAAAAATATCGTTGATTTTATTCTATTCGGTTATTACTATCAATCGATTAATGTCATCAAAATTTTAGTGATCATGTTAAATGACTGTATTAGTGTTTGTAATTAATATTATATTGGTTACAGTTAAATCAACATTCTCATGTCCGTAACTTTAGAATTGTTCGTCTTCTACTCCTTATATTATCTTCAAAAAAATATGATACCATATGAAAAAATAAAGACATGATGAAATCGTTTGCTAAATCCGGTAATATTATCAAAAACATTTCATATATTTGCTCCGAGGAACAGCTTATATTTAATGATAGTTTACTTTTTATAGGAAGATGAACATTTTATGCTTGTTTTTATAATGATTTTGCTTTTGTAGTTGACTAATGTTATACATTTTTCGAATAGTTAGTTCAATTCGAAAAAGATGTGTGATAAAAAAATGCGAAAATACAATATAATATCTATACAATATAAATAGATACATTTAACATCCAAATACAATATATGATGTAAAATATTAAGTGAAAAAAAAACAATTACCAACTTAATACAAATACAGTAAAATAAATTCGTCCTTTGTTCTGTAAAAAAAAAAAGTCTTAGCCTTTAAGATAGAATATGATGATGCGATTGCTATCTTTTATTTTAACAAAACGTGGGTGGAAAAGCAATTATTCACTTGATATAAATACAGTAAAAGGAATTCGTCTTTTGTTCTGCAAAAAATGAAAATGCTCAATATTTAAGATAGAAACTCACGATGCAATAAACACATTCTATTTCAGTAAAATAAAATAATCTATTACTAAAATGAAGGTCTTTTGATTTTTTTTAATATTGTCTTGATTAAATTCTTTTGACAACCCATAATATTAAAGGATTGCATTTGTGTTGAAATAAGATAAGGTTTTATTTTCTTTCATAATAGAAATATGATACTAACTTCAAAATCCAATATTTTCTCAGTGAAAAATCTATTAAAGCTTCACTGGTATTTCATCGCTTATTTTTATAATATTTCAACATCAATAATCCTTTTCAGCTAACCAGACGAAAATTAAAACAATTTCAATATATTTATGCATTACTAACTGGCTCTTTCATTTTAAAACGAGTCCAGGCGAAACAAAAAGTGTGAATCCCTAATTTCCATTATAACTTCCTTAACCACTAACTTTCCCGCCAAATATTAAAAATAAGTGAGCCAAAGTGCACATAAATAGATTGCAAAATGGGATTACAGCTCTCTTTTCTCGCCTCTCTCACATTTTAAAGAATCTTCATTTTTAGTATGAAAAGGAAATTGGATCGCGATGCATTTTTCAGAAAAATCTTCAAACAGATGAAAAAAAAGAATGAAAAATTACTAGATCTCGTTTACAGAAGAGCAATACAACGGAGGGCATAAGCTAGAACTTAGGAACTTATTATTGCTAGGAGAAACGGCAAAGTAACAGCAACTGCAGGGCTGAAGGTTAAATCCTATAATCCGGACAAGATCTTGCAAAAAAAGAAAAAAAAAAAAAACTTTTTTTTTTCAGCGTCTGGCAAGTTCTACGCATGTGATGTTATTAGAAGATATGCGTTACGCGGGGAAAAATCAATTTCTCGGCTATTCGCAACAGAAATTCTCTGGAGAAATATATTTTCTTTATTTACACATTAGGCTTTTCTCATAAGATAGACTGGAGTTTATTTTCAAAATCGAGTCTCTGGAAGCAGCAAGGTGCCATTGAATCTTATAAAAGCTGAATATATTTTTTGTTACTTTGTATTTTACAGCGTTACGAGCAGACGCGTTCTTGTGCGAGTTGATTGAAAATTGAAATGTAATAGACAAATTTTCGATGGAAACTTTATTTCTTGGGCTTGATCCTGGGATAAACTTCGGGAGTTTCTTGCTTATTTATTCGTCTGGAAATATATAATTTTCAAAAGCGTGTGCTGAATTTAGACGTCTTATTTTAATTTTTGAGATTTGAAGGAAAAAAAACTGCTTATAGTTGCTTCGGAAATATTAATTGTACGTATTAAGCATATATAAAAGATTGTTTTGCAAATCACTTGCAATGAATTAAAAAAAAAGAATTATTATAGGAATTAAATTGCTAATTTTCAGAACAAATTATATAATAAGGTGGTTTTGGTATCCTTATAGTGCCCCGGGGGGCACCTCGTAAAGAGAATGAGATGCTTCCGGCATGGTGGTTGGATCTCGCCACCCTAGAGCGTACACAAAAAAAGGTGAGGGAATCTGGCTCCTCCCATCGAGGCGGGACGTACTTCCTTTGGGACAGGTTGCACCTTGGTCGGTGATGACCCTTAAGGCTCAGCCACAGTTCCTGCGAATGTTGCTGTTGTGGCGGTCTGGTCATTCAGTTTTCTTTATCCATGTGCCTTTGGGCGGGTCGAAGAGTCAGTGATATGACTTATAGTGTCAGATTCTCCCGCCAGGGGCATCCTAGGAATAAGGATTAGAAGCTTCCCGTATAGTGGTTGGTTCTTGCCTTGATGGGTACAGAAATGGTGGAATTTTGCTACCTCCTGTAGATGAGATATACTTCCTACGGGAAGGGTTGTACCTTGGCCGGTGATGGCCCTTAGAACTCAACCATGGTCCCCGCTAGTTTTGCTGCGCGGCAATCTAGCAAAAGTAACAAGCATTGGAATTTTTCCTTATGTCTTCGAGCGGGTCCGAGTAAGATTATACTGTCAAATCTGATAATCAATTAAATAAATGCATTTTTTCCTTTCTACTCTTTTATGATAATTCCTGTTTTGCTCCTTTCTTATGTTAAATTTTTAATTTCTACAACATCATATTTAAAAAACTGAATTCACAATTGTCAGATTCAATAAATTTGTAATAAAAATGTTTTATTTGGGATTCCTACTTTTTAATAGTACTAATTTGTAACGAATTATTTAGTAGATCAATATTATGGTAGGTCTCTTAAAGAAAGTTATGACTGATAACTTTTCAACAAAGAAAAGTTTTTGAAATAAAATAATGCTTCCGAAATGTTACTTCCTAATCAAAATCTATTTTATTGTTCTGCTTTTTTAGTATTTTTGATAAATAATTAAAATTAAATATTAAACTACGGGCATTCAGCTAAGCAATCATTCTATTACTTTTCCTTTCGATTTGATATTACATAATCTAATTCGAAACATTTTATACTGAGGACGAAATAGAAGAAAATTAATATGTTCAAAACTGGGGTCAAAAGCAATGCTTAGTCATAGTTCTTGTTACACTGGCATAATTTCCAGTTCTTAATCTACCCAATTAGCTATGTTTTCGAATTACATCACTTCAATTTTTTTCTGAAATATTTTGTCTTTATGCAAATAAAGGAGTCTATCCAACACTTGAAATGTTAATTTCTTTTTTGTATCAAAATGTGGCTTCTATAAATGACTTAATTTTTGTATAAAAAAATCCCTCAATCCCAATCATATGTGGAGTTGTAGCGTCACAGTTAAAGTGATAATTTGATTTCATATTAAGCTGTAAAATTTTCTGTGATTATATATATTGATTTGCTGATCTACAGAAATAAAGCCATTCTCCATCTTCTGACTAAAATATATTTTATTGTCTTGATTTAACAACTCCGGAAAATAATAAGCATATTATCATTCATTATAGAGAATGTTAAAAATTAAAATTATTCAGTAGTGTTTCACTTATTTAATAGTTCAACTGGAAGCAATACATTAAAAAAGTAGTTGCTTCATTTGGAGCAAAAACAGTTGAAACTTGAAGAGCTTTATTGGAAGATTTATTTAAACAGAACTTTGGACAGCATGGCAGCATTTCTTGAATATTTGGAGTACATTTTTTCCCTTTTAAATGATAAAAATTCGTAAGTTAATCTAAAAAATTAAAATTAGTTGCTCTTTTTCGTAAAAATGTTATGTTAAAAACTATTTTGATGAAATTTTTTTGCAACACTTTAGACATTTATCTCTACTGTGTGACGTAATAGCTTTCATGTTAAAATTTTAGTTTGTCTGTGTGATGTAATAGCTTTCACGTTACAATTTTAGTTTGTCTGTGTGACTTAATAGCTTTCACGTTAGAATTTTAGTTTGTCTGTGTGACGTAATAGCTTTCACGTTACAATTTTAGTTTGTCTTATAATTAGTGGTAAAGGTATTTTGGCAGATTCATATGACGTTCAAACTGGAAATGCAATGATTCGGGGGAGTTTTTTCTGGGTTAAAAGGTGTAACAGCACTGACACTTATTAGCAGTTGCAAGAAGAGTATGGTGAAATTGCAATGTTACATTTAGCTATCGCTTTTTTTGTGGGGTGAAAGTTGTAACTGCACTGATATTTGTTAGCAATTACAAGAAGTGTAAACAGAAATGATATGTTACATATAACTATCGCGTTTTCTAGGGTTATAAAGTGTAACTGCATTAAAATTCATTAGCAGCTACAAGAAGTGTATGGTGAAGTACTTATACCTAGTTATTGCGAAGTCGTGCAATATTTTTAAGAGAGAACATTCATTGACGCCGTTGAAAGCGAGGGAATTTTAGTCTTCTGTAAAATTTTAACCGAGGAAATGTCGTTGTACAGGATTTTTCTACAGAAAGCACTGAAATTTTTTTGCCTCGCCTCAAGAAATGTTTAAATCATGTCACCCTATTATGGTAGGAAGTAAATATTGCATGTAATTTTAAGATACAATTAAATTTACTGATAAATTTCCGGCCTGTTTTCTTGTTGTTTCTTATGGCACTTGCCACGAACAAGCCCTCTCTTCAAAGACAGCTGATTTAAGCCTGAGGGGCAGCGCCTCTTGTTTATATCGTAGAGCCATCTTGGGCCAGGAGTACGACTTGACTACTCACGCATCACTCATTCGCTTGCACAACCCCTTTTTACAGGAGGGCACACTCACAGATAGAACAGGAGGAACAACCATGCCCAACCGGGACTCGAACCAGGGACACCCAGATCACGGGGAAGACGCGCTACCTCTATGCCAGGACGCCGGCTGTCTTTTTGTTTTGTATGCAAATAATTTCTTGAATGATCCACGCATTTTTAAAGGCAACTAAAAGAATTCCATTGTGCAACAATGTATCAACAAGAAATATAAAAAACAATATATTCCTGAATCCCTAAATAAATTTCCCGAAAATTTATTTGCTTTATTTACTGGCCAAGTACGACTATATAAATTGCGTGCAATCATCTCAAGAGGCAATATCCTAAAAGCAACAAATTTCTGCTTTTCTGTTTTATTTTTTTCTCCCTATAACAAGGATTTCTTTTGCTGCTTTGATATTATACGTGTTTCCGTCGCTAATTCGATCACTAGAAAACTGTGTTTCATTGTTCTACCGAACTACAAAACCAGCGAACAGCAAAATGAATAGACGCGTGCCTTTATTAAATTTGCAGAGAGATCGCACTCCAAGGCTTCAATGGCACCAAAGGCCATTTCAGCCATGTAGAAATGCCGGCTATTTGGAAAAAAGCAGACCATTTCGACTGGCGTAATCTTAATAAATGGCTCTAAATCTTTGCAGAATTTTTTTTCTTATTTTACCGAAGGAGTTTTTGGTGACTAGCCAAGGAAAATGTTTGTTGGTTAGAGTTTTTAAGGGGGAAATCTTGATGTCCTATTTCTGAGCCTTTGCGACCTTGTAACTATAAATATGTTCTTTTCATTTTATAAGCAAGACAAATCGAAAATGTTCAATCCACGAAACTTAGAGGGTTGTGAAAAATATTTTTTGCTAATGTTATGGAAACATTGGAAGAATGCAACAAAGATAAATTTAGAAATAACATCAAACGGTCTAATGTTTTGTTTTTGTGATATAAACTGTAGTTGATTCTTTTCGTTCTATTGTCTTTCCTAATAGATAATAGATCATCAAGTGTATTTCCAGTACTCATCTTTATTAGGCTATTGAAGAAGTTTGAAAACACCATATGCTTCCAAACACATTCATTGTACAGGGTATTCATTAATTATTGTCGGGGTTTCCGTACCTCATAACTTTCGAATAAAAAATATTACGCAAAACCCGATTACGTATTCGTAAATTACAACTCAAAGAATTTTATTAATGATATTAAAGTGTAAAGGTTGCACAATTTGCACTTTGTAGGCATTCAGCTGAAGTTGATTCTTTGAGTTGTACTTTACGAATACATACTTCTTTGAGTTGTAATTTACATATTCATAATTCTTTCAGTTGTACTTTACGAATACATAATTCTTTGAGTTGTAATTTACGAATACGTAATTCTTTGAGTTGTAATTTACGTATTCATAATTCTTTGAGTTGTAATTTACGAATACATAATCGCCTTCAGCTGAATGCCTACAAAGTGTAAATTGTGCAAGCTTTACACTTTAATATCATTAATAAAATTCTTTGAGTTGTAATTTACGAATACGTAATCGGGTTTTGCGTAATATTTTTTATTCGAAAGTTATGAGGTACGGAAACCCCGACAATAATTAAGGAACACCCTATGTATTATACAGGAACTTTCAGACTTGGGTAGAATAATAAATAGAGAAAATTACCCATATAGTTTTAAAAATATATATAAGTGGTTGAAGTTTCTTGTGTCATGACTGTAGTTTCACCTTTGTATCTCATTTCATAACTTTCCACTTTTACAAAAGAAATGCAATCAGTTTATTTCTAAAATATTTTCTGAAGTGAGTTGAAAAAAATTGACTATAATTTTGTTCTTCATCTCGTTCCTGCTTTCCATTTAAATTTCAAACAAAAACTTTATATAAATATTATAAAATGAATTTAACGTTTATATTATCATGATGTATACATGCAATATTTGTCATATATAATTGGATATTTAGTCTCAATATCCATGTTCGAAAAGTTACCAGATTTATAACTTTCCAAACACTAAATTAAAATTCTGCTTCAATTTGATGTCACTTCTTAGCCCATTACTGAAAGATTCTAATATCATAAAATGGTTACACTCACTGACTTAAGTAATTGGGCTCTATGATATCATAAAATCATGACACTAACTAACTGAAGTATTTCTATTTAATAATAGGGCTGTGTGAACTACTTATACGAATAGCAAACATGAGCTCGGAATTTAAAAAAAAAAAATAAGAATTTTTAGTGATTCACTTTAATTTTAAAAAAAAAATATGAAATGAATCTTAAAAAAATAATTACAGATTATAAATATATGAATATTATGATGAATCAAAGTCATATGTAATATATTAGAAATTGTAATGTTCGGGATTACTTACACTTACAGTAGAGTCTCAGTGATCAGACACTGCAGTAGTCTGATCTCTCTTATATTCCGATATTTTCTGAATGATGAATGGAAGCATTGTAAAATTAAAATGCTCACTGCACACCGGTATCATCGACATTTGCAATACGTTACTTCTCTTATTTGCAATATATTTTGCAAAATTTTTAATAAGTAGTGTAATTCATTGTTTAATTCTTATCTTTAACTCCGCAGACATATATTTTGTTTATTAAAATATATTTTTTAATGGGCTTTTCAAATCTGGATTTTCTCTAAACCTGTGAAATTACTGTGAGTGTATCGTATTAATTACAATAATAGAAGGAAATAGCTTAAAATTGAATTACTCACATTAAAAGTATTTAGAACTGTGAGGGTTTTAATTCCACTTGATTTTGCACAAACTAGCCAAGTCCATGCATTAAGACTTACGATGAAGTAGATTACGTTGTGCTGGGAAGGTATCTCTTATGGCACAAATTTGATTTAACTCCAATATATTGTGACAGGTAGATTGTCTCTATAACTTTTATAACTGGATCTTATATGTGTTTCGCTTGGAGGAATACCAGACAATCTCTAGTACTCAGACCATTAGCAGATAGAGCAATTTGTTACTAAAGCATACTTCGGTCTACAACTACTAAGCAATTCTCTTTAAAGCGAGTTAGAGAATATAATTATTACTTCCAAGTCATGTTGCTCAACCATGGTATACCATGCCGTAGTCACTATATGGAATCTTGAAAATACGCTTGATAGACTAATAACTATTGTTTATATAAAAAAAGCTATAAATCTATTAAAGCATTGTTGGTCCACGATTCTAGCTTGTTCTCAGCCATACAGAAGTAAACAGCAATGATTGATTTTAATAATGAAATTATTTCAGTTTTCTTCTTCCCATAAACTTGATATTTTGATGTTCATAAGTGCTACCTAAATGTAACATATAAAGAAATATAGCTGGTTCTTTAATTGAAATATGATTACTAATAACCAAGTCTTAGTTAGAAATAGGAAATCAATCATTCATTATTTTAATTGCATCTTCAATTCTTTATTTTAAATAGCAAACTAAATTATAATGTAGTTAATAATTTAATTATATTGGATTCCTTAGAAGAATTATTTATTGAAAGAAATCAAAAACGATTTGATGGTAAAAATCTGCTCAGTTATTTGAATCCTGTAAAGGTAACTAATTAATTGTGAATAATTTGAGAATATAAAATGTTCGAAAAGGTCGATTATATCACACTGAAATTAAATTATAGTTATTAATATATATAATCAATTAGATGTATTATTGATATCTAATTGATTATATTTCAATAATATGATTTAGTTTCTTTTCAATAAAATTTTTCAATATTAACATTTTTTTTTTTTTTTGTTTATTTCAAAGATGCAAACAGTAAATTTTGAAATAACCAAAAAGGAAACATAAACTCAAAACCCTACATGAAATCCAAAGCCATTTCATACTGTTGTCAAGATTAATGTTATTTAATGATCCATTTTAAGCCTAAAGATAAACAAAGAATGAATTTGAAAACAAAAAAATGCTCTGACTTTTATATGATACTAACATTTAAATTAAATTACAAATATTGTTGTCAAGTTTATATGAATAGAGAGAGAAGTGTTAAAAAAATATATTTGAGAAATGTGAATGAAAATCATTCCTTATTTATTTCAAAAACTCAACTATTAATCATGAGAATAATCTATACTTATATAAAGCTCAATGTGTGTGTGTGTGTGTGTGTGTATGTGTGTGTGTGTGTGTGTGTGTGTGTGTGTGTGTGTGTGTGTGTGTGTGTGTGTGTGTTGGCGCTCTATAGATCGATCAGATCGTTTGACCTACAGCTACCAAATTTGGTAAATGTATACCTTGGAGGTCGGGAATATGCACCTGGGGGTCCTTTTTTTTAAATTTTTTAATTAGAATTTTAATTATTAATTAAAAATTAACTTTCCCGAAAAAAAAATCTTTTCATTTTCCCCACCGCCAAATGAGTAAGGTTTCAGTTTTTTTCCCTACAGTAATGAGGCTAAGCTTAACATTTTTCGGCCGATTATTTCAAACGATTCTGTTTATTTTCTTAATGTTTGATGCATTTAAAATTAAACAGTGTTAATTAATCGATCTTTCAGATTCATTCTGAAGTACTTTTGAATTAAAATATAACAGAATAAAGAAAATTAAAAATTTCTAATCTGCACAGCGTTACCCCAACTGGCGTAGAAAAATTCGCGCATTTGCGTTACCGTAATTGGCGTTGAAAATCCAAGCATGCGCATTGTGTTCCGATTGTTATGACGGATTGCGGACTTGATTTAAATTGTTTTTAGGTTAGTTGCATGCTTTTGTAATTAAATTGTATTTATGTTAGTTATATATTTTTTGTATATCCTTATAGTTTTAAGTACATCGTTTTTTAAGTAGTTTTTTTTAACCTGTTTTCAACCGATTATTTTAAACAATTCATTTTATTTTCTTAGTGTTTGATGCATTCAAAATTAAACATTGTTATTTAATCGATCTGTTCATGATGAATCTGAGAAAATTTTGTTGACAAATTCTTGAAATATTACATAAATGAAGAAAGATATTTTTTAGTGCCCATAAAGTTTAAACGCTCAGTGACTGTTTTCAGTAATCATATTACAAAAAAAATCTACTTTGTTTCAGTAAAAAATATTATTATATTAATTTCAGATTAATCCCTTCCACTTTAATTTAAAGTATAAATTCTACGGGAGCTAACAGAAAATTAGAGAGATACATATTACGTTATAACTGAAGGCCTTTATAATATTATATGACTATCAAAATTTGAAGTTTTAAAATATTTTGATGAAGAAACTATTAAAGTAGGAATTGCATAACATATTTAATTATTAAAATTTTAACGAACATTAAGATTGGCGAACCGGCTGGTCGCCAAAGGCGGCTAGTTAAGAAATATAGATATTTGGTACGAATCTAGTATAAAATAAAATACTGAAACCCTTGCTGAGAATATTAAAATTCATATATGTAATTTATCCCTCTCAATGTAATCCCTCTTATGTGTAATTTATGTACCTCTCAACAAAAAGAGAAGCTCGTCGAATAAATTCGAATCCCTGAAATTCTGGTGACATCCAAAACTAATTGCATAAATTCACCTGATTATTTTTAAAACAATGAAAACGGTTTGAATTCGATAGTACTAACGAAATCCGGTGTTAAAAATTATGAAAAAAATATATTTTTAAACAATGCTAAAATTCAGGAATAATTTACACTTCTAAATGGATGCAATAAAAAGGGTAGTTTTTTTTTAATTTTAAAATTGTATAAGTATAAATTTGTAATTGTATAAATTTGTGCTGATATATTTTCAGAAATTGTGGTAGAAGAATATGAACATTTCTTTAATTTTTAATTAATTAAAATTATTATTAAAATTTTTAAAAATTCCTTAAAGGGGCCAGTTTTTACTTTCTTGGATTTGTTGTTTAGAGAAAGCTTAATAATTTTCAGAAACTTCGAACTCGAGATTTTGAGGTATCTCCATGTTTTAAACCTCCTGAGATTAAAAATATATATATATATTTCTTTAGAAAATGTCCGTCTGTGTTTCTGTTTGTGACAAAGTTAACTCGTAACCGCTTTGAGGCAGATGGATGAAATTTTGTATACAGTCTTTTCAACAACTTAGTAGATTTCTGTTTGTAGATATTTTTGTAGATTTCTGTTTGTGACAAATTTGTAGATATTTTAAGCAGAAGAGGAAATTCGTCTGTCCGGGTGTTCAAATATACGTTAACACGATAACTACAAAGCGAAAAGTGCTAGATAAATACAATTCTGCGCATGGATTTATCATCTATTGTGCAAACATATATCAAATTCTGAGCCAAAAATCTAACAACGGATTGATCATCTGTCTGTCTATACTTTCACAAGTATGCAAACGCGATAAATTAAAAACAGAATGACTTAAGTATGTAAAATTTGGTGAGTGATTACAATTTTGACTCTGTGTTAAATATAAGGACCGCGGTGGCCTGGTGGTAAGGTCGAGGCTTCGGAACCGGAGGGTTTCAGGTTCGTGACCCGATTCCACCGAAGAACCGTCGTGTAAGGGGGTCTGTTGCACGCTAAATCCGTCATGACCAAACGTCCTCCCGCTGGTGCGATGTGGTGTGGAGAGGAGGGTGCCAGCTCAGGTGTCGTCCTTGTCATCTGACAGCGGTTCAAAATGAGGAGGTACGTCCCAAAATAGCCCTAGTGTTGCTTCAAACGGGACATTAATATAACCAAACCAAACCTGTGTTAACCTGTTCAATAGATTGGAATGATCCCGTCTAAAAAAGAAAAAAAAATTGGTTTTTGGATACTATTAATGGCATGCAGGAAATTAATTGTCAAAATACTATCCAAGAATGATAGAACAGATTATTGCTAAAATAGAGTATTGTACAAATTCTAAATGGACACCGAAAGTTAATATTTCGTAACTATTACACGCCAATTCCATGAAAGGCGTTTTCTGGGATAACAAGTTTATTACAGAATATGCGAGAAAGTTTTGAGAAGACCACTCCTGATGGTTACGTTTTCCATTATATCTGTGCTGAATTTTGTAGTTCTAAATTTTATGATCTGCTTTTTAAAGCGCCGAAACAAAAATATATGTGAGAATTTCCACTTGTAAATATATATTTGGAACCGCATAAAAATGATCATTTCTTATTTACTTTACCCAATTCTTATTCGAGATAAATATTATTCCATTTTCATCAATGTCTTTTAATGATAAAAATTCTTAAACGGTAAACAAAAATAACATATAAGCTTGAAAATAGGCGAATATCTAATATAACTCTCTTTACACCGAGTCATCAAAATACTGCATTCAAGAAATGTGGTTTATAAATAAAAAAGCCGTTCCCTATTTATTCCAAAGAATCAAATACTAAGTAAGGAAATATTATAAATCAGAAACCATATCCGAAACATACCGTTGTCGAGATCAATGCCAACTAATCTGATAAGAGGAAATACCCAGCAATCCTTTTACCCCTCATCCAATGACAAAATATTCAGAAACCTATTCATTCCCTTGGAGCAGATTAGGAATCTTCTATATATAGAAACAAGTATTATTCCAGCATGGAATCAAATATCCGAACGGTTGAATTAAGATAGGAATGAAATTCCTTGAATGCACAGAACGGAGCGGAAATGGCCTGAAAACCTAACTGGCAAATCCCCAGCGCCAGTTAAGAGGTTATCAGGATTTCTTTTCATTGCGATGAATACTTTTCTATGAACCTCGGGGAACATTCGGTTTCTGTGAATGTTTCCTTTGGTTATCACATGCGCGTGAAGAATAACCGAGCCAGTTATTGGGACTCGTTTTATGGGAGGGCATTATTCATCTACGAAATAGAACTTGTTAGATGTGTCCCGAGCAAATGGTAGTAGTTAGAGTGGAAAGTAGTTTCTTTAGAGAAAGAATAGGCTAATTTTTGAGGTTGTAATTTATCTGCTGTGATAAATGGCACAAATTGTTTTGGCATTAATCTAGAGGGATTGTATGAATCATTTCTAGGATCATATTCTAAAATTATGGATGTCTATGTTCTTTAATTATGTTATATTTACTCACCACTTACTTAGAAGTTATCAGTGGTATGTATAGCTAATGTTTCTAATCTTAATCCATGCTTTTTTTTTTCTGACTGAGGTTTATTATTTTAAACAAATATCTGGAAGACCGAGCTTTGCTAGGCAGTTTTTTTGTAAAATTATGTTTTTTAAGAGAAAATATTTAGATACAGATCACACAATGATTACATATAAATATTTTTCAATCTTACCTATGCATGAACCGGCTATTAAAAAAAATCATGATTGTACTTAGTTTAGCATATTATTCTTAACAATCAGCTGTATTACAGTACGCATTTTGCAGTTTATCTAACATTATTTATATTTTTGAATTTGCACTCAGTTTTACCAAGGTGAAATTGGGTCCGAGATAGCGCTATATGGCACTGTGAGGATGAGAGCAGATAAAAAAACTAGACTCTAATAGTTAATCATAAAAAATGTTTTTTTTCTATAAAATAATCGCATTTTTCAGGAAACATACCTATGTAGAATAAACATCTATGTAGAAAAAAAAATATTAAATATAAATATAAATGTAAAAAAATAAAGCAAAAAGCATGACCTGAATCGTAAATCCTCACTACACGAGTCATGCATGCTTTTCTGACCACACTTCGAAGCGGAAGTTGAATATACTTATTCTAATAGTTAGTTATAAAAAAACCGTTTTTTTTTGTAAAATCGCGTTTGTCTAGATAAGTCACCGATACAGATAAACTTAAAACCAAAACCTTATCTTAATATAAAATTTGAACCAAATCGTTAGAGTCGTTTCCGAGATATCCGTAAAAAAGTTTTGTATATACAAGAATTGTCCGTTTAAAGTTATAAGATAAATCAGTGAATATAAATTCAGAAAGCAGTAACAAATATACTTTCATAAATATCTGGTATATAAACTTGCAACCCACGAAAAGTGTCTTCAGATTTCCAGAAAATTATAGTAGAATGTCAAATATTATATCGTAGGTCAAGTATTCTATGGAGCTACTATAATAACCCAGAAAAAATAAATTATATTATTAAAGTAGTTAAATTCAAATGTTATAAATATAATTTACTATTTTCTGTTTCCTCAGTGTTTCAGTAATTACATGGAATTACAGCGTTCGTAAGTAAATTTTAACTCGCGAATATTTCCTCCAAAACAAAATGAGTTCATATTGTTTTCCATGTATTTAAAATATTTTTATACTCATTTATCAGTTTTCATATAATTTATTTGATATAAATTCAATTCTAATTTTTGAATAAAAGCTATTGATATTGTGTGCGTTTCATCAAATTGGAAGTCTTTTTTTAATGATCTTACACATACTTCGATTTCATTTTTAGTGCACTGATTGTTTAAATGTTTTCGTTTATAATTTTAGGACGTTTATTTTCAACGCAAAAAGTGGTTAAGATGTTACAAGTAAAATTAAATAAGATTTCAGGGTTTTTATTCGTATTCAATATCTCAGAAAATGACCTTGAAATCAAATGCAAAATGAACTGTTTTATATTTCCCAAAATGAAAGATGAGTATACTTTCTCTTAACTCATAGCAATATAGATGCTTAAAAGTTTTAATTTCGCCTAAGTTACATCTGATAAGTATATTTATCATCTCTGATTTCAATAATCAATATGTAGCCTGAAATATTTTGAAGATTATTTCTTCTAATTACAACATCAGGTTATTATAATACCAAAAGTTTTTGATTGAAGATGTCTTACGCTCATCTTGATACAAATAGAAAAAACATTGAAGCTATATGTATATATGTACTAAATGCATATATGTTTTACAAGTTCTAAGAGACTGCGCCATTTTCAGCCATGTTTTGCGCGTTTATTCTTCAGAACAAGAATAAAAAATACCGTCAAATTTTCAAAATACAATATATATATATATATATATATATATATATATATATATATATATATATATATATATATATATATATATATAATTTTTATTTAATTAGAAATTAACTAAAATTTTGCTTTTACAACGATGAAACTTTTATAGAAATGTTGAAAAATTTATGATTTTCTTTTACAAATTATAATATTGCTCATTTTAAAATTAAATATAATTTTAAAACTGAAACAATATTTATTTTTCATTTTACATATGAAACTATGCTAATATGTTATGGAAATTAACTTCATTGGGCTCACACTTTTGGGTTGCTATGCTACGCCTAATAATAAATAAAATACTAATTGAAAACTTTATGAAAAGAAACAACAGATAAATACGAAACTAATCTAATTAAAACTCGTTTTCCTTATATCAAGAAAAGTATTCTTATTTCAATTTATTTACTATCAAAAATATTAATTTAGCTAGAATTTAATAATAATTTTTAGGCAACATGATACAATCTGTGGATTATTTAAGCATTTTTTTCTACGCTGAGAAGCTAATAAATCATTGGAGAATGAAATTTTCTTCAAATAAATAATTTTTTTCTGTTTTACAGTGATGCAACCTTCAAATAAAAGAAGAAATTAATAGCCCAAAGGAATATGAGAAGAAATGAAAATTTTCAGAACAACAACAACAAAAAGGAAATATCTAAAATTCCATTTCTTAAATATATTAAGAAAAAAATATGAGACGCATACTGGTATAAATGCTTAATTATCTCTTTATTTCTTGATTTAACCGAACTTGATTGCTTTTTTTCATTACACAGTAAGTACTGTTGGTGTCTGATGAGTTAATTCAGTAGATGAATATCAGATGAAATTTCATTACAATCCATATGAATTAATTCAAAATATATATCTGATGAAATAATTTGTTTATTCATTTGTTGCGAATTTCGGAATTAAATTTTAGTAAAAAAAAATATTAAAACATTTTTTTGACAAGAAAAGTAAGAGATTTCCTTTTACGAGTGAAAGAACCCACATTTCGATGTATTCTCGGTTTCGTAATGGGTATCTCAAAAATAAGCGTTCGGGTTTTCTCCACTCTAATGACGCGTATTAACTCCTTCAGGTGGCCTAGAGTATTTTGGAAATGGCCTATCCCTCATTATTATTTCATTATGGCACTTATACTATTATTATGTATATAATTGATAGTTTATTACACCTAACAGTTTTGAAAGACAGCGCCATCTTCCTTCTCATAGCTCAAATCTTCTTATAATATTTAATTAGAATGTCAACTATTTTAATTGTGTTTTTGTAACTTATTAAGAAAATTTATAAAACAAAGTCCATTGATAATTTTTCATAATTTATTCCATTTTTTTTTTCATTCCTCAAACACAATCTATATAAATTTTGCTAATATAATAATTAATTTTTAAGTTTAAATTACCGACACTTCATTTAAAACTATGTTCTGTAAAACAAAAAGATAAAATTAAATGATACAATGTTAAAACCCTGAAAGTCTAAAGGATGATAAGATATGGAGAAGAACAATTTTTAGAGATAATAGCTGTCATTTGCATCAATAAAAAAAATCCTTTCACAGTACGTCATTTTCTTGCATAGGAAGTAAATTTTATTTTAAATAAATTAGTTGCGTGCTGCTGTGCCATAAGAATGCACAATACTTTCTTAACTTGTTTAAGTCAACTAAGTTTCTGAAAACAGGGTGATGACACCTGTTTCTAATGGGTCGCCACGGTAGACAGTGTTTAAACACAGACTTTAAGAAACGGTAACAATTATGATGATAGTCATCATTAAAATCACCTGCTTGTAACATGTTACATAAAAAGAGTGGAACATCATTCACAAGACAAAGACGTTTTCTGGAGACTGAATTTTTACTTTCCGTTATCGCTTTACTACGTGTGAGAAGTAAGCTTTCAAAACTCACTAACCATAAAACAGTTAATCACCTAATAAAAATAGTTCAATTTAATTAAACTTACACTCATTATTATTCTGAGCTGAAGAATAGTAGTCGTAGGTCATTGAATCAAGATCAAAGAATAGTATTCATCTTAGAATATCTCATTGTATCTATAACCTCATTATCAAACCATATTGTTGGAAAGGCATTAACCACCACCACCACCCCAAAAAAAGAAGAAGAAAATCTGCATTCTTATCTTTCTAGGTTTTTTTTTTCTTTTACTTTCTCGTATACATAGTATAGGGAAAATATAGTAATCACAAAAAATTCGAAATCGAGATTGTGACGAATCTCCATGTTTTAGACCTCCATGGGATCGAAAAACACATTTTTGAAAAATGTTTGTCTGTCTGTGACAAGGTTAACTCAAAAGCGCTTTGAGTTATATGGTTGAAATTTTTTGTCTAGACTTTAAACCAAATTTGGGAGTTTTTTATAAAATTTTGAGTAAAATCTGTTCAGAGGAATTCCTTCGGTCCGATTATTCTAATATGAGCTCATTATAACTGCAAAACGAAGAATGCTAGATAAATAAAATTTGGTACACCTGTTTAATATCTATAGAGCAAACATATGCCAAATTTCAGACAAAATCCAACTAAGGGCCAACTGTTTGCCATTCTATACTTTCAAAAGCATGTCAACGCGATAATTCAAAAAACGCAATGACTTAAATATATCAAATTTGGTATGAGATTTTTTGATTAACAGTGTAGTTCTATATCAAATTTTTGTTTCAATTGGTTAAAAAAACGCATCTAAACTACAAACTCAATTTTGGATAATATTAACGCATGCTAGGGATTAATCGCCAAATAACTCGCCAAGGATAATACGATAGATTCAGTAAAAATGCTAAATTTAATCCAATGGTTAATATTTTGTAACTAGTGTATAACAATGCTATGTAAGGTGTTTACTAGAATGGTAAGTTTATAAAACGATGGTAAGTAAGATAGAAAGTTTCGGTGAGACCACAACCGTTGGTTTTTGCATTAATATGAAATCTTAACATAGATTTCAGAAACAATAAATGTTCAGAAAGCTTATCACTTACAATAAAT
The DNA here is from genome assembly GCF_947563725.1 of Argiope bruennichi. Taxonomy (NCBI): domain Eukaryota; kingdom Metazoa; phylum Arthropoda; class Arachnida; order Araneae; family Araneidae; genus Argiope; species Argiope bruennichi. The sequence goes on from NC_079153.1 coordinate 92,487,795, forward strand.
AAACAAATCCAATAAAATTCTAATATTGAATTACAGACACCTAAGTTAGAAAGAAAAATATTTAAGAATTACATATTTTGTGCATTTTGTGATCCATAATTTAACCCTTTAAAGGACCATTTTTTTTCTAGTCATATTATGTTAAAATATTTTTAGACTTGAAATTAGAATAAGAAAAGGGATTCATTTAACTTATTAGATAAATTTAATTTGATTAATGAATTAATTTGGTTCATTAATAATTAAGTAACAAATCAAGACACATCATTTTGTGTAAGATAAAGAACTGAAGCATCTAAGTTTCTGTCTTTCTAAAAAAAATTGTCAGAACTTATGCCAACCTACATAATTTCATACAAAGATTGATAAATTTGGTGGGAAGCATACTTCCCACGGCCCTAGAAATGGTTAAAGAAAAGCATTTAAATTACGGATCTCAAAATGCATTTAATATGTATTTTATAATTATAGTTTTTATTTTCTTTTTATTTATATATTTGATGAATAACTATTCAATTGTCTTGTATGACATTATAAATGCATCAGACACATGATAAACATGTAAGTGTATGCAAAATTCGAAAGCACGAAAATAACAACAGATTCGGTAAAATTGGCAAATTCTTCATTCTTTTTATTCTCTCATATAGGAAGTATACAAAGAAAGAAAATATTGTATCGCCAACATCTTCGAATTCAAAATTTTAATTAATCTATAAGGTTCCTCGAATCCGTGAAATACATTTTTGGCATTATGTCTTTTTGTCTGTGAATACAGTAATTGAAAAATGCTTTGAGCTAGACAGCCGGAACTTGTACATGTACTTGTGTCTGCGACTGTACAAGTACAACAAAACTCGACAATTACAAATCGCAAACAGCTACATAAATAAAATTTGAAACACAGATCTAGCATCTGTAATATAGATTTTTTTTTAAATAAAACTTTAAACCAAATCTGTCAAAGCCTATTTTTTTATTATCTGTCCATCTTATCCTCAAGAATGTAAATTCAATAACTCGAAAACACAAGGAAACAAATAAAATTTTGTATATACACTTGTGACTACATCTGTATTCTATGACAAATTTTAATTTTAGGCGGTCAGGCACCTATAATACATATTTCAGTTTTCGGGTATTTGTGTATTAACCGAACTTTAAAGTCTATTAACTTTTATATTCGCATTTAGTATCGTGAACATTAGTTTTATCTTTATGGTCATTATGATCATATCATTTACCCAGCATTCATTCAGAAAAGTTTTATCTTATAGTATCGCATTATTATACTATACATATTTTATTTTATATTCTTTTAGATTTTAGCTAATGTATTAAAACACCCATATATGAATGTTTCATTTCTGCTTTTGTATTTTACCAGTTACTTGGCGCAGCATGTCAAATATGACCTTGTGTGTAAATATTGCAAAAATTTAAAAATTATTTCTCTTTTCTATCTTGTGCAGCTCATTTGTTGAACAGCACTAGAAGCTTAACAAGTAAGGTAACTATTACGAACACCATCTTTTTCAATACGAGAAATTTAACAGCTTTGTCAAAAATTGTAAATTATTACATATCCCACTATTTTTATTTTTATCATTTAAAGGTTAGTCTAAAAATATATTAGATTTATCATTTGCTAAAAATTATCAAAGGACTTATATTTCGTCATTCAGTTACCATATTATTACTAAAATTTGAGTTCTCAGAGAATATTACTACTATTATTAGAAAGGTTTGTCTTAAATTCATATTATATAAGAACTTTAATTAAAATTAATTGTAAAATTTTCTTAATATACTTGTACTAAAGAGGCGTCTTCTTAGATCTCAGCAGAACAAAACCGTCATAAGTTAACCTTTATTAAACCGTTGCATAAGTTATAAGAGGAAAAAAAGCTGTTGCAACTGTTTTTAATATTTTGCTGCATCCTTTATACTTCCCAGATCTATGTCCATTCGACTTTCACGTGTTCCTATCATTAAAAAACTCTGTCCGTGATAACCAATTTTAATCCGTAAGTGAAATAAAAATGTACATCGAGAAGTATTCTTTAAGTAAACTTCAACAAATTGTGAAGAGGGAATAATAAGGCTTCTTAAGGTTTGAAAAAAGGTAAAAAAAAAAAAAAAACTGTTCATATATATATTTTCAATAAATTAACCTTAAACAATCATGCATACCTTTCATATCAAGAAAGGGAAAGAAATTGATAGGACACCCTAATAAAATAAATGATCTAGGAACAAACACGTATTCATTAGATAACTCATTTTAATAAAATCACTTATCATATATTTTTTATTTAACGTAAAATTTCTCTGTTGAAACCTTAAATAAAGCAAAATATCATTTTAATTTAAAATCATCCCATATTCTTAATATTAGCATTTTCTAAAATAAAATATAAATTAGCATTTTATCAGCTTATATTCAAAATGCACCTGAAAGATTAGAATAACTTTCTTATTCTTCTAATGTTGATATAATTATTTCATTTCTAAATCGTGTTCATTCATCTAAAAAAATTATAGAATATTTTTTTTCTAAGAAATTTTTTTGCGTCTGTAAATGTCAAAGTTCTTAAAACTTCATACTACGACTCAGACAAAGGAATCAAATTATATTCGCATGCAGAACTTGATCATAAGTTAACTAAAACTAATTCAAATGTGACTTAATCTCTATAGATTTTATTTATGCACAAGAATTTTTACATCTGAAATTAAAAAACAACTCAAATATGACTTTAGATTATATTTCAATTCAAACGTCAGACGATTAAAACGAATAATCAGACGATTTCATTTTGCTTTGTTTTTCTGTTTGTGTATAAACGATATTAAAAAAGGAACTGTAGCCGTAAAAGTCCATAATTATTGCCATGTTTATAGATTTTTTTAAAATAAAATATCGTCTGCTTGATGTCTGCAGAATATTTAAATAGAAAACATTATTTATTAAATCCTGACAAGTATTCATTAATTTTTTAGAAAATTCTGCTTTAATTATTCTTAAGGAAAATTTGATAAGGATGAAGAAATTATTTGCGTATCAGTAGTCTGAATTTTAAGTAGAATTCAGAATTTAAAAAAAAATCCTTAAAATCAATAGTATTTAATCAAGCCAGTGAATTCAACATAATAATGAAAATGTTAAGCTGGAAGAGTTATTAATCTCTTAATAATAAATTTTAGCTCAGGGTTTTCTTTGGTTTTCAATAGAAAAAAGAAGATTATAGATATTATTTTAAATATTATTTTCTCTTTGAAATTTCAGTCAGCCGTGTTTGTTGTTTGAAGCCTTTAAAAAACTTTTGCGAATCAATTTTTTTTATCAATATCGTATTTTTTTATCTTAGATTTTTACATAAAATTGTATCGTATAGATAATCCATAAAATTCAAATTATTATTTTCTTAAAAATCTCGGCAAAGTGAACTATTTTCTGTACTTTATTTTTAAAATAAGAAAGTTTCTTGCTGACATTCCGGACCGAAATTATCTTTAAATTTAAAAGAAATATATGAAAATGATGGGATAATTTTAAGTTAATTCACAATTTTATTAATAAATAAAAATATAATCTTAAAAAGTCATCTAATGTTCTGAAAAATACTAAAGTACCAATTGTAATAAAGTGAAAGTTCTATTATTTATTTTTTCTCAGTCACATGACAATTACAGTTCGTTTCAGTATTCTGAGATGACGCATTTCGACGCTTATATCTCACTAAGGAATTTTTTGGAATTCTCCGTCGTTCTTTGACCTTGATTTCCGTCCTATTAGATACTTTTTCATTCATTTTTTTAAGTACTTGTGAGTATCGTATCGTTTCTGACAGTGTTATATTTTAATTTACTCCGTGAGTAGTCCGAATAATTTACTTTATTATTAAATCTAAACATCTCCTCCATACATCTTCCCTCTTTATTTTGACGAATTAAACCCATCCTAACGCATTCGCAAAAGGCGCGGTGGGTTTTAGAATCCATTGACAAACAGTATTCAGTTTATTATTTTCAATATTGTTATTTTGTTGCTAACTCTAGAAAAAAAATAATTAAAAATCAATTTTCTAATAAAATTATTAATACTATAGATGTATTTAATTACTTTAAAAACAATTATGTTTTCACCAGAAAATAAAAAAAAAATTAAGATTAAAGTTGTCAAAAAAAAGAGACATACTAAAACCAGTAAACTTTCCATTAAAATAATATTCTTGATTTTAATTTTTTTCCTGATGAACTTTAAATTATATTCATCAGAAAAAACAAACATTGAAATATTAAAACAACATCCTCTTTCTATCCAAATGCTGAATCAAAGTATTTCTCCTAAGCAAACGAAATAATTAAATATTTCAAAAGTTTTTGAATATTTTTTCATCAATCATTAAAAATAAATACTTTTTTACGTGCTTTGTGTCAATGAATACTCACACAATGTCTCAACTTTTAACTAGTTTAGGGAACTTGAATTGTGTGATGTACTTTCGCTTCAGAGATGCTATTTTAATACGAACACATTCATTTTTTTCATCTTTTGAATCTGATAAAAACCAAGAATCATAAAAAAATATTGAAGCATACTAACGCATTAATGTTCATTTTTAGCTGCATTGCTTCTATCGTATAATTTACTGTTCCAATCCCATTTCCGGCATGTTCTTTTAAAAGAAAATATTTCCTAGTTTTCGGAAGGGAATACGTTTGCTGCAAACTGAATATCTGTTATCGAAAACTGCAAATCGATGAAACTTCGCTGCATTAACGGAAATGAATTTAAAAAAAATAAGGATTCATGTGTTTTACCGATTTTGTGTGTTCGGAACATGATTTTGAATCTGCTTTTCCTACGAAGATCGATAATGAAATTAGTTAATTGAGCTGGTTATGCATAACAGAACCATTTTGGTTAGCGCTGGAATTTCTTACCGAAAAGTATCCGAACTGATTTCCAGTAGAAAATATGAAGAGTTAACGTCATTAAGGATTCTACCTAATCTCAAAATCTGCGAGATTAAAGTTCCCTCCTCTTCAGTGGAAAATTTATTTAGAGCTCATTATTTTCATTTTTCCTAATCAGAGTATAACTCATTTTAGGTATGTTTTCGAAGATTATTTTAGAATTCATTAAATAATTTTCTGGCCCAGAGTTGGTGTATAATTGAACTTCAGAAAGACTGAACTATCATCTATTTTGGGTATTTAAAGTAAAGTATTCTTCGATTTTATCAATGTTTCTTAGTGAATTTTTAATTAAGTTTTCTGTTTTATACTTATGAATAAATTTTCTAAAATGTACGTAATCGGAAATGAAGTTTGATTTGTTTATTGGGAAATGCAAAGATCTCACTAATGCAAAATCTATAATGTACATTTTGTACCACAAAATTTCGATTTTATTTATTTTTTGTACGCAGAAAACTTCTTTTATACTGAAAATTAATTCTCGAATAATGAACTTTTTGAAATTTCTATTTAGATGCAGCTTTTGTAAAATACTTGTGAAACGTAGAAAATAGTTATTTATATGCAACAGTGTAATTATATAGTGTAATTCAGTATTATAATAGTATCAAGTTCATACATTAGTAATTTAAATTAGCGGTGGAGTATTCTATTTAAAATGTTTAAGCGATTGAAGTAAATCATGATGATGTTCTAAACATCATTTTGTATTTTTCAATGCAATGAACTTCTGCATATAAAATGAATGTTTAATTTCACGTTATCTATAATCCTGAAACATGGATGAACCTTATCATTTCAAGGATATCGTTATCACAGTGACTCCTGATTATTTACTTTTAGCCTATTTCAATTGTCTTTATAACCAGATCTTCAAAATTATTATCTAATTACGTAAGTGTAATTACAACACGAAATGTGATGTAATGATCTTTCCGAAGTTCAATTTTGTGGCAAAAAAAATTATTCTTATGGAAGAAGATTAAACACTTTTCCCTTATTCAGAAAGATTTGAAACTGTCGGCTCGTTTTTATATTGACAACCAATACTAACGCAAAACTAATGTAATATTCTATGGATCAGAAGATGTTCAGAATTACAAAGTAATTCCTGATTTCAAGATCTCATAAAGTTAATTTTTATATGTATATATATTTTTTGTAAAATTTACATTCACAACTCAATAAACTAAAAACATATTCGTATCTCTCTGAATCGTAATACATGATCCCGGCAGTGTCATTGGATCCTAGTAGAGAAAATGTTGATGTGTGATACAATTGGAAACGATTTATGTTGTAGGGATAAAGAATTTATTTAAATGAAAGTTTAATGATAATCTTCTTGCACACAAATCAATTTTGAAACTTTCTTTTAATTTGTAATGAAAGAAAGAATATTCTGCCTAATCATCTGTCTCTGAGTAGAAAATATATGAATGAAACAGACTTTGAAATATTTTGATTTTTTCTCTGTAAAGAGCTAGTTAGTTCTACTGTCCAGAAATTGGAATGATTTCCAAATACCCATAAGTGAAACCATCTTATTGAATGTGCTTCACAAGGCACGTTTGAAACAGGATTACTGTTTCTTTTAAATCTGTGTAACAGGTACTGCCTCAATAAACAGCTACAAAATCTTTGAGTTAATGTATCTATTCTCAAAATTTGAATATAATAGAATTCAGTATTGAATTTACACTATTTTGTGCTCACATGGTATATAATTTACAAATATTCGATTCTAATAAGTTTTAGTAATTGTAAGTTTTATTCTAATGATTTTGAAGTTTCCCAATGGATCAGATATAAGACTTTAAGAAATAACTTACGAGACTAAAAATCAAGACCAATAATTATAAGTATATAATTTGACATTTCACTTGTTTATGTCTGTAATGCCGACGTCCTGGCATAGGGGTAGCGTGTCTGGGTTCGAATCCCGGTTTGGGCATGGTTGTTCTTCCTGTTCTATCTGTGAGATGTGTGAATGTGCCCTCCTGTAAAAAGGGGTTGTGCAAGCGAATGAGTGATGCGTGAGTAGTCAAGCCGTACTCTTGGCCAAAGTTGGCTCTACGGTAAAAATAAGAGGCTCTCCCCCTTAGGCTTAAATCGACTGTCTTTGAACAGAGGGCTTGTCCGTGCAAGTGTCATAAGAAACAACAACAACATGCCTGTAATAGACAAGCTAAATACCATTTCTTGCAATGTGACTCATATTGCTGCAAAATTCTATAATCTTTCAACTATATTTTCTTTAATCAAACAAAAAGGAACTTAACAGCTGAAATTTTTTGTTTGAAAGAAGACTCATATGCAGGGTGAACAGCAGATTGATTCTCACTTTTTTGGTGCGTGTAATAATGGTGTATGATCAGAATGCCTGCCCTCCGATCATAAGTCATAATTTTTTGAGATAATAGATTCATGGAGGCTATAATGCTTTAACTACAGCATCTGTTTTTGATGTTGCGGCGACACGTTCACTCAGATTAATGTAATAATGACAATTATAATGGCAGGAAACTCACTTGGTTACAGCTATGTTGTAATAATAGTAGCGTTAATAATGAATATAGGAAAATAATCCTTCAGTCTTGGAAAGTAACTATAGGTAAAATTTTACGTTTCTAATATGTTAATTACTGTATTCACTCTCACTGTCTAATTACTTCACTCTAATATCTAATTACATTATCCTTTCTTTTCTAAAATTAAGAAATATTAATTAAACAAAGGATTAAATAATCAGATGGCCCGAATCGCAATTTGTAAACCATGGCAGCGAATTTGTTAAACTACATCAGTCAGTATATTCTTTTACTGTTGGCAACTAAATCCTGTTCATGTTATATATTTTTTTAAAAAAATTAAATATAAATTTATTTTGATGTAGCGAACCGATATCCGTATATTTCACAAAATAACTTGGGCATGTATTCTTATTATCATACCCTAGAAGTTATATATAACTCAGTGAGTTAAGGCCGCCTTAGAAGAAAAGGATTTGGATATTGAAGAAAGCTCACTAGACAGGTCTCTTTATCCTTTCGCTCCATTTCTTTTATTTCTTTGCTTGATAAAGGAGTCCATTAAATCCAGATCCTTCGAGGGAAAATTAGGCCATGTGATTCATCAATGTCAATCGAAGAAAACTAAGGAATCTAAGATAATAAGAACTTCTTTTTACCAGGCATTTTGTGAGTGCGGTGTCCCGTTGTGATTGCATAAACAATTTTGCTTTGATCAATCAGAATTTCTTTGTAAGAACACACCAACGAAATAAAGATGAATTATTTAAAAAAAATATTCGTATTTTATAACCAGGTTTTCTAAATCAGGATTTTTATGTAATAGTACGCATTTTTGATGTCATCTTTAGTATTCCAAATATTTTTTATGAAATATTTGAGAAATTTGATTAAATTTAGCTTATTATATTATTAAAATATCATTGTAAAGTAATTGACGGACTAAATTGGAACAAATCTTGTAGCTTTTATTTCCAATGTACGACGTAGACGACACCCATAGACATAATTTTCTCCAAACTTAGATGGCGCGAAGCAAAATAAAACTTATCTCCAAGAAATTTCACGTTCTCACAGTTCTCATATGCGTGATATTTTGGGGAAATGACATCTCTTGTTTTCAAACAAATCAAAGTTTTCAGCTAGGAAGCCGAAATTTTGATTATGATCATGAATTTGAGGTTTCCATTTTTTTATTTTATCAATGAACTTGAAAACAATGCCGACTGTGTCTGTTAATAAACATTTATGAAAAATAATTTTAAACAGGTTAACAGATAATTTTCAGTATAAGATATTCTTTATCACAAAAAGTGAACGTCACAAATTATTATAGTTGCTTTGGTACTACAACATTTAATTGAGGATTTTTCCAAAGCGTAAGGATTAAAAATTTTATATTTCCGTTGTTAGCTCAAATCTTGAGTTTTATCATCTCTTTCGGGACTCATACTATAAAAATAAAAGCTATTTAAGGCAAGTAAAACTAAATAATATAGTTTAATAAAATTAAACATTTTTAGCCTCGGATATATATTTATTTTATTCACATGTTATTTTCAAAAATTTTAATTTGAAATTCTAGCAAGATTTTCTTTTGGCGCGCCACTTCTAACAAAGTTATCGATCATATGATTCATTGGGCTAAGTTACTTAACTGCCAGATTCCGCATTTGAGGATTTTGGAATTTTACGTAACCCACTTGGCTCCCAAAATAATTTTAATCCTCCAGACAGTTTAGTTTATATATATATAATATAATATAATATATAACAATCAATATTGTATGTTGCTTTCTATACAACAAGCGAATAAATTTGAAATTAATCTGTGAATTGAACGTAACAGAATTGTCATATTTGAAGCATTATATTTTTGGTTTGTATTTTATATTATAATAAAATTATATACATAAATATGTATTTTCGAGGTTATAGTAACGATTTGTTACTCACTCAGTCTTCTGTAATTTATGAAAATGGTTTTATTGATCATTTTATAACGATGCCTTTTTTCAAAAATATCAAATATTTTCAAAAAAAAACTTAATTTGAATATAATTGTACTGTATATAACATTTTTTTGCATATATATATAATTTATCTGGCCAAAAAGTTTTAAATAGAATAGCAGTTATAATGAATTAATGTTATTCATTTTCTACTGCAACCAAAACTTTTAGATACAAATGCTTATTTGCGAATGTATTTATTAATATGCAAATATGTAATATTTGTCTTTATGGAAGTTTTATAAAAATTTTTAATTAGATTTCTGAAGACTTTGATATTTTTAATATATCCTTTATTATTTTTTAAGATTATTTTTTTTTACAATTTTTTAAATCTTCGTTTGCTTAATATTCGTTTGTGCCATGATTGCGTTCGTAATAATAATTTCAACTATATGCATTTTCTTAAAATAAATAATTAATTAATTAAACTGACACAGAAAAAATATAGTTAAAAACTTCAAAAAAGGCCAGAACAAAGAATTAAGTAAAATCTGAAATGTTTTAATAAAAATGCTGCAACTTTTTTTATTGATAAAATATCTTTGAAAGAAAAAAATACCTATAAATATTGTTTTGAAGCAAAGTTGTTAAAAAATAATGATACCTTCTAAAACTTTTTTCTGAAAAAAAAATAAAAATTTCATAGATAATAAAATTTAATAGAATTAGACTTATTTTTTAAAGAATAAATATGATATTTGGTAATTTTCATTTGAAAATCTTTCTACTGATACTTTTTTTCACTAATGAAACTTCTAAAATTAAAGAGAGGATTGAAACTTCATGAGAAGTGCTTTCATACTGTTGATCTCATTTTCTTTGAGTCCCAACTTTTTTATTTTTTCATTTGCTACAAAGTGTCAGCTTCCTAATTAAATCACAAATTCTGGGAATAGATTTCGAAAATATCATTCTAAATTATTTTTTTCCAAGAAACTAAGATATATTACTCGATTCTCCCATGTATGTGATGTATTTGAAGAAAAAGAATCGATATCTATAAAAAGCTCGCCCTTTTCTCGGAATTTATATCTATTTTCTTTTATTTTAATTCTAATACTTTGAATGATACTAAGATAATGAAAATTAAATTAAATTAAACTTAGGAGTAGTAAATTAATTACATCTTTGTTAATTAAATACTTTCTAAAATTAAATAGAATTTCTGAAGCTAAATCGAGTTATCTGATGAGAATATCGCCTGTAAAAATGTATAAAACAATAGAAATAGTGTAGCAACTGGAAAATATAGATGTTATGGCAAAATATAACATTTTATAGCTGAATTTAATGAGGAAAAAATGTAAAAATTTAGAGACTGTTTACACAAATTAAGAACGGCTTTGATGAAATATACATTAGGTATTTATACAAAATTCTTACTTTTTCTAATGTTCTGTTTGTTGTCCTTAATTTTAACTAGAATTCTACATCTTAATGCAAGATTTTTTTTAATACATCTTTCTTATCTTCTTTAATTTTCAATCGCATATAAAGTAATAATACCCATAAATTCTTTATTAAATTTTTGTTCTATATTTCCTGAGAAAAGTTTTAAGTTAAAAAATTTGTCCAGTGTTTTTTAGAATTTTAAATTTTTTTACGAAATATACCAAGAGAAATTATTGTAATCTTCATGTTTGACGAATCTCTTCATTTGAAAACTCCCTTAAATGGAAATAGACATTTTTGGAATTATATATGTCCGTTTATTGGCGCGATAATTCTAAAGCTTTTGAACTAGATGGTTAAAATTTGGTATGTAATTTTTATGTAGACTTCAGGTACGTGTAGATTTCATTCAATTCTTATAGGGGTTATAGTTTTGTAAAAGTTATTAGTAAAAGGAAACCTAACTATTAGCGCTACATTTTTCACAGCCTAGAACAAACAAAACAAAAAAAAAACCACACTCCAGATTTGTAAATGCATGTAATATAAAATCCCCCCAGATTGGAGTTATTTATTTATTTTTTTGCAGTAAATACTTTTACAGCAACTCATTTAACATCGTATTCCAGTATCTCATTTTAAATTTAATGAAATTTCTGCAATATCAAATGTTATTTCTATACTTTTAAGTTTAAGCTAGTGATGCTATTTCCGCTGAAGTAGACTAACACCGCATGAATCTTGAGGTCAAGTTTGTATACGTATATTTTTATATACGTTTCAAGATTTTATATCCTCGAAGTCAACCTATTACATACTTTCAAAGTTATTCCAAGAAATATCCATCAACCTTTCAGATGCAAAAATTATATATGATTGCACAAAATGGATACGATTTTATGAAATAATTTAGAAAGAAAATTCTAATAAGAAACTATCTAAAATAAATCTCAGTTTGCTGTTGTACAAATCAATATCCCGTCTATGCCGTTTTAAAAAATTTTTACGTTAGATGAAACAATTTTGTGTACAGTGACTCAAACAATTGATAAAACACCTTACTTTTACTTGATTTATCCGACTTTCAATATAAATAACACATTACCGGAAAGTGCAAACATGTTTTTATTTTTACACATAACAAATGGTTTAATTTAGAGTAAAAATAAAGAAAAATCAACGAAAAACTTCTAAATTGAAAAGTTTCAGAAGCATTTTAAATAAACATACGCATAATTTTGCCACAGGAAATTGAGAATACACCAATGACATTTTTGCAATATCACGCATAGAGTCACTATTAGGTTGCATGTCTTTTGGCCCTTATAATGTCCTCTAAACGTCATGGTACCGATTCGACCAATTTTTGGTGGTATCTGAAGATATTTTATCCCATTCGTCTTTCAAAACTTGGTTTAAATGGGTTTTGTTTCTAATTTTGTGTTTTTAAACCACTTTTTTGAGTATGGCCCACGAATATTCAATGGCATTGATGTCGGGGTACTGTGACGATGTGTGAAACTGCTTTTTGCAATGAAAAATACACTATATTTTAACGTTACGTGCATTCTGTTTGGGATCGTTGCCCTGCTGGAAAATCGAATTTCCATCTGAACCCAAATTTTTAACACGTTCCTTCAGATTGCTGCGACCCTATGGTTCATCCAACTTGTTGCAGAAACTTTTCAAATCATAGGCAGAAGTGTAAGTGCTGAAAGTGTGCGAAATGCAATTAGAAAAGCTGGATAAAAAACTCGTATTGTTAGAGTGAAACCGTTCATCAGCTTTCATATTCAGAAAAGCATTTGCAGTTTGCAAAAACTCATCAATTGAAGACCAATAACCTTTGGAAGAAAGTTATATTTAATAATGAAAGAAAACTCAGCATTTTTGGCAGTGAAAACCATTTTACTTTATGTAGAAAGCCTAATACTGCTTTGGATCTAAAAACTTTACATCCTATAATTAAGCATGATGAAGACTCCGTCATGATTTGAGGTTGCATGGCTTCATCCGGTGTAGGAAATTTAATTTTTATAGATGGCATTATAAACGATATTGTTTACTTCGATATACTTCGCATCAATCTAAAGGAGAGTACTAAAAATTTGTGTTTAGATGGAAATTTCATTTTCCATCCAGTAGGACAACGACCCCAAACAGAATGCACGTAACATCAAAATATGGTGTATTTTTCATTATAAACAGCAGTTACACATACCACCACAATACTCCGACATCAGTACAATTGAATATCTGTGGGACACACTCGAAACAGTGGTCTGAAAACACAAAATTAGAAACAAAACCCATTTTAAACAAATTGTGCAAGAAGAATGGGGTAAAATATCTTCAGATACCACCAAAAATTGGTTGAATTGGTACCACGACGTTTAGAGGCCATTATGAAAACAAAAGACATGTAACTAAATACTGACACGTTCTTTCTATGCGAGATATTACAAGAATTTCACAGGTGTATTCTCAATTTTTTGAGGCAAAATTCTGCGTATGTTTATTTAAAAAGCTTCTGAAACTTTTCAGTTTAGAAGTTTTTCGTTTATTTTTTCTTTATTTTTACTCTAAATTAAACCATTTGTTTTGTGTAAAAATAAAAACATTTTTCACTTCCCGGTAATGTGTTATTTATATTGAAAGTTGGATTTATCAAGTAAAAGTAAGGTGTACTCTCAATTTTTTGAGCCACTTTATATGCATTTGATAAGTACTGTATCTTGTATTTATGAATACATATAATCTGGTATAATTGAACATTTATTTAAACATTAAATTTTTCTATTCAGAATGTCTTGCGTGTAAAGGTTTCCCCTTTTAAAATATGTTTTTTATATATTTTCTGATTAAATAATAATTCGAAATATATTTACTTTCTTTCTCCATTATGAAAAAAATTGGAATTTCTAAGGAAAAAAAATGATTAAATATATTTCCAAGGTGTTTTTAAAAAATGTAACCTAGTGACAAAATAGGAAATCCAATAAAGACGTTGAACATTATCTCTCACATGAAATTAATTAATTATTAATAAATAACTAGTGAAAAATATAAAAAGTGTCACACCAACTAATTCCATATGCATTCCATTAAAAGCAGACACAAAATATGCGAACAACCTCTGTAATACGACAAACGATATTTATTCTTTCTTTTTCATAGAATAAAAGACTTAGAACGCAATATTTAATTTTTTTTCTGATTCTTATAAAGGACTTTGATAAATTACTAATGCTGTTAAAATCTGTTGTATGAAATGATTTCAATAAACATATTTAAAATTTGAAGAGAAACACATGTTTTATGCACAAGGTAGAAAATGAGAGCCATTAATGCGTCTGGTTTAGTCCAAATAACATTATTTTGAAGAAGCAAAAATCCTTTTATGGCGGTGAAATGGAGCGAAAAGTATTACGTTACGTATGGTTCTTTAACTATACAGAACTATCTAATTTAGTTATCATATTGTTCTGGCAAATGGGTTTTGCTTTTTTCACATTTCTTCAATCGTGTATGTGGAAATAATTTTTCCGCCATATTAGGCGAATAAATATCGGCAAAATACTTATTATAAAACAGAAACGAATCCAGTTCTGGAGATGTGATTGTGCTATAAAGCTCAGTAATTGGGTAATTTATTTGTACATCCTAATAGGATAGTCATATAACTTGGATATAAATTTATTAAAGACTCCATATTATTCACAGAAAAGGGGGAATGGAATTGAATGTAAAAAAATTATAAAACTTTAAGCATGTTCACACTTTATGTACAGATTGAGAAGGTTTTCCCACCAATACATTCAAAAATATGTAAAAAATATATACAATTTTAAAGTAACCAATCTAAAGTAAGAAATAGTTTGAAAACGAAACTAAAATAAAAACGAAACAAAACAGTTTCGAAATCGCAATTAAAAATTATTACCTATTCAAACTAAAACTAAAAAAAAGGAATAGGAAAGAAACTTCATAGTATTTAGAAAACTGGAATCGCAATCGATAGCTTAAAATTTCCTGACTGCTGATGGTAAGTGCTTGCCTTTTCGTTTTTACTTTAGTGCCATTTTATGATATTTTTGTTTATATTGTTATTTTTGTTATTGTATTTTTACTTTGTAGTGGTTATTTTCTTCTAATTTGTTGTTTTGTATTTTCCTTTCTGTTAAAATGGTATATCTCTTGGGCCTAATTTCAGGGGATTTTCGGGTCACGAGGAATCATTATTAGACCTTTGTTTGGATTTCCTTCAGAGAAAAAATCCCTTTCTTTGAATCCCTGCCTGAAGGTGACCCTTGAAAAAGTCTTCAGGTCGGATTCTTTTTCATTTGGTTTATTTGATTTTCCTATTAACTTGATTTTAATACTTTTGTACAATTTTAAAGCATTTTTTTAAAAGCCAGAACATCTATTATTATTTTTATTATCTATTATTATCTTTTCGTCAATATTTCTTTCGATTTGTCTATAAATAATGAAAAAACGCAGATGTGATCAAATAAAATAATCTAAGAGAAATGATACTGTCTCATACAACATGTGAATTGTTCTAAATGCTATTGACGAAAAATACTTATGAAAAAGTCATTTAAAGTGCAATATTTATTGATTAATCGCTGTGATGCATTTAATACAAAAGTACTAGAAAGCAGAATGCATATTTTGAAACTTTATTTTCGCCCTATTTGAACCAAATATGACATGGAATTATAACTGCAATTATAAAATCACATAAAAAATTTTATACGGTAAAATCATTGCATTTTTAAAATCATGTTTACATGCTTATGAAAATACAGACCGACAGACGGTGAAATCCTTAACAGATTTAATTCAAATTTAATATGCATCTACATTATAGATATTTAATCTGTTTACTAAATTTTATGCATCTAGCTCTCTTCGTTTTGTAGATTTCATGTTAAACTTATATTTGGACAGCCTCTACTCGGAAATGATTACGTTCAAATTTTGACAGAAATTTATAAATTTGGAGTATGACATTACTAAATTTGATTCGTCTAGCTTAAAACATATTTAAGTTATTGTGTTCATGTACAGATATAATTCTTAAAATTTATTTTTGAAATTCAGAGAGATCTGAAAGGTGTTCAATTTTTTCGACGACTTCGACACTTTCTCTTTGTGTATTTCAACTTTATATACTTTTATATTTGACAGTAGTTTTTAGTTGACTTTTTTAGTTGACAGTATACTTTTGTATACTGTCAACTAAAGCTCAGCGTTCTTAAAACATTGATCACCAATTTAGAAATGTTGGGTAAGATTATAGCCAAAAGAGAAAATATCTGATCCCTTCTCCTGAGCTACGTCCTATCTTAATACCTTATTTAATTTGGTTATCTATAATTGTTTATCTCTTCTTCAGCTGATGTGAAAAACTACTGGCTGATGGCAATACGTATAAAATCAACTATTGTTATTTATAAAAAGAGATTTCATTGATGCATTCGTATGGCATATATTAACAGTCACCAAATGATACAATATCAATTGCTCAGTAACACATTGGAAGGCCAACTTTTTCACACTTTTCATTGCTGACTGTAACACCTTATTCTGAAATCGTCCAAATAATGAATTTTAAAGCAATGCTAAATCATAAAAATCTAGTTTGATGGTGAAAGACTCTTTCAAATGGATTTAATAATTAAAAACATAATCTATAAATGAAGTTTATTTTTATGAAGTTTCTTGATGGTTAATTTATTGATACTTCAATGGTTTTTAATAAGTAATAGTGCCATTTATAAATTATTCTGCATCTAGTAACCTTCATGAAATTTTTATATATATATTTTTTTATTTCTCAACTAATCAGGCCTTCTTAAAGAGTACTAAAACGCTGAAGATTAAAAATGCTATATAAGCTATGCCATATAAGCTATAACAAAACTCTAAGGAAAGGGTTCTCTAATTACAGATATTTCGCTTTTGGGAACCAAAATTAACCACATGCCATATCGATTACAGCATTAAACATATTTTAATTAAATGTACTACTTTTCACTCTCATCGTATCGATTTTTTGAATACATCATCATTAATTTTGCAGAACTTGGTAATGAGAAATATAATCCAAGCATTTTAACTGTACCACATTTGTTTTTAACTTACATTTCAATTTTTTTTTAAAGTTGTGTTTTTTGTTTGTGTTTCATGGTTTGAAAGCTTGTTATTTTAATGCTCTCGCATTTCCTGTATTTTTAACCAATGTTTCATTTTATGGTCTTAATATATTAAAATTTTATTTATTTATTGTTGGTTCATCCTGATTTGCCTATTTATCTCGGTTCTTGTGATTTTAGAACTAACCAAGTATTTTTTTTATTAATATTATTTTTATTAAAAGTAAGATTTTAGGATTTATTTATGTTTGGGTGCAATGTGGTCAAATATGTGCGAGAAGGCAAAAATGTTCCAAATGAGAAAAGAGTCTACCTATTTCATTCGTTTCAATTATTGAACTAAAGGGTGTAAGATCAATAAAAGTTTTATAAGCCAAATGCTAATAAGAGTTTAGGAGGCACTGCTTATTTTGCTGGTTAAAAAAGACAGACATCACTGATCGTCTCGAAAAAATTTCATTTAGATGATGTATTCATTTAGTTACACGATTTTCGATTCATAAGAATTCATTCATTTTTCAGAAAAGAAAAAAAAAGCAAAAGCAAATAATATTGAAACAAAAATATTTAACTAAGGATGATTAAGAGTATTTGAAAGACTATAAATAAAAATGAGCACTTCTTAACTTTTACAGAATTACATTTATTGATTCAGACAATATAATTCTTTGTATCATTAGGAGCATTTTTTTCGTCTGCAAGTATATATTACTTATGCCTAGTTTAAATATTAATAACTGAACCAGAATTAGAACAGATACTTGTAAAATAGAATTTCTGCATATCATTATCTTTTTCATGCATTTTGAAATGGAATCTCGTGCTTATTTTTCCTTCAGTATTCATAAAACTTTTTCTAATACTGCGTTCGAGACAGAGAGAACGATTTAACTCGAACCATCAGAACAGAGATAAGCCCAGAAATTAAATATGTAAATCATTGACTAAAAGGTAAGCCTTGAAACAAAATAAATGAATCACTTCAAATACATCTCATCTGAAATTCTTTTTTTTTTCTATCCATGCTCCCGATGTCTTGAAATACTTCATTTGCGCGGCTGCATAGCAGTCATTACTCTGCAAAATTATTCGCTTCCAGCCACTGACTAAACGACATTTCCATTCTGGATAAACGTACTTCCATATTAAATAGAAAAAGCAATTTTCCACAAATAGAATATGTATAAAGATATGCATATTACGGGCGTGCTTGGCAAAGTGAAATTTAATGCTTCTCGAATATTTTTGCATCGATTTTTAATGGGAGGGCTTCATCGGAAGGCCCCGGCTTGATTGCTTTTCGCTCCAGCTCGCCCGGCCTCAAATCCTTTCCCATCAATTGCACCTGGACGGCCGCAGAAGGATTCGGCAATAATCTCCTGGTGGAAGAAAAGGTGATTTTTAATTCGTGCTAATTCGGTCTAAGCCATATCCAGCCGTGTCTTTTCGTTTTCGATCGTTTCCGTGGGCGGAAATCAGTAATTTTCCCTCTATTTCTACAATCAGCAAATGTATAAAAGGTGGTTAATTAACTGCTGTTGAATATGTAAACTGCATGCCAGAATCTTATAGAAATATAAAATGAAATTTTTATGAATTTTTATATAAAATTACTGAGAAACAGATGGTATTCTAAAATTACTCCATTTTTATACATTTCAAAGTACTCAAATAATAGCACCAAGTCATAAAGAGTAAGTTGCTGGAAATCACTATCAATTTTGTGATCATAAGATAATAAAGTTTTGCACAAAAATAGGAAAACCATATAGATGGGTGCTTAAACACTAGATAATATGATATGTCAGTCTATTCATTAAAAATATTGGCCTAAATTACTTTTAAATGTCATTGTTTTCTTAATTAACAACTTTTATGTCATATTTTCTATACAATGAATGACATCAGGGCATACAGTCTTCTCAATGAAAAAAAAAACTGTTGTCGGTATATTTGAAGGCAAAGATAGATTCCTTTATATCTATGTGGCTATCTGGCAGCATAAATTCTTGATGTTAGAAACTCGCAATATTAGGGTTTGAAAATCCCTTTTTAGCACCTAACTTCTAAGATATTGTAGTTATCGAAATAGTTTAAACACAAAAATTGTTTGTCTTAATAAGGTGCTAATTTGGCTATTGAACTTTTTTTTCCATCTTCAATATAAAGAAAGTTATAGCGCAATGAAAATTTAACTCCCCCACCCCGACATTTCCATCCCTTTTGAGCTAGATGTGCCATTTACGAACTGCTCCGAGATTTTTACATTTCTAACAACATATTCCAAAAGTCAGTTAAAATCTAAACAAAATTACTTTAGTTATATCCTATTCATAAGATAACATGGGCAAAACGTTATATTCATATACAAACTTTTGAAAGAAGGATGGTTTTGGATTCTAGGAGCCATTATTGGTGAAGTATTGAAAAAAATTTCCCTAAGTCTTGTCTTGAGGTAGGTAGTCTTCCTATAGAAATCTGTCTGCGAATGCATCTCCTTCTTTCTAAATAGTTCTTCGTGACGTATTTTATATGAAATAATACTAATTGAATAATATTATACAGAACTAATCCAATTTTGATACAAGCCAGCAAATATGAAAGGACGAACAAAACAGTATTATAAAAGACGTGAAAACATGGAAGTTCGGATTTTTTTTCAGTAAATGCTGATAGCTGGGATTTTGTTTGGGATACATTTCAGTAAATTCTATACACTATGTAAATTTCAGTAAATGTCACTTCGTCACTCTGCTAACTAGAAATTGTTTGATTAAAATACTTTTAAAAAAACATGCATACTTTCTAATTATTAGTTAATATCAGTTTTATGCTGCTTTTTTAGAAGAAAATAAATCAGTTGTGACATAACAGAATTGCTTTAATTTTTTTAATAATTTCAATTTTAATAATTTTTAAAGATTATTTATGCATATTAATATTTTCTGATATCATGATGGAAAAACACCAAAATCTCGCTCAATTTTTAATTGTTCGAAATTTTAATATATTCGCTCCAAGGTACATATTCCCAAGCTACAACTGTGCCAAAATAATCTGATTTTTAAAATATCAAAACAGATGGAGAGATTTTTAGTATAAATTTCCTGTTAAATCAAAATACGTTAATTTTCATCAATTTATTGCTATGCAATGAACATTTAAAAGATATAAAAGATAATTCATCCTGCTTGATTCAATAAGCTGCTATTTTAATATGCATTTTTCATTAAAATTCTATCTTAAGGAATAGTATAGTATTAATTACAAATTTAATAAAGCATCGAAGATATTCTTTTACTAAAGCGAATTTAAGAACAAAAAAAAAAAGATTCTGGAAAAATCAGTAATTAAAATTCCAGCTACATCTTGAAGAAATGAATCTTTAAATAAAAGCATTTCTGAAGAAACAATGTTGCAAATTAAATATTTTAAATGGCTTTTCATTAACTTTCTTTATATTTATGTATATTTTTTAATCAAAGGCTTAGTTACATTATCATTATTGAGAAATCTTAAATGTTTATTTTTAATTCTGAAAACTTAGGTTAAAAAATTAATTCAAATCACGCAAATATCCTGTTTCTTTCTTTCTTTTTTGTTTTGTTTTAGAACTAGTTGAATTCCACGGTAAATTTTCATATTTAGTTTTTTTTCTTTCATTTATTTAGTAAGCATCAATTACAATATAAAAGTAAAGAAAAAAAGATTAAAAAGCGAGTAATTGTGAAATTAAAAAAAAAAAAAAAATTCAAATTATTTCCACGGAATGTTATTTAATTTTTTTTTGTTAGCAATATACATTTTTATTGCTCTTATTCTAAGTAATATCATCCTTTCTATTTGCACGTAATCAAAGCACATTCTTCCAGTTGTTTTTTTTTCATTCTTTATTGTTTTTTTTAAATTCTTAATTTGATTACTGCTTCTAGATTATTGCTTCAAATTATCGAAATTCTTTCCTTTCCACTCTAGTCTAGAAATAGGTAATATCATTAAACTCTTTGGATAATTGTTACTTGTTTTTATGCAGAGTAGAATTTTTGTGACGAGGAGAAAATAAAAACAATATGCTTCTCGTTTTTTATGAAAAAAAAAGAAAGATTTTCCTCGTTCTTTTATACTTTTTATGTTCGATGAGTTCGCTGAAATCTTCAAGCTAAAAATGCGAAGAGTAACAAATCTGGCTAAAAAAATCTTTATAAAAAATTATTGACAAAAAAATTGCACTTAACATTCCAGGCATTTTATACGTTTCATTAAGTTTGGCATTCTCAATTTTATTTGGCTATGCTTTCTTTTAATTTTTTGTTGGTGTTAATAAATTTCTTAATACTTCTTTGTAATCGCTTGTAGCCTAGATAGACAATGACAAGTATAAAAAAGTCGAAATTCAACGAAACGTAAATTTGATATGCCTTACAAATAAGCGAATTTTTGTGATTTTATACAAGTGGCAAATTAATTAAAGACTTGATGAATTGCTAAGATCATATTATTTTTTTTTGAATACTTTAATGAATTAGATAATCTTGTCAAAAATGATTGAAGTAAAATCCATAAATTAAGACCTCAATTCTATGATTCACTTTAAATTATAAATTTTTCTGGTTTATTTTTTGTGGTAATCAGTTTTAAATACTTAAATCGAAATATGTGGGATAAATATTAAGAATGAATTTTTTCCCTTTTCTTCTCAAAAATTAATGTTTCCTGTAAGAGACATTTGGCCCATATTGTAGTAAATAACTTAATTTATGTTCATTCATTTCTTTTAAGCTTAATTTTTAATGTAGACGCCTTTTTACTGATTTAATGAAAGGAAAGTTTTAAGAAGTAAGTATCTCTCGCATGCAAAATTGTGGAGTTCACTTTTTTACCCAGATTTCATGCAAAATCGTTTGTTAAATCGATTATGTTTTTAATATTTAAGTAAATATTCATTTATATAAAGCATACCCTACAAATAGAAAATTACAAAGCATATACTTAAGTACTAAGTTGTTCAAATTGGGAAGCCATGCCCGAGTACGGAGATGATAAAAGCTGAAGGCGTAATTGGATTACTGGGGTTGTAATAATTGTGTGAGATTCAGTTGCTTCAATCAAATGATGTAAAATGATCAAAATCAATTTCAATCAAACGATGTGAAACTCCTCTTACTGGAGAAGTTAGGCCGTGAATGGTGAGAGTCCTTGATTCAGCTCAATGGAGATTTGGCGACGATTACATCTTGGATTAACTCAAAAGAAGAACACTGAGTAGGTAGTTTGTTTGTGAAAGACGTACCGCAAAAGCTCTTGCAATAGAAATTTAAATAAAAAAATTAATATATACCATCATGCTTGATAGAATTAAGCTTTATTGAATTTAATATTGGTACGTTTTGAATTTAAAATTAGAGAATTCTTATACATATATATGTGAGAATATCCGGAAACTAAGTTCCATTTTCAATGGAAGCGTTTCTTTCACGATTTCACTCACGCAGTTGTAGTACTTAACTTAGTTTCTGACAAACGGTATAAATGATTTTAAGTCAATTTCTGAGTATTGCATCGACTGCATGTTCAGAATTGAAGGTGTTAAAAAAATAAGCTGAATATTCCACCGCATGCTGATTATGTTCCGTCACCGATTTCTTAATAATAGGAACACAAAATCGATTGAAATTCACAGACAAATTTGTGAAGTTAATAGACAGAAAATGATAAGTGATTCGATAACAAGGATGTGGGTGTGAAATTTAAATGAAGGACGTGATACTCTTCATGATGAAGACTAAAGTGGGTGTAGGTGTCTGATTGATGATGATTTGTTTATAAATGATTTATAGAAGATTTAGAAGAATCAAACATTTACCAACACGACACTGCCAATACATTTTCCTCAGATTTCCAGTTCATTTCTTCGATATCACAGGCGGTGTCTTTCTATAACAGAGGCATCATGTCCTGCAAAGAAAAATAAATGGTTCAACAATGATGGCAACTATGTTGGAAAAAAGCTTAGCCATTGTATTTCATTATGCATTAAAAGTTGTTTTTTTTTTAATTCCTCAATGGAGCTTAATTTATGGATATCCCTAGTATTTATGTAAATATTTTTATAAGACCTCTGATAAATAACTACTCAAAATGCAATATCAAATACTGAGTAAATTAGACTAGCACACAAATCCATAAAGCTGCACAAATGAAAAAAAAAATTCTTAGGGGGAAAAACTTTTTTTAATATCTTTCATTTTTATCTTTCTTAGGTGAATTATTGCTCAGAGTGAAATATTAGTATGAGAAACACTATAACCACAAGAGAAATGTTGAGTAAATTCTGATTAATAACTGTTCCGTTAAAAATGTGAGGATCTTAGATGTGTTCGTTTGGTTTTGATACTCTGTATATATTTTGTATTATTATTTATTAGTCTTATGTTTAAGGGAATAACCCCGTTAAAAGACATGCATTGTAGTTATCTTAATCGTAGTTGCTATCATTTTGAGCACGTAGAGATCAGTGGCGTAGCCAGTAACCAATGGGAATTTAAACGCCAAAGCCCTTAGTTCTATGAATGTTGTTCAAATGAAATGCTAGAGCATTACTGTCATTTTCTTAAAAAAAAGTTTAAAAACAATGCTATAGTATGAACATCCCTCGTTATGTCACTGACATAAATACTAAATCACTTGACTGAATCCGTGCTTAGTGAAAGTGAGTTAAACTCAATTTCTACAACATTAACAAACTTTTATTATAGTTGAACCATCACCAGCAAAAAAATATGGTTGCAATTATCTGTATATTTCATATGCAAAAGTTTAAAAGCCAAACACAAAAATAGTGTATTGTATTTTTAAATTCATATTAAATTGCCATCAGTTGTTGAATTATTTTGGGAATAATTATCCAACCATTAAATGGTTCTCTACTGAGGGAAGAGAAGAGGTCATAAATTGAGAATCTTGAAAAGCTTGAAATAGCATTATTAATTTAGAAATAAATTGTAACTTGAATAAATAGTAACAGAAAGAGAGCGATCACTATGAATACAAAGTATTCGATTATATTGAATCTTCACAGAAAATTTTATGAAAATTTGGGTTTACTAATATATCCAATTTATTTTAGAAACTATTAAGTATTTATAAGTAATTCTTGCTTATCTAAGTTAGCAATTTTAATTATTTATGAATTATTTTTTTTCCAATTGAAACGTAGTTTTCCTTTGATTTATATAATCAAAAGTAGACTAAAAATGAAACTAACTCTAAATTATAACTTTTGTTCTTTTTTTATCGACAAAAAAACATAAAAAAAACTATAGAAAAGTTCTAAAAAATTAATTATTTTTATTTTATTAAAAAAATTGAGATAATTAATTCCCTATAAAAGAAATAAGTTTCCAGTAAGATACATTTAGAATATTCTGTGGTAAATAAAAGCATTTAGTTTTTTTTGATTGATTTTATTTTAAAATCTAGAAGTATATCAATTAATATGTTGTACATTTTTACAAATTTTCTCTAATGTCTTCTGTTTTCTATAGGATAAATTTAAACGCCATTCTGTTATAAATAAAAAATTTAGATTTATTTGGTTTAGTTAATTTTAACTAAAAATCTATATGCATTTCAATTAATATGATATGCCTTTTAATGAGTTTTCTTTAGAGTCTTCTATAGACCACAAAAGTACTAAGCGAGTTAAAATTATATGTAACCTTTGGCACTAACCTATCTCAGGCAAATATTTATTTTTCCAATATACAATTTTTGTGTTCGATGCTTCAATACTAACTTTGAAGAAAAATAGACAAAATAAATATAACATCCAACTACAATATCGAATCGGAATTTTTTTAACCATTTTGAACTGTTTCACGATGATCGTCAAAACATGCAAATAACATTAGACACATTTACATTAATTCGCAAGATTATTTTTATCTGCTATTAGATAATAGCTAATAGTTAATAAATAATTTTGAATTTTTTGGGAGAATAATTATATTTCAATTGCCATGAATTGCAATTTATTTGATTCTTTACTGACTCTTCCCAAATCAAAACAAAAGCTTTTATTTCAAATATGATGGAATAATTAATAAGCTACATTCTTTTTAACAACGTTTTGCAATTAACCGTATAAAAAACCTGTCAGAAAAAAATAAGTTCTTTGGGTAAAAAAATGCTAGGAAGATTTGATTAATAAAAATGAGGAAATGTTTTTCTAAAGTGGAAGTCAAAGTTGCTATGTAAAACTCTGCTGATGATAACTGACAGCTGAACAAAATATTTCCATTCTGTTGCTTCAGAGATGAATGTCCTGTCTGGATTTGTAGATATTTACATAAGAGTCTGTTTTGTTGTGATTACAAAATCAAAATGGTCTAGACATCATATTTAAAATAGCCAGAAGTCGCCTATTGTTTTGATTGGTGTGAATGTTCAGACATAACAGCCCGAAATATATATTTAAATTTTTTTTATATGAAAAACTGTTGATGCGTGTTTTTGAAATGGATGCAGATCTGACTTAGTTCGACTACACAGAGAAAAAGTACCGAATTGCGTCCGTACTAACATTTTTTTTTAATTTTTTGAACTTCCTTTACCACGTTCACTGTTGTCAAAAGGGATTCCACCTTATAAAATCTAATTTTAGTAATCGTGTTTTCAATCCAAGTCATATTGTAGTTTTGAACTCTTTATCTTAAAACTATATATATTTCGAATATCCAGAGTTGCTTGGAATACGATTTCCAGTGTTTCTGAAAGCTCAAAAGATTGTTTACTCTCTTCGGTGTAAATAAACAATCCTTTCTGAGATTACTAAAGATTTATTCAAGTTTCAAGAAACAAAAGTATTATTGAAAAAGGATATCTTCATTTGCAGCTATGGTCCATTGACTATAAAATCATTGACTTAATCTATTTTCCGATTCCTAATATTTCCAGTAATAACAGCACGGGGATATATCATAACAACAGTAGTATGAAAAATTTGCATTTGAGTGAGCCGATTTAGTCAATGGTATCCTAGAATAGTCAGGACATGAAATGTACAATTTTGATGCATTCCTATTTTAAAAATCTATATTCTTATATCGCTTCATGAACTAAAATTTGCTGAAATAAAACTAGATTTTTAAAAAATATCATAAGGGATTAAATTAAATTAAATCAATAAACAAATACATTTTCAATTTGCAGTTTGAAATAAAGTGCTTTTTGGTGCAGTTTTTGGACTTAAAAAATGGCTACTGAAAGACAAGCCAAAATTCATACAAAAACAGAGGAAAGGATATATATTCATCATGTGTTCTTATATAGACAACAAGAAAAATAAACATAAGAATGGGTAAGATGAAATTTACTTATAACAATAAGAATATTTGTAAAATGCCGTAAAATTATCGAAGATATTCGAAATTTTACTAATTGAGTAACATTCAAACATTTCCAACTCAGCTGAAATATTTTCTGAAAGATTTATCGAAGATTTCCTGCAAGATTTCATAGATGATTCAGTCTGCAGATTCTCGATGTCTCTAATATGGACATCATAATATATAATGACAAGAAGCAAATACACATTTTAAAATAGTATTTGTAATATGTGGCTTAATTTATCAAAAATAATCTATAAATCTTACATTTTTGGCCAAAACGGGGACCACAAATTTCAGTTAACTAGAGACAGCAGTTTAAAGCTATCAAGCTCACTTAGACAAGGTTTGATAGAATCGTTTCTTTGAATCTTTTTCTCGTGTAATTTCGTACATATTGATCCAAATCGACACGATTTGTTTTAAAAATTATCAAAATTTTTCAATGGGGGTGAAGCGGACAAAATTTTCTCCTAAAAGTATCCAAATGCTATAATGGAACTTTAATGAAACTTATAGAAATATAACTGAACTTCGCAATTTTTTCGCAATAATTTCGCAAGGGATATGATTACTGTTTCGTTTACTTCTATTATGTTCACACTGAATACGACGTTGTCAACTAATAATTAAGATATCGAAACTCTTTTCTCTTTTGTCTCCAGTAACATCTAAGTGGAGACTTGGAGCCTGATTTCAGATGATTCCACAATATTCGATTGGATTTATATCTGGAGATTTACATGAGCTAAATATATTCACTTTTCAGCCACTCTGAAGCAGACAATTTGTCATGAAATGTTGTGTTTTCGTGCATAAGAAGGAAATGAGAACCCATAAAATCTTTAAAAAGATGATGTGAAGAAAGTGAACATTGGTAAAGTTGCATGCATCAGAGATTGAATCTCTGAAGGAATGCATGACCACACGACTATCGATTACGAAAATTCCTCAAACATAAAATACGATATTCAATGAAAACTGTGTTGTATTATTTACATCATATACTTGTACTGAGTAAAAGAATGTCAAATTGTTGAGATATCGAGACATATTCCTCTTATAGCTCCAATTTATAGAATCATCACTGGAGGTTTTCAAATACGCATGATGAGTACTCCACAGATGTTCGATTAAATCTATATTCGGAGATTTTTCGGCTCTTTCCATGTATTGAATATTTTCCTTCATTTATAGATCTGAATGAGCTAAGAGGTGTAGCGCTAATACTCAAGAAGAAGGAACTGATCGCATCCATAGCATATTTAAAAAGATGCTACATAAAAAAGTAAACCGCAGCATGCACCAGTGACTAAATAAGTAAATCTGCAAGGCTACCAACTAAGATATCTCCTCAAACAAGAACTGCGACACCTCCCAAACTATTCTTGACAATGATGTTCTTTAACTATATAGTTTAGTGTCTCTCCGGGTGCTTATTTGTGAAGGATTGCTAGTCAGAAAATATTGTTCTCGTCCATAAAATGCATTCGACTTTTAATTTATCTGTATAGCTTTATTTTTTCGTGGTCTCTCAGAAAATACCATCTCCTAAGAACAAACGTAAATACCCCCATCGTTTTTAACATACTATCTTTTGCAGATTTCTATTCACAATAAAAGCGGTATTGGAGGCTTAGTATTTTTTTGCATGTATCTCTCAATTTCATTCCTTGACCGACATCTGTCCTTTCTCGCCTGCAAACTAAGACATCTGTTGTTTTCTACCAATGTTACTTATGGGTAAGCACAACATCTCAGATTGTTGTATCAGAGGTTAGAAATTCTCTCCAGGGTCGTGAAAAGATGTATATTATCCCAAACTCGTTCACATTAGTCACATTTTGGATTTTTTCCAACTTCCTAATGATTCTACTTCAAATAAAGCAATTCAAATGTCATATATTGAAGTACCTATAGGATAAATCATAGCTATCCAATATCTTTTGAATCCATTCTAATATCATTGAGCGATAAAGTTCATAGAAATGCGGAAAGTACAACGCAATAACGGTTTTTTCCTGCCGACACTCTTCTTTCATATTTTAATGCTGCATACTTACGCGCACCTCTCCATACTTGATGCACTGATGGGTTTTTCGGTCTATTCTATTTACTCAATCCATTGTTATGTCAATTTTTCTAGTTTGTCTTTAATTTTGGTCTTCTACTGTACATCTATAAATTTAACGCAATGGCTGTGTATTAAATTTATTCATTTATTTCTTTTCTTTTTTGAATTGTAATGATGAAACTTGCAGTAAGTTCAAACAAGGAAAATACCATAAAATAGTTTTCCAATTCAAAATGTCTATAACATGCAAATTTTTAAAATCTGTGATCGCATATCTTGATTATTATAATTCTTTATTGTTGCATCTTGAAGATTAAATCGAAGACTTTAAATGTTAAAAAAATTATCTTTCTTTAGAAAAAAATAAAAACGCCTGTAATACATTGTGCATTATTTATAAACATATACTGAGCCTATATTTATATGTATCAAATACAAATTTTTATTTTAAATTTGAATTCAACGTAAAGATTTTAAATATAGATTTGTTAAATAATAACTTCAAATGTATATAAATACGTGATATAGAGATAGACTAGCAACGATAGTTTTTCTTTTTTAATGTTTATAAATGTGTTTGCTCTTTATAATTACAACCAATGATTATCTTTATTCCTTAAAAACTCTAAATTAGTTGACCCAAATTTAGTTAAATCAATCTATTTTTCATTTAAATTACAATCGAAATCGAAGCTAATAGAAATAGCTATCGTTCTTTTAAAGATGGGCTTTGAAAAATTGAATTCGAATATATCTAGTGCGTTAATAGCAATCTTCCGTTCTTTCTTCCCAAAGGTTTGAAGTCCCATAATGACATCATAATAGGAAGGCGGCATTTTTTACAGTCGGATCGAACGGATAAATATTATTGTATTGAATGTCGTCGAGTGCGCTTGAACTTCAAGGAAGAAAAGTAATCAAATATTTTAAACGGGTTGAAAAAGATAGAAGGAAAAAAAAAGAAAGAAGATTTTTATCTCAAATTCATTCTTTCTTTATTTCATCCTCTACTTTTGTCGGAAGAATAATCTTGAATCTTTTAAATAGCTTCATGAAAACGCTTTTCTTCCGTTGACTCTATTCTCCTTCAGGTTATTCATTTAAACTGAACTCGATTTTGTCAGACGTACACACAAGAACGCAGGAAATTTTCTCTTAAGAAGTTTAACAGATGCAAAGGACGTCGGGATCGATTATTTTTGAATAAATTGAATCTAATGGCGGCTTTTTTATGCCGAGTTACATTTATTGCAACATTTTTAAACATAAATGAATCGTTTCATATAAACGTGATTTAAGTATACAAAAGAATTTGATGTCTCGCTCTAGAATGTAGAAATTATCAATTAAAAAAACACGACATGAGTTTTAGAAAATAGAATCTAACTTCTTTTCTTTAATTCTTATTTTTTTTATTAAAATTTCGGAGTCTTTTCTTTTCACTATATTTTTCAGGTCTTGTAAAATAATCGTTACATTAAATTTCTATAATTGTTTTACTTTTCCTCACCACGTTACCTGATTTAAAGCATAATAGTCAAATCTTAAGAAGGAAGTGGAATTTTATTGTTTTTTTTTAATAATTTGAATTTATTGTAAGTCTTTCTAATTAGAGTTAAATTTATCCCAAGGATTTTCAAACCCAAATGAATTGTATATAAACATGATTCATATAAACATGTCTTTCATGATTCATTTTTCAGGTCTTGTAAAATAATGGCTACTTTGAATCTCTAGAATTGTGTTATTTATTTTACTCACTAAGTTATCTGCTTCAAGGCATAATAATTCAAATCTAAACAAGGAAGGGAAATAGATTATTTTTTTAATAATTTGAATCCAATGTAAGTCTTTCTTAGTAGATTTACATTTATTCCAAGGTTTTTCAAGGACAAATGAATCATTATAAATAAACATGATTCATGTAAACATTTATTTAATATCTGGTTCCAACTAACAGAAACTATATGTTAAATAACAATTGCAAACAATCCAGAAGGGTTGGCATGAATTAGAAAAATTGAAATCGAAATTGTCTTTTATTTGAGTGTATTTTATAAAAAACTTTGACTTTCATAGTTTCAATTGATTTTAAGTTACTGCATATTTTTTATCTTAGCAATATGCTTTCACAATAAATTTCAGGTGAAAAATTTAACAGGTTTTTTCAAGCACAAATGAATCCTTACATGTAAACATGATTCATTAAAACAATTATTTAATGTCTAGTTCCAGGTTAATAGAAGCTATCTATTAAGCAACAATTTCGATCAATTTAGAAAGCATGGCATGAATTAGAAAAGAATTGAAATTGTCTTTTACTTGATTGTATTTTATATAAAACTTTGACTTTTATAGTTTTAATTGATTTCATTTCACTGGATATTTCATATCTTAAAAAAATGTTATCACACTAAATTAATAAAAATGGTTTAATTTATTGTTGTGAGAACCGCATTGCTTAAATAATTATAATTTGATAGTTATTTTTGTTCTAGAATTGAAGGTGCAATGTTTCACTTGAAACTAATGTCACACATTAATGAGCAGATGAAATTAAGATCTTAATGATAATTAAAACATACAAAAACAATAACCGATGTATTTCCTCCATTTTGCAATATTAGGCAAAATGTACTATGAAAATCGTCCCTTGTGAAACAATGATAGCACTAGCAAATGCTTCTCCAGATTCTGCTATAAAAGCAAGAACAATGGCTGATATGGTCTAATTCTACAATATATATAAAAAAATAATCGATTCTGCCAAATTCTTCCATATAAATAAGAAAAATGGTCGATTCATTTAAATTCTTCTATGCTAAAAAGAAAAAAAGTTCGATTCGGTTAAAGGCCTCTTCATAAATAAGAGGAAATGAAAACAAAAACAACAATATCAAGTTGGAATTCATTCAAATTTTAATAATATTTTCATTAAACTTAAAGAGTTTATTTATTTATTATTATTTACCGTTTTTAATTGATAACTACTTTGTTTTCTTCCATATCCCAGAAATCTCATTGAAAATTTCCGAGCATAAATGGAGTCTGGGAATTTATTTTCACTTCCTTTTTTTTAAAAAATTCAATAAAAGAAAAACGAGTGTTTAAGGTTAAAAGTAAACCTTACTGAAATTCTGCCATGCTTATTTAAACATTTATAAAGATGTAAAACTTTCAATACATAATAGTACCTTATGTTCATTTAAAAATCATGTTGAAAATTCTTCTAAGAAAATACTAATAACATCAATCCATGCCGATCTTACCCATATCTTCAAGGTCGAGAGAAATATATTAAATCAATGAATTACCATGTAACCCTTTGAGAGGCCCCTTATCAGTACCTAAAGAATATGTAAATCACTTTAAGGTATTAGTCTGGAAATAAGTACTACCTTTCACATGATGATACCTTCAGAAAATTGAATATAGGATCAATGGTGATTTAAGAATAGTTTAGAGACACCAACTTGTATCTAAGTCTATTCCTTTAGAAGAATAAATGATTAGTAGTGAGTGCCAATTATCTACCCTTATTAGTAGTAAGTGCTTGCAGCCATTATCTGGAATAA
The DNA here is from genome assembly GCF_947563725.1 of Argiope bruennichi. Classification (NCBI taxonomy): domain Eukaryota; kingdom Metazoa; phylum Arthropoda; class Arachnida; order Araneae; family Araneidae; genus Argiope; species Argiope bruennichi. The sequence goes on from NC_079153.1 coordinate 92,519,918, forward strand.
GAGAGATAAATTGGGTAACCATTAAAGTTTGAGAATTGCCCTTGGGTATAGTTGATTTAACTTCGCCGGATCGTTCCCTTAATTTATTTTTGAATCTGTTATCTTCTCAATCGAGGAGAGGGCCAGGATAACATTTTTAAGTATCGAAGATTAAGGAGTTTAATCGGTTTAAACTGATCGCTTTTCGTTTGTCTGATCACTGATAATTAGCTTTTCATTGACGATAAAATGGTTTTAGAGTAAGACTACATCCCCATTTATTGGAATTATTGTTGCTTAAAGTTAAATGATGAAGCTCCAATGCAAGTATATAATTCTAGTTGTTTGTAACTTAATTGTTAAGCATAGTCTTTTAAGATAACGATGATAAATATCTTAATTAGAATTGAGTAACATTGAGAAATTTTGGAATCATCCTAATATAGTTTTAATGGTGAATTGAACTTAAGACCTTTTACTTTATCAAACTTGAAAGTTCAACCTTTTATTTTTCATTTTTTCTCTAAACTTTTATTTGTTAAATAAAGGTTAAGGAGTCATTACTTTCTGAAAAAATATTAAATCGATTAAAGTTGGTTTTATCTTTCATTGCATCGGATATAAAGCATAAATTATAAATTAAGATTCTGTTCTTTTGTATAAATCTCTATAAAAAGAAATAGTGAAGCAAGAGATCTAGAAGTCCTTACGTAAGCATATCCAATCAAAATCTCATTAAAAAAAACTTTCTAAGGATGTAGTATAGAGAAAGTATAATAAACGTCAAAAAATTCGAATCTGAGATTTCGACGAATCTCCACATTTAACACTTTCCTGAGTTCGAAAAACACATTTTTGGAGAATTTCCGTCTATCTGTCAGAAATAGATGCTTGAAATGAAGTATATAGTTTTTATACCAAATGTACAGACTTATATCAAATTTTAAGTAAAATCTGTTCAGATTAAGTCTGTCTGTCTAGCTGTTCGAAAATAACACTATAATTACAAACTGAAGAGAGCTTTATAGATAAAAATCGATACCCATATTTAATATATATTGTATAGACACCTGCCAAATTTTGAGCCAAATTCACCTACGGGTTGACTGTCTGCCTTTCTGTACTTTCAGAACCATGTAAACGCGATAATTATAAGACGCAATGACCTAAATAGAACAAATTTGGTATGAGATGATTTTGCGATTAAAAGTGTAGTTTTATGTCAAATTTTTGTTGTAGTCGGTTGAGGAAAACGCATCTACAATACAAATTCGATTTTCGGATACTATTGTATTAACCACATGCCACGGATTGATCACCAAAAAAGAAATCTCACCAAGAATGATATGATAGATTCAGTAAAAATGCTAGATTTACCCCAAAAGTTGATATTTTGTAACTATTGTACTCTAATGAAATGTAAAGCATGAGGGAAAAGTTTAATGTCAAGCTCTAGGATAAGTTTATCAGAACGTGTGCTGTTGTTTGTTGCTTCTTATGGCACTTGCCATGGACAAGTCCGCTGTTACGAAGACAGCGATTTAAGCCGGTGGGGGAGCGTCTCTTGTTTTTATAGTAACGCCAACAAGGGCCAAGAGTACGACTTTTCTACTCATGCATGACTCATTGGCTTGCACAACCCCTTTTTACAGGAGGGCACATTCACACATCTTACAGATAGAACAACGGAAGAACAACCATGTTCAAACCGGGACTCGAACCCAGGATGGCCAGATCACGGGGAAGACGTGCTACCCCTATGCCAGGACCCAGGCAGAACGTCTGCGAGAAAGTTTTGGGGAGACCATTGTTAAGGGAGATGGTTAAAAGTGTATAGCTGTATAGCTTAAAAGTAATGCTAAATTATAATTTTAAAGATTTTTTTTTCATTTTGAATTTTGTGCATAAAAGAACCCCTATCAAAGCAGTACTTTTCAGTAAAACTTTAAAATTTCTAAAAATATTACAATTTTATTTAATCATTTATGATTATAAATATGTCATATCAGAATCTTGAAGGTTGGGCAGATATATTATTGTACCCTTTAGGTTTCAAAAATAATAAAAACAACACTAAATGAAACTGTAGATAATATTTATAAAGAGCTTCCTGCAGGAGCAATGCTGTGATAGAAAAAAAAATCTGTTACAGTTTGGAGGTTTGAATGTGATTTTCTAACCGTGTGTGATACATAAAATGGAATTTAATTTTCAAGTCATTGGTAACTGGTGACGTGGAAACTGAAGTACTTTGTTATGAATTATCCTCAAAGTTAAGTTTTTAAAGTGGAATAGAAACATAAATTACATTTAGTTAATGAGTCATTCAACCTCAAGTTATTAATATATTTTCCTTTTCTAATTTCTGCTTTTGATCAAATAGAATGTAAAGCGGAACAGTTTTAAGCAATTTTTGCAAAAGTTTCGAAATTCAACAAACAAAGTTTGCCTTTCAAAGATTTATCCTTCTTATTTTTCTTCTCTTCCAGTATTTAAAAGGTTTATAATTACATCCATTCCATTCATTTACCTTTGAAACAGATCTCTTCAGAAGCAAAAGCATTAGTGAATTTTGATCTGAGCTCGTAAGCTCTCGAGATTATTTTTTCATTAAAGCTAATGAAAAGTACTCATTATCCTCTTATCACACATTATCCAAATAATCGCCTTCTTAACTAAGCATTAAAAGAAAAATGGCGATTTCCTTGCTTCAAGTGTTCCTTGATTTACGCTATGATCAAAGCAAGTGTGACGAAATGGATTAAAATATAATGTAAAAATAAATACTTCTATATCTCCCCATTTCGCCTAAAAGTATTTTGTATTCCTCAAGGGTTTATGCTCCCATCTCCTCTGTAATATATATATATATATATATATATATAAACTTCTCGACTTGAAATACTTCTTCAAAAGATTTAAAAGTACGATCGGCTTCAGCCTGGATTGTAATGAAAAGAGCTGCGATTTCAACCAGCTTGGAAAAGAGGTTCGCTTTTGATAAACATAATTCCATTGGCAGACGCTATTAAGAAAGATAAATCTCCGTAATAGAAGGGTTTTTCGTAATTTTTTTTTAAAGAAACAAAAACTGTTTTAAAAAAAGGAGGGCGGCATTTAAAGAAGTTTGAAGTGCGGAATAAAAGTGGTTTATTTTTTTCTACTGAATAAATGTAGTGATTTGAAATGGATTATTTCCTTAGAGAAGTAAGAAAGTCGTTTAAAAGTTTCTAATAAGTAATCTAGGATACTTCTGATTATATCTAAAACTCCTTTGAATGCTGATTAGCGGAAAAGAATGAAAGTCATTGAAGGATTTCAACATTTTTGAATGCCGACGTCCTTGCATAGGGGTGGCGCATCTTCCTCGTGATCTGGGCGTCCCGGGTTCGAATCCCGGTTAAGGCATGGTTGTTCTTCATCTATGTTCTATCTGTGAGGTGTGTGAATGAGACCCCCTGTAAAAAGGGGTTGTGCAAGCGAATATGTGAGTTTCATCTTCATATGAGCTAGAAGTCAGACTTCTGCCTTCGGGTGCTCAGGGGTCTTTACCCTCAGAAGCTACTGCACCCCCCTTTCCGTGGTAACGCGGACACGACATCATCACCATCAACAACAGCAACAATTTATTTGAATGTTTGAAAGTTTGCTGTATACAATTATTATTTAAAATAAAGAGCAGGCTATGTTCTTGAAGTCAAAAATGATTTTCATATTACAAACGCATAGAAATTAATTAATAATTCATAACACTTTAGCGTTCATGTTAAAAAAATTCCTCTATAGTACGATACAAGAGCTCAATGATATTTTTATTTTCTCGTATATGTAGTGCAAAGAAAGTACAGTAATTGTTGGAATTCTTGGCCTAGCCATAATATGATGTAACCCTTTTGCGCATGCGCTGGTGACGTCAGGAAAAAAATCCCATGATCCCACAGAGTAACAGATATAAGTTTTAGTTTCAGTTTTTGGTGGATAAAGTGTGTAAGAACGGAATCAAAGATGATTGTATGCTATAGAAAGAATTCGTGCACGTAAAATGAAATATATGTAACTATTTGTATATAATTATCTGTGCCTGTGTCCTCTTCCAGTAAATAAAAAGAATGATAAAAAATGAGAATGTCTGGATTAATGATTTCGATGTTTATAGGATCTAATTCACGTTGGAATGCCTCGATTCTTCTGATTTAGAAGTTCCCGGAATGACAAGGTAAGAGTGAATTTTCTCTTACATATCAATATATTTGAATTTGAGGCCTATAAATCACAATAATCTTCAAAAAATTCGAAATCGAGATTTTGAAGAATTTTTGCGTTTTATACCTCCGAGTTCGAAAAACACATTTTTGGAAAATGTCCGCCTGTCTGTGAAAAAGATAACACAGAAAGGCTTTGAGCTAGATTTTTGAAATTTGGTATACAGCTTTTGCATTACATTTGCATTTCTATCAAATTTTGATTAAAATCTGTTCAGAGGAAGTATGTTTCACCAGTTATTCGAATATAATTTAACATGATAATTACAAAAAGAAGAGAGCTAGATTGATAAAATTTGGTATATATATTTAACATGTATAGAATAGATATCTGTCAAATTTTGAGCAAAATCCACGTGTCGGTTAATAATTAACAATCGGTATGGCATTTTGTAACGTCAATGCAATTTAGTTTCAAATTTTTGTTTGAAACGGTTGGAAAGAACGTGACTGGAAAAAGAATTCGACTTTTAGATTATATTAATGCATGTCAGGTATTATTCGCCTGTTAACTCGCCAAAGATCACATGTTATATTTAGTAAAAATTCTAAATTCACGCCAAAAATTAATATTTCGGTACTAATATACGCATAATATGTGCATACATGCATAATATTGTAAATAATATAATTTTTTCGTTACAGAATTTTAAGAATGAAATTAAGTTATTTATATTTCAAAGTATTAAGAGGGGGGGGGGATTTTCAATAAATAGAATATAAATTTTCTATTTGTTTTAAACTATTAAATTGCATTTTTGATTTTCATTTATTTCATTTTTAAATATTTTTCGAAACAATATTTTATAACGTCTCTTACAAATGCTTTAATAATCTAATAAAGCATAAATAATGCAATTAAATATGTTTTTGTTCGTTAAAATCTATGCCATAACTATATTTTTAAATTCCTTTTTAAGGTGTACGTACACACTAGAAATTTTTTTTTTAAATTTTAACTTTAAAAATCTAGTTTTTTTCACAGAAGGTCATTAATATAGGTTTAAACTCTTTTCAGTGAGAAAAAACCACATTACACTAATTTTTAATTAATTAAATAACATTTATTGAGATAATGAGCATATTTTTTGAAACATGATATCTTAAATTCTAATTTGTACAAACACACAATTCTAGTTGGAAATTATCCCTAATACTAGTCTTCATGTTGCCTGCCTCAATCAAATTATAAAAATATATAGTTTTTTTAACAGTTTTTTCAACGATGAATAGAAAAAGCGAGATTTTTTCTTTAATTTTGACTTTTAAATAGCTATTAAAAATTATTTATATAAATATAACTTTGATTGAGGCACAAAACATCCGCTATTTCATACAGATTATTTTTATATATAAATAATTGCATTTGGTCAATTTCTTGTTGAGTTATGATTGTTTGAATGAAGCAACATAGTGGAAAAATATCATTATTCATAAAATGAGTTTTAAAGAAACCGTAACTAGAGTTTTTAATGAAAGCACCTCAAGAAAAATAATTATAACTCGTGAAATATTTCGAATATTGACAACATCTTGGTATTGTTTGAAAGCTAAAGGATCAGAGAACATTATTAAGCAATAAAAATATATTCGACATTTTGTACGAATTTTGAAGTTTCAAGTGTGTACATACACCTTAAAAGAATTTTATCTTAATTTATATATTAATCTCAAAGAAATACATTAGAATAGAAAATATTTTATCTGTCTTCTTTATTCTATTTTTAATAGCATAAACAATTTGTTACAGGATTTTAAGAATAAAACTAAGTTACTTAAACTTATCCTTCTCCATATTAAGAAGAAAAAAATTCAAATATCAGTTCAAGAATTTATAGCAAGTAAAGATAGCTTGTTTATTTTGAATTATAATTTTATAATCTTGATTTCTAATTATTTAATTTTTAATTTTTTCTAACTTCATTCTATAGTCACTTTGATAAGCACAAACAAGGCAATTAGAAATACTTTGCTTGGTTAAAATAAATACTAAAATTTTATTTCTGAATTACTTCAAAAAATTATACCTTAATTCATATGTTAACCCCAAACAATATTCGCTCATGAATGCTTTATAATCAAATAAAGCCCATAGTATGCAATTAGAAATGCATTTGTCTTTTAAAACCAATACCAAAATTCTATCCGTAATATATTTTTAAACTAATTTCTTACTTCACCTATTAAACCCCCGAAAATCTTCTAAATCTAAAAAAATCTGATAAAGCACAAATGATGCAATTAAAAGCACATTATTTAGTTAAATTTATTATTAGAATCTTATTTGCAAAGACTTCTAAAAAATTATACCTTAATTCACATGTTAATTCCAAAGAAATATATCAGGATGGCAAACATTTTTAGTATACTCATCCATCCTATTTCCAGCAGCAACGACCATTTATTCAAGTGCCAGTTAATGGTCAAATAGCACAAACAAATGTCTGCGCTCAATATCGCGAAAGATTAAGCATGTAAGAATTAATGGCAATTGCAGCTGCCGCAAGTTTCCCAGTTTACCGAATGTCGAAAGTCTATTTGCGCCAAGTTTTGGCTTCCAGACGCCGACATACGATGTTCAGTCGAGTGAAGGTCAAAAAGGTCATCTTTTACGCATAACAGCGTTCATATCGCACTACCTTTACTAATCCCAGCGTTTATGAGGGAAATTAAAGCATGTTCCCGTTCCTTGGAGGATCAGCAGGAATAAATTTGAAGTTATGGGAGGACCAAAATATTTCTGGCGGCATTAACTCTTTGTGAACCGGGGCCTCTTTGTCAGAAGATTCTTAATCTTTCGCATATTGGAAAATCTCAGGTTTTGCGAATAAAGTCTTTCTATTAAATGTTTAAAGTACATTCAAGCACTTTTATAGCCTATTGGGACTTACAATTTATCGACTGATCATAGCAAATATCGTTTATATTCACAGAAATATTCCATTGTTAATTAGATGATTTACTTACTTTAGTTTTATGATTGAAAATACTCATATGTAAAAACGAATAAGTATTCAATTTTTAAATTGATACTAATCAGGGATAAGTTGAAGAACAATCTGCTTTGAAACTGTCATTATTTAACAGCATATTCATCGGTATTTTACTTGAAAATGCTAAGTAATCAGATTGTTGCATCAATGGATTTTTCAGATGTGTAGCTCAAATGATTAGATTGCTTTAACGTGTATGTTTATTCTCCCTTTAAATAAAATAGAAATAAACAATTAGAGAAATTTTTTAAATCGTTGATTTTATTCTAGAGCATTTGATTAAAATTATTAATAAAAGTTCTGATGATTCAGATCAATCATATGCCGATTACTTACAGCAAGAAAAACAAGTTCCCTGTAAAGGAAATAATCCAATGCATCAGAAAACGTATCATAAGTAACCTCGTACTTTTGCTTTAATGTATCGTGGCAAAAATACGACTCACATGGTTATTTTGAAAATAATGTTCTACAACGATGAATAGAGGATACAAGTCTTTGAACTCTTTAAATTGTGAGATCATTTCATAATTTTTTGAAAAACTTATAATGCATTACTGAATATGAAAAGTATGCATATTGTTATTATATCTTGTGATATTTTGAAAATATTTTTGAGAGAACGGAACGACACATTCGGAAATAAAGATCGAACCAGATGTTTGGTGGCAGTAATATAATAGACTCTTGATTAATAAGCAAGCATAATGAACAAGTGATTCGCATAATAAACAAATTAGAATATTTTTAAAAAATGAATCACATTAACGAACGATATTACAGAACATGAAGTAAAGAGAATACCGCGACTTCATATGATGTATTGACCTGTCCATGTTTTATTGAGATGTTTGTTTCAGAAAAACTCTTGTATCTACAGGGAAGAAATTTAGCGCCTGCGTCCTGGCCTAGGGCGTCCCGGGGTCTTCCCCGTGATCTGGGCGTCCCGGGTTCGAATCCAGGCTCGGACATTGTTGTTCTTTACCCTGTGTTCTGTCTATGAGGTGTGTGAAAAAGCCCCCCCCCCCTCTCTTCTTGTAAAAAGGTTGTGCAAGCGAGTGTGTGAGTGTTATTTTCAAATGAGCTAAAGTTAGACTTTGACCCTCGGGTGTTCAGTGGTCTTTACCCTCAGAAGCTATTGCACCCCCTTTCCCCAATAAGGACTTGGCTTGAATTGATGTTCAATCCAAGGGAGATAAGCAACAACAACCACAGAAATTTAGCCTAACAGCATTATCAAATTTGGAATTGTGTCTCTCTATCCATAAATACTATAATATAACAAGCTTCATTCAACAAATTTGATATGCAACTTTTTCATCAGATACGTAAGCTTCTAAACAATTTTTTACAAAATTGGTTTATGAAAAGTGTTTCAGTTTTCTTAGCCAAGTCTGTGTGAATAAGATAACTCAAACATCTAAACAACAATATAGCCGACACCAATAGTATAAATTTGCCGTTGAAATATGAATTTGTATCAAATTTTGAGCCCTTTCTGTAAGAGGTTTAATATTAGTCGATCCTTATTTGAGAATATTTGAAGGCTTTAACTCGCATTCTCAAACGAATTAGAAAAATTAAATTTAATGTTTGATCTTGTCAACATTGTAGGTACTGTATATTCTTAGATATGGAAATCCTCCTCGTTTACGCATATGATAAGAGCACTAATTTCACCAAAATATATATATAATAAAAGACGACGGATGAGATGTTTACAATTAGCAACAACAAAAAAAACTGCCTTCATGCAGAATTTGGGACGCAGCAGCAGCGGATAATCCACGATATTGGATTCCTCAATGAAAAATAAATACATAAGCTTGTGATTTAAATAAAACAGCGCTGTTCAAAGTGGCAAGTAGAAAAAAAGAACCGCAAGAAAGAGACTTATTCAAAGGGGTGATTATCAAGGTCTTATAAAGAATTCATGAAATACATTCATTTTTCTTCTATCACTCCTCTGCTGAGTAAAATCGTCCAAAGCAATAATCTCGATTGCCTGAAATGAACATAAGTATAAATTTTGATCGCAATTTTTCGAGAGGAAGGCACTGAAAATCCGCATTGAGTTCTTCATTGCATTATGAGTACAAAACATGTGGTATTTCATGAGAAAATTGAGAAGAAGAAAAACGTTTTAAGGCATTTTTTAAAACTTTTACAGCCTTCATGACAAATTGCCAAAAAATGCAAATCGTCGCCAACTTGACGAATAGCCATTCGTTATTACTAGTAGTAATCTTGGTATAAACTGAAAATTGCCAAATAAACCAGGAAATGCAACCGTCTTGGCGAAATCTTGGCGCCTCGTGTATTATGGAGCTTGGCTGTTTTGATGCAATCTGAAAAACACCAAGTAAATCCATTATCTTGACGTTCTTGGTATAATCATTTGAAAATAACTAAGCAAACTTGGGAATGAAAAAGTCTTAACATTCTGTGTTTAATGGAACTTGGCAGTCTCGGCATAATTTAAGAATCGTGAAGTAAATCCATTATCTTGGTGTCCTTGGTGTTATCCGAAAACCGCCAAGTAAACCCAAGGACCGTAAAAATAAGCATGCACTCACTTCTGCTAATTAATAAAAATAAATAATATTTCGATGAATTATTTTTATGTAAACACTGTAGTTAAATTCTTATTTCTATTCAATTCATAAACATAATGTTTTTAATCATGAAAAACAAAATTTCCCATTTATCGAAGTTGGAGTTGAAACTTTTCATATTCGGAAAATATATTAATGTGCGAGGTGTTTTGGAACAAATTATTACAAAATACGACAGTATATGAGAAATTAACAATAATTCGAGTGAGTGCCTCTGACCTAAAGCTTCGGTGTCAAAAGATAAGTTCCAGAAGCGATAATAAACATGAAAGTTTTATAGAAAAAAAAAGCTTCTCAAAATAAATGAAATCATATTTGCCGAAAGGATTCAAATTACCGAATGTCAAAGAATTCGAAATAAAAAATTTCACTAATTTCCTTGGAATAAGAAAAACTGATTAAATATACGTATATCTAGCTTTATTATTAATTTTTGCTAGTTTTGATTAAACCTTATTCTTTATTCATAAGAATAAATTTTAATTATTAATTCCTTTTATTACAATTTTGTTTCAAGAGTCCATCATAAATAATATTCTGTGCATCTTGATGATCATTGTAGAAGGCGAATAAAGTAATTGGATCTTAAGCAAAAGAATTTTTAATCATCATTTCCTTTAGATAATTATCTTTAGAAATAATTACTTTTGAATGTTAATAATAGAATAAATTTAAAGTTTAAGCAATTTTCATTTCACTGTTGTTCTCCATTTCGGCAGACAGTCAGACATGGTTTTCCTTTTTAAATGAAATATGTTGTCTTTGAATTAACAATTGTATTTATTGCTAGCATATAAATTCAATACATTTTATGGATTGTAGGTTTTTTTCGTACGTGTAATATTGAAGAACTACTCGTGCATCGAATTATAACACTTTTAAAAGCATTTTATGAGTTTTTAGTTGAATTAAAAAGACCCTTTTGATGCGTCTAGACAAGTATTGTTTAGTATTTTGGATGAAAGATAATGCCTTTAAATTAATATTTGTACTTATCACCAATGCAATAATGAAATAATTCTATAAATGCCATTTTTCTAACCCCTTGCTTGTATTGTCCGAGCAATACTTGTACATTGAATTATGGCATTTTTTGAATTATAAGCTATTTTTAAGTCATTCATAAACGCTAAATTTCGATACAAAAACAATGAGAAATCCATTGACCCATTCTAGGGTCGTGGGAAATATGTTTCCGACCAAATTTATCAATCTTTGTATGAAATAATGTAGGTTGGCATAAGTTCTGATAATTTGTTTTTAGAAAAACAGAAATTTAGATGCTTCAGTTCTTTATCTCACTCAAAATAATGTGTCTTGATTTGTTACTTAATTATTAATTAACCAAACTGATTAATTAATCAAATTAAATTTATCTAATAAACTAAATGAATCATTTTTCTTATTCTAATTTCAAGCCTAAAAATATTTAAACATAATATGACTAAAAAAAAAATGGTGCTTTAAAGGGTTAATATCTTAAGTTTCTACGCACATTTGTTGAATCAATACGACCCATAATAGCAAATCATGTTTTACAATATAAGTACTTTGCCTTTAAACTATTATACAACAATCAGAATATCAGGCAAAAGTTTGAAGACATCATATAATATTCCTATGGTGACAATACTTTCCCAAAATGAAAGGAGTCTTTTAATATAACAGAGAAAAGAACACAGCTAAAGGGATAATAACACTTTAACACAAGATATTGCATCGTATTAGGGCAAAATACTCAACAACATTGCTACGATATCTTCACGATAATGTCATTTAGAATTGTCACTTGTTAGAATTGCCGATATGTCCAGATGTAACTTTCAGAATATCGAAAAACATCGCGGAAATATCATGCAATACTTTGTGTTAATTGAAGTACCTCCAAGTTCTTGTCCGATATTCTGAATGCCCTATACTATTATCATAATATCGTTATTGGCCATTTTGTACTAATAGGAACATATTATTATTCCAAATAGTTTTTCAAAGTTGAAAATTTTTCTAAACGGTTTCATCTCAATATCATTTCTTTTATGCTTGTAAATTATGTACAAAGATATTTTTGATTTTTTCTACTGTAAATATTTTGGAATTTAAATAAAATTCCCTTAACATGCCCACCAAACCGTTCAGTGACCAGAATGGTCACGGATACGGGGATATGAGACGGCGATCTGTTCTGTACTAATAGAAAATATAAGCGTAACTCTAAACTAATATTTGCTTATTGATTTAATTTAAAATTAAAATCTTACGATTTAAAACTATCTATATTTAATTTCTGCTGCAGTTGAGTTGTTTTGGAAAGACCACTAAATTTTTTATTAAAATTCAGTCATAAAATCTGATAAATTATCTCAACTATAATTGTATCAGAAAATCGTACTTTAATAATCAAAACTCAATAAATGATATGAAAAAACAATTAATAAATATTTTCATATAAGATATCATGTATTCTAGGGATATATATTTTCACCGAAAGGATTATATCTATAAAACATATTACCTGATAAAAACCTCTGATTGAACGTTAAACTTTCATTAGATTAGAGATGCCTATTCCTTCACATTCAAAAAACTCTTCTCCCTTAAGGTCAGAAAGAGTGGAAGAGAACACCATGTACACCAGGCAACGCTTCTTATAAAGTAACGCTATAAATAATTTTTCAATGCTTTTACTTTTCTACGAACTGTCAGATCTGACAAGAATTTCATCATATTTCCATATTTTTTGTTTCTTTTTTTTTCATTCTAGCAAAATAAAAAAAATGAAAGAAAAATAAAATAAAATAAAAACCCTAAACTTTTTCGGTCATTGGAATATTTAAAAAAAAGTTACAAAAAAAATGTCAAAACCGCTCCGCGTTTCACGTAATTTTATATATTTTTTGTACTTTCTTTCTTTCTTATTCTCCCTATATATTTCTAAAATCGAGAGCATTTTTGACAGGAAAACTATCACGTAACATGACAACTTAATATGATGGCCTGTGACGCAGAACACCAGCGTTCTCCGCCACCACCCCTTCTACTCATTCCGCACCCCCCTCCGTCGAGATGTGTCACAAACAGCCTGAGGTTTTGAGACGCCGTATACAGGGTTTACCTTTACATTTTTATGCTTCAAGAAAAAGCCCGATGCAGATTATAGCAGCTTAATAGAGAGAATTTCAGAATAGTCTGTTAACGCCGTTCGGAATCCGTTATCGTTATTTCCAGATACCAGAGTCTAATCTCCAGGGATGAAAAAAATATCGTTCCAAAGCAATTTCGATGTTATTGTATAAATTATAGAACATGTCAAAGTTCTTTTCTTTCAGGAATATTGTTACGAAATTTTGCAAATGTTTCTAAGTATCTGCTTTTGTAATAAATGCTTACATGTCAAAGTCAGCAATTTAAATATTTTGTAAAATATTAGAAATGGAAGAATGAACGATTTTTTTTATTATATAAATGTGTCACAAAAGTAATTTCTGTTTTATTGTATAAATTTTGGAGTAAGCGAAAACTGTTAAGAATATCGTTACGAATTTGTTCTAATATTTTTAAATTTCTTACGCTTATATTAAAAGTAAAGAGTAGCTTGAAGTTTCACTAAATTACCAAAAGAAGAGAATGCACATTCAAAACCATAAAAAAGATGAAACAAACTGGTTGAAAATTACACAGAGAAAAGAAACACTATTAATAAAAAGTATTTAAATAAATAACCTCTTTAGTTAATTTATATAAATAACACAAAACTAATAGGCTGATGATGATGCAGTTCATTAAAATGTAATGGAAAGATAATACTGTATAAACCATTAAGGAAAGTTTTGTTCTAAATGGTAAAAGATAGAAGAATCTTTTGTGTTAGGTGTAACATTTGTTCATTAAAACTTTTTATGTCTGTAATTAACAGAAGATTTTTTTTTCATTTATAGCGTTTATATAATGAATTATTATCATAAATATAGTGTTTATGTCTCAAAACTTCAAATTAAAGAGAAGTTGACAACAATATGTGAATTAATTTTTTACACATCTACGTTTCTTTTTCAAATATATCAATGAAAATAACTTTTATTGTTCTAATACTATTTTGAATAACAATGTATCGATGTCATATAACATATGAGAATATTAAGATTTTATAAAGCCGAAATACCGACATCAAAAGCATTTAAAAGAAATCTCTTAACTCAGTTTCAGCTGATACTGTTAAGCTACAATTTTCTAAATGTTTACTTAAATAAATGTTTATTGAAGTGCTTAGGTAATTAGTGGTAATATCAGCAGTTTTTCTTATTTTATTTTCAGTTTATATTTAAAAATTTAATCTGCTGCTTAACTACTCTGTTCAAAATTTTTCAGATAGAGTTGTGTATTTATAAAAAAATGTCGCATCCATTTGTGATTTTTGCCATAAAAATATACGCATGATCCATCTCCTTATTATATCTTTGTTCATTTAAATGCGATTCATTTGTTTAAACAGGTTAGGATGAATTCAATTTTGCATATTTATAATAATAATAATAAACTATGCGCATTATTTAGAAATACATTTATAATATATATATAGAGAGAGAATAATTATCTGCACGGATTAATAACAACTTTAAATATTGCAGATAATTTACATTCAGACATCATTGATGATGATGTCGTGCCCGCATTACCACGGAAAGGGGGTGCAGTAGCTTCTGAGGGTAAAGACCCCTGAGCACCCGAGGGCAGACTTCTAGCTCATATGAAGATGAAACTCTCACATTCACTTGCACAACCCCTTTTTACAGGGGGGCACATTCACACACCTCACAGATAGAACACAGATGAAGAACAACCATGCCCGAACCGGGATTCGAACCCTGGAACGGGGAAGATGCGCTACCCCTATGCAAGGACGCGGGCTTCGGGCATTAATACAGATATTTTATGGTTACTATTATTAGAAATTTTACATCATTTGAATAAAATATAATTTCAAGCAAAGATTGGATATGATGATTAAAAATTTCCAATAAAAAAGAATTAAAACATATAATGCATCGATTTATTGCTTATAAAATTGCAACGATGAATAATTACCTGCCTTGATGAAGAATGACTTTGGTTATTTGCAGAAAATTTACATTTAAACATGAACGAGATTTTATAATTGCTAAATTTAAAGAAAGAATTTAATTGAGTATAATAATTAAAATTATCCATCCAAAAAAATGATGACATATAATGCATTGATTTAACAGAAGAAAATACCGACGAATAAATAATTTAACATAGAAAATTGTATATACATTTATTTAGTAATATTTATTAAAATGCATATCTTTTAAACTACCCCAACAAGGGGGCGCCTCACAAATGAAGATGCGAAGTTTCCGTGATGATGAAGAATATGTGGTTGGTTCTCGCTATTCTGTTGGGTACAGAAATGGCGGGATCGACTACCTCTCATGAATGACGGGAATGAAGGGAGCGCCTTACAAATGAAGACGATAATTTTCGTGCTTATGAAGATTATGTGGTTGGTACTCGCTACTCTGGTGGGTACAGAAAGGGCAGGATAAACTACCTCCCATGAATGACAGGACGTACTTCCCCCGGGAAATGTTGTACCGAAGCCGGTGATGGCCCTTAGGAATCGACCACAGCTCCCTCCAGTGCTCCCTCCGGTGGTTTGTTCATTATTTTTTTTTCTGTGTGCTTCAGGGATGGTCGGAGAAATCAATTTATTGTCATATCATTTAAACGGTTGAATCCAATAAAAATATTTCTTCCTCCAATTTTTTTTTTCATAAACTTAGACAATCATCATCTTTTTTAATTCTCCTCTGCATCTTCTGAACTTGTAGCGGGGGTTGGAATAATAAATAAAGAAAGATGTGGAGAGCTTTTGACGTCTTAGGCAATCCGTAAGCAAGGATGACTATTTCCAATTACTTCCACGTGTGATGACGCAGTAACATTCGTTTCGTGCTTCGCAATATAACGAGGGAAATAAATATGTATTTGGACGTCTTCCTTTTCACCAATGGGATTGAAATTTTGGTTTCAATTTGGCACTCAACACTCCATATCATATTTTATTTATTCTACTCTTTGAGTTTTTAGGTTATCACAAACATATATCTTTTATACAGATTTTGTCCAATTTTTTACAGTTATCTACGAATCCTGTTTTAAGATTACAAATCAAATTATGTATATATATATATATATATATATGGCTAAATGCGGTTAAGAAATATCAAGTTAATTATCTGAGAGGCAGATAGAGTTCCATAAATACAAAATTGGATTTTCTTTTCTCCTTATACCCCCCCCCCTTTTTTGTCACTCTGGGAGATCTGATAAAATCTCGAGGTTGAATTTATTATCATTATTATTGTTATTCTTACAATACTTTCTCTGTTTTTACTTCATATACTAAGAAATAATAAAAAAAATGAAATTAATGAAAATGTTTTTGATAAGTAATCTGAGACAATTATTTATTAAATACAACAAAAATATCGCTCGTATAGTAAATACTTAATAGAATCAGAAAAAAATTCAATTAGTTTTTCCCGCAATTGTAAAGAAAATGATAAATTAATATCTATAACGTACTTCCTTAATGCAATACTTTCCTTTTGTATATACCTCATATGCAAGGAAATTTAAAAAAACGAAAAAAATCTCATTTACATGCAGTTGATAAGTAATCTGTTATGATTATTTATTAAGTACAACAAAAATAACACCGTATGGTGAATGCTTAATAAAAACATTTTTTTTTTCAATTAGTTATTCGCACAATTGTAAAGAAAATAGTAAATTAATAAGGATTTGTATATAATAATAAGGATGAAAAAGGATTCTATTCAAATAAAAAAAAATTGTTTAAATAAGGAAACTTGCTGAAATATATTTATATATCTAATTTGATTTTCTTCATTAATAGATTATTCAAGCAGAATACTCATATGGAAATTAATATATTAATTTTTAATTTATTCTAACGTCATTAATGCAAATGTAATCATATTTAATATATATTTTGTGCTAAATTTGAAAGAACAAGTATTTATATATGCAAGGTATTAGAAATAACAAAATCTTAAGAATTCATCAGTAATGTAAGTAGATAAAAATGAAGTGTTTCAGGTATTTATAGCGTTGACTTATCTATAATGAAATTTTACTTAGCAAACTTTGGTGTTATGTATAAAATAAATTGAGAAAGTAATTACTACTCATTAGTGCAGGATAATTAATATGCAAATTATCCATTAAAACAAAGATTTTCAGATAATTTTTTTAATCAAGATAGATCATTGTTTTGTTTGCATTATCTCATCATTATATGCGATTCCCTTATTTGTTTATTTGATTTTTTTAGAATTGCAAAATAAACGCATATATTTACATTATTCCCTTATTAATCAGATTAGAAAATAAAGCTGCTTTAAAAAACTAGAATTAATCCTATTAATGCAACAATTATGTATTAAGGTAACTATACTTATGGTCAAATTTGCAACAAATTAATTTCTAAAATGTAAATAAAGCATATTGAGGAATAATGTTCAGTAGCAGCATATTGGTTACTCGTTTGACTATTATTAGATTTTCAAGGCTCCAGCGGGCGCTGTTTTAAACTTTTGGATTATTTAATTCTATTACTAGGAACTTCTTGTATTTGTCATATAGCTGCTTTAAAAAACTAGAATTAATCCTATTAATGCAACAATTATGTATTAAGGTAACTATACTTATGGTCAAATTTGCAACAAATTAATTTCTAAAATGTAAATAAAGCATATTGAGGAACAATGTTCAGTAGTAGCATATTGGTTACTCGTTTGACTATTATTAGATTTTCAAGGCTCCAGCGGGCGCTGTTTTAAACTTTTCGATTATTTAATTCTATTACTAGGAACTTCTTGCATTTGTCATATTTTGTGTTTTTACTCCAAGTTTCGCTTCACAAATAGTTCGTTTCTGCGAGCTTCTCACTTAAATATTTAAATAACATTTTGAAACATCCTGCATACAACTCACTCCAAAATTTCCAATATTAAAATAAAAAGAAAATCTACTCATCATTTAGAAGTTTAATTGTTCTTAAAAGAATTTTCATGCACAGTACTGGCTTGCCTATTAATGGTGACCTGGGTTATATAATCGTTCGTACTGAGAACTATGTCACTGTAAACAGTATTTTTATATTTGAAGTTAGTTCTCAAGCTAACATTTAACATATTTTTATTTTTAATTGATATTCTAGAATTAATATTTTGCAGATTCTTCCAAAAGACTTCATCTATTTGCACACCTAAGCTTATGAAGTTTCACGATCGGTCAGGTTTTTCTTTAGTATTTTGAACAAACAGGTATTCGTTAGTATAAAATATTTGTAAGAGAAATCAGTAGTATGCAAAAAATAATTCATCTTGAATAGATTTCTTGGAACTTTGCTAGTATATGTGTTTTTCCTTAAACGAATTAATTGCCCTTAAAAGAATAAAAACAACAACATAATATTAGTTTGTTTATATATAACAGTATGTATCATATAAATACAGCAGAGAACTGCCTCATTGTAGACAGTGTTCCTATTCTGAGATTGGTTCTCAAAAAATATTCCAATGCCAATAAAAAAATATTCCAATTTCTACAGATTCTTTCAAACGATTTGCAATAAATAGACAAGCATTTGAGTTTATGAGTTTTCAAAGTTGAACACGATTTTCTTTAACTTTTTATTTTCTCATATGCCTAATATAGAGAAAGAACAGTAATTGTCAAAAAATTTGAACTTCAGATTTTGACAAATCTCCACGTTTTACACCTCTCTGAGTTCGAAAATCCCATTTTCGGAAAATGTGTGTCTATCAGCGACATTGATAACTCAAAACCGATTTCAGCTAGATGGTTGAAATTTGGTATACGGTTTTTACACCGAATTTACAAATTTCAATCAAATATTGAGTAAAATCTGCTCCCAGGAAGTCCATCTGTCTGGCTGTTTAAATATAAGTTAACACTATAATAATAAAACTGAGGGATCTAGATGAATAAAATTTGATATACTGATTTATTATCTAAAGTGTAAAAACCTGTCAAATTTTAAGCCAGATCCACTTACGGGTTAACTGTTGATCTGTACTTACAGAAATAATTTAACGCGGTATTTCAAAACCACAATGATTTCAATATATCAAATTTGGTATGGGAATTTGTGACTACTAGTGCAGTTTGGTGCCAAATTTTTATTTCAATCCTTTGAGAAAAACGAGTCTAAAACGCACATTCGATTTTTAGATATTATTAACATATGCCAAGAATTAATCGCCAATATATCAATCTCGCCAAGAATGACTGGATAGAATCAGTAAAAATGCTAAATTCACGCCAAAAAATAATTTTTCGTAACTATTGTACGCCAATGCCATGTAAGGCATTCTCTGATATGAGCATTTTATTAGAGAATATGCTAGAAAGTTTTGAGAATCCAATCCTGCTGGTTTTAAAGTAAATATTCGTTGTTATAATTCTTGAAAGATGCTATATGTATGAAAAATCAGTATTGTGCGAAATGATCCTGTTTGGAAAATTTTTCTTGCATCGTTATTAGTGAAAAAGAATCACATTTTACCACAATGGCACAATTCTGTATCTTACTTTGCACTTATGGAATAAATTCCACTCTTCATTTCACCTCTTAAATCTTTTTCGAAATTTGTCTGCCATCAAACCGAATTGCTTTAGCATTGAAACATTAGTTTACAATCTGTGCATTTCCTTCTACAGATATACCATTGTCACAATAACTACTTCACGCAATTGTCATTTCATTATTAAAGACATATATGAGTGAATCAATGGCTCATCTTCACTGATATTCGCGTTCCAGACGCATCGATTCCAGGAATACTTACTTGGTAGTGTGTTGTGGTGAAAATGGTTTGATAATATAACACAGTTTCTTCCCAAATATTGCTTTAACTTATCTAACCAATTTCATGAGCCCAATACTCTTGATAATGTGCAAATATGCGTCTTATGATAGTCAAAGCGAATTTGAGGCAATTTTGTAGAATATAAAACTGACAGTGCGCTAGTGTATTCAGGTAGATTGTCTTTCTGAAGATTTATATATTCAATAACGCTTTTTTATAACATTAATAATAAACGAATTAATTAAAATGCAAAATTAAGAAAACTAATGTGTCTATTAATTGTGAGCATTATAAAGACACAATGTATGGACAATAGTCTAGTCTTTGGTGAGGATTGATCTTGCATTCTATTTCAAATTATAATGAATATCTACCGTATCCGTCTGAAGTAAATACTTCTTCCTGGTGTGATGTGTTAGTTTTAAGAAAGGATGCGCCTTAGGTGTCATCCTTTATACCTCACTGTAGTTCAAAACAATAAAGTTAAGTCATAACTCATCCTTTATTGCTGTAATTTTGAGAAATTAATCTCCTTAGTTATGCCTTATCCTCCTTAATTAATTGAGATATCAATCTCCTCAGTTATGCCTTATCCTCCTTAATTAATTAATCTTCTTAGTTTTGTCTTATCCTCCTTAATTAATTGAGAGATTAATCTCTTTAGTTATATCTTATCCTCCTTAATTAATTGAAAAATTAATATCCTAGTTAATTAAGTGAGAGATTAATCTCTTTAGTTATATCTTATCCTCCTTAATTAATTGAAAAATTAATATCCTAGTTAATTAATTGAGAGATTAATCTCCTTAATTATGTCTTATCCTTCTTAATTAATTGGGAGATTAATATCCTTAGTTATATCTTATCATCCGTAATTAATTGAAATATTAGTCTTCTTGCTATAATTTTATCCTCATTAGAGATAAGATTATGGTAAAAATTATTCAAAGCGTTTATGTGACCGATTGAATGTGCATTTCGTTTGGTTTGTATAAAAATCTAAACCACTTAATTCACTCCTTAAATATATTCCAAAGGAACAAATATGAAAAAGCTTAGGAACCCAACGGAAAATGGTCAACTAGCAACTTATGAATGAAAGCACAAAGAATATGAATTCCAGGCTTTTAATAAATAAATGTCTGGCTCCCAAGTTTCCGCTACATTCCAGTGAATTGTTTGCACCGTTGCTTCTAGCGAAATTTAATTAGAAGAGTGAAAAACATTTCTTTAAATATTAAAAGACGGTAGATATTTTTGTTTCGTCAGAAGAAGAGAGGCGCTTCTTCATAATTACTTATACCACTGCCTCATATTTATTTTTTTCCATGTTACTTATATCCTTTGGGATATGAATATCTAAAAAAATAAATAAACAAACCTTACCATGTTTCTTCCTTTTCGGTTTATAATTTTTTTTGTTGTCCTTCTTCCTTAAACTTATTACTTGTTTCCTTTTAAATATTAAATTAGCATTTTTCTAAGGGGTTTCACACGATTCGTTATTATTCAGAGGGAGAAAAAAATCTCAGAATTTCTGAAAGGCAAATTTTAATCCTATATTAATTTTTAAACACTTCCTTTTGACTCGAGGTAATTGCTAATTGTGTTTCTATTATAAATAAAGAGAAGAAATGGCCACCATAAAGGTCTTTATTATCAAAAATAAATTTTCCAATATGGTAATTAAGGTAATTGTTTCTGAAACAAAAGAAAAATAATGGTTTTCACTGTAGAGTTTAACGAAAAACATTTCAAAAACTATGACTATGATATTTGCTCAGAGTATCATCATAAATGGTGATTTGGAAATGTAAATGATCTTTAGATATTATTTCAGTTTCGCGTGCAGAAAACCCCCAATAAAATTAGCTTAAAGGCTTTTGTGAATTATTAATACAATGTCTCTATTCTACGAAATAAATCTTTTGTTAAAAATGTATTTACTGTTTTAGTAATATTTGTTTTCCTAAACAGCCTAAAGTTTATTTTTCAAGATAATTTGCGTTGGGACTAATATTTTATTTATAATGTATACCTAATATTTTATTTAAACTTTCGCAATTGTACACGCAATGAATGGTCAATATTGTATTTGGTAAACCTTCATTGCAAAACGTTTATTTTTTCTGAAGAATATTCTGCACATTATATAATACTAGTAGTGTTTGTGACCATCTTGTTTGCTCAGATTGACTATTTAGACTCTTAAACAATTAATATGGAATTATTAAAAATCACTTTGTTATTTGACACGATTGAAAAACATGGATTTAATTGAATTAGTTTGCTAAAAATTATTGCAAAGGCAAATTATAAAATGTCACAATATAAACGCCAAAGTGAAGGCCCATTTTTGAGTTTATGCGCAAACAGAACCATTTTTTTAATCTTAATTTTCACTTTGTAAAAAACACGTGATTGAATGTTTTGATGAATATGTTTCAGTTTCATCATAACATAAAACATATTATTTCAAATTGTGCGTTAATTTTTTTTAAAAATTGTTAGTAATAAATATTATACAAAAATTAAATTGAATTCATTTAAAAATATTTTTTCAGTTTTAAGATCATGCAAAAACCAGTATTAGGAGATATGATCCTCAATTTCCATAAGTAAGTCATAGAGATTACCTATCAGGCAACGGTTAGGTCTATTTCTAACTTTCTATAATAAACTTTCTGTTTAATGTCTATTTCTTGATTTTTTTATATCTTTTTTTACATCTTACATCTTTTTACATCTTCTTTCCTCTGATTAAATGGATTTTTGATGGCACGAATTGCCCCCTCCAGAAAATTTCTAATGATATTTTGTAATGTCTATTTCTATATATGTAAGTAATGTCTATTTCGTGATTTTTTTTACATCTTCTTTCCTCTGATTAAATGGATTTTTAATGGCATGGATTGCCTTCTCCAGAAAATTTCTAATGATATTTTGTAATGTCTATTTCTATATATGTAAGTAATGTCTATTTCGTGATTTTTTTTACATTTTCTTTCATCTGATTAAATGGATTTTTGATGGCATGGATTGCTCTCTCCATAAAATTTCTAATGACATTTTGTAATGTCTATTTCTATATATGTAAGTAATGTCTATTTCGTGATTTTTTTTACATCTTCTTTTATCTGATTAAATGGATTTTTAATGGCATGGATTGCCTTCTCCAGAAAATTTCTAATGATATTTTGTAATGTCTATTTCTATATATGTAAGTAATGTCTATTTCGTGATTTTTTTTACATTTTCTTTCATCTGATTAAATGGATTTTTGATGGCATGGATTGCTCTCTCCATAAAATTTCTAATGACATTTTGTAATGTCTATTTCTATATATGTAAGTAATGTCTATTTCGTGATTTTTTTTACATCTTCTTTCCTCTGATTAAATGGATTTTTAATGGCATGGATTGCCTTCTCCAGAAAATTTCTAATGATATTTTGTAATGTCTATTTCTATATATGAAAGTAATGTCTATTTCGTGATTTTTTTTACATCTTCTTTTATCTGATTAAATGGATTCTTGATGGCATGGATTGCTCTCTCCATAAAATTTCTAATGACATTTTGTAATGTCTATTTCTATATATGTAAGTAATGTCTATTTCGTGATTTTTTTTACATCTTCTTTCATCTGATTAAATGGATTCTTGATGGCACGGATTGCTCTCTCCATAAAATTTCTAATGACATTTTGTAATGTCTATTTCTATATATGTAAGTAATGTCTATTTCGTGATTTTTTTTACATCTTCTTTTATCTGATTAAATGGATTCTTGATGGCACGGATTGCTCTCTCCATAAAATTTCTAATGACATTTTGTAATGTCTATTTCTATATATGTAAGTAATGTCTATTTCGTGATTTTTTTTTACATCTTCTTTCCTCTGATTAAATGGATTTTTAATGGCATGGATTGCCTTCTCCAGAAAATTTCTAATGATATTTTGTAATGTCTATTTCTATATATGTAAGTAATGTCTATTTCGTGATTTTTTTTACATCTTCTTTCCTCTGATTAAATGGATTTTTAATGGCATGGATTGCCTTCTCCAGAAAATTTCTAATGATATTTTGTAATGTCTATATCTTGTACTTGCTTTTATTTTGTAATGTATATTTCTATACATGTAAGTAATGTCTATTTCTTGATTTTTTTTACATCTTCTTTCCTCTGACTAAATGGATTTTTGATGGCACGGATTTCTCTCTCCATAAAATTTCTAATGACATTTTGTAATTTCTTCAGTTGAATTAGATGCAACTTTAAAAATATTTACTGAAACAGTCTGAAAAGTTCGTATAGTAATTTTTTTTTCAATTGACTGTTGTTATTTTACGATAAGTAATAAAAATAAATTCTATTTATATATATATATAATAGAGAGAGAGAGAGAGAGAGAGAGAATTCTGTATAGTACTATGTGCTATTATAATGGTTTACCATGCCAAAAAAAAATATTGAATACAGCTGATTGTAGAAAGTAAGATGTATTACATTTCGGGTTTAATTAAATATAGAATAATGTTTAAAGCAAAATTTTAAAAACATGAAGCTGTCCGTAGGAATATTCTCCCTTCGAACTTTCGAACTCTTTATATACTTAGACAGTCTAGCAGCATCTTTTCTGTTTTCCTCATCCCCTGATCATATAGTGGAAATGTGAAGAATAGGGAAAGAGGCTTCAAATCTTCGAAAATCTGGGCAGTTCACAAGCATGAGTATCTTCTTCCTCCCTCTTTTCCATTTGTAGTGGAACAGTGTGGAGCATTCTTTATAAAGTGATGGTATAAAATTAACTATGCATTTGCACGTGTTCCTTCCACCGATTAGATCCTAACATTCACATAAACTTATAATTTTGTCTAAAAGAGGGCATATTAAATTTTAAATTTTTGTGACGTTATTATTTTTATATTAACAAGAAATGAAGATACATTTTATTTTATTGCTGCTATTTTATTTAAGAAAATATTTTCATTTAACAGATATAATCGATACATTACAATACATGACATTTAGTTGTATGCGAATGTAAAGATAAAAAAATAGCTTGGTTTGGTATAAAAAAAATCATGAATTAGTTTAATTTATTATGCCTTCACTGTTTCAAGATGGATTGAAAAACCGTCTGCGCTTTTTCAGGAGACGTATATTTCGGCAAAGATGGTGGGTGAGGAAACATGAAAAAAGATGTTTCTCTTTAGCAGCAGGGTAAATATAGATAATTCGTGGAATTAGGAGGATTAAAAACCGCTCATGTTTCTGCGTACCACATTTAGTCGAAGTACAATCATCTAAAAATACTAGTTACTTGATCCTGAAACGAGCATTAAAAGTTTAATCTGATCTAAACTAATCAGTTTAGATTACATTTGCAAGATGGCGTGTTATCGAACCCCGTACATGTTGAGTAGGAATTAAAATCTTTTACTGGAAAATTTGCCAGCATGGCAAGATTGCCGAAAAGAAGTATGTGAATTCAAATGGAAAAGATTATATTGGGAATTTCAAAGCTGATATTTCAATGTCATATATTGAAATAGTTTCACTGATTCCTTCTATACACGATTCCGATGGCGAGCCACTTCGAACCAAGATGAATTTATTTATAAGGTTGATATAAAAAAAAATACCCTCCTTAAGGAAATCTGTGAACAATTTCAGAATATGTCAAGAAAAGTTTGTTCAGATAGATACATCAATTATTATTTGTCCAGATATTGGTTAATGTGAACAATCTATAAAAGTCCTATCTATGCCTATCCTATATCATATGTGTACATTTATACTTTTGCGTCAAAGAGACCTCAGACAAACCTGTTGAAATTAAAGCGGCTGGTAAAATGATTATGAATATCTCAGCCACATCACTAGCATTAAAAGAGTAAGAATATTTTTAATAAACAATACATAAAGTAAATTCAAAGTTGTCAGCAATCGTGCCAGAATTTGAGTTTAAAAGCTGTAAGTAGTTTTCCGAGTAAGATTTTTCTTCATTGAGGCAAAATTCTAGACCTTCAGTGAACGAAGTATCTAACTTTTTAAACTTATTGAACTATTATGCATCTTAATTTTTCTTTAATACACAGATGGAAACAAAGAATTAAACCTCTGCATCGTTTCATGTTGAGTTTTATGAAAAGAGTTTTGAGCTATGAGCTTACTTGAATGTTGTCCTTTGTATCCGAATGCTTTCGCAAGATCAGGAATTATCAAATTCCTCATGTAATTATTTCTGGAATCAGTAATAATCATCTTAATAATTCGAATTCTCTTAAAACATTCACAGTTTTTAACATTTTTTTTCTGGAATGTTTATGATTGAAGAACTAACTAGAACTACTGATTTCCCTCGTTCCGTGGCCTTCGAAAAATGTGATATGATTTGTTTAATTGGAAGGTAGCTTTATCAAGACATTGATTTTTCAGATGTATTTCACAATTGGAACTTCAAATTTTGAATGTGGAGGCGCTGCTGTTTATTGCTGTTGAAATTCTGATTTTCTGGTCATAAAACTGATCTTCCTTTTTGGAATATATCTGATTTTCAATTATCATGAAGTATCAGAAAAAAGATGGTTTTATGATCTTATTTTCCTCCTGTTTCTAATATTGGTAAGTGTAAATGTTTTTTCTAATGTTTTAAGAGGTTTTGCTTTATATAAATATATTTTTTTCTAGTGTGATTTCAATTCGTGATGATTATTTAAATAATTGTTTGGACCCCAATGTGAGAAAATTATCTAAATTTATGCATGTTTATTATTTGAACCAGTTTAATTCAATTTTTAATAGCAATATGATATATTTGGATTTTATTTTCTTTAATATCTATTTTATAGGCTAAGTAAATCAAACACAATAGTAATAAACTTTTGGCTTCCGAGAATAATCTTCATCCTCTACTGTTATACTTTCTTTATTTATTGTTTATAAGTTAATAATAAATATATACAGACAATAGGTACCGTATATATTTGAGTGTGTGTCTATATGTGCAATTAAAAGTTTATTTCTCGAATATGTAGTAATTCAGGAATTCTCTGAAAATTTGCACAATTTTAATGACATGAAGGTTGTTGATTTCTTAATATTTATGAAATTTTAAATTATGATTTCAATCAAATTATTCTTACAAAAAATTTTAAAGATGCATTTTCTTTTTCATATTCATATTAAATAAAGTTGTAAGTTGTTATTTTCTTTTAAAAAAAGTTAGCATTAAAAATGTGGAACCTAATGTTGAGGTAAGATGTGCGCATTATAATTGCCTTTGATATTATTAAAAACTATCTCAAAAATCATTACACATATGCACTTGTAGTTGAAATCAATTTAATATTCGAACTTATAAAATTTTAATCCTATTTTTAAAAATAAGTTTTCATCAGATAAATTCTTCTTCAATATGCTTTGTGAAAATACTAACGAAATCGTTTGCACTTTTGCTATCTACTTTATTTTTGTGACTATGAAAGAAGTCGAAGAATATTTGTTACAGCAATTTCGTTACATTGATACTTAATTGTTATATTAATTGTAAGGATGTGATTTTTATCGATTTAAAGGTTCAAATCTCCGGTAGCTATTGTATTTTACCCTATACTTTCTTCCATTATTAATTGGTGTGCAGAATTGTCTATTTATTATTTTCTAATTTCCTTTATTCTATTCGTAAAAAAATATCATTTGTTAATGCTTGGAAACAAAATCGAACCCATTCATGTTCATAAAAAGGGTAACAAAAGTAATTGTAAAAATTATAGACCATTGCAATAAGGAATTCTTCGCCCAAAATAATAAAAATTTAATAAGAAAAAAAACTTTTTCACCAGCTCAAAAGCCTAATTTCCTTGATTCAACTTGGATTCATTCTAAAACTCTCATTGACTTCACATTTATTTTAACAAAGCAAATTATTTCTTGATTTGTAAATTGCTCTTAATTATGCTATTTATACCGAATTTTCGAAATCTTTTCATTCTATTGTAATCTGTTAAAAATATATCATAATTATGGTTTCCATATTAATTTTAATAATTAACTTTATCCTTTTTTAAGAAATTGAATATTTTATGTTTATTTTAATAATGTCGTTTCTCACAAATTTAAAAGCACTTCTGCGATATTATAAAGTTCGAATCTTGTATTCAAGCTCTTTATTTTATTTATTAACTAGCCGCCTTTGGCGACCAGCCGGTTCGCCAATCTTAATGTCCGTTAAAATTTTAATAATTAAATATTTTATGCAATTCCAACTTTAATAGATTCTTCAGCAAAATATTTTAAAACTTCAAATTTTGATAGTCATATAATTCACTCATAATATTATAAAGGCCTTCAGTCATAACGTGATGTGTCTCTCTAATTTTCTGTTACCCCTCGTAGAATTTATGCTTTAAATTAAAGTGTAAATGATTAATCTGCAATTAATATAATAATATTTTTTACTGAAACAAAGCATTTTTTTAGTAATATTATTATTGATAATAGAGTCACTGAGCGTTTAAACTTTATGGGCACTAAAGAATATCTTTCTTAATTTATGTAATATCTCAAGAATTTGTCAACAAAATTTTCTCAGATTCATCATGAACAGATCGATTAATGAACAATGTTTCATTTTAAATGCATTAAACACTAAGAAAATAAAATGAATCGTTTAAAATAATCGGTCTAAAACAGGTTTAAAAAAACTACTTAAAAAACGATGTACTTAAAACTATAAGCATTTACAAAAAAATATATAACTAACATAAATACAATTTACTTTCAAAAGCATGCAACTAACCTAAAAATAATTTAAATCATCCATTGAAAGTGGTTGTCATGACAACAATCAGAACAATGCGCATGCGTGAATTTTCTTCGCCAGTTAGGCAACGCAAATACGTGAATTTTTCGACGCCAGTTGGGGTAACGCTATGCAGATTATACATTTTTAATTTCCTTTATTCTGTGTTATTTTAATTCAAAAGTACTTCAGAATGAATCTGAAACATGGATTAATTAACAATGTTTAATTTTAAATGCATCAAACATTAAGAAAATAAACAGAATTGTTTAAAATAATCCACCGAAAAATATTTACCCTAGCCTCATTACTGTTGGGAGAAAAAAGAAACTGAATCCTTACTCATTTGGCGGTGGGGAAAATGGAAGATTTTTTTTGGCGGAAAAGTTGGCGGTGGGGAAAATGGAAGATTTTTTTGGCGGGAAAGTTAGTTTTTAATTAATAATTAAAATTCTAATTAAAATTTCAAAAAAAGGGACCCCAGGTGCACATTCCCAACCTCTAAGGTATACATGTACCAAATTTGATAGCTGTATGTCAAATGACTTGGCCTGTAGAGCGCCAACACACACACACACACACACACATTGAGCTTTATTATAAGTATAGATGACTTTGTTACATTTTAAAATTCTTTGAATATCTCTAGTTTGCAGACGATCAGGCTTATACAGGGTGTTTATAAAGTCCTGGACCCATTTTGATGTTTAATAACTCATAAAATAATAAAGATAGATTTAAATTAATAACATAAATGGTTAAATAGACTCAAAAAGTTTCATGACCCTTGTCAATGAGCTTCCACGTGTGCCCACTTCGTCGCACGGAGAATATCAAGTCGATAGTCAATTTCACGCCAGGTAGCGACAAGCATGTCGGCATCCACAGAGCCATTTGCCCACATTATGGCGATTAACAATGCCAGAAACATGAAAGGATGCTTCATCGGAGAACATTATGCTCTTCAGAAAATCAGCAGCATCTTCTATCCTTCTTAGCATATCTGTTGCAAAGGCCATCCTCCTAGGCCTATCGTTCGGTTCCAAAACTTGAACAATTTGAACTTTGTATGCATGCAGTCTTAATTTTTTCTTAATAACCTTGTACACCGTCGAAATTGGCATATCTAATTCTGTTGTCGCTGATCTCACAGATATTCTAGGATTGTGTAAAAATGTCTCTCTGACACGCTCAACATCAAAATCACTTGTGCAAGGACGTCTGGAACGTTTCTTATCTGCGATACTTCCAATTTCTAGAAAATTCTTTTTCCAACGCAAGATGCTGTTTTTGGATAGAGGATCTTTTTGGTAAATTCTTCTGAAATTTCTCTGTGCTTGCACTATCGATTTCGTTTCTATGAACCACCATAAAATCTGTGCTTTCTCTTGTGGTGTATGCATTCTCCTTAATATCCGCTCGAATAAAACATCACATACAAAAGTACTACATAGAACAAACACATCAAAAGTAAACATAACATTGCAATAGTTGACAAAAACAAGAGAGAGAAAAATGAAATTAATAAGCTGACAATATTTAGAAAAGTACAGATATTTAGACTGGAAAAGGAAATTATCTGAAATTAACCACACGCGCAGACGATATTTACAAAAGTAAAAATATTCAAACCTGAAAAGGAAAATATATGAGTTATTCCATCAATAAATGCCATAAGTTTGTTTATATCTTTATTATTTTATGAGTTATTAAACATCAAAATGGGTCCGGGACTTTATAAACACCCTGTACAATATAATTCGTGTACGGAATTTTTTTTTCGCAAAATGATGTAGATAATTTATATCAAAGATGTGTAAATAAAAAGTTATTTCTGCAACTGAAACATTCGTTAGACTCATAAATCTCAACTTCATTTACTCTTTTCATATGCGTAATCTTGTTTGAATCGTTCAGATTCAGTTTCTGATCATGGTGTTTGTTGTTTAATCCTTTAAAGAGCCATTTTTTTCTAGTCATATTATGTTATAATATTTTTAGGCTTGAAATTAGAATAAGAATAGGGATTCATTTAGCTTATTAGATAAATTTAATTTGATTAATTAATTTGGTTAATGAATAATTAAATAACAAATCAAGACACACCATTTTGTGTGAGATAAAGCACTGAAGCATCTTTGTTCCTGTCTTTCTAAAAAAAATTTGTCAGAACTTATGCCAACCTACATAACTTCATACAAAGATTGATAAATTTGGTGGGAAGTATACTTCCCACGGCCCTAGAAAGGGTTAAGGCATAAAATTTTATTTTTTTAAAAAAAAATATATTAATTTTAAGGACGAAGTATTAAAAAACTTTGCAAAATGGATTTTTCTTACGTAAAACTAAAGCATTTTCTAATGAATTGAAAGTTTTGTATTCCACTGTTGTACTATCTAATCTTGAATATTGCAGTCACGTTTGGGATCCTTATTATAAAAATAAAATGAAGGGTTTTAAAGGAAATGCAAATTAATGCTATATTTGTATTACCAAAATGGATACCTTTATGTACATAATACATCTTCACCTTATTTAAGAAGTTTCCAGCTTATTTATATTCCTAAGTGATCGTTCTTCAGCTTATTTATTTCTAATATGAAATCGCTAAGTGATTTTTTTCTTTTATTTAGCTTTTTAAAAAGTCGTCATAATATGATCAATGCTGTAACATGCTAAACTATATGTTTTGCTGTACCAGTCAATACCAATTTGGAGTCAGCAACTTATTAAGAGAATATGTTTGTAAATTTTAATTGGGTAGGAAATTTTTTATTTTATAAAATATTCTACAAATATTCTGAATAACTTGATATTTTTAAATATGCCTTTCGGTATTTTTCAAAATCAAATTTCTACAACTTTTAAATTTCTCATGAATTTTTTAACGTTTTTATGAATAATTATATTTAGCTTTCAAACTCATAATAAGTTTTTAATGTTTTTTGGGATTGAATATTTAAGCTTTTAAAACTCATTTACATTTTCATTGATCTTAAAGTCCATAATTTCTTTATTTTTATAATGCATATACTTATTCAGTTTTTAATAATTTATAATATTTCAGTCATTTACTACTTACAACTTTTTTGTTTGTTATTCATTTTATAATGCATTTTTTAATTGGAGTTTTTGTAGTTTGTACTTTTAAAAAATAAATTATGATCTATAAGCATATTAAATTTATTTGTAAAGCCTTTTGTATACTAATAAACAGATCTACGTTCGACAGATTTCTAGAAGTTTTCGTAGAAACCTATAAATATGGTATTAAGATTACATATGAAATTTCGACATTCGGTTTCAATGCATTTTTGAGTTATCGAGGTCACAGACAGACAGACAGACAGACGAAAATAATTTCCCTTATTTTTATGGCTTCGAGGAAGTCTGAAACGTGCAGATTCGTCAAAGTCTGTCTGTCTGTCGAATTTTTCGACGATTGCAATATATTTTTTCGTATACTTTATAAAAGCGTGAGTAAAAATGAAATGAGTTTTCCAATCTGAGGAAATTCTTGACACGATTGCAATATTTCTCTTATTCAAGAATAAAAGTGCAAACAATTGTTAGAAAAGCTTTTGATTTTAAATGGTTTCTTTTAAAAGGAAATTAAATCTTTTGTGTTGAAAGCTGTACACATCAAATTCACGAGAGAATGAAGGGAACAAAAAGTTTATTGTACCTTTTGAAATAACTGCTACTTTGTTGAAACATTCATATAAGGAAAAAGAAACATGTTGACAGCTGCTTTGAAAGCTTTTCAATATTGTCCATACTGTCACGCTATCGCTTCAAATTTTCGATTCATTCAGATCTCGTTTATTAGAACACAATTAGGACAATTTTTTTTTCTATTTAAAAAGATTAAAAATTTGACTAAAATATCTACTAAATTCATTCAGTTATTCAATAATATAAAACAATACAATTGGAATAATGCGATAAGTATCAATGAGACAATTTTATAGAAAGTTGGAAAAAAGGCTTTGGACTGATATTGTTATTTACTTCATTTCCAGAAAAGTGATGGCACATCGAGTTCCAAATTCTTTATTTTTTTTTCTTTTCTTCAATATACGAATATATATTTTATCAAGATTTCCTAGGAGAAATTCATTTTTCTTTATACTATGCAAAAAGACTATATCTCTTCGTTATTGATGAAGATTGTTTACAATTTTGGTTAATTTTTTTGTAAATAAAATTGTAATAATTAAAAATTTTTAATATCGCCTATGAAATAGATAGTTTCAAATTCGGGAGCTCAAAATCCAATTAACTTCTTAGAGAATTTACAATATTTTATTTTCTATTTCGTGTATGCAGTATATAAAGATAAAATGTTGAAATCTTAAAAGCATTTGATCTCGCTGTTTTCACGAATCCTCATGTTTAGATTTTGAAACCAAAAAATACATTTTTGGATTCATACCTGTGCATTTGCCTGCTATTTTATTTAACTGCGAACACGACAGTTAGAAAAAAAAACCCTTCGAGTAGACTGTTTAAATTTTGACTTGCGCTCTTTAAACCAAATATGTAGATCTGTACGCTTGTGAAGAAGTTAAAAGAAATATTCATTTTGCAGGATGTTTATTTGTCTATCTTAAAACAAGTAATAAATACAAATTGTGGATAGTAAAATTTGGTGAATACAAAATGTAGATAGTGAAATTTGGGGGAATACAAAATGTGGATAGTGAAATTTGGGGGAATACAAAATGTGGATAGTGAAATTTGGGGGAATACAAAATGGGGATAGTGAAATTTGGAGGAATACAAAATGTGGATAGTGAAATTTGGGGGAATACAAAATGTAGATAGTGATATTTGGGGGAATACAAAATGTAGATAGTGAAATTTGGGGGGGGGATACAAAATGTGGATAGTGAAATTTGGGGGGGGGATACAAAATGTGGATAGTGAAATTTGAGGGGGGTACAAAATGTAGATAGTGAAGTTTGGGGGGGGGGCACAAAATGTAGATAGTGAAATTTGGGGAGGGATACAAAATGTAGATAGTGAAATTTGGGGGGGGGGGGTACAAAATGTAGATAGTGAAATTTGGGGGGGATACAAAATGTAGATAGTGAAATTTGGGGGGGGGGATACAAAATGCGGATAGTGAAATTTGGGGGGGGGAATACAAAATGCGGATAGTGAAATTTGAGGGGGGGAATACAAAATGCGGATAGTAAAATTTGGGGGAATACAAAATGCGGATAGTAAAATTTGGGCCATCTATCGATTTGTATGTTCTTATGAAATGAGCACAATAACTCAAAAATGTAACGATTGCGAAGAATGAAATTTCATGTATAATTTTGTTATTAAAATTGTACTTTTATTTTAAATTTCATTTTTTAATCGATCAAGAACAAAGCTTCGAAAATGCATATTAATTTCCCTTCAATGTGCTACGGAGCACTAAACACTTATATGTGCGACTATGAAAATAAAGACCTGAACATTTGCGATGTTCCAACTTTGCCCAAGATCCATAATTTTATGTTGATGGAAAGGTGGTAACATTTAAGATAGTATACGAGAAATTTTCGGGGAGACTATATTTGCTCGTTGTACCTTGCAGTTCATAGAAAGATTTAAATCTAAAATATAATATAATATTTTAAAAATTGAAAATTCTCTAAAAAAGTCCTAATTTTCAACATTATAATATCTAGTAAAGACAGATATCAATTGCTTTGCCATTGATTTTCTACTCGAGTTGTTGCTTTATTGTATTTTAATGAATTACTTTATGCGCAGCCTTCATCATTTGATTATTTTCATTGAAGTCTCCATTCCCTAATTTAGCGTAACAATATGCAAATGAGTTATTTTATTCTGAATAAAAAGGAAAACTCTAACTCATATTTCTATTGAAAAAGGAATCGATAATTAGTAGCCTATAATTTTTCACAGCTCATGGTAAATATTTTGACATTCAGTTTCGTTTCTGAGATATTGATTCCATTACGATGCATTTTCCAAAATTATCTTTACATAAATGGAATTAATGAAATTGCCTGTCCATTGTTGCTGTCCAGTAAGATATTCATTTTTTTTTTTAATTCTTTAGAAAAATATCTTTCAGTTTCGTTTGATTTCAATATCATTTTGAATGACAATCGAGACAACAATCATTTTTAATATCGAGATCCAATATTAAATCTGACAATTTTTGAAATTCTATTATTATGGTTTATGTCTGCAAGAAACATTGGGTTACAAATTGATTTTCAAAGATTTCATGTCAAAGATTTAAAAGCGATTTTGTTATGATAGTCTCATTTCAAAATCAGAATGTTGTTATAATGGATTGAAAAAAAAAAATAATTTCTTATTACAAATCATTTTTGAAAAACGAAATTATAATAAAATAATTTTTGATTGTGGTTCTGAATTAGTACGTTACTTTTTAATATATTTTTTTTGCTTTGCCTTGCTGTAAGTTAACCATAAAATAAAAATAAAAAAAAAATACTTTCTCAAGTAATTCTCTTTTCTAACAAATGCATACATAATTCATTGTAGATATCCTTGTAAAAAAATAAGGATACTTTATGGAAAGGATGCATTGAAATTGATTTGAAGCATAGTCAGTGCTTTTATATTTGTATCATACATCAAATTGAACTCATGGAAATGTGTTGCCATCAACAACAATTACCTAAAGCAATATGTTTAAGAAGGTTTCTTTTGTCAAACCTGTGTTGCAGAAATCAAATTTTCTATTTAAATATTTATCAAGAAGTCATCGCATTTGCTCTTAGAGCAGCAAACACAACCCTTATAAAATTCATTTTTTAAAATTAAAATGAAAAGGGTCGTCAAAATGCAATTATATCCTTGAATTATTGAAGTACATTTCTATGATTTTTATAATACGAACTTAGATTTTTTTTCATTCACTATTAAAATTGTGAAATAATAAAAACATGAAATCAAGAGGTAATAATGTTACTATTATTTTTATTTAAAAAAAAATTGGATAAAATGAAATTCTCTTTCAATTTGATACCTCGTAAGCAGATTATTGTTATATGATAATATATTATATTGACTTTTCAATCTTGTTTTCGTCATGTTTGTTTGCAACAGCCCTTGTCTTCTTTTCAGAAGTTATTTTTATATGGCTTAAGTTATAGAAAGAATTTGAATCTGAAAGCAACGCATAAACACTTTACGAATACCGAAAGTGAAAATTCGGGTTTTCAGTTAATGTCCAAAGACAGAAATTATTTTTTATTGTAATTTTAACATTATTAAAAGCAAATGAATCAAGTTTTTAAATGAACAAAAAAATGTGTTTGAATTTATTACAATAACAACAACAACAAATAATCATAGCACATTTTTTAAAAATAATCATTGAATTAGGAAAAATTAATTTAAAGAAAAATGACACAGAATGAAAATTTACATGAATGAATATATAATTTTTGCAATTCGTATGCTTTAAAAATGATTTTTTCGATAATATAATATGTTTCAAAGTCATGAGGATCAAAATTAAAACTTAAATTAATTTTTATTTAATAAAAAAATTAAAACATACTGCGTGAGCATCTTTTACCGATGAAATAAATATCCGATTTCGGCTTAAAAGAATATTGTATTTTGTGCGTTGCAATTTCCGTAGTACTTAGTTTATAGATAGCATTCTAGAACAAAAAAATAAATAAATAAATAAAAATCGAGTTGTTTGAAGGGATAATGACAAGAGTTTGCAGAAATTAAAAATCATATCCTTATCTCTTATAATAGTACAATTCACTAAAGATATTAATAAAGTACTGTTTCATCACTACTTAACTACTTAAAGGTGTGTGTGTGTGTGTGCGTGCGTGCGTGTGTGTGTTAGCCCTCAATTGGTCCATAGAATTCACCTAGAGCTACATTATGTGGCAGATATATAGTTAAAAGTACGGAATCTACATCATGTAGAGATTATTTATAAATGTTAAACGAAATTCTAATTAAAAGTTGAGTGATATTTAGGAATTGTTCAACAAGAACTTTATTGCAACGAAATTATAAAAACTTAAATATGTTTTCTAAAATATCTTAAAATTTAAAAACCTATCTTTTCAATTATACTTCAAATTTTTATCGCATTATATACTTTTTAATATTTTTTTAAAAAAATTAAATTTATTCTACAATAGATTTCATTGGGGAATAAAAATTGAAATCATTTTCATCATTGCTACTGGCTTTTTTGTCCTTTGTTCATCATCAAGATATGCATATCATGCTTATTTTTACATGCTGAGTAAGTTTCATTATACGTCATGCTTTTAATAATTGTTTTTGAAAATTTGTTGAAACTTAAAATTACGATTGATTTCAGAACCAAGAATACTGAAATATTTTTGAAATGCACTCATCTTTTAATATAGGCTTTCTGCTGATAGAATTATGTTTATAAAAATATAAACAGAAACTTAGTGAAACGGAATAAATATAAATTATGATTTATATATTAATTAAAATTTGAATATTAAAAAGGTACTTACGTACTATCGCAACCATGCCAACTTTCAGGATAATTCACCGAATTGGCAACCTGTATTTCGCACGTGTCTAAGGCGTTGAATTGGGAATTTTAAAATTGGCGACATCATTTTTTAATCATGTCGCCAATATCAATGCTTTAGTATGTAAGTACCATTAAAAATATTTGGCTGTGGAATCCATTAAGGTCAAACTATTTAAAATATTTAATGAACAGTTTTTGCAACCATAAATTCCGATTAATCAGGAACGGTTGCTAATTTATAATAATATAAGAATATAAAATTAGAAACGTAGAAATGGTTCAAGTTTCTGTGATGGAACTTGAAAAACATTGACATGGAAAAAGATATATTTTTCAGTTATAGTGTTATCAGTATTTTTCTTTCAGTTGATTCTTTTTTTTTCTGAAATACTATATAAATACTTTTCTAATTTAGTATACTATATAAATCTCGTATCGCAAAGTCATAAAGACTCTATTTTACCATCAGCAGTTTTAAAATTTTAAGAATAAAAAGATAGTATTTTAGGACACAAAATAATTTCCTCAATTGAAATCCAAATTACTTTCATTTTAAACTTTATAAATACTTTTTACTCTTTAACAAAGAAATTGTCGACGATTGTATCAGATGCAGATGTTTAGTTCATCCATTTAGTTGGATTTCATCCAGGTTCTATGCAACATGAATGGCTCTTTTGGAACTGACGATATCAGGGCCACCATCCAATTTTCTTTTATGTACCAAATTGAAACCATTCTAAATCATAATGACAGATTTGAATTACAACAGTCCTGCTTGTAAGGCCTTTAATAATCTTTTATGAAAGTGTATGTGACCTTCAACTTGTCCACTGAAAGCCGGATCCACAAGCTATATGAACCCAGACATTAAATACATCCATGTCTTGATTTTACAATAGTTTTAGGAACATTTCCAATGACGAACTCCAAGAAATCTTCTCTCTATCTCTTTAAATATAAACATGAATGTTAATTTATTTATTTTATATAAAAATTTTTATAGTTCCTGTCTGCTCGTGATGGCCCGGGCCTCAAACAAGATAAGCTGAAGAACACTAACAACATTTGTAGGCTCAAATGTTGATTAAAGTATAAGGTAAATATTTGATAAATAAATTTTATTAAGCAAGTAATTGGTGTTTTGCACCCATATATTTCCAAAAATGCTATCACAAAAAAATTATTTTTATGCTATCTCAAAATATTACAATTTTAATTAAATAAATTTCATTCCTTTTCAGTGTTTTATTAATTTTAATATTTTTTAAATGAATTTAATTCACAATCTCTAAAACTGTTTCTGTTGTTGAGATGAAATTCAAATTTATTTCATTGTTCCATCAAACCCTTTAGTCGCATGCTTTTGCCAATATTTAAATTAAGATTTAAGAAATATGCTTTCAATGGAAATTAATCCAAAAAAGGACATTTTTGCCTCACTTTTTATTTCGTAGAATATATATCTTTCTATCTGCATGCGCAGTAAATCATATTTATCAGTCTTACCATTAACAAGGTGATATTTTACATCCATATTAATATTTTAGCAATCAGGAAAGAAATTAAGCTGTTAATTAAAGACGGGTTATTATTTTTTTTTTATGAACATAGAATACTGCATTTTTGAGTGCAGTATAAAGTGTTGCAATATTCTGATGAGTTCACACGCATTTTTGTAGTAGTATTCTGATACTACTGAACATAATGGACGTTTTGATACTTCAAAAATGTGTGAGTTGTATGCAGTGTATGGTAAAATATAGTAATTTATTTTTTCAGTCATTGCGAATACCATATTCGGAAAAAGGTTTTGGTTAAAACTAAATCATATCAATATATATATATTCCTTTCTATTAAATATATATCTTGAGTATATTTTCTCTTATTGCTCTTCATTAAAAGAATGAGTAAAATTTTAATTAAAACTTAAAAATTTACTAATTCCTTCTCTAAAAGCCTCTCAAAAATAATTACCTTTTTATTAATAGGTTAACTAATAAAAAATAATCTCTAACTTCACCACTCGAAATCCTTTCTTATGTGGTATCCATGCCAAATCTTGCACATCGCCCCCCTGCGAACAGAGGGCGCTGCCAGAGCTGCTGGAGCGACGACGTCATCATCGCGATGCAGGCACGATCGTAGGGGAGGGAGGGTAAGTGCAGGGGTGACGTGTAACTGGGACCGCCGAGTGGCGCAATGTACGGATTTAAAAGTGGGGTGCGAGGCAACTGATGACAACAGAACGGGCATTTTCCCGAACTCTTTCGTTCTCCGATGCTCTCATCTCAATTTATCGTCTGCTTCATAATATTTATCGTAGTCAAATAAGGACCATTGCAGTTTGTTGGCAACAATGGGGGTTATAACAGAGATGAAGTGAAAAGGATTTTTCGGCTGCTGTTTATCGACGGTAAGTTTCGGAATTTATATCAGAGTGTGAAATAATTTTTATTGAGTAATGTGATTCTTCTTCCATTGGAGCGCTCACATTTGTAGTTCGATTGCAGGCAAATTTCAGGGGATGCATCGGGAATAATATTTTTCAGACTGTGTAGTCGTTTTTTTTTTTTTTTTTTTTTTTTTCCTTTTTTTTATATGAGATGAATAAATTTGATTTTTTGAAGGAACATCAAAAATTTACAATGGGAAATTGCCGTTGATATAATTGTGTTTTTAATATTATAATTAATATCGATACAGAAGATTTTTTTTTACAACAAACTTAAAATCTGATAGATTTTTTTTATTATTATGATTTATATATACTTCAAATACACTGTTTAATTTTCTTAATATTTCTTTTTCTTTTACAAATAAGAACATGTAGGGTTTTTCAACAGAATGTTAGAATTCTTATATTGGACTATGATTTACTTTCAGATTTTATTTATTTATTTTTTGATAAAGCTCAAAGGCTACTAATTTTTATTACAAAACACCGTTTGACTTCATTACATTTTAGGGTCACAATGAAGTTAGTTTAATCATTGCATCTTTTTACTTTCATTATACCGTTTAATGGTTAATTTCACACACTTTAAATTTCTGAATACTTTTTGTTCTGAAACAAATATTCTTTTCCGATATAAATTTCCATCATTAATTTTTTTTTTATCAAATCATTGTTTTTATTGGGAATTAGTTATATTATTAGATGCTTTAAAATATTAAAAATAAGTGTGAAATAATTAATCTAATTAACAATTAGATTAATCTTAAAACAATTAGTCAGTTCAGTTATTGAATAAGAAATAGCTGAACGTAAATTTTCTACATTCTTAAGTTTATACAAATAGAATGTGAATTTTGTCCTTCACAGGATTGATGATCATACACGAAATCAATAAAACGAAGATAAATGATGACATGATTTTTTTTTATTAAAACAAATGTTAGAGGGATCTCAAAATTATGTTCGCGAATACGATTGATGGTTACGTTCTAAATGTTTCCAGAGTACAGAAGAACAGTTCATCCAGTTGTTCGATAGAATGTTTGACTTTGTATTCTTTAAAACCATGGTATTTGGAAACAATTGCGAAATTTAACATTTTAAATCGACTTTTTCAAATAATAATAAATGTAGAAAAGAAAAAAAGATTTTATTAATACGAAAATTTTTTTTTTATCGATGATGAGGCTGCGGTAATGAAAAAATGAAGTAGCGTTACATTTTAATTATTACGATTATTCGATTTTCAAATAGGATTATCTTAAACTTATTTATGAAAAGTGCTGCAAAATTATTAGTAAATTAATTTAATATTCTTAAAATTTGAATATTTCATTCATATAATGCACGGAAATACTCCTTTGGAAATAGCTAAATGGATTTCAAATTTTCTTTCTTATAACGTTTTCTGAGAGAATATTTTCAATGTGTTACAATGAAATCGATATAAATATTCAATCGAATTTCATATCCTCGTAGTCCAAAAGAAGTAGCAAAGCTAGTTAACATAATATATAATAATTTTGAAATTAAGAAATATAAACAGCAATTTCCTTTTTATACAGTAATTTTTGTTAGCAATGCGGAAAAAAAACAACGATCGACTGTCTTTAAGTTATGATTTTATAAGGAAATATCTAACGCTTTATTAAAAAAATAATGATTGTATAATATTTTATTTTGGTTACCATTGATTTGATTGGTTACTAATGATTGCATATGATTTTTACTTATAAGGGTTACCATTTTATTAACAATATTGTAAAGTACAATTAATTAATTTAAATGGTTGACAGAGTATTGATGAGATAAAGGTATAAATATCATAAATGTATTTTCTCCTTCATTACAAACAAATACGACGCTACTAGCTTTAATTATTGTACATTTTGAAAGCAATATACTCACATTATCTTTTATTTAATAGATTTATATATTCACCGTATAAATATACTTCACCATATTATACGATTTATATTTTCACTGTATAAATTTTTTACTACCTTTATATGTTTGTTGTGTAGCTTAAAAATTCAACATATTTTATTACCTAACTACCCAGTTTACTTTTGTTTCCATTGGTTTTATATAAAAATATTCAATAACTTCAAATTCCGTCTTCATTTCTGAGGTATATTTCAAAATAGTCACATTTTGAAAATTTAATTATTAACATTTTAATTTAAATACAAACTTCAAGCATAGCTCCAAAATTTCTAGAATTTGTATGATTTTTATCATCTTGATTATATTTTCTTATATATATATATTGCATGTATTTTTTCCATTTATTCGGATGTTTAACGTTTATGATATCTGTAATTAAATTTTGTTTATAAAAACTTATACTTTTCTCTTATTTAATCACGTATTCTAGAAAATGATAAATTTACTCGCATTCCTAGAGATTTCCAAATATGGTTTGGGAAATTATCGCATGCAATAATCATAAATATTAACAATCAAAGAAAAACCATTAAAAAGAAATATTGCAATCTTTTTGAAAGATTGCAATGAATATTTACAATTACATTTTTTTTTCAAAACTTTAATTACATTTCGCTAAAACATAAGAATGCCTTGCTTCGATTTGGATCATATACCGAAAACAAAAATTTGCATCTGTCAAGGTGAAGCGGTTGCAGAGAAACACCTGCCCTGCAGCTTTGCGTGACAAATAATCATTTTGCATTCCCTGTGAAATTCGATTCTTCGATACTTTCTCGGCTTCTTTAATGTCCCCTCCCTTATAATGAGTGTTTACAAACAAATGCAATCCCATTATCACTTTGTTAACAACAATTCTTTTCCCTGCATAAAATTTCAACGACTAACACTTCCAAAATTGCGGCGTTTTGTCAAATGTTATTAGAAAGCATATGACATTTGTAATGTTTTTCCTTCATTCTTGCTTTCTATCTATTTTTTGAAATGAGCTACATATTAAAGCTATTATATCTCATTTATTTCTGTTTGATATCATTGCGGTAATGGCTCAATTTCGGATACTATTAGTGAATTAATTTGAAAATAGTGCATATTATTTATTTGTTTTTGTAAGCAAAAATTATTATCGGCTTTTTTTTTATCCTTTCATAAAACTTTTTTAAAAGAAAAAATAGCTGACAGATGGTCTTGTACAAATTTCGCAGTGCATTCATACCACTTAATATGAAAATAATGCATATTGTTTATTTTTTTCTAAACCAAAACTTTATCGATTCTTTTTCCCCTTTCATAAAACTCTTTTAAAACAAGATAGATGGCCTTGAACTAATTTTGTAGTGTTATACACATCACTTAATTTGAAAACAATGCACATTATTTACTTTTGTGGGATAAAATTGTTAGGATTCTTTGTCCATTCACAAAACTTTTTAAAAAACAAAATAGCAGGAAGAAGGTTTTGACAT
Organism: Argiope bruennichi; assembly: GCF_947563725.1. NCBI lineage: Eukaryota > Metazoa > Arthropoda > Arachnida > Araneae > Araneidae > Argiope > Argiope bruennichi. The sequence continues at coordinate 92,562,940 of NC_079153.1, forward strand.
TTCACTTAATATCTTTTCCAATTTGCATTTTTATACTGGAAATTCTGGCATTCATAGTTATAATAGATAACTATATAAGTTTTATTGATTTTAATTATATAATTATGTAAATTAATTTATTTTCAGAAAAATAAAATTAATTCGCTGATGAAAAATGTTAATTTTAGTTTTCCAAATCTTTATTTAGTATTTTAATTTCCAATTTTAATTCGAAGCATTTTTGTATCTCTTTATATATATGAACGATTTAGGTACAAATTATGATTTACTATTGCTAAAAAAGAAATATTAGTTGTAAATCTGGAAGTGACTTTATTTCAAATTAGTAAATATCGTTTAACAACAAAATTTATCGGAAATTGTTTTCCAAAGTATTTGATGGCTATTACAATAAACTTTACGACACTAAGATAATGTTCACGGGAAAATAACATTTTATGGGCAATAAATTCAGTTTTAATACATTTTTGACTGACAAACTTGCTATTAAAAATTTTGTACATAGTTGAATTTTCTTACAAATGGTCTTATCGGATATATTATGACGTATATACTTGTCTAAAACTATGTCCATTTGATGCTATCACTTCGGTTTCATTTTAATTTTCAGATCATTGTTTTATAATTGATTAGAACAATCACATTTTAAACTATTCTCTATCAAGATCTTCGTCTTTTATTCACATTTTCGACATACAATTCGCAAAATTCTGAAATAAGACTTCAATTTTTTATTTTTTATTATGGTACATATTCACTTTAAATCTTATATATATTCTAGAAGCAATTGTCTTTAATATAATCGATAGATTTTGCAATAATTATACATTTTTCAGCATTTAATTTAGGTTTTTTTTTAACTTCTATTTGCTTTCTCTGAATATTCTTCCAACGAAGCAATTCTACACTTTAATTTTGAATATTATGTTTTATCTAAAATAATTCTTTTAACTAATATTTTATTTCAATAAATATTTTGCCTCATCGAGTGGCAATTTAGAGAGTTAGAAGACATTGGTTTTTGGAAAAAGTACTAGCTATATGTTTTGAGTTCGTAAATTGTTAATGAAATGAATCTAAATTCTCCTTCTATTTATTATATGTTAAAATGATTAATTTTACTTCTAAAATTTTTAAACTATTTCTGAGTATTTATTTGTTTTTAAATTGATGATTATTTACTATAACTTTATCTGCTTCTATCGATTTGATATTATGGGAATACTGCAGTTTCGGATTTTTATTTACAATTTTCGTTGTAATATTTCGCCATGTTATATTCGAATGCAAAATTTTGTCACTATACATCTGTAATTTTTTACGAGCATGTATTTGTTATTTAGATAGTAATTATTAATTACAACTTTTCTTCATGTGTCACTTAAATAGTATATTTATTAAATTTTCTATAATAATTTTTATTTAACGACAGTTATTCCAAGTGGCATTGTATTTTCTATATTTGTTACATTGTCGATAAAATATGTTTATAAGTAAATTTCTAGAGGATGAAGAATTTTTCTCATGTAAAGAAACACTTCAATTATTTTTTTAACTATGCTTTTAAAATTTAGTTATTTGCAAACGATCTTACATCATTAAATATTTTATGCTAATATATATTTGTTCGAACAATCAAAAAACAATCTAGTATAAAAATTGTATTTTTTTAAAGTCATTTTTATAAAACCAATGAAAAACGCATTAAAAATAAAATTCTTTATTTTATCAATTTGCTACTTAAAAATTAAAATAAATTCCTTGAAACGTTAAGGTATTTGTACATCTCTGTGAAAAATTTCTTCTTGTTTCTTTCATTTTTGCTTTATTAAGTTCATATGGCAATTAAATTTTCGACAATAATATCAGATTTCTTACCTTTTCGTAGACATTTTTTTTAATTCTAAATGTTTTTTAAATACAAAATAAATATAAGGAGATATTTTGATTAGCTTTAATTTCGCACAGCGTCTCATTAAAAACTTGTTTACAATATATCTAAAATTAAACTTTAATTAAATTGTATTTTTTATTTAGCTTTAGTAATTATTTGCTTTATATATAAAAAAAAGTATATGCTCTATCTAAATATATATTTTGCAATTAAGAAGTAATTTAAATAATTAATTGCTTCTTTATATTTTTTGTCTTGTGTATTAATATTGATGTCAATAAATAATTATCGTAAGTTAAATAAGATATTTTTAAAATCTTTAAAATTAAAAAAATAAAGAATCTATAAAATTTATTAATCAAACAATGAAGATATTGCCATTCATTAATGTATATATTTATAAAATATATTGATGCAGTTTTGTAAACCACTTAAGTAAATTGCTATGCCTATTACAGAAATTTATATCTTCATTTAAAATATATTTTGCCATAAAACTATGATTTCTATTTTTCAGTAATCCTTTCAAAAGCTATACAATATTTAAGTACCATACACATTTATGATTAATAATTGTTGAACAAAAATTATCAATTAGCTTTTTCGATTGAAATGTTACTTTTATTTCTACCTTCAATTAAATAATGACGTTTGTTTGTTTGTTTTTTGTAATTAAAATTATCAGTTTTTTACGTTAATTTTAGTATCGTTATATTATTACATATATCTACCTAATTGAAATCAAAAATTTTATTACGGTTATAATTTTTATTGAGCACGTTAAGTTGTGAACTGTCAGTTTTATTATTGATTAATAATATTCAATTTATGTGTTAAAAATAATTTTAAAACCTCCTTCAAGGCAGTAATAAGCGTTATTTTTCATAATTATAAACACTGCTAAATTATTTGTAATTGTATTTATTCCTTAAGAAGTAAAAAACATTAACGACTTTGAAAATTATTGTTATTTGCGCTGAAAATTAACTCGAAAGGATGCACTTATTTTGATTAAAATATCATGAAAAATCAAAAAGTTTTCATCTTTGCCCATAGTTTATGCAAAATTATTTTTTTTATATTTTATTTTCCAATCTTTGTATATAATTCGAATGTTATGATTTCCAGTAATTTATTTAGCAATTTCTGTCTTTCAATTTCTTTAGTGTTTATTTAGGCTGACTTTTAAATGTATTAAATAATGAAAGGTGGATATGATTATTGTAATGAAATATTAATGTGTAGTTTGTACTATAATGAAATTTGTAGTTTGTCCCGGTAGCAATGGATTTCTGAAATATTACTTCAATCCTTTTTTTGGGAGGGTTGTTATAATATTATTTTTCGTTTTTTTAGATGGCAATTAATTGAGTTAAAAACTAGCACAAGTGAACCGTACTATAACTCTGCAAGATATTAATCAAAAAGTGTGGTTAAATTTCTTTTTTATTTACTTTAACTATTTTTTATTCGAACTTAGTGTTTCACCAAATAACTTCAAATATGTTGTATTCTATATCTTAAATACAAAATGCATATCGCATTAGATGCGTAAATGAATGTGTATATGGATATAATGTTTGAAATAATATATTATGAATATAATGATTATTGGAGATGTATAATAAAAGAATTTATAAATTTTAATAGACTGCAAATTAATTACCTTTTTAATTATTTTAACCGTGTGGTGGTATGTAGATTATTAAGATCCATGCAGGAAGCAACAGGACGAATGTTTTTCGGAACATTTCTTTTAATAATCACATTCACACACTAAACAAGCACAAACACAAAGACAAGACATTCACGCGCGCAGCATCACAAATCAGCGTCACATCTCATTCTAATTACAATCGCAATGCACTATGGGATGACATATGGGATGGCCTAAACAGGCATCGCCATCTAGTATCCATTAGAGAAGATAAGAGTAATGCAACTGCTACAACCGTATTTATTAGCAGATATCAGAAATTATTCACTAAATTTTTATGTGTGATGTCTGAAACATAATTGCATATCTCATCTGCTTAGATATATAAAGAACTGTAGATACATATACTAAAAATGAAAACAAATTGTAACAATCTCATTTAATTTTCTTTTTATTAACCATTACCATATATACTGCAAAATATTGGGAATTATTCGCTGGGAACCCTCTTTTGATAGATGTTGTCCGAGACCTATCCACATATGTAATTTTCTTGAATATGTAAAAAATTATGCATATGCATAAACAAAATTAATAAACTCGTTAAATCAAATCCTTGAGACAATCATTTTATTTTCATCTTCTTCCCTACTTGCATCGATTTTTTTTTAATTTGGTGGATTTTACAAATGCCCTTATCTTATACTATACATAGATATTTTCAATTAACATATATTAATGATTGCAGTTTTGGATGTATGAGACATAATGATTGCATTAATTTAGTTGCTATGTTACCTGAAACAAAATGAAATTCGATTTATGTTATAGAATATTTCAGTATATGTCATTAATTTAATTATCATTGATCAGAAGATCTTTAATTAATTTTAATTCATGATTGATCCTATAATGATCAGGTGAAAAAAGCAATGTTCAGAGATAATATATCATGGAGAGAGAAGCAAAGCCACAGTATATATACTAGATGCCCAATCAATCTTATACAAATATTATATAAATAAACGTGCTTGTAGAAATCCATCTGAGCTTCCTCTGTTTCTTTATGGACTTTGTCATTATTTTCATTAAAATATCATCATTATTAAACAAATCAGATACATTTTCAAAAATAAAAAAAGCTACATATGCGGTTATAATACAGCTTGTTCTTTCCAAAGATAAAAAATAAAAAAAAACCGAAAGTATTCATTAATGATTGAAATTTTTTTGATTGAGATAAATATTGTATATTGATAATTCCAAAATGGTTTTAAAGTAATGCATTAAGCCATGATCGCTCTATTTGATGCCTAAGATTGGATAATAAATACAAACTGCCCTATTTTGGATGAGGCAATGGAAATTCCAACCACTTGTGTATATCAAATTGTCCATGATATAAAATATATAACATGGATTGATATATGTAATGACCATGATATAATAATATACATAAATACAAAGATTCGACAATCATTTTTGAAATATATAAATAAGTGATCAAAGAAGTGATCATATATAATAAGTTATCAAAGAAGTAGTATATTCGCTCTTTGCCAAAATTTATTATCTGAAATGCAGCTGATTTGTTAGCCATGGAACAACAAATAATTTTGAGGGGGGGGGAATAGCTCCGGTGTCTCTGTTTACTTTTGCAGTCAAAAAGTTTACCATATGAAATGCAACTGATTTGTTAGAAATTTTCTTTGACTGAAAAACATAAATCTAGTATAACTAATTGAAGAAGTAGTATATTCGCTCTTTGCCATGTGAAAGGCATCATATTTGTTAGCTTTGGAACGACAAATAATTTTGATGGGAAAAAATAACTCCGGTATCTCCATGTTTACTTTTACAGTCAAAAACAGAAAGCCAATTTTCATCAATGTCACCAGATTACTTACAGCGAGCTAGAAAGGTGTTGCTTTAAGTACGGAAGATAAAGTACCATTCCTCTTCTAGTTAAAAACCTCGTTATATATCACGGCACTTTAAATCAACAATTAGATTTATGTTAGCTTTTACCCCGCTTAAATGATTAAAGAGCTCATTAAAAGGGAAGGGTTGGCCGTCAAAATTAGCAAAATGTCTCTTTAGCGTCAAATAACAAAATGGAGAGTATTTTTAGCCAGACCCCCGTTCTCTCGGCGATGAAGAAAAACGATTCGTACTGACAAGGATAATTGGCTACAAGACGAGAAGAGATAAGGCTCTCTGTTTTTAAGAAACGAAAAGAAGTTCGATGTAACTGATATCTTGTTACTTTATTTGCTTCAATATCTTTATAGAGAAATTGATTTTAACATGATAATGCTTCTAGACTAGATGATATCTGTATACTGTTCATGGGACAAGAATTTTGTAACAATCTCTCAAAAGATAGAAAATTGGTCTTAGAGTGGCCAAGTATAAAACGTAATTGCTTTTGGGAAAGTAGATGCTATGCAAGGATTTTTTCAAAAGTTTTTGTTTAAAATTAGTCGCTTTTGGTGACCAGCTAGCTCAACAAGATTGCTGATTTTTTAAAGTAATTAAGTGATTAACATGAAATGCATTTAAAAAATTCAGTTTATTTGATAGGGACTTTAGGACTTTAATTACGGAATTAGGACTTTAATTGAATCATTCTGCAACAAATTATTGTGGTTACAAATTAATAGAATATATATATAATGAACTATAAGCGGTTCTGACTGGATGAAGTGTTTGATACGGCAAGCAGTATTTTAATATAATAATTTTAATTTGCGAAGTGGTGAATTAAGTGCAGAAACGCTAAATAAAGCAGTCTGCTGAAACTTTCGTATAATGATATGTTCTGCCATTCCGTAATAAGTAATATAGCGATTTCTGTGTCACGTATATTAGATAGATTAGACAAACTCTTGAGTAAAGGTAATATTTTCTTACTTCGTAATACTTTCTTATGCAATACTACAAATTCATAATACTTTCGAAGCAAATTCGCACATAAAAATCATTTTTATAGTGTTCTCATATTTCTAGCCATCGGCTGGTTTGAACCATTTGAAGGTTCTTTAGCATAATCACTGATGCATTTATGTATTTTTAAATAAATCTATTTGAGTAATTTTAATCTAGCAATTGCAATTAGCGAGTAATAGCTCCGAAGGAACCTATTACAGTTTTAATCTTTGAAGATAATCGCTGTATACGGTGACTACAAAAGTATCAGAAATACATTGTGCATTTTAGACGCTTTGTTCCATTCGATTAAAATCTGAATTTTACACACAATTATTTGTAATCATAAAATCATATATTAAATTTCATACATTTGAATGCATTTGTTTTTAGGTTATCTCGTTTAAATGCTTGTGAAATTTCTAATCTACAGGTGGTGAATACCTTGACAGATTTGGTTCCAAATTTGATATAGATTTACTCTTTAGATGATAAACTTGTGTGTAATTTTATTCTCTAACTCTTCCCTTTTGAAGTTATCTTCTTCCCTTGTCTTTGGATAGCCTCACGCACATACTTTTTCTGATTGGACATCCATTAAAACTTGATAGAAATCTTCAAATGTAGTGTAAGCTTCTATATACCACATTTCATTCATCCATCCTCCAACGTGTTTTTTAGTTATCGTGTTCTAGGTCAGACAGACAGACAACATTTTAAAAACATGTTTTTCTTAATCGGAGAGGATTGAAACGTGGTGATTCGTCATAATATCGAATTCGAATTTTTTTGCCTATTATATATATACTTTTTTTCGTATCCTTCGTGTAAGAAAAAGCAAACATTAGCTTTTTATGAATTATATTTCCATAAATAGGTTCTTTGATACCTTTTCAAATATATTGCACACTCATTACTTTTTATTGTTTTTTTTTTTTTTTGTGCGTATAAGTTACCCTTGCTATAATTAAATGCAATTACTTTTAAAATATAATATAACGATAAATAAATTAAGACTAATAATATCAAGTTACGATTTTCTGGAATTGAGTTTTCTTAATTTATCTTTTAATCAGTTTCTCTTGGGATGTGACGTAAATGATTTTAATTATTGGCGGAAAAAAAATCGAAATTACCGAAGCATTACTTTTTTTGCCTCAAACAAGGTAGTCAGTAGGTTAATTTTTTTTTTCATATTTTAATGTATGCTATCGTTCTGTAAAAGATCTTCATGGAAAATATAAGTAACAAAAATCTCTAATGTCAACCAGTGAAATTCAGTTAGCTTATTATGCATGTGTTTTGGGAAATATTTGTTACCGATAAGAAAAACTGAAACACACATGCAGTAGAACATATTCGATGTTGTTTCTTTACCATGAAATAGGAGAATACAGAATTGGTACATAATTTTTCTTCAAATATTAAGAAAAAATGCATCTCTGCTTAATAGAATAAGAAAGATAAATAGAAAAATTGGAAAGAAATACGGATAATTTTATGAAATGTCTACTATTCCACGATAATTCCAAATTTGTATGATTCAAAAGTTCTGAATATTTATTCTAATAGCATTATTATTATATAAATTAAAATAATATAGTCTATTTTTTTCTCTTGTTTAAGAAAAAAATAAATACATCATTAAAATTAAGCATGTTTGGAAAAATGTTCATTTGAAAATACATCATCATATTTAAAGAAATAGAAGGTAGGTGAAATTTCATAATCAGCTGCAAGCTAAAGAATAAAATAATCCGTATAATTTGATTTTTTAATAAAATAAACCAAACAAAAACGTGTTACTTTCGATCTCATTTTTTTAGTAATTTTTCGTATGAAAGCAAATTAAGGATTTAAGTATGGCGAAATCTTTGTAAGAATTTTTTTGTACGATTAAATTCAGACAGCAAGAAAATTTGTATCATATAATACTTTTAAAAAGATATTCTATAAAATTGGATTTTTATTATATACGTAAGGACCCCCATTTTAAACTCAGACTTGAAAGTTTGCGTTGTCATGAAAGATTTAATAAATCGTTATCAGAAAATAATAATGTCATAAAAATCAGTATTAAATTCGGCGTTGTCGTGATACATTTAATGCACCGTTATTAGAAAAAATACTTTGGATGGATGGTTGAGGTATTTTTGAAGATAAATGAGGCAAGCGAATTCCTATTAAATTGCAAAAAACTTTCAATTATTTTTTTTTGTTTTATCTAATCTGTATAAAAACAATTTCAAATATGAATAATATCTTAAAACTCACCTCAAAATGAGCTAAATCACAGAAAATTCTCGTCGAATTTATTTTGTTTTTAGTTTTGAATTAGCAATAATTTTTAGCTGCTTTGTATCCATATTAAGTACTATATGCCTGATTGGGAAATACGAGATCTTGAAACTTTATTCTAGAGGTACGGGAACTTTCCAGAAAATTCGGTCCCTCATTTCACAGATAAAATTTTCTATGTTGGCATAGCTACTGAACAGTGAAGGCTTGCAAGCTTTGTAATATCTGCTGAGGCCGCGGTGGCCTGGTGATAAGGTCTCGGCTTCGGAACCGGAGGGTTTCAGGTTCAAGACCCGATTCCGCCAAAGAACAATCATGTAAACAGGCCTGGTGAAAGTTAAATCCGTCGGGGCAAAACGTCCTCAAGCTGTGAAATGGAAGTTTAGAGAAGGGTTGCAAGCTCAAGTGCCGTCCTCTTCATCTGACCATGGTTCACAATTACTAGGTCCATCCCAAATTAGCCCTAGTATTGCTTTAAAACGGGACATTAATATGATTAAACTAAACTTGTAATATCTGCTTTTCGCACTATTATATATTTATAATTCATGTTATTGTAATTGAGGTTTGGAATTATATGTTCATATATCTCATTGAATTTATGACATTTTATTATAAATTCAATTATTTTGATTATTAAGTAACCTGCATCAGCATTTGCCCTTCCGGTATTTTGCGCAAGTCGGTAGAAAAGGCACCAATACTGAGTAATATTAATTTGTGAATGCTGATAAAATAAGAGATTTACCTAGAGTGGCGTATTTTCAAATAGGCAGCTGACTAAAGACCGAAAAAGGGCCGCAAAAGGTTAATAAAATAATTTTATTTTCTTAGTAGGAAAATTAATGAGTTTGTAAAAAATAAAATTCTATAAAATATTAGAATAATATTAATTCTAATACAAGTTCCTGCGAATTTCATTACATTCATATTGTTTTTCGAATATTTATAAATAAGAAAAATCTATTTAGTGTGCTGGTTAGTATGGAATCATAATAGATAAACAAAAACAAATATATTTTCAAAGTGTTTATAAAATTTTAAAAAAAATCTTAAATAAAACATTAACTTATCAAAATTCAGTTTTGAATGAATCGATCAGTTTATTAAAGAAATAAACACAAAATACCAAAATCAGCCACCGGGGATGACATCTGATGTTGACAAATATATATATATATGAAATAGGATGTACAATAATACTTGCTTCACAAACTTTGAGTGAATCCAACCACGAAATATTTAAGTGTATGACGTCGTTCATAGGTACATTTTACGGAGAAAAATACTCAATACAACAAACTCAAAGCGCCAACCTACGTGAGAAGAACTGACATCAACACAGCAGTCCCCCATCAATTCTAAAAGCACTACCCCTCATCAGACAAAACATCGCTTCAATCATCAGATAAAAATTGTAGTGATTTTGGTCGAAAAAAGTTGTTTTCTTGACCTATTGCTGATAGAACACTCTCTTTTTCCGATCACTCCTAGACTCCCAAGTTTTTTATTAGATTGACTTCGAGCAAGCTGTTAAAATATCAAGGTAAATACTATTTGCCTTACCTCGCTATTTTAAAATGTATAAGTAAATACTTTTTGACTTGGCTATAGATAAATTTTACGGGCAAACGATTAATATGCAGCCCAGAAAGCAAGAGAAATTTTACATAAAAATATAATGATGTAGAAACAGATGATTTATATCTCATAAACTCATTTTTTTATTGTTGAAGAACATAAACACATTTTGATTCAATAGTTTTTATTATTATTATTGAAAAACAAATATAACAGTTTTTAAATAATCAATCAATATCTTATTGAAGCAGATGAAAATAATTTTAGTATACAATTTTTTATAATAATTGATATAATATTTTTCATAATTTATTTTACAATATAATTTGCCGTATTAAGGTTAGAAAGTTTGAAAGAATTTTATCTTATAAACAAAAATACGAAATGCAGTCTTTAAATGTTGTAAATATTCGTGTAATGAAAATGATGATTATCAATTTTTTTCTACCAGTGTTACGTTTGTATACTGAAAAAACATAGATCGATTCATCGGTAATATGATACTCCTTTCATAATTTTAGATAATGGAATGCTTTTAAAATTCTTGACTTAAAGTATCAAACGATAAGCGACGAATAATATGTAAAATATCGCTTGATAGTTTTTATTTCAAATTTTAGCTTTTAATAGCCCCATTTTTTAATACATTTGTTGCAGAACCAATGCTTCAGTTTATTCTGTAAAACGTTAAAGAAACATTATTTTTGTCTATGCTAACTCGTTGTGACTTTAAAAGGAAAATATAATATTTTCGTATTCATTGCCAATAATTTAACTCCACTTTCCAAATATTCTCCTTGTATTTTACTAACTTTCCAGTCTTCGGTATCCAGAACAAAGAATTCATTTTCAAAATTGAAAGCAAGTAAAAATTACCCGAAAATTACTATAGGTAAAGAGATATCGTTATATCTTGCAATTATTTCTAGTCAAAAATAAATTTTACAAAAATTAGATATAACATTTACTTGCAAATACACTTGATAAAACTAAAACCCGAAAAGTACAGTTTTTATAACGTAACTATAACCAATTAAAATTATTTTTTAAATTTATTTTAATTTGTTTGTCTATTATAAGTGTCTTATATATTTTGCTAGCTTATTCGAACATCATTTATGTGAAAATAGATTTAATGTGTTGCTATAATTTAGTGTTAATAAATATTTCAAATAAAATATTTTTTATTTATATATATTTCTATATAATATATCATTAGCTATATATTCTTTTAAATAATTAACATATTACATATATAAATTAAGTTTTAATAGTAAGATGATAGTATTAAGCAGCATATTTATTATTAGATGTCTTTAGTATATTATTTCCCTTTTCATGTTATGTAAATTTGTTTTAAATATAAGTTTATGGTAATTCTTAAATAATACGTTTCTTATGTATAGGTTTTAACGAAGAGAAAAATATTAACACATTAAAAACAAATTGCAATTTTTCATTTTTTAATGTTATTTTAATGTGAATAAAATTTTTCATTTTAAGTATTAACCCTCCACTATTTATTCCTAATATCGCCACTGCATAACAGCGTTATTTAGACATTTGCGCAACGACACACATTAAGCATTGCACAGACTTGTTTAAAATGTCATTGTGACTGGAGGGTTTCAAACTCGAAATCAGATTTCATCGAAACATCGCCATCTAAATGGGCTTGATACACACCATTTCTTTGAGGCAAAATATTCTCACGCTGGTGTGACGCAGAAACATGAAAAACGAAGACTCGGGTACTACCCTCGTCATCTGATCATAGTTAAAAATTATGTAGACCATCCTGAGAAGCTTTTGTTTTGCTTTTACATGGGATTAATATATGTCTGAACTGAGCTCCAAAGCACTAGAAAATACATTTTTACAAATTTCTTTATAATAATCATGTAATATATGAAAAATATGGACAATAACACGATATCCAGATTTAAACAACATTGCAATGTTTGGTTATATATCTCCAAACACGTTTCATGTAAAATAAAATATGGCAACATCCATTATCATATTTCGTTTTCGAGAATTTCGAGTTAGTATATTGAATTTTATATGCGAAATGTTTAAAAAAATCAAATCAAAATATGTATGTTATGTATTCAAATTCCGGAAGTAAATACTTGCATTCTTTTCCTGTTCTACGGTATCATATAGGCTCTGGTCCCACGAACAAACTCTTATCTAACATCGAGGGAGACAAACTGGCGACCATATAAATATACTCCATCCCAAAAATACAAGAAGAAAAAGGCAAATAAATATATAAAGAATAGCGGAGCGAGGCGGTTGCTAGGTTACGGAAATGCCAATCCATTTCGTGCCTAAGTACGAAGAAGGTCAAACCCAAGAAAATTCCTACTAACAAGATTTGCTTATACGAAGGAACCTTTAAAATACCGTTTCGCGTAATTTTTTTTTCAGGCATTTGTTTCTTCTTTTCTTTAGAATCTAGCTTACACGAAGAAGCTCCGAGCTATGAAGGGTCTGTGTATTTTAAATATTTACTGGGTAGGAGGATTACGGCCATGTTTTGTTATTAATAAAATTTCGCCAGAGATAAAAATGCAATTCGATACCACCTTTCCTGTTATCTGTAAACAAATGTCTCGAAGGGACTAAAAATTTGTCGGGGAACATTTTTTTCGTTTGAAAGATGAATGTCAGTTGATTGAAAATGAATATCTGAAAGAATATTCTCAGTAAATAAAATAATGTAAGAGACGAAATCGAAATGAATAAACTGTATTCAAGTAAGCATGGATTTATTTCAAATTTTTGTATTTGCTGAGGTAATTGAATCAGAGTTTTTAATTCAAATGTTAATTGAAAATTATTTTAAATTAAGGTTTCCATTAGTGACTGCAAACAGACGATTGAAAAGATCTTTAAGGAATTTCAACAAGAATAATAAATCTCTTTTCATTAATTTGAAAAGTCTTTAAAAGACATTATTTTTGTAATCCGTAAAGTTTATTTTTATCGTTTGCATCTTGTTAACATTATTTTTTAAATGAATTATATAGTTTTCTAAATATTGCAAAAATCAAAAGTATTACGAAATTTGGTTTATTTATTTTTAATGTTTGAATAGTATATTGTATAGTAACTTATTTTAAATATTTTAATATCAATGAATTACTAATTTTATGTGACATTTTCCTTCCATGTAGATGCATAAAAATATTCAATAATTGGCAGAATAAAATCCAGAAAAGAAAAGAAAAATATTTGCGTGAATTAATGCATTTCTCGTTTGCACATCATTTACTAGACTGTTAGAAAAATATTTTTACATTTATGAAATTTTGTAAAAAACAGAAAAATTATTTCAAATTAACATGAAATACATTTTTATAGTTTGAAATACTATAAATACGTAGTATATGTATTTTTAATTTTAATAATGACATAGCTTTCCGATGTTTTTTTTTTCCTCCATGCGATTCCATCATATGTCTCATGCAGAAATAAATATATAATAGAAATTTATTGCATTTTTATATTTTTCTGTCGAATTAAAACTACTTGATAAAACAACTAATTATTTATATAGTAATAAGTAATTAATATGCAATCAATTCAAATAGCGTATTTTCTTTATTTATATAGTTCATGTAAGATCCACAAAAATAAAAATTACATATTTTGTAGAATTTCATTTATTATAATCATTTCATGTATTTACTACAAAAATAATATATTTCTGACAATTTTTTTCTTTATTTACTTTTATCAAATATGGCATTTTTTTAAATAAAATATTTTGCTCTGAAAAAAAGTTCAGTTTTACTTCAATATAATTGCCAAATACTTAGATTTAATTTATGATTAATAATTCAGTAGATAAGAAACAACATCTAAAATTTATTAAATTAATAAATAACGAAATATATTTTAAATGTTAAGTTAATCTGAATACTATGAATTAAAAAAAAATAATGATCTCAATAAGAAGAATATTTCATCAATATACTCCTACCAAAAGATTCAAGGAAATATCAATTAGGACATAATTAATTACTTCCTGTTTGAAGCCTTAATTTCTTAATTGACCGAAAGTGCTTGGATTGGACAGGAGGGGAGGGAGGTGAAGGTTCTAGCTTTCCTGCAAGACGATCGTTAATAATTATGAAAAGATTGCACTCATTGTTACCGTACCCTATCATGCTAGTATACATTTATATCTGTATATAAATAGCGTTTCAAAAGTATCGAACATATTCGAATCTATTTTTATTGATTATTAATTTTTATTCATTATTAAATATTTATTTAAATGTATTATTATTTATCGATATGAACATTTTTAAATGATCAAATTTCGGAATACCAAATATATTTTCATTATATATCAAATCAATTCTTGAAGTCTTATAAGATATTACAAATATCACGAAGAAAATATCTGTAAAAAAAATTAAAACTATCACGAAGAAAATATCTGTAAAGAAATTACAAATATCACGAAGAAAATATATCTTTTATTGAATTCTGAATATTTAATATCGAATATTGAAGTATTTTTATTGAATTTTTCATTAAATATTTGATTTAACTATTTTTTAATAATATAATATAATGTTGAATAAAATACTTTTATTTATACAGAAAAACAAAGAGTTAAGAATTCCTTAAGCATGTTTTCAACTTTCTGTTACATTTCGTTAGAATGTAGATTAGAATTTAATGCATGAGTGGTTTCTCTTATTTAATGCTCTATAATAAGGAAGATAATGATTAAATCGATTTGTCGTCGTGATAAAAAGAAAAGGGACGGTCTCCAAGTTTGAACAGAAAAAAGAACAAATGAATAAGATCTAGAATGAAAATATAAGAAAAATAGCGTATGTTTTTTGATTAGAAAGGATTAATGCATAGTTAACTACAAAAAAGTATTTTTTGCAACAAGGATTAGTTAAATCATTAATTTTTATGGTATAATGAAAGCGAATGAGAAAATATTTTCTTTTTATTTAACTAAGTTTATATAAAAGATTTCTATCTATTTCCTTTGGAGATTTTAAATATTCTTGGTACGCTTCCTTATTCAAATATCATTAACCAGTAATTTTCGCTTTATCAACAAAACTAAAAAAAATAATAACATTTCGATCCATAAATTGAAAAAAAAAATATTGCTTAACGAATCTTTTTATTTAATGATCAATATTGTCCTTTTTCGATTTTCAGTATTTTTAATGATAAATCCAAATATGTGCCTTTTAGATTTTTTACGAGCAGATTTACCATTGAATTATAATGGCATAGTTTCTAAAATTCAAAAGAAGCAGTCATTCGAAGTTGTCTACTATTTAAATACCATTCCATCAAGCAATGCCCTGTCGAAAATCCCTTCATTGCTTTCTTTATTTAACAGCCATGCACCAATTAATTTTGTTTCATCATCTGAAACTAAAATCCTGACCTTTAAATTTATTCAAGTATTTAATCGTAAGACGTTCCTCCTCATACAGTAATTGTTACAATTGAATAGTGAATATTAAATTTATCCTCTAATAATAAATATTAAGGTTATTCATGTTTAGTTAATAATAAATATTTTTGTTATCCGCTTTGTTTATCGTGCTTAGATTTATTCTGAGCAGAATCATCATTAGAAGCTAATGGTGTCATTTCTAACAGTCAAAAGATGCAATCATTCGATGCGTTTCCTTCTTTCATCATGAAACAAACCGCCATTAAAATGTTGCTTCATCAAGTAACATTTCATCAAAACTCATTCTGGTATTGTCCTTATTTAACTACCATTCACCAATTAATTTTGCTCTGGCATCTGGAATTAAAATCCAGACCTTTAAACTTATTCTTTCTGCGTGAATATTTTATATTCAACGTCAATTGAAATTCCTAGATAGGTGATATTTATGAAAAGTTCGGATTTTCGCCATGATGATTGGTTGGTTATTCATAACTAAAGAAATTACCATTAGACGTTTACAGGGTAATAGAAACATTTAAAAGAAGCCACTAAAACGCTGCTGCTTATTTTGCCATGAAGAAACGTAAAAGCTATGGATAATCAGAATTTCGAAATGGAGGTTTCATTCACTACTTACTCAACGGTCATAAACTAAAAACTCTAGTTTTATAAATAGGACATAATATTTCACCATTGCAATAAATTTCGTTTGTCAAGGACATTCATCCTTTTTTATTATCTCATATACGTAGAGAAAATATGATAAACGACAAAAAAATTAATATTCGAGATTTTAAAGAGTCTTCACAATTTAGACTTCGCTAAGGGTGAAAAGCATATTTTTGACACTGTTTTTGTCTGTCTGCGGCAAAGATAATTCAAACTCCTTTGGCTAGACAGATGCAAATTTGTATATGGTTTTTAGATTAAATATGTAGATGTCTGTCAAATTTGAGAAAAATCCATTCAGAGGAAGATTTCTATTTGGCTGTTCGAATATAACACGATAACTACAAAACGAAGAGCACTAGATAGATAAAATTCTATATACATATTTAATATCTATACTGTAGACATTTATTAAATCTTGGGAGACAAGTCTAACTAGGAGTCGATCTGTGCTTTTAGAAGCATGTAAATACTATAACTCAAGAGCACAATAACTTAAATATATCAAACCTGATATGTGCTTTTGTGAATACAATGTAGTTCTATGTCTAATTCTAATTTCGATGCTTTAAAGAAATAAAAGAGGCTTTAAAGAACGCATTTAAATGATGAATTCGATTAAAATCATCACTGGACATTCACAGCGTAATTTCTGGCATTGCAGAGAAGTAAACATTCGGGGCTTTCTGCAACCTCCGTATATGCAAGAATACAAACAGCTACGGAAAATCGAAATTTCGAACTATATACCCAGCCCCTTTAACCATTTCCTTTCTTGGAATAGGCAGGAGAATAGCATCGCAATTTCGTGTTTTCTTATCACTTTATTCTCATTCCATATTTGTTGGGCCCATTCCCAAGGGTGGGGCCCATTTGCTGGCCCATTGTTATTAGGGCACGATAAGCCTCTTCGCATTCTTCCACCCGTCCTCGCCATAAATAGGTTCGCTACCAAACAAAAAAAAGAATAAATAAATAAATATCCGATACACTATACTCATAAGCCCCACGAGAAAAAAAAAATAAGCAACACATAATGCTTTGGAGCAAGGGAAAAGATTGGACAAAAATGCAGTAACCGTCTTCTACTTCTCTTGTTTGGTCATTCACTTGAAGATTGCTTTTTTTTTTTTACAAGCATTGTTAAAGTAGGAATGGATTCTCTAAGTAATTCGAAAGAAACTGAAATCATGATGGCTGTAAAAGAAATAAGCGAGGACCTCCTCTTTCGTCTTCTTGTCTTCAACAGATATTATTAATCTTCGATGGGAAGAGAACACTTCCACAGCAATTTATCTGTCAATAAATTATTCTTTCTTTTATTTAAAAATATTTCGATATTAATTGATTAAATACTCTTTTATAGTCTAATTTATTATAGAATATTAGTTTATTTTTTGGTGTAAATATGAGTGGATAGATCTTCAGGTAATTCGAAAGAAACTGAAATCATGATGGCTGTAAAAGAAATAAGTGAGGACCAGATGAATTCTGTCCTCTTCTTTCGTTTTCTTGTCTTTAACAGATAATATTAATCTTCGATGGAAAGAGAATAGTTCAGCAGCAATTTATCTGTCAATGAAATGGTCTTTCTTTTATTTTAAAAGTATTTCGTTATTAATTAATTATTCTTTTATAGTCTAATAACTTATTAAAGAATATTATTTTTTGTTTTGTTTTTTGTTAAATGTGAATGGATGAATCTTCAAATAATTCGAAAGAAGCATGAAACTCTGAAGAATTCTTTTCCTTTCTTTTGTCTTCATGTCTTCAGTAGGCATTATCAATTTTTAATGAAAAGAAATATTAACTAAATACTTTTTTTACTTGTCAATAGAAGCTCACATTATATACCTTGATCAGGTGTAGAACTATTATTTTAAACTAACCCTTTGCCCTCAGAAAAGTAATTTGATGCCTAATTATTCACTTAATACATGGACTTGTTTATTGCTCTAAAAAATAAATATACAGTTTTATATATTATATATAAATATACAGTATATAAAGTTTTAAGTCTAATTTCTTTGAAAAATTGATCTATAACTTTTTATGCAATTCTGTAGGCGTTTTTAGCAATCAGAATGGAAAAATAAATAAATAAAACGTCGAAATGATGATGGTGGTGAGTGAAATTCATCATCCCAGTGCAGACGGTCAATATTCATGGAATTAACATCATTCAAGCATCGCGGTTTAACATCATGAAATGGAATGGAAATTGTATATGTTTAAATGGAAATTGTATAAGCCTTGTTCTGTTTGAAAATCACAGTTTGGTCTAAAAACTCAATTTATTCTAATATAGCATGGACAAATTAATTGAAAAAAAGTTAATCTATCTATGATGCTCAAATCTTGTTATTTTATTTTTTAATCTTATTTTTCTAGATTATTTCTATTCTTCTAGATTTATTACATTTATTATGTTATTTTATTTTTTAATCTTATTCTTCTAGATTATTTCATAACTGCGAAAACATATAAAAACATCTCCTTTTTAAATCTTTTTTAGGTAAATTAATCTATCCGCTCTTTAAAACACAGCTCTTCAAAATTATGTATGCATTGTTAATTGTCCCATCATATTTCCTTTTTCCCAAACGTATCTTTTTTACGATCTAAGCCATTGTATTATGTTCAAAACAATCAATCTATGATGAACTTATTGTTAATTTTAATTAGATTCATAGATAGATTACGTTCATTGTTCTATTTATTAATAGAATCCCTATCTTTACATGAAAGGCCATAATAATGGTAACAGAGAAGAAAGCCGATGAAAGTTATAAGTTAACATCTTTTGAAGCACACAATGATGTTATTAAAATATCAGAATGATTATT
The DNA here is from genome assembly GCF_947563725.1 of Argiope bruennichi. Lineage (NCBI taxonomy): Eukaryota > Metazoa > Arthropoda > Arachnida > Araneae > Araneidae > Argiope > Argiope bruennichi. The sequence continues at coordinate 92,582,265 of NC_079153.1, forward strand.
GATTAATTTCTTAATTAACACGTGTCAAGTGTAGGCCACACTTCATAAAAGCAACCATTAAAATAATAACAGCGCGGAGCGATTTTAACATAATTAAATGCATGGTGTACCAATCCTAAGAGCTTATGGGCGAATTAATGATTTATAATTTGCATTGAAACAGGTAACAGCTATAAATTAAATGAATGATCATATTCTTCGGATGTTGTGTCTGCATTCTGAAATTTTAATGAAAGTAATAAATATTTTCAGTTTATTTTAAAATAATTTAGGTTAAGGATCTATTTTTTTTTTTCTTTTATATATAAATACGCAAAAGTATAAACAAATGAATACGCGAGTATACGTATTTTATTTTTTATACATAAGTAAATAAAAAAAGAACTGCAATCGTTAAAAAATTTTTGACTGATATTTATGGGTTTCAAATCTCCAGAATCAAAAAAAAAAAAAAAAAAATGTTTGTACGTTTCTGACAGTTAATGGAAAATATGCCTATCTTTTTTGAGTGAATATTAATACTATATTTCCTCAATGAAATGAACTATTTTGATGAAATCTATCATATAACTATATGATAAAAGTTGTACAGACATAAAAATTTGATCGGAGTTCGTCAATTGAGTGATTTGTCTATCTGCTGTCTGTCTGCAGCATTGTATATGAAAGTGATGAACAAATGTGATTCCAATCAATTTAGGAAAATGTCATCATACATAACGAGGCTGAAACAAACAAACAAAACTGCGTAAAGACACCATATTGTTCCAATATATGAGAGAGTCGAAGGGAGAATTTTCCCTCTCGTTTAGATAATAAATGGTACATGCTTATGTTTACACCCCCGCCAAGCGTTATGGCCAAGGAATACAGATATATCGCCAAGGTGGTTGTATTAATATAATGGAGACTGACGATCTTGGCGTCGTCTGAAAATCCCTAAGTTAATCCTGGAATTAAGAAAATAAATAAGTACTTAATAAATATAAACACTAAACTAATGGGAGATTTTCTATTTCTTTAATTTATTTTGTACTTAAAAACAATTTCATTACATTTTTTTTGTATTTAGCTCATTTATTACTATTTATATCAAAAGTAATGTTTCATTATAATATTGAAACCACAGATATTCATAAATTTAATAAATAAATAAAGCTTAATGTTAATTTTTCACAATCTATATTTTTGATAAGTTATATAAAGAATAAGATATATTAAATAAAATTTCTAGATGTAAATTTCTAGGTCAATTCATCTCAATTACGCGAGGCATGAAATAATAAAGTAAAACTTTTAAAATAAGCATCTGTATTATAATGAAGAGAAATGAAATCTACATTTTAATGGAATTAGAGACTACATTTTCCATAGATGTGCAAATTAAGAGGATACTTAGTCTAGTTTCTCTTTATCTGAATAGTTAATGCCATTCTTTTATGTACATAGATAAAATAAGCTGGTTTGGTTATTATCATATTTAACTATGCTATACTTATACTAACTTCTTAAAAAGTCTGTTTATATTTCTATATAAAAATATTCAGGATTTTAATAGTTGTAGAAATAAGCTAATGTTATTTTTATAACAGCTATATAATAAAGATGAATACATTTCAGATAATTTAGAATGAGATATTTAAGATGTGGTATAGCAAAATTAAATGATTTTGAAGATAAATTCAATGGAATAATTAAGTAGTATTTAATTTATAATTTTTTTTTTATATCCAGTGAGTGCACATAAATTCAATTTCGTGCTGGTGTTTTAAGTTTAGTTTACTCGGATTTAAAAACAGTAAAATAAAAACCTATTAAAAATAAATGAAGATATAGTCATTAAATGGGAACTGAATTTAAAATTGCTTTTTAAGTATCAGTAATGAAATAATTTTACTTACGAACAAAATTTAAAGCTTACATGATAGATAAAATTTTAAACAAAGGGAGGCACTGATAAATCTGTGAAATAAGAAATCACATGTTAAGCGAAATTTGTTGATGTGAATTGTTTTTTGAATTATATAAATATGTTTAGAATTTAATGACCAATTAATAATCAACTGTGATTTTTAACTCAACTAATATTAAAATTACACTTGAAGAGAAAATAAGTTTAATAAAAACATTTTTTCTAAACGCACATTTTTTCAGCATACTAAACGATGTATTTTTTTTCTATTTTAGTTATTTTTCATTTCATTCTCTAATTTGTCATTTATCACTTTTGATAAATTTGGAAGCCTGAAAAGGATTTTTCCCATGAAATCAATTTAGGTTGGAGCCATTTTGTATGGGAGTAAAATTCACTTATACAGTTCATAATTAAATCAAGATGATATATTAACTATTAAATCCGGAAAACACTGAAATTGTCTATTTTTATCTATAGCAAAAAATATTCAAAACATTAGCGCGTAAAATCACAAGAATCAATCCTAAACTTCGACATTGAAAAGTGAGAAAAATCGAATTAAAACATTTTTTTTAAAAAAAAATTAACTTTAAATAATGTATTAAGTTGAACATATGTTTTTAAAATAATATTAAATTTCGTGTTTTAGTCCCTATATATTTCGCTTCCCAATTTTATCACCAGGTGACGCCACTATTAAACGAATCAAAATTTGATTGAATGATTTATTAACAAAAATTTAACTTTTAAAAGCAACAAAATAACGTATTATTGAAAATATCCGTATTTACAAAATTTCAAATATTAAGAATATCGTACAGATGCCAAAAAGCAATTCCATTTTTAAAAATATGAAATAACCAAGCTAAGCAAAAATATATAAATATATTGTTTTGAACATATTGAACATTAACGGCCTATATAGGCTTCAGGATGCTTAGATATCTAGACCCGATTCCCTACAAGAATTACTGCTTTCGTAATAATTGTACTATATCAAAATAATCGAACTTTCTTTTGATGTCACAATGAGAAAATTTAGAGAGAAATATCTGCTGCATAAAACTACAATATCCTTTCCCAAATTGTCTTAATCTAACACTTAAAATAGAAATTTATCTAACGGATCAATCTATCATAAAAAAAAACATAATGGTAGTTTTGAAATCATTAAAATTGATCAGAAATGATGAAATTTATTATATTCATCAGAATAAAACGTCTTCCTCTCACTTGTGATGTAGAAATTGGGAAATCGGAATATCGGATCATATGTCATTGTAGACTTTTAACAATGTTTCAAAATCACGATGTTCCATTTGAGTAGTTAAGTCGTAGTTTACAAACGAACATCTAACAAATTAGTTAGCAATTAAAAATGAATAAAATGACAAGATTAAAATTGAAACAAACTGATAAAATTCACATTTTTTATAATTTTTTTAATGTTTATTGTTTTATTAATTAGTATCCACTGTTATGGTTAAATTCCATTAAAACTGTTAGGAATCAAAAAAGAAATTGTGACTCTTATATGATTCTTATTATTTTTATATAGTTATTTTTATTACATTTATTTAATATAAGAAGATAGTTAAAAGCAAAAGTTTTGAACTCTCACTGAATTTTATCTGAAAATACGTCTTATAAAAAAACCTGCCACTTTTTAAAACTTTTATTTTTAATCAGAAAACACTCGGAATGTTGTTTCCTGAAACAAGTAAACTAACACAACTCTCGGATAGTCAATAAAATGTGTTTACAGAAAAGTACATAAAACTTACAAAGTCTCACAACCCTCTCGGCAAACTTGGGAAAATTTAATATCTGTGTGAATGAGTCGAAAATTGACTCAGGTTTACTGCCTGAATAAAATCCGAGTTTTATTATGAAATGCAGGCGCCATAAAACTAACCTCAAGGAAAAGACCACACTTTTCCATCATGTTAATCGAGAAAACCTCTGCGCGAATCCTTTTCTTCCATTATCATAATCGAAACATATATAGCATTCCATTTTATGCTTAATCTCTATTAGATCAACTGCACTGAAGATAATGGAAACTACAATCAATCGATTTATTCACGATCAAGCGTTCCACAGCGTCACTGGAGCGTAACGTTTCCTGCATTATCGCGGAACCCGAACTGTCATCGCATGATTGATGTTCTGCATACCCACACCTTTTTCGTTCTACTCGTAATAAAAGCGCAAAAATCCCAACCTGTCAGCACGAGGGGAACTCAAAATGGGGGGTGCACGGTGGCTGCAGATCGATGTTCGGATTCAGAGAGGCGTACGGACTACGCCACTGGATCGTGAGTCTCGACCCCTCGTCATGAATGAAGGGTCAACGTGGGCAGTGACCTCTCGGCAGGCCGCCTTCTGCCTGACTGGCCTTTATACCAGAAGTATGCCTCTCCCCGACCACGAATCCAATTCCCTAACCTTTCATTTTCCGGCTCATCTACGCCGTGGGGAGTCAATGCAGCGGCTGAAAAGCAACTGGAGAAAAGAGAAAAGGAAGCCAAGAGGAGGAAAAAAAATTAACGGAACGGGTTAAAATATCTATAAATGTCATGTAATTCCTTTGGAATTGGCGATTCCTGGATGCGGCTCACATAAAATTACCGTTTAGGAGGCAGCCTAGCAGTGGAAGTTGATTTTGATTTTGTGTTGTTTTAATTTGATTTATATGATTAACAATCTATGATGGCAAAAGATTTGGCAAGCTAGCTATTGAATTTGTTGTACAGAACAAACATTTCTGCTGAAATAACTTAGGGTAAAGCAGGACTTAATTATTTTGAGCTAAAGAGTATTTTAATGATAACCATTTTTAATCTTGGCGAAAGGAAGAATGGCAGGACTTATCTTTTGAACAGGAGCCACTGATACATAATGTCCTTCAACAAAAATTCCGGAATTTATCCACCTTTCTTAATTAAGAATATTTGGCATCAAATGGCAAATTTAATTTTTCTAACAAAGACAATATTTCGTTGGCAAAATTGTGTTGGAGTCACTATCCCAAAACAGAGTTTCTGAAATTGAGCCATTAGAGCATGTCATGCCTTAAAAATGAACATTCGCTTAATTGTTTGTATGAATTTAGAAATGAACATTCGCTTAATTGATTGTATGAATTTAGAAATGAACATTCGCTTCATTGATTGAATGAATTTAGAAAGGAACATTCGCTTAACTGATTGTATGAATTTAGAAATGAACATTCGCTTCATTGATTGAATGAATTTAGAAAGGAACATTCGCTTAACTGATTGTATGAATTTAGAAATGAACATTCGCTTCATTGATTGAATGAATTTAGAAAGGAACATTCGCTTAACTGATTGAATGAATTTAGAAAGGAACATTCGCTTAACTGATTGAATGAATTTAGAAATTAACATTCGCTTAACTGATTGAATGAATTTAGAAATTAATATTCGCTTCCGATTACCAACTAGTAAACAGCGAGAGAATAGCAAAATTTAAAAAAAAATATATATATCGATTTTATTTGTCAAGTTAAAAGATTTTTTCAAAAAAACATTCCCTTTAGCATGGCATTGTTTCTTAAACTAATAGTTTAAGATATTATAATAAACTCCAATGCGATCTTGGAAAGATTTTGGAGAAAATTTATAATAGATTTACTTTACCTTTTTTTTCCTAAAGGTTTTAAAATTCCTTTTAATTAAATTAACAATTTAATTTTACTGTAAACACACAAACAAAAACGAATATTTTTTTTAAAAAAATCTATAATCTTTGAAAATTTTGATAACCGTTAAACATAACAATTAAAAATATCAATAAATATTCCCTTAAATAGCTGTTTGCAATGCCGAAAATTTAGGAGAAAAATGAATAAACCATATAATCTTCTATTTTGCATTGATGATAATAATTAACAGCAAAGGCACTTTTAGAGTTAATACAATTTTCTTGTTTTTTTTCGATTGTTTGCCTTTTAGTACCTTTGAAATGGAACCGAATAAGACAAACGATTTTTATACCTAACAAATTACCGTTAACTTGATATGGGATTTGAATCTTTTTCATTTCATCTGTTGATTGTTATTTAAAAAAAAAACTAAATTCAGAAGTCTTTGGCTATTTCGTATTTCTTTAAAATGCATCAGTTTTTTTTAGTTCCATGAAGGCTTTCAAGTTTAGAAGAAACTCTTATGCCTAGTATCATATAAATATGTCAATAGCTACATAAACATGTAAAAGTAATACTAAAAATTCCAATATTATGTTTTGAAGTTCACTATAATGTTTAATATATAACATTCCACTTTTCTTCCCAAACCAATATCCATCCCAAGCCTTAAAGCACTGGGGAATTAAAGAACTGCAAATAAGTTTGGCAAAGAAAAAAAAACAATAATTAGATGAGCTAATGGCATTTCTATATTTCTTAGATTGGAACAGACTACATGGAAGTTAATGCATTAACGGAACTCTTTCGCTAATAATTAATATATCAGAAGGCTTTTAGAGGCACTTGAGACCTCGAAACTTGTCTAAGTAAATTATGTCACTAGACTTACTTCTGTGTGTTTCCGAAAGCGTGAAAACCAGAATACACAGGTTTAAGTAAAATAGCAGTTTCGTTCGATGCAATTAGAATTATTCATTTTAGAAAATGAGACTGAAGGATAGGAAAAAAGATGGCAAAGGGATGGAGTCTTCATTTCATGTCCTATTAATTCAGAGTATTTGGAAAAATACTCTGAATGATTTTAAGAAAGAAATATTTTGAACCGATAAATCGTTCTAATAGAAAAATAATTGTTTAGTGTTGTATATTTTTGATAAAAGAATTGCAGATTTCTTTCCAATAATCAAATTATGTACTGAGTTTTCCTATTCCATTTGCAGATGTTTGTCTACTTTATATCAACATATGAAATGTTTGCCATCAATTTGGATGATCGTATTATTTTAATTAAAAAAAATTAGGATTTATTTTCTCTACTTGTCTTTAAGTATATTTGGACTGCGATACATTTTTAGGTATCATCAAAGCCATTTCACCAAAAAAACCTTGATATCGAAATAATATTTGCAACAGAGACACAATAGAAGTGATGCAATTGAGACAAAACATTTTGAATGCCGTCTCCTGGCGGCTGAGTTTAATTCAAGGCTAAACGAACATCGATTTGTTAATATTTCCAGATCTTCTGGAAATATTAACAATATGTGAACCTTATCTTAACAAATAGCTGAACCTTATCTTTCTCCTTGGATAAAAGATCATCAAATTAATAAAACATCGAAAAAATTTGCTTGCTCAATAATTTATTGTGATCTTATCAGAATTAAAGATATCAAAGTCAGTTTTCAAAAAATTCTAATAACAGCTTTAACAACGTAAAAAAAAAAATGACTAATTTTATACATGAGATCGTGATGACATAGAAGTAATCACTATATTATGAGGAAATGGCTGTTCATCCTATATGCAATTTTAAAGATCAAAGATTCTCACTTTAATCTAGTGAGCTACTCAAGTCTTGTAATGCTAAATAAGATTTATTAATCGCTATCTGATCATTATTAAAAATATAAAGTTAAGAGTCTTCCTGTAGTCAGATGAAAGGGCATTATTAGATCAATAAAAAGAGCCTAGGAATCGCCAAGCAATCCCGATGGCTTAAAAATGAACAAGTACCATAGTTTTAAACTAAGATATCATTCAATGAGTATCTCTGGTTTAGAGTATTACTAGTATATTTTTTGCTCAAATAAATAGAAGATATATCCAGAGAAAAATGTGATATATTGATAGATTTATATTATTTCCCTATTAAGGAAATAATATAAGCCTTTTTTTTTTGGTGCTCCAATATCTATAGTTTTGGAAATAGTAGGGATTCTGGTAAAGCTTCCATATTCTTGATTGGATCATTAATTGCAAAGAATTCCCGTGATATTGTACGTTGTTCAGAATATCTAATAACATCATGGTCTTATTGTACAATATCTTGTGCTAATAGGGAATGGACAATACTATATATTATCTATAATACTATATATATTATAGTACAAATCTATAATACTATATATTATAGTACAAATCTATAATACAGTAGACTCCCGATTATCCGCCAGCGGGTTATCCGCGCCTGCCACACAAAGTTTTTTTTTTTTTTTGACTGATTTCTTCAAAAAAGTGCAGTTTTACAGTTATGCTTTTGTAATTACATAATACATTACAATATTAAAACAGTACATTTGTATTAATTTTTCTGTGTATCCTTGACGCCTCTCGTAAGTACAAAGCATTTTTCTGTTTTCATTAACAAAATGCATTTTAGGTTACTTTTGAGTGATATACTAAAATATTAAGCGTGAGTTAAACATTTCCTGCTGTTTATTTTACGTTTTATTGTATATAAAACGATTTTTCAAAGTTCTAATGACCATTTTCTCTTTTGCTATACCTGTTTTTAGCTATTTTCGGATTATCCGCGATTTTTGTTATCCGCGGCGGCCCAATTCCGCGGATAATCGGGAGTGTACTGTACTGTATATTATAGTACAAATCTATAATACTACATATTATAGATTTGCTGGAGAGCCTCCACCCCTTGTTTGTAGCATAAGAAAACTGATTATTTTAATACAATTTTGAAGCAGTGTAGAAAATTGTTATGTAAATTATGCATAAGATATATAGATTTTCAAAAGTCAAATAAACGTTTCGAAATGATTAAAATAAATTTTCTTTTTTATTCTGTTAGATATCAATACTTTGATGCACAGTCTGAATCAGTTCGTCACAGACCTGACGCAAGATATCTTCAAAATTAAAGATGCAAAGCTCATTTTGCTTTAAATTGTTTCATTAAAATATGATCCTTTTGATGAGAGTAATGATAACTAAATCTCGTATCAGAACCGCCGTGTCTGATTCTTATCTAATACAAAACTTACCATCTTTAAAATCCATTTCTCCATGAAGCTGTATCTGGCATTTCTGAATAAATAAGACACAATGCGTAGAAGTGAAGAGAAAACACATTTAAATAAATCGTGCATTGTTTATTTTTAAACGCAAAGAATGCATTCAACGTAATACATTTTGAAACAAATGCAAATAGATTCAAATTCCATATTCCTCCATGATTCTTATTCTTGCATGATACGACTACACTGTTTCGATAAAATAGGAAACTAAAACTATTTAAACAGTAATATTGAATTACTTATAGGGACGTACATATTTGTAGATATAATATTCTGACCATAAAAATAGTTTTAAACCTTTAACCAAACATCATGTAAACTTATTGTTGGCAGGCAAATGCAATGTAACAATGGAATTCCTCGAAGAGTAAATAAAATTAGTGTTCTGATTCAAGAATTCTTCATTGAATTATATCACCTTTGATTCAATCGCGCATTCTGAAACCTGAATTTGTTCTATCATCTCTAATGAAATAAATGCTCGAGTTCTTGATTACAAAAATAACACTTACGTGAACAGATTGAGAACATATTTCTAATAATCATTTTAGATTGAGCATAATATAGCATTAATGTTATTAATATTTTCTCATGATGTTTGTTTATACCAACAATTTTAGTGATAAATTTAATTTGAAAGCTTAAAGTTACAAGAATTTCTAATCCAGTTTGGTAGCGTGAATTATTCGCAGATGAGTTGAAAATAATTTTATTATTTTTAGAAAATTACCTGGTTGCGCAGTAAATTTTAGATTAATATTAACATTACAATCGCATAATTAAAATGCGAATATTTATATTTTAATTTTCTATTATTCTGCTGAAAGATACAATAATTGTTATTGTTCTTATCATTTCAGAAAGTGATGTTATTTTGGTTAGGGATGTTTGAAGCCTCAAAATACATGGGCAGAAAATTGGCGTTTATTACTTTGAGGCATGAATTTTCTGCTTTTAGCGTTATTAGAAAATGATTAAGAAGGGTGTCATGTTTGGCGACTTATTACCAACAAAAAGTTGCAGCTTGGCACCAATGTTCGCCATGTATCTGATTCTGCTTCTGGTAAATAAAGTGTAATGGCGTAATAAGTTATCGTCCGAAGAAGCACAGAGGAGAAAATGGGAATGAACGCGAAACAGCCAGGGCAGGTATTGAAAGTTATATATATAATGATAATAATAATGCAATTTTTTTACGCTTTTATTTTCAATTTTTCTATATGGCAAAAAAAAGGGGGGGGGTTGGAGCTGGAACACTTTTGTGATGAGGGGAAAAAATAAACAAAAAAACTTGGTTTGTACATATCGATGCATGCGTAATTTGATGGTCACGTGATTGTTTAAAACCGGTTTAAACTGATTTTTAACGAAAAAAAAAATCTGATCTCGAGAAAAAAATATAAAATTTAGTACGTGATTGCTTTTAAACAAAAACCTCCGTTTTATTGAATGTTGATTGCGAAATATTGATAGGTTGAAAGGTTGAAAAATAGTCAATCAAAATCTTGAAAATCCTTTGGTAAGAACAGACAAAAATAAAAATAGACACTATTATGAGACATATATTCAATAAAATTCAACTAATTTAAATCATCCGTACACCAGTTATTTTAATACAGATATTGAATAAAATTAGCATAATAAATACATTTGATTCAAAAATTGCTTTTCTGGACATGTATTTATGACCATTTTTACTTGCGCTTAATCTAAATACAATCATTCTAAAATCCCAAATTATCGTTCTTTAGAATTTATCTTCAATATTCCATAATGAGCGCATTTCACACAAATGAGATGCGATTATCTCTGAAAAGGAAATTATCAAATTTCATTTCAGAGCTCAAACCACTCTCTCCACCGTCATTATCATTACCAAATATGAAAACCATTGCAATCAATTTAAATTATTAGACGTAATGCAAATAGTTAAGATAAATTTACTTCATTGTGTTATTTTTATAGAAAAGAGAAATAACTCTTTTCACTTGCCGTTTTGGATATCAGATATTCATTATCGCTGCATTTAAACATCGTTAAGATAATTATGGCTAACATTCATAAGTTATAGCTCGAAAATAAATATGGTAATCGTAACAAAGATACTAATATTGAAATTTTTCATCAAGAAATGAATATTGAATGCATAATTATATAGTTTTGTATTACAATCATTTAAAATTGTATTACATTTTATAATAATTTGAAAGGAAAGATACGTTTACTTTCAAGAGAGAGGTCAGGTAATTGAAAAAATATTGTGGTTTTATACGATTCTATTTAATTTATTAAATTCCATGTTTATATTAATCATTTTTTTAATCTAATATTGATCTATAAAGAACAATAATGAAATGTTGTATACTTGTACATTCTCAAATGCTATACAGTATTTTATATTGCTTAATAACCTATTATCGATTAATCGATTCGTCTTTATTAAATGTTGCTTCTATGACATCGACGATACATGATTGTGAAATTTTAAAAAATGGTCTTATGATACGTAAAATAATGAATTATGGTAAAAATTTAAAAATAAAAAATAATAAACGAAAAAGATTTCTGAAATAATTAATTTTGTACTAATAGTAGAATTTTTTTAGAAGCAAAAATAAAGAAGTCAAAGGAAAACTGCAAAAGTTTTAATCGTTAATAATAATACTAAATGAAATTTTGCTGCAATGAATATCTTAAGTGAAAAAAATTCTGATAATTCTTTAGGAAGAATTTGGGCCTTATAAGAACCGGCCGTATTTGGCAACCAGGAACTAATTCGTAAGGAATTTTGTATATGCCCCTTTTGAATTAAATGCTGTATGGGTAATTTATTCATCATTCCTTCAGAAAGATACTTTTAAATATCAAATTGTGCAGAAATTGTTTATTAGACAAAAATTTGCTTACTTCCATTTCTATAGGACCCATCCTAATATCATAAGTCCCATAATGACAACATAAAGACTTAAAAGCGCAACTATCCAGTTCATCTATCAATGACTTCGCATCACTTTACTTTCTTATTTATCTTATAAACTATTCAAATATTAAACAAAATTCTTCTTCCTTAGTAAGCGACAAAGGAAAAAAAAACCCTATTAAATAAATGACTAATTCTTGAAAACAAATTGAATTTCTTTTTCAATATATTGTTGAAAATCAGGCAAAATAAATAAAATTAAATTTAAAAAATACGAAAATTGGGGATAAATTAAAGTTACGGTCGATTATTAAATTAATATTATCAAAAAGATAATAATCTGAATTTTTAATTGGTTACAAATAATTTTTATACCACTCTATTTCTAAAAGTTATTGCACAAAAACTTTAAAATTCAGTTCAATTTTTAATTAATTTAAATTTTAAAACACTTGGAAGATCACATTTTTACCTTCATAAGTACTACATGTGTCCCAAGTCTCACGCGCAAACACATGTCCACATAAATGCACACATACGTGCGCGCGCGAGCGCAAATTCTTTATTATTGGATGTATATTTTAAATTTCATTTTGTTATTTCTATTGGCGTCAACAAGCCATTTTTTTCTAATGCTTATACATTTTTTAATAAATATACTTACTATAATTTTAAAATCAATGCCATTTTTTTCTAATGCTTATACATTTTTTAATAAATATACTTACTATATTTTTAAAATCAATGTAGGAAAATTGTAATTTCATGTAATTGTAATTTATTATTTATATTTTTTCGTAATATTAAGCGTACAATAAAAAATTAAATTAGTGGAAACAAATCTCAATATAAAACATTGGAATATATATATTTATACTTGATATATTCAAATATTGATTTAACTTACGGAATCTGCGGATTCATCTGATTCACTAGATAATAAAATACTTGATTAACTGTAATTTTAATAAAAGTTTCAAACTTTTTTAAATTCGAAAAAAAAACCCACTTTTTTTTTGAAATAATATCAATTTATCTGAAGCCCCATATGTGAACACATTAACACAAAATTCCTTTGATCTAGACTAATGGAATTTGGTATAATCGAAAAACCAGACAGACTTCTTCAAAATGGATTTCGTTCAAAATTTGGTAATTATCCACAAATGTAGTCGTGAGTTTGTACACCAAATTTGATTTGTCTAGTTTGCAGAGTTTTTGAGCTATCGTGTTTTTAGACAGACAGATAGAATGGAAGAAAATTTGTTTTTTGAACTCGGAGTAATCTGCAACGTGGAGGTTCGACAAAATATCGAATCTGAATTTTTTACGATAGCAATATTTCCTCTGTACTTAATATAAGAGAAAGTAAAAATAGATATCCTTTTGAAGGATCTTATTCATATAAATAAGGACACATAAATGGTCAGTTATTCTAACCAATGGTTAACCAAAATTGGAAATATATATATCATTAAACTGATTTAACTTGTTGCCGTTTTAATTTGCTGCACTCACATACTTACTAATAACAACGGTTAGATATTAATTATCCCAAATTTGATAAATACAAATATTGAATGAGAAGCAGTCCAAGATTTCTGCAGGCAGAAATTCATCTCGAAGAGGTTCAAATTTTGTTACAAGCCTTTATTTTTATTGAGAAACAAGTCAAATTTCCTTTATGTATCTATCTGCCTATGCTTGTGAGTTGACATTCTAATATATACACGAAGAGAGATACAAATTTTCTGACGAATAATTTCATTCAAAATTTGGTAAAAATCCTTTTTTGAAATGGCATGTCAAATTTTATTCGTATAATTTACTCTGTTTTTAAATTATATTTACAGTTAACCCTTTCTAGGGCCGTGGGAAGTATGCTTCCCACCAAATTTATCAATCTTTGTATGAAATTTTGTAGGTTGGCATAAGTTCTGACAAATTTTTTTTAGAAAAACAAATTTAGATACTTCAGTCCTTTATCTCAATCAAAATGATGTGTCTTGATTTGTTACTTAATTATTAACAAAATTAATTAATCCAATTAAATTTATCTAATAAGCTAAATGAATCCCTTTTCTTATTCTAATTTCAAGCCTAAAAGTATTATAACATAATATGACTAGAAAAAATTGGCCCTTTAAAGGGTTAAACTGAACACTTGCCATATATATATATATATATCGACATAACTCTAAAAGAATTTTTTTTTCAGATTCGAGGAAGTCTAAAACGTGGCGATTCTTTAAAATTTCGAAATAAAATATTTCGGTAATTGCAATAATATTCTAGCTTTGTACATCTAAGATATGATATAAATAATGACATTCATTTATTTGTATGACAAGCAAGCAAGCAAACAAACGGGTGCACCTCCCTACTTCTTTTCACTACAAACAAAATCAACATACTGTTCCAACAATATCAAAACACAAATGTACAATTTGATTTCTTATATATCTGCAGCGCCCGACACACACGGCGAGAACATTCTGGCAAAGTTTTATTCACATTCATGGATTCTCGTACAATCCATTAAATCCTTCTACTGTCTTTGAGATTATTTATAAAAATGGCAAAGTACACAGGGCCGATACCTGTCAAGAAATGTAAATTTTTTAACGGCACACTGCGGCGTTGGGGAAAAGAACTCGGGATATCTCGTGAAGTGCAGGCGGACCTTTACGGAAGAAGGGTTAATAATAAAGGGAAAAAGACACGGTAGTCTCTCTCTGGCAGGTTTCCAGGAAAAAAAGGATCGAAGGGAACCTCATTCACGTGATTTCGCTCGGTCGTTCTCGCCTTTCTAGGGGTCGTCTCCTGGTCCCTTGGCTAATCATGGAGATATGGGCTGGAATTCCGAGAGTAGTTGTGGCAACACATTGTGGTTCGCTTCAATTGTATGCAGTTTTGTCTGGAGAAAAGATGGCTGGTATTGTTGTTGAATTTCTCATGATTTCTTGTCGAGTAAAGCCTAGAAGAACTTCAGTGCGAAGCCATTTCGAAGGTGCATTCTTGAATTCTTTCCTTATGGTTAAATACCATACTTTTCATCGGTATGACATTTAATTTTTCGTTTTCATTTCCTGCTTTATAAAATACTAATGTGAAAAGGTTCTTCCACTAGGATACCTTGGAAATTCATTTAAATAAAATTCTTAATTGTAACTACTTTTAAATGTTTTATATTCTAATTTTAATTCCATAACGCAGACAATATTATATATGATGACGTTAAATACTCATTTCCAAATTTTAAATAGCGAAGAAATTATTTAAAGTTCAAATATTCATAGAGGATAAATTATTTATTGTTCAGATATACGATATCGTTGGTTCGAGTACTCATATACATATATATTTAGAATCGGTTATCAAATCCATATTTAAAAGTGTAGTTTCCATATTTTCAACGACAAAAACAACAATAGGTAGTAATAAGCTTGTATCTAATAAGTTAGCTATGCTGTTTACCTTGCTTTGATATCGGAAAAAAAGCACTCAGCACACTGCGGTTCTGCTCAAGGAAGAAAATGATTAACCCTTGTCACTCGAGGAACTTGAGCAAATAAGTTTCTAAAATTATATATAATTTGTGTGTTGCAAGAAAAAAAAACAGGGTCAGATTTTAAAATAATAAATTATACCTTATTTTTTATACCTCTTAACAATTAAATGCGCTTTTATATTCTGTTAATAGTCATGCATCTAATTACTTTTTACGACTGCAAAGGGTTAATATTCCCAATCATTTTGAAGTCGCCTTCTTCAGTTCTCTTTTATTTAAAATCCTTATTCCTTTTTTGTACTATTTTGATAAATATTGATGAGGAAAGATAATATTTTAGTAGGATGCCATTAGGACTTATCTATTCCGATTATATTTCGGAATTTTACACGATGGATATTTTTATACAAGCATTACTCTAAATTTACGTTCCCGAAATGAAGAATTTTTATTTTTGATGGGATCACAGATCGGTTTCTTGGTATTTATTAAGAAGATAATGAACTATTTTCACATATATATACCAAGAATGTTTTTGATCAGAAGTTATTTACGCGCCCGCATATTTTAGAAGTTATTTAAGAATATTTTTTATTTATTCCTTTTAACCAATACGAAGAGTCTCGCACATCTGGGGCAAATAAATGTTCTACATTTTTTCTCAGTGCTTTCAGACTGCTCAGTTAAATTATTTATGTTCGTATTCTTTGCGGTATATCAGTGTTGTATCTCTATTTACCAAATAAGCAATTAACCGAACCATATTAAAAACAATTTCGTGAAATAACCCAATTTTTTAAAATAGAGTATGTCAAGAAATAAATAATACGGAGTAATGTTAACAAGCGGAAAAAATGATGGGCTTATTGATGAGTAGTTCAAAATTTCTTAATGATTAATTTCCGAGAGAATATTAATTTGAAGATGTTCTTGAGATTATACTTTTAGCATGTGAAGCGCCAAAACTGGCAAGCTTTCCGTTTGGATTACGATAACCGATTTCTTCCTTATACTGTTAGTTCCAGATATGTACAAAGTAACATTAGACTGTATGTAATATTTCTGGCATTATTATCTGAATTTGCATTTTGCATTCTCTTGGGTATGCTTTTTCTTCACTCAGTAGTTTAAAGTTCGTGCTCTAGCGCAATTTAATAACATTCACTGGATGTTTTAGGGGAAAACAACATTTAGATATATACATTTGATTCCAAATTTTATTTAAATTTTACTAATAGTTTAAACTAATTTTAAGATATTTCACAATGAACAGTGACTGACGCGAACTGAACAAAAAATAAACTATCCGTCACCGATGACTGAAGAAACTGGAAGAAAAGTATAA
Source organism: Argiope bruennichi (assembly GCF_947563725.1). Lineage (NCBI taxonomy): Eukaryota > Metazoa > Arthropoda > Arachnida > Araneae > Araneidae > Argiope > Argiope bruennichi. The sequence goes on from NC_079153.1 coordinate 92,598,943, forward strand.
CTGCTAGTCATTAGTGAGTAAAGCGGTCCGCAAGTAAAGCATAGTATCAGACATTAACAACTAACATAATGCTTAACGTATTAATGTTCAATTCAGTCACTGATGTGTATATGCCAATTTACAATCTTAAGACACAAATTGCAGTACTTACAAAATCTTGCTGTGTTTTTTCCATTTTACTAAGTATGTCATATCATGTTTTTAGAATTAAGAATTTCGAAATATATTATGTTTGACTGAGTCTTTGAAATAATCTTTTGATGAAATTATATTTGAATTATTTTGAATCATTTGCTTTCTTGCTAATTTATAGATGCAATAAATATTAATGCATACAATTATAGTTCGAATAAATGAGTTTGAATAATTACAACTCAAAAATAAATGAAGTAATAAACGTTTCGCCTTATATTGACCGTTTTTTTTAGAATTAAGTATGTGCAAATATTAAATGTGATATTAAAATATTTTAAAATATATGATAATTTATATGAAATTCCCCTTTCGATTGATCTCTATAATCTCTTCTATAATGACTAATAACATGTTTTAAATCCATTCATTATTCGGACTTTTAACTTGTTTGTTAAAAGTAAAATAATCAAAAACTACAGATTCAAATTTAAGTCAATTAAGAATCATTTTCATATTTAAGAAAGCCGTTGTGACATGGGGATAAGGTCTCGGCTTCGGAAGTGGAGGGGCTTAGATTTGAGACCTGATTCCTCCGAAAAACCGTTCGTGTAAGCGAGTCTGGTGCACGTTAAATCCATCTGGCTCAAACGTCCTCTCTCTGGTGTGGGGAGGAAGGGGGAGGAGGTCCAGCTCAGGTGTCGTCCTCGTCACCTGACCCTGGTTCAAAATTACGAGGTCCGTCCCAAAATAGACCTAGTGTTTCTTTAAAATGGGACCTTATATAACTGAACTGAACTGAGCAGATCACATTTAAGAATCTCGTATGTCTATTATTGCACTTCGAAATAAATGTTTTTATTTGTTGTGTTGCTGTCATTCGTTTTGTAATTTCATCTATGGTATGGCATAATTTGTGTATTTTTTTTCTAAGATTAGAATTTAATTTCATTAATGAAAAATGCTGTTGATCTGATTCTACGGAACTGAATGAAGATAATTTAAAGCAAATTCTTTGTATTAAAAAACATTCCTTATATCGTCACTTAATAAGCAAAATAACATCTCTATTGTCTAATAATAAGTTGACAATATAATCATAATGTGACACATACGTGAAGAATAAGTGAATAATACATAAATTTATAAATAAATCATTTAAATAAAAAATAACAACAAAAAAATTCGGAATAGAAAAAAGAACATTTTTCAGATTTATTCATGCAAAACACACACTAAAATCTGCATAACACTTTTACATGTACTAATACCTTACATGAATTAAAATATTAATACATCATTATATGTATTAGCACCTTAAGTGTATTGTGAAACGCTGTTACTTCTCGTAGTACTTAACTAAAAATCCATATTTTCTTGGAAAGGATGATAGTAACTTCGCTTTATGTGTAAAATGTTAAAAGTATTCAGATGCATACTATAGTTAGAAAATAAATGTTGTCTTCTAAAATAACAAAAGAATAATACGCTTTGTGCAATAGTAAATTACTATAGGACAAACACTGAAATATTGAATAATTTTAAGATGAGATATAATGAAAACTTTTAGACTTCTTATGTAGTAAATAATCAATGAAAAATGCAGCTATACTAAATAACTAAACCTAGATCAAATTCTGTCCTATAAAGCCTTTTGAAGGATTTGTACATGCAAATTTTTTTGATTAAGTGAATGTTTAAAATCTTAATTATATATATATATATATATATATATATATATATATATATATATATATATAAAACTTTATATTTACCTTTCTTGAACTAGCGATTTAAAATGAGATATTACAGAAATCTTAATTTTTATCATATTCAGTAAATAATACATATCAGAAATTTGGACAAACCAAATATACAGAGCACAACATCAATAACCTTTTGAAGTTTGCTGAATTTGAAGCTTCTCTTTAGTTTAATAAATTTAATTTTGATTAATCAATATTAAACCGTTTGTGTGATGCTATTGACTTTTCCATATCAAACGAATACTTTATCTAAATCTGATTAAAATGATCTTGACTAAATTTAATTTATTTCTCTATAACTATAATATTAACTATGATAAATTGGGGTTGGATTTAAAATCTAATATCCTAGGCGAGAAATTCAATTTGTTGTAGACAGTAGATAAATTAATATTCCCTTCCTATTTCGCATTGTGTAATCTATATAATAGGTATGGCCTCGTATTATGGATCATTTTTCCTTGAATTTCTTAAAACTTCTTTCATACTGAAATTTGAAATTCGATCTATATTATTATTTAGGTATTTGATTTTCGATTTTGTCAATTTATTGGACACATTTGATTAATACCCTTTAACAAAGTATTAATGTGCTTATTTTATACAATCTGACTTTTTTTACATTATAAAATATTGTCCTTTTGATTTATGTCTTTTTCGTGCAATATATTGTCAATAAGCTATCTAAGAGAAATTAAACCATAGGCTTGAAAAGAGTGGTTTAAATAGTAAAATAATTTTATAATATAATAATAATTATAAAATAATGCAATAATTTCTATTAAAATATTATCATGATATGTATGAATGTAGAAAAACGGGGCCTGTATTCATTTGATACATAAGAAGCATCGAGTTGTAACTTCCTTAACCTACAATTTATAGCAAATAAGCAACGCTATATATTTTATAAGCACCGAATATGAACAATCAGAGAAATACTGTTTATTCAATAGTTAAGATAATAGAAAAAATAGATAAGATAATAGAAAATAGTTAATCCTTCATACAACCTAACTGGCATTTTGGGTTTTTCATGTCTTGTTCAAAATCAGATCATTTAAATTCAGATGTATATTTTCTTAAATGTTTACAAATGACTTGTATTTATGATTTTAGAGGTTAAGATATAAATGAATTCCATTTAATTATTTAAAGATTGATTTTTTGCATATTTTAATCTATTAAATTGAAATAATTCGGAGCTTAAATCGTTTAAACACTTTGACTTTTTCTGGTTTTCAAGAAAAATATGTTTTGTTTTAACAAAATGTATATCTTAGTATAGAAAAACAATGGCTGTTATACATCTTGATTTTCTTAGGTTCAACTTGTTGTTAATTAGGGCTTGTTTTGAATGCAAGACATCTACTCAGATATTATGTGTCAATTATGTTTATATATATATGATGGTAATGTAGATAGAAATTCAATACATAAATCTATATGAAGAAAAGTTATAAATCTTGTTAAACTGAAAACTTTGCTTGCAGTGGAAAGTCATTTGCATCACTTTTATGCATTAAGGTAATAAATTGAAAATTGACAAGTTTCAAGGAGAAAGCACGTTTGATAACAATCTAATATTTTATTGAATATATTTTTGAATTTTATTTTTCTTGAATAATAAACATTTTAATAAACTTACCATGCCAGAATGCATCTTACTTGGCATTGGTATACAATAATTACAAAATGTCAACTTTTGGCGAGAATTTAGCATTTCTACTGATCTATCATGTTATTCTTGGCAAGTGTTTTGGCGATTAATCCATGGCATGAGGTAAAAACTATATAAAACCTGAATTTGGTTTTTTTAGACGCGTTTTTCCTGATACCGATTGAAACAAAACAAAAAAATGTCATACAAAATTTTACGCGCAGCTACAATTTATATAGACTGTCTTCCTTATATTCAATTTGCCCTACCAAATTTAATATATTTAAATCCTCGCATTTTTTTTTTTAAATTATCGCGTTTACTTGTTTTTGAAAATAAAGACCGACAGATAGTCAACTTGTTGTTGGATTTGACTTACCATTTTACAGGTGTCTATACTAGAGATGCCAAATCTGTGCACCGAATTTTATCTATCTAGTTCTTTTCATATATTGTAGTTATTGTGTTATTCGAATATATATTAAATTGGTCTAGATATATTCGAACAGGCGGATAGACTAACTTCTAAACATACTTTATTAAAAGTTGGATTGAAATCTAAAAAAATTGGTATAAAGCTCTGTGGTGGATTGGTATGAGCGAGGATAGAACCTGGGACCTTGTGGTTCGCAGTCCAATAACATGACCACTATACAAAAGCAATTGCTCGGATAGCGTAGCTCTTAACTGGCTTATAAGATTTCCACTACAGACCGTATACTGAATTTCAGCCATCTAATTGAAATCGTTTTTAAATTATCTTTGTCACAGACAGATGGACATTTTTCAAAAATGTGTTTTTCGACCTCAGAGATCTAAAACGTAAAGATTCGTCAAAATTCGAATTTTTCGACGAACTCTGTATTTTCTCTATACTACATATAGAAGAAAGTAAAAAGGTTAGATGTGTATCAATCCATTAGAAGATCCAAAAATCAACAAAGGTAAGTTGGATGAATATCACACTGCAAAATAATTGCATTACGACTTCTCCAATGAAATAAGCCGCCCATTTTGCCCTAATTTGTCAAGAGTCCTTATACATGTGTCCTTTAATATAAAAATTAAATTTATTTTGGGAATTGGTACATCAACATGTTTTTAAGATTTTGATAAACCCGTTTGAAAAACTTTTACTTGGATACATTTAATAAGTAAGAATTGTACATATAAGTTTCACAAGTACTCACTTTTTGACATCCTTGAAAAAATATGCAATAATGTAAGCGAATTTATATGAACTAGCAGGCTTGGTTGGCTTGTTCGTCCAGATTATGTACTTTTTAGGCTATTGAATAATTAATAGGGAATATATATATATGTGCATTACGGCACAATATATATACGGATGTACCAATTGTGCCGGCGTCCTGGCATAGGGGTAGCGCGTCTTCCCCGTGATCTGGGCGTCCCGGGTTCGAGTCCCGGTTTGGGCATGGTTGTTCTATCTGCGAGATGTGTGAATGTGCCCTCCTGTAAAAAGGGGTTGTGCAAGCGAATGAGTGATGCGTGAGTGGCAAAGTCGTACTCTTGGCCCTAGTTGGCGCTGCTATAAAAAATAAGAGACGTTCCCCCTCAGGCTTAAATCGTTGTCTTCGTAACAGCGGGCTTGTCAGTGGCAAGTGCCATAAGAAACAAACAACAAACATATATATATGTAACATTATTCAGAATCCTGTCGGCTTTTTTAATTTTTAACATTATTTGTTGTGAAGCATGATGCAGTTTGAAGACAGTGAAGAGGCTTTTTATCTTTTTAAATTCTTTTTAATATCCATCGGGAAAGCATAATTATTTTACAAGCAGAGACGCGGACAAGACGTCCGCCGCAGCGCAGTACAAAAGTCGAAGTATGGAAGAAGGGCCAAATGAATTATCCCTCGCCTTATATAACCTTAGATTTTGATAGGGAAAATATTTCTTCACAGTGCTATATTAATAAGATTCTGATAGGGATTTCTGATGCATGTCAATCACATGTAAGGGAAACACAGGGATCTTTTAAGAAAGAATGTGATTACTGGATATTTTTACCCCTTCACGCCGAGCGTGTGAAAGTATCGGCGTTTAGCTGACTAAGCAATTTTATAAAGCTTCTCTTGAATTAATTAAGTAGAGAAAGTGGAATTGGATCACGAAATAAGAGAATATTTTAGAATGAAGTTACTATGGGCTAAATTAAAATAAAATCTTGGAAATTAATTAAATTGAAATTAAAAGTTTAAAATATCATTACACACACACAAACACACACACACACACACACACACACACATATATATATATATATAATATTAATTTCTGTTTATTTGACATGATTTAAAAATATGAATTTAATTGAATCAATCAGCAACAAATTATTATGAGCGCAAATTAAAAGTGTATTTACTAAGAAATAAAAGCGGATATAAAAGTCCAATTTCGGAATTAATATCCAAAAAATTATTTTTTTAAATTCTTGATTTTAACATTGGCAAAAGCACGCGATAGAATATTTTGATGGATGAGTTTTAATTTCCTAACATTAAAAGAATCGTTACATTGTAAATTAAATTTGTACAATTTATTAAAAGTAAAGAAAAAAATTGCACAGAAAGGAAATCGATAGCATTAAAAAGGCATTCTTTTGAGTTTTAATACCTTTTTTTGAAATTAATAGTTTTGGAAAATACAGTATCTGTTTTCATAGGTAAATCATAGCGAATACTCGTCTAGTAACAGTTAAGTCTATTTTCGTCTTCGATTAAATTTAGTATTTAACGCCGCCTTCTTGGTTTCTTTTTCATCTTTTGATTAAATGAAGTATTTAACACAGGCAGCAACATTTATATTACAATTATATTTAAATTAAGTTTTGCATTAAGCTCAGCAATAAAAACACCGAATAAAGCAATCTCAAACATTCTTATATCGTTATGTTTACATATGATTGTTGCCATTCTATAGTAAGTAATAGGAGTGATTTATGTGGTACATACGTTAGCGTTTTATAAACAAGATGAGTACAAATGATGGACCCGATTTAAAAAAAATTATATTCTCGAAACTACTACATATATTATAATAAGCGATACATGAATTTAAAGATAAATGCACCAAGTTTTTTTTCTTCAATTACAAATGTTCAATGTGTGACCCTCTTGTTACACGGCATACGCCCAATCTGTAATCCAGTTCATTCCAAACATTTTGTAACATCACTCAGTCAATGGTTTTGAATGCTGTACAAATGCGTTATGTTCTAGCAGTGTTTTCGGCATTGGTGGTACATAAACAAGTCTTGTATCAATAATTTCTTTTTGTGGGTTATGTCAAAGATAACAGACAAAACAAAATGTTTGGAGCGAACTGGATTACAGATTAGACGTATACTATGTAACAAGAGGGTCACACATCGAACATTTGTAATTGAAAAAAACTTGGTATATTTCTCTTTAAATTCATGTGTCACTTATTGTAATATGTGGCGTAGCTTTGGAAATGATTTTTAAAAAAAATTGGGTCCATCATTTGTACTGACCTTGTATAATAAATATTAGTTCGTGTTAACAGCTGCATGCATTTTCATGTTTTTATCGATGCCTGCGACAAATGAGCCAGTATGTTTTAATATACACATTTCCATCTTGTATGTTCCCTTTATCACAAAATACAGAAAAATGCTAATTACTTAGAGTTCATTCGTCGGTGAACTCCATCATAATCATTCTAGCGTGCAAACTTAATTGCTTAAAACTCGCTTTCCTGTTAGTCATAAAATGCATCCATAATCACAAAAACACCATCACAGAAGGTTCATATCTTCCATAACCATCAAAACAAGACGCATTCTTGTTATTACCCATCAAGCAGCTGAGGAAAAGAACAACACGCGATATAAAGTCGCGCACGCTTCCACCCCCATCGAAGAATAGCTCCTTCCTTAACGAGCTGCTTTATCGGGGCATTAGGATCGGCGCTACGAATAATAATCTTGGTAGCACTGAACTCAATTATCCTGGCATCGAACGGAGTTTTAACAGTTTACCCTTCTCACGTGAAATGTCCTTTATACATCGACCCTCCCTGACTAACCTCTGGGTCCTATCTCTTTCGTTCAGGCCCTATAATTTCACCCTGGAATTTTTAGCCCCTCTTTTCTGGTAAAGCCCGCCAGAACTGGCAGGTCGATTCGGAAAGCGTAGATAATTTCCGGAAGCCCTGATCGAAATCTAGTATGAAAAGCAATTAGTTTGCTTAATCGGCCGATTCCGGACTTTATTCCATAGCAGAGTCGTTTGCCGAAGCTAAACATCCCTTCCAGACCCCCCTCCTTCCCTCCTCTGGATCGTTTGGTCTTTCTAATTAAATCAGCGAATAAAAGTCTTATCTTTTGGTCCTCACGCTCGTGTGACAGAACAAAGCGATACTTTGGAATATTCATCGCGCGTTTTCGCTAATTGCGTTGCCACCTACCTGAAACAGAATAACTGTTGTTTGCCCCTGAGTTTAATTCGCCCTTGTGAAAGAAATGGAATAGAAAAGGTTCGATGATTCGGCGTTGTTCCACTTCATGGAATGTAGACAGCATTCTAGGCTGCTGCTTTTTTATTATCGAGAGAACCTCAAATTTGTATCAGTTTTGTTTGCGTTGCACAAACTAATTATAAGGATGATCAGAAAAGAGTGTTTGGTACAATTGTTTCGATAGAAATACGAATTAAAAGAGTGTATTAAAATCTTTTCCGTGACAGAAGATAGTAGTTACATTCAAATATATATATAAAAAAAATAAACTGTTGTATAACGGTGCATATTTAATCTTTTATTCTACAGAAGAGTTCGAACACTTCCGGAAGCTCAAAATGTTGAGTAATTATTACGAATACAGCAATAGCATTTTTAAATATTTTATTTTTAAGGAGAGATATTTTGCAATTATTTGTTACATTGTCTTTTCAACCTTTCAAAACAGGAAATAATATTTCATTCTTAGGGAAATTATCGTTTTTTTTATCTTTGTGTAATATTATTTAAGCAAATCCAAATTATATTTTCTTTCTTTAATTTCAAAAAAAAAAAAAAAAAAAATCAGATTTTGGATGAAATCATTGACAATCACATATAATTTTGTTTATTTCGTATAATAATTGAGATACACAAATAATTTTATTAACAATGAGCTAATATATAACATTGTTTAAAGATAAACATAATTAAAAACTCAAACGTATTTGTTTTTCATTTTGTGATATTCGAGTTTTGATTTTTGTTAACCCGGCACAAGCTAAGAATCCGTTCAGGAGCATACGCCAAAAAACAAACCTCATTCCTTCCTTCCTTCCTATTTGTTTTTCTTTTATATCAGAGTTTAAAGGAAATTTTAGTAAAATATTTGTTATCATACGCCATTTTGCAATATAATATTTTTATCATCGCATTTGGGAAGAAAATGCTATATGAAAATCAATTAAATATCAGTAAAAACAATTAAAATAGTAGTTTCACTCATCTCGGATTAATTAATTTACCTGCCTATCATGATCCGTTTTGGATTTCCATTAAATATTATTGAATAAATGCATTAAAGAAATGTTCTTAGTACTTTTTACAAAACGAAGAAAAAAAGTAAATGTATATAACGCAAATTTCTTATATAAGCGTATTGGAAACAAATTTATGTAAAATTTGAGGATTGATTGATGGAAATTTAATGAGATTTTTAAACATTGATTAAGATTTTCATATTTCCAATTGGTGACATCCATTGGAATGTAAATGAATATCCATATTTTCTTGCAGATAGTTTCAAAATAATCTTAAAATGATTTGCGGGTAACTTAGTTAGAATTCCTTTCTGTAAAGATTTTTTCCTCGTATGTACTAGAGTTCTCATTAAACAAAAAACATTGGCTTTTATACATGTATTTATACTTTTATGCTTGTATTTTAACCTTCTGTTCATGTTTGACGTTTTACAGCGATCCATTGTAACGCTTTTTTTTCCATTTAAATTTATTAACATTGTATATTCACTTTGCACTTTTAATGTTTTTATTTTTATATTTATACCACTGGTTTTTATATTTTAACACGTGTGTTTTTAAAGATTGCTGTATGGCTTTATAATTTGCTTGGCGCCACATGGCAAAACATGGCTCTTTTGCAAAAAAACGAACAACCAACCAATCTAGAGTTTTCGAGATATAAGCTCCAATTCTGAAGCTTATCGTTTAACTCTAAAAGCAGCAAAAGTTATGATCCGCTACCTCCTTTCTTTTTTAATACAACCTTTCTCTATTAACACAAGAATTTTAAGCTTTCCATAACTCCTTTTAGTAATTATTTAAGTCTAATAAAATATAATCTTGTATATAATGTTTGTTTTTCAGCTTTTTAATCTCGCGATTGTTTTCACTATGAGCTGAAATTGCCATCATTCAAGAATTAATCAGACAGAAAAGTTATTCCTTGCCTTCTGGGCCTTAATCTCCAGATAAAACTTCTGCCGTTAGTTTTCTATATTTGATTTATTATTTTTCTTCATTGTCTTCAAATGACAATTTGCTTTGCTCTATTTTGTGTTATGAACAAGTGATCTTAACTAACTTGTAATTAATGAACCCTGCAAATATGAAGAAAAATTTGGAACATAATGAATATATATTTTTTTTTCCTTTCAAAGATAAAGAAATAGATATAGTAATTACTTTTATAAGAATTATTTAAAACTAATATCCTCATTTATAGTAATTTATGATAACAATTAATAAATCATAAAATTATTTTTCATAAACTTTATTATTAAAAATCTATATAATGTACATTTTTTAAATTTTTAGACTTTGACTAAGCGAATTTTGGATCAGATCCGTGAAATGAAGGTTTCTGTGCCTATTTATTTGCAAGGTAAAATGAAAATACAAGTAGTTAGAAATGCAAGTAGTAGCGAAATGCATTCAGAAAACGCAAATAATCGGAAAAATGAAATTTGGTAGAGAATTAATCTATTAAAGGGAAAGTAATATACTTTTCCATAATACATGTTTCCCGTTTTATAATAAATTCCCCAAGGAAACCATATTATAAATGTGTGTGTCTTTTTGAAACAACAAAAAAATTATTTAAAAATAATTATTGCAATTTTAAATGTAATTGTGGTTGGATGACACGGGCGACATCTGAACCTGTTGATAGGCTTCTGTGGCATAGTTTATTGTAGAAGCCATAGAAGATAATTGAGGAAGAATCCCTCTCGATATTTTTGCATAAAACTCATTTGCCAGAAATAAAGAGTATTTACATTCTCTTCCAATTCTTGGAACTTCTAAGCTTTAGAAATATGTCTGTGGAAGCAATTAAAATTATTAATAAGTTTGACAAATCCTTTTCAGTAGTTAGTAGAATCTTGGAAGGGTATTTAGAGATTAAATTTTAATTACCTATGAAAATATCTTAATTATTCTAATAAGTTGTTTATTTCAAAAAGACCTTCATAATTGGGAAGATTATTGGGATTTGTGTTTTGTAAACATGTGTATGATCATTTTAAAATTCCGCCATTTATATTAATGCAACTAAAGTCAGTGTAATATTTTCCAATTACTTTTTTCCATTCATGGGGTTTTTATGCAATTCAATCTAGTAACGTATTGTCCATTAATTATTTTGCTTCCAACTGTTCCTTTTAGCAATATCTCTTAAAAAAATTAATTCCTTTTTGCTTTTATATTCATCATATTTCCGGAGATTGAATTTTTTTCACTTTAACTTCTTATTTCCTTTTTGTTTTTAATATTTTTAAAAAGAATTTTCTTACTTTGTATTCCAACAGTGAGATTTTTAATATAATTAAGTATATTATATTGACTGACATTATGCATCTACATATTATAAATTCAAAGCAATTAATATTTAACTATCAGTTAATCCTTAACTTGAACTGGCTACAACGACCCACCGCTGAGACACTCGGTTTTATTTGATTGACCGAACCGCCATGACAGCAACACTAGCGAGAACTACGGTTGAGTCGTATGGGCCACCACCGGTTGCGGTACAACTCTTCCTGTAGGAAGCTCGTCTGGTCGTCGATAGGAGGCAGCCGACCCTCACCATTTCTGAACCTATCGGGTGGAGAGAACCAACCACCATACTGGAAGCGTCTCATCCTCATTTCTGTGGTACCCTCCCATTGGGATTCAGGTAATCATTAATAAATATTTAGTCTGCCGATTCAGCTTCATATTCATTAATGATGCATTATCTCATCTGAGCCGAGATTGATTAGTTACAACTCTCGTCACAAATGGTTCTGTCCTATCTCTGATGGCGGGCTTGCCTCTTGATGATATGAAGGATTTACAGAATTTTTGTAATTGAATTAGAAATGTTGTAAAAGTTTTCTTAAATTATAGATTTTGGCAATGAAATGGCTAAGAATTGCCTCTTCAACTCCCCTTTCCCTTCTTATTTTCTCCGTCCCTATCGTTATTTTTTGTTGTTGTATTTCCTGTTTATCGTAAAATCTGGATTTTACTCGGATGTAAATACGTTAAATTAAAAGAACGAAACAATACACACGGTGGCAGATGAAACACATAGATAAACTAAATGAGCACTTTGGAACTAATGACTTATGATGTAAAAATTGTACACTCCGTATGCAGAGGGAACACATATAGAGCCTGGTGGATAAGGGTTAAATTCAACTAGCGTTATGAGTGTTATATTTCAAGTAAAATCACACAAATGCAATTCTGTGTCAAATTTTGAATTCAATCGATCGGTGAAGTCTCCATATGTGGTGTGCTACTACGGGTATTAATCGCATCCCAGTAATTAATCGCCAAAAAAATATCGCCAAACATCAGCTCTAAAAGGCTTTCTATAACTATTGTTAGGAAATGGCATGCGATTAATAATCGCAAGTCTATTTATTAGAGAGTATGAGTGAAAGTTTGAGAAAGAGACCACCTCCATTGTTTTATTGTTGTTTTTTTTCCAAATGATTCGCAATTTTGAACATATGCACATTAAATCTCATGCTTTGCTTGAATTCTATAAAATTCTATAATCTAAGTCAAGATGTGTAAGAATTAAAAGTAAAGGCTGCCAGATTCATAAAACGTAATAATTACTGCCTATGCCTGTTGCAAACTGTCACTTTAACTAAGGGAAAATGTAGGGAAAACAGCATTAATAGAACAACTTTTGGACCACCTCATTCCCTAACGCAGGGAAAATCGAGAACAAGCAACCAGAAATCTTTAACTTTCTACATTTTTCTCTCTGAATCTTGCTTGTCTTTTTTTCACCTCTTTAACATTTAGACGAAGAAAATTCTTTTTGTTTTGCACAAGTTGAGTAAAAATATTTAATTTCTTTATTTTTAATGATTATCGCATAAAATTATTTTCATGCCACGAGAAAAATAAAGGCAGTTTGAAGAATTTCTGGTTTTTATTGAATACACTAATAATAATATAAATGACTATTTTATTTTAATACTAATTAATAATTATCAACCCCTTTGAGGATCCCCAAAATAGGTTAATAAAAGTGACAGAAATAGTTCTTTCCTTTGGAATAAAATCATAACCACAAAAGCTTAAATTCAGTTTGACTAGTTTTCAACCTCAGCGAGAAGAAAATATAATTTTTCTAGGATTGTTATCGAATTTTTCTAGAGATTCTTAAAGCGATAAATTATTAAATCCGAAATTATATCAAATTTAACATTAATTTGATTTTCTTTCCGAAGTTTACAATTACAGGCATAATTTGTATTTAATTACAATTGCACAATTTTTTAATATTACTATTACAAATTGGTTAATGATTATTATTACAAATAAATTTTTCAGTTATAGTTACAGAGAAAATTTGTACATAATATTGGAGATTACATCAAGGGGATTATATATAATTTAAGATAATGTCTATAACTTGAAATGTAGTCAAATTACTGCCATTATTAAATGTGCATCCTTTGTCGTAACATAAAAGCGAATAATAAAGCATTTTCTCCATAGCAGAGTATAATATAAAATAAAATTTCTTCTAAAGATCGTGAATTTTACAATTACAGGAATAATTTGTACGTAATTGCAATTTTTCAATATTTCAATTACAAATTGATTAATAATTATAATTACAAATTAAATGTTCAGTTACAGTTATAGTATTGCGGACTACATCAAAGGACTATATATATTCCATGTCTATAGCTTGAAATTTTGTTAAATGGCTTCCATTATTAAATTTTCAATCCTCTGCCATTACATAAAAACGAATAGTCATGTAATTTCTTCATAAAGCAGTGTTTGTTATAAAATAAAATGTCTTCATGTAATGCATAATTTAAAATATCATAATCTATCCTAATTTGATTTCCACGATTGCATTCCAAACATTTCCCATCTCTAGTTCATTTCAAACAACACTTCAAACTACAATAAAGACTAGCATCCATTTTCAACGTATTAAAATCGATTTACTTTACTTTAAATTGATGCTATTATTTCTAAAATAAAATCCAAGAAAACCCTGCCTCCGAGCTGTGTTTGTACTTTCTACTTTACTCTCAACAACAAATATGCATTTTCTAGGGGAAAAGTTCCCGATTTTCCCTCTTGTATTGTCGGCGCTTCTTTTCTTTTTCCCTATTTCTATAAAGAGAGCGATACAGAAATCTCTTTCATAATTACAGATCTATTATTTCTTCACATGCGCAAATTTGCTTAAATCCTCCAATGTACCTTTTAAAAGGCCGAGATGTCTCTTTATTTGTTAAGATGGAAAAAAAGGAGTAAATGTAAATGGAGGGAGGGACGGTTCGGGGTATCGGCAGGCGACGGTAAATAGTTTCTGCGCGCCCAGCTCCACAATACCTGTCGTTTTCATTTAGGTCGTCTTTGTATTAGAGAGGAAAAGATGTCCCTAGTAATGACTACGAGCCGTCGTCATATCGGCACTGGTCTTTATTCATCTGCCTCTACATCGGGAATCTTCGGAAGGGGACCATATAAAAATATCGATCCAGTGAAATTATAGGAGAAAATTTCATGCATCTTTTAAACGTAGTATATATTTTAGAGATTTGAATAAGCAGATAAACCAATGCATTTTGTAAATATTAATCTTTTTTATGATGTATATATGATTTAACCCTTGGTAGTCAGAAAATTAATTCGATACAAAATTATTCAACTAATTCAAGGGCTTGTTTATTGTTCCAAAAAATAAATAAATATATATATATATATAATTGTTTCAAGTGAAATCCCCCCGAAAAGTTAATTTACATCTTTTTACCATTCTGTTGGTATTTTTAACAATCAAAATTGAAAAACAAATAAACCGTCAAAATGATGCACCTTCTTGAATGGTGACCACGAGTCACCTATCGAGAGCAAAGGGTTAATTAAGTATAAAAAAATGGAGAATATCATACAGAGATAGAAAAACATTATGAATATTTTTACTGGTATCATGGATATATATGTTTTTTATAGTTTAAGGCAGCTATATTGGTTCCAAATGTGATATTTTATTTTTAAACAGTGTATGGATGAATGAAATAGTTTTCCAATTAAATTTATTAACTTCTCAGTAAATAAAATAGTTTATCTTAACTTATAAAAATGAATATATACTGGCAAATAATTTGTGAACAAGAAAAAAAAAATATCGAATACAACTCATATTTTGCAGACAGAATTACTAGTTCACTCGATACTAAAGGAGACGGGTTTAAAACACGATACATGTGTTAATTTGATGGAATCAGATATAGGAATCTAATCTTTAAAACTATTATCATAATTTGAAGAACTATTAAACCCACCAATTCGTAATTGTTAATTTTCTTAAATTATTTTGCAAAAAGGACATGTTATTTGTCCAACGACAGTTGCCATCAATTTGTGGTTTGAATTTCTACATGACCAATATGGATACTCATAGGCATGTTGATAGTTTCAATATTATCCTCGATAAATCACCATATTTTTTAAAATAAATTTTAAAACAAAATATTAAATATCAAAATAAGAATATCAATATATTGATTAATAATAAATATATAAATCAAATCACATAAGTTTTATTAGTTTTGAAGTTTACACAAAAATTAAAAATCGCAATCACATGTTGAAATAGCTCGTGCATAAAATAAAGCAAATTTGTCCAAAAAGCAAGATATTTCATCATGGTTTATTGGTCTGAAAATTATTAAAACATTCAATGGTTATTTCATGAGTTATATGATTGTAAATATTGTTTTAACTTTCATAATCATTCTGTTACATTAAATAAAACTTAATGTGCTTTGAAATGGCTGTATTTAAATTGTATTTTTTGTCCGTAAAAGTGTGTTTATTATTGATATCCATACAAAAGGAAGAATTGTTTAAATTCAGACGCTGACAAATAAACTGCAAATGAAAAAAAATATTTTTTTAAAAATTTTTTGATGGTTTATAAATTAAAATATTTGAATGGTAAATAACCTACGAATATTTCACAAATTATATAAGTAAAATATTCTTTTGTACGTTTATTCTCGTGCTGTTATACCAAATAAAATTTTAAGTGCTTTGAGCTTTTCTTATTTCAAAAAGTACGTTCAGTTTCTTCTTTTTACTCTTCATAAAACCATCTTCATTATTGATATCCTTATCGTTTTACTAACTCGCTTGGAGCACCACCAAGAAAAATAGCCTCTTGGTGTTTGTCCAAAAACATGAGCTTTTTTTTATTGTTGGGGAAGAAAGAAGAATGCCGGAATAACATTTCCATAAGTTTATCTTTCAGAGCTGGCAGACGCAGGAATTAAGCAGGTTTAATGGAATTGTTGTTGGTTTCCAAGTTTGGCCAAAACGTTTGGCAGTTCTTTGGGGAAACTTCTCAAACTGAGCACTTCCCGATCAGCGGAGGAAGAAGCTTCTGTTTTTATTATTTTCTTTCTGGGAAATTTTTTGTGAGGGGAGTGGCGGGGGTGGAGATGAGGAAGGAAAACCCCTGATGATATTAATCCACTGGCACGCAACGACGTCATGTCTAATCTAATAGTCATTAATCATGGTTATCGGATTAGATAGAACTCCCTAATGTTTGATTAATTGTCCAGTGTCTGTATCAATCGTTGTCAAAGCGTTTACATCGAAAGTTTTTAAGAAATGTGCACATGTTTTGTGACTATTTTTTTTTTATCAAAGATTTGTTGTCATATTAAAATCGAAATTAATCTGTTGAAGCGGGCATAACTGCCATGCTGCCCCTTCAACGATTTGTTATTAATATAATTGAAAAACAATGGCCCGTTAACGCCCAACTTTACTTAAAGTATAGAGTTTCGCTAATTGCATTTAACTTATATTTAAAATGCTAAAATTAAGCTCACTGTGGCCTAAATTTAAATTCTCGCGATTTTCTTTTTAGAGAAGTCTTGAAAAAATCAGCAAAAGTCACTTCATAAAAACCTAACTTTGAACAAAATGTATTTAAATATAAAAAAAAAAGTAATGAAGGTACTTTCAAATTTCTTCCATTATTTCAGGGATAAAACAAAGCATAAAAATAATATATATATACATAAAGGATATTATTTTGACTTCCCATTTTGCTTAGTGGGTGCTATATGCTATTTGAAATTGTTTAGATGTTTGGAAAAACATAGTTTTCTCAGACAAATCAAGACAAGAAACAATTAAATGTATAACATTTAGCAACCGAAATTAAATGTAACTGCCCTTTGAGAATAGCAAGTTGAACATTAACGGATTACGGAATTTAAAAATATAAGCATATTTTTAATATTTTTTTAAATAATTTTACAAATATAGAATGAAATATCTGCAAATGAATGTTTCTTACAATATGCGCCTTGGTGCTTATTGTAAATTCTACTGATTAATGTACATAATGTAGAACTGATAATATAACTTAATGCCATAAGTCTAAATTATGATATTAGTCAATGACTAATGCATTACATATTCCAATAAATGTTCCTTTTCGAAAGAGATAATGAAAGCCGATAGAAAACATTTTTGACAACAATATTTGATATCCAATAATTTAATGTTAAACGTTCTCTTTCAGGAATAATGTTTCATTTTACTCTATTTAAAAAATTATGTATGATCGATGTGCAAAAAGGAACTATTATTCAATTAATCCACTTTTCAAAGGATAACAACAAATACTGAATTTTTAACTCATTTATTGACCATTATATAAAATGGAGGATTTAAGATCTATAAACATAAAATTTCGGTTATCTTCTTCTGTTAATCTTTCCTTGTCCTTATGGAGCTTTTAACAAAAAGGAAATGCAATATTGACTGTTGGTATATATTTTAATAAATAACAAATGACGAAAAATGACTTTTTGTAATTCAGTTAATATATTTCTTGAAATTAATGCTTTCGAAAATATCGATTGTTAGTATAAAAAAGTGAAATTTGAAGGAATATTTTGTTCTATAAATTTCCGTTTCCCAAGTTTGAATTTATCGTCAGATGAAAAGGGCTCTTGCCAAATGATAGCAACAGATAAAGAAACTGCTGCGCCAGATTTTTATTTTCTATTTAAGTTCAATAAATTTTTGCTGATAAATCAAAACGCATTTTAATTTATTTCTTGCAATTAATCATATTTCATAATGCTTGAAGAGAAAAATTGTGTTAAATTGCATTTTGCAGTTGCAGATGAATTATTGTGATTTTACTACTTCTCAGGATTACTAAATTCTAGATTTCTGTAAACACAGTGCTTTAGAATTAGTGATAAAAATTTGATACTAAAAACACATCCATAAAGAATTAGAATGTTTTGTATCATCAAAAAAATCAAATTTCCATTAATGGCCTCATTAAATAGGAAATACTTATCAAGTTTTCCCAAAAAATGTTATGTATATCTTTAAAATGGCGATAGCTCTTAAATTATGCTTTAAAGATGGAAATATATGTTGTCAGTATTTTCAAAATATTAAGTTTTTAGCAATTTTCTTAGATCAGTTTTTTTTTTTCCAAATATATGTAATAATATATAAAATTATGTTCATTGAAATTCTTAGAAATGTCGTGCATAATATTTATAATTAAACATAATATTTCAAATAATATCTGTAAGCATTATAAATATGTTATACCTATTTTTATTTATTTTTGAGTTTCATATAATTTTAGAATGTTGTTTATAGCGAAAAACATCGTGCCTTTTTAGATTACATGACATTCAACTTTCTATTTTCTTAACAGCATTAAAATGGAAATTGACTGTAATTATTAATTATTTTACTCACACATAGCGCTAATTTTTAAGTGAATTCGAGATTATGCATCTGTAAATTAATACATCCCAGCATATTTTTTATTTACTATTTTAAAAAAAATACCTTAAAATAAAAATTGTACTCTTTTTGTGATGAAAAAATAACATTATTTCAGCATATGATATATTTTAATTTATGTATAGTTTTTCTTGGAGATAATTTTTTTATTCGTAATTCAAATTTCAACTATTTTTGCTATCAAAAGTCGATACCACTAATGTTATTAAGTTTTAATTACCATGAAGTTTATATGCCTTTGTGACAAAGTGTTAATGTTTTACAAATTATAGATTTCAGAAATATTTTCGATCTAGAATCTTGATATAGTTTATCTCAAATTAACGAAAGTCTGCATAAATAATTTATAATTTTATTCTTTTATTTCAATTATTGACTTCATTTTCAGATTGTTATATCAAAATTGGTTCCATTTAATCGTATATCTTCGCACTCATGAAATGTCTATCAAATTTGGTGTTTCAACTAAGATTTGGAATCCATTATAAAATTGGAACCCCCGTCTATCTAGCGCTTAGCACGAAAAGTCAATCTATCATTTCGATCAAGCGTGGCCACGCACTTTATTAGTTGTTTTCTACATATCTTGACAATTTTCAAAACGCCAAAGAATCGCTACCCCGCATTTCTCTCTTGCATAAATTTGTTTTTTATGGAAATAAGTAACTTGACACATCGTTCATACTTTAAAGATATGTCATTTATTGGATAACTAGACGCCTTTGGCGACCAGCCGGATCGCCAATCTTAATGTCCGTTTAAATTTTAATAATTAAATAGGTTGAACCGGAGTTTAACCCCCTTCTTCGCAAAGTTGCGATAACGTGCCAGATCTGGCAATCTTTATTATGCACTATAATTGAACATCTGCTCCTTTGCTTTTGAACATTTCGCAAGGCCGTTGTTGGCGATTTTTAAAAATTTCGCCAAGCAGGGGGTTAGACTCCGGTCGTACCATTAAATATTTTACGCAATTCCAACTTTAATAGATTTTTCAGCAAAATATTTTTAAACATCAAATTTTGGTAGTCATATAAATCACTCATAATATTATAAAGGCCTTCAGTCATAGCGTGATATTCTAATTCTAACCTCTAATTCTCTAATTTTCTGTTACCCCTCGTAGAAATTATGCTTTAAATTAAAGTGTAAATGATTAATCTGCAATTAATATAATAATATTTTTTACTGAAACAAAGCATTTTTTTAATAATATGATTACTGATAATAGAGTCACTGAGCGTTTAAACTTTATGGGCACTAAAGAATATCTTTCTTAATTTATGTAATATCTCAAGAATTTGTCAACAAAAATTTCTTAGATTCATTATGAGCAGATCGATTAATTAACAATGTTTTATTTTAAATGCATCAAACACTAAGAAAATAAAATGAATCGTTTAAAATAATCGGTCGAAAACATGTTTAAAAAACTACTTAAAAAACGATGTACTTAAAACTATAAGCATATACAAAAAATATATAACTAACATAAATACAATTTACTTACAAAAGCATGCAACTAACCTAAAAATAATTTAAAGCATCCGTTGGTTGTCATGTCAACAATCAGAACACAGTGCGCACGTGTGAATTTTCTTTGCCAGTTACGTTAACGCAAATGCGTGAATTTTTCTACGCCAGTTGGGGTAACGCTATGCAGATTATACATTTTTAATTTCCTTTATTCTGTGTTATTTTAATTCAAAAGTACTTCAGAATGAATCTGAAACATGGATTAATTAACAATGTTTAATTTTAAATGCATAAAACATTAAGAAAATAAACAGAATCGTTTGAAATAATCCGCCGAAAAATGTTAACACTAGCCTTATTACTGTTGGGAGAAAAAAAAAATTAAAGCCTTACTCATTTGGCGGTGGGGAAAATGGAAGATTTTTTTGGCGGGAAAGTTAGTTTTTAATTAATAATTAAAATTCTAATTAAAATTTCAAAAAAAGGGACCCCAGGTGCACATTCCTGACCTCTAAGGTATACATGTACCAAATTTGATAGCTGTATGTCAAATGACCTGGCCTGTAGAGCGCCAACACACACACACACACACACACACACACACACATTGAGCTTTATTATAAGTATAGATAAAATACTCGGGCAAGTTTCATGCTCTTGGAAACAAAATCCAAGAATAATTATTCTTGGAAGAACAGAATTATATTTCCAAGAAGAATTATACTTCCAAGAATCTTTATAGTTATTTTAATTTTGTCCTTCAATATCAATGAGAAAAATATTATTTCGGAATTCAGCAGTGATGTTTATTTTTAGTTACTAACTTAAATATGTGTTTCTTTTTGTATATCTGAATTATTTAATGTGAAATACCAGCTAACATCCGGATTCAAACTCTTTAAAGCAGCCATAACTGCTAAGTATTGTATATTCCGTTGTACATTTAAAATATTCTCAAAATTTGACTGTCAGAGCAGCTAAATAATAAAAGTTCGTCCACCAGTAATTTATGCAAAAACTTTTTAAGAAATATAATAGTATTTATTACACTTTTCATTATCTGAGAAAACAGTGGTTTGATTTTGAAGAATTTTTTGTTACGGGGACCACAGGTAGATATTTTCCAGGCAAATTTTATTTATTAATCCATTTTATAATCCAGGCACTACATCTATCTTTAGATATAGATATTCCTCTCAAACAACTCAAAGTTCTTCGACAAACATGACACTTACATATTAAAATAAATGACTATCAGTATTTTCTAGACCTCGGGGCGAGAGACAGCCCACAACTTCCCAGAATCCTACCAGAAGACAGTTTCCCGTCCCTTTTCCCTTGAAAAATATGAACCGAAAAGCAGGGAGTAAAAGTCTTTCACCGACTTCTTTTCGTCCCCAAGTGATAAATATTTGACGAAAGTGTTGCGCAGAGAGTGCGCAGCGCAGTTTCAGGGGGGGGGGGAGAAGGGAGAGAGAGAGGACTGAAGAAAACTTCCGTGCCTCGGTTCGAACGGTGGCAGCAGAGATGGAGGGGGGTGAAGGGGAGGTGGATGGAAATAAATTATCTTTAGCCCGTGAATCCATCTTTTAACCCCGAAATATAGCATCAGAAAACCATTTCCATCGAATCCCATTTGCTTAGAAGGAATCTTTTATCTTCTCGCAAATAATTTGAGGTTACTTTCCATCATTCATCCTCAGCTTTGCATTTCATGAATGCTTTTCCAGCTTCTTATGGCGGGAATTCTGCGTTATTCACGGGCGAAGCGCCGTTTTTTAAGAACCGGGAAACAGACAGCCAGGAAACATATTTTGAAATATCATCTCGCATTGGAATGTCTTGCATTGTGTACGGAAGGATGGACAAGCAGCATGCATCCTTCGCTTGAAATGGAATTCCTTTAAAAGATGAGTTGTTGTCAAATGTTAATTAATTGATATTTTGTTTCCGTCTGAGTGATTTATTGTTTAAGTGTCATGCATTTGTGAGTATGGAATAGTTTGGATTTTGAGTTTCGGAGTTAGTTTGGTCCCAAATCTTATTGCTTTTGATAAAAATTAGGAATATGCTATTAATAATTCATTTTGGGCGGATTAGTTTATCGAAATGACTTTAAATAAATGAAAATATGTTCTTCTTAATAAATGTTGAAATATCCAACATTCAATCAATCTTAATAAAAATATTCGTTTGGAAGTTTGAATTATTTTTTTATTTGAATGCTTACTATTTAAAAATTATATAACTTAAAAAGGAACAAAAATAGTTATGAAACCATAAATAAAAATGGTAAATGTCGATGAAAATTTTAAAAATAAACTCGAATATAATGATCACTAAAAATAAACCTGGACCCTTAAAAGTAGACTTATATATAATATTACTTTTTTAAAAACTTTTCTTTACGAAGCATTTATTGATCACTAAAGGTAAGGAAAATAAATTCTAATGCTTACAAATTATTTTTTTACTGAAATGTAGATTTGTTTTCAAAACACGGTATATAAAAAAAAAAACCCAATGGTAAAGTTAACGCTTTCTTCCTGATATTTATTATCTCCTTATATCATTCTCCCTCTTTTCAAGGTTATTTCGTCTATATTGGTTTATTTCAAAACTGATTCAAGATGAATGCCATTTATTCTGGATATGAATGAAACTTCTTTTTATTCAAGAAAGAAACTGATTCAAGATAAATGTCGGTCATTTCTGATATGCTGGAGACTTATTTCATTCATGAATTAAAATTGGTGGAAGTAGTGCTCTTTGTAGCATGGATAATTATCGAACCTGGACGGATATTATAGTTCCTTATTAATAGTTATATATAATTTGGAATCTATATATATTAAACACTCATGAAAATGGCATAGAAATCGTGCTTACTACTTATTGGCGAATGACAACAATCAAATGTAAACATATATCGTCCAGACATTTCGGACTACTTCATTGGCTGCTTTTTCATTTGCACATAATAAACGAATTCAACATTTCGCTTTGCTAATTCATAGAAATTCAAAATATTAGTAGAAATGGGAAGGGCTCGCCGTGTCATCGAAACTTCCGTGAAGATGTAAAATATAGAAATTGATAGAAGACTTAATCGAACACGAAAATAAACTTGACTATTGCAAAATAGATTATCGTTATTTCTTGCCTATGAAAATTAATATTCATAACTTAATAAATTATAAAAAAATGATTTTCGAATCTTTTTAAAGCTTTAAAAAATTCATTTTTAATGATATCGATTTCATATCCGCATAATTTTTCTTAGTTGTTCATATCTTTTTCCAAAATTTAATTTTTACGTAATAATGTTTAATAAATAATAATGTTTTTATCGCTTTGTTGAAATTCAAACTCTTCCTTCAAAACATTCAATCATTTACTTTTGCCACTGTTAAAATTTAGGTACAAAATTGCTTTCCTTGGAGATTAAGTGCATAAAATAAGATAAATAATAGTGAATATTTCCTCTAAAATAAGGTATGTACTTTTTAATAAGGATGTTCAGCAATTTGTAATTGGCAAATTCAGTTAAATTTGTGTTTTTTGTCTTTTTAAATAATAAGGTGAAGTTCTTTAAATATATATATATATATATATATATATTCCATATTAATAGTTTAACAGCGTAAAATATCAATAATTTGGGGAAACGACCTGGTCGCCGAAGGCGGCAAGTTTTACAAACCATTCTACGAATTATTTATCAAATTGCTTTTATATTGGAAAAAACGCAAAAACAGTCACTGAGGATGGCGAGTATAACATTTTTGACTTAGAGAAATGACTTATGTTTTGTAACTGAGCTGAAGAAAAATAAAATATAATTGAGTGAATATTTAAATTAAATTAAATTAAATTAAATTAAATATAAGTTAAATTTGTAAAATAAATCGTTTGTGCGGTTTCTTTTAATCAAAACGGTTGTTGTTTAAAAAGATGGCAGCTCTTGTTCCATTTGATGCAGTGTATTGATACAAAAACCCCTTTGGTGGGTATAAGATGAAAGTTTTCACGAATGTTGAAAACAGAAAATGAGGCTTTATCCACAATAAAACTCGCTTTATAGATCATAAAAAAGAAGACCGTAGAAACTCTTAACATGCAAATAAACTCACAGCAATAGGTCCGACGGCGCATGTAAAATACCCATTAAGTGATTAATACTCTAAAGGAAAAACCGAATCCTCCTTTGAGCCCTTCGCTTTTTATAACCTCCTAGCAGCATATGGAATTTTCTAGAATGATCCTCGAATCTCGGTTCCTAATAGAAATATCGCCATATTTCTTATATTTTTCCGGAACCTTAAATTTTTGCCGCTAAAATCATAGATTAGATTATGTTTGCTTACCGCTGATTAGAGATTATCTTTCCTTCAGTTAACCTCTCATCCGAAACCAATACTTATTTTGCTGAAGCCTACATTATTCTATTTGTTTAATAATGTTTAAGAATACAGACTTATGATTTAATCCAAATAATTTCTCTACTAATGATTATCTCCAATTTCCCCTTCAGTGACCAATTTTAGTCTGTCATGCCTTAACCATCTAGGCAAATTTTTGACCCTAATTTAAAATGCATGATATTAAATGAATTTAATTACGTTTTTTATCAAGGCTTTAGTTTTATAACGCTTTTATGTCCAGAAAGTATTCAACAGATTTAAATTCAGTTTGATTTTAAGTTGATTTTAATAGTATTTAAAAAAAAAATATTAGACATTTATAAGATAAAACTATAGTTATTCTGCTAACATTGTTGTGTTTCAGAAAGTGATAGAATATTTTGAATAACATGTATATTAAAAATTTGCTACATAATATCGAATCAACGAAATAGACTTATTAAACTGCTTAATTAAATGTTACATCTAATGATGGAAAAAAATTCTTCCATCTTTGCAGTTAAAACAATTATTTAATAAACGAATTAAATGTTCTGATATTGAAAAATAACTTCGGAACATTTTTAAATAAGTGACATTGAAAAATATGTAAGGGATAAAAAAAAAAATCTTCCCTTCTTTATACAAAAAAGCAGCGTTGAAATCTGTATCATTATTAAGGAAACTGTCAGAATCTTTGTAGAATTTCTCGGGAAAAAATGGGAAAAATGCACCCCAAACGATGGAATAATCCCTCTTATTCCCTTCCATAATGATATGGATATAAAACAGACTCCACAGATCTTTGCAATTTGTACTCGCATGATTTGCATAGCGGAGCAAGTAACAAATCTACTGATACTTTCTCTCCCAATCCATGTCTGGAGGAAAAAAATACTACAAGGAAGCAAAAAAACGAAAGCAGCAGCCTTATTTTACATACTTTTCAGCACAGGAAACTTGGGGAAAAAAGTCAGATGAGTCTTTGCGCAATGTTCACCGTCTTGTTACAGCGTAACAAGAAGGGGATTCCAGACTGATTAGAGCAGTACCAGGAAGAACATTCTGTAAGTCCTCCCAATCTGCATTGAATAATTCTCCGCCGCCGGGCCGACGCGTTGCCCGGGCCACAATATTCAAATGAGACAATGCATATTCTCTGGAAGACGAAACTCTAATTCTCAAGTAACCCGGAACTCGCCCCCTCCCTTTCCTTTCGTTCCATCCGAAGCTTATAAACTGCGAATCCCCCGCATACAAAGAGCGAATTTCATTCTCCCGCCAAATAAAACACCGAATCCGACATAACGAATCTTGACATGCGTCATCCAGTCTTTAAGATGCTTTTGAAAGGCTTACTATGATGGGAAAAGCAATCCGAGTCCGGACTCGCTAGGCAATCTATGGCTGAGCGAGGAAAAGGGGGAAAAAATATTGGATTTGATTAAAGTAGACATGTTCAAGTTTTGTTGTTTGTTTACTTTCTTTTTTAGGAATAAACTCGAATGAATTTAGTTCAATTTTTATTTTTGGAAAATGCAATTTATAATTTTTTTTTAAAGAATGAATATTTTTTACTTAGTTTTGCAGGGTAAAAGTCATCACGAAATTGGGATTACAGTAAGCTGCTTAGTTAAAGAAGGTGATAAATGTTGCTTAATCTTTTAACAAAATTGATATTCTTACTAAAAGTCTTCATTTTGAGTAAAATGTTTGATTTAATTGTTAATCTTATGATAATTCATGATTATAAAAATTTCGCATTTTTCTTGTTAGATATTTACGAGTCCATTGTTCATTATGAAAAATATCTTTAAAATATTTGATTTTAGTCGGAGAATTTCTCTTTCTAAGCTTAATTCTACTCGGATCAGATTTTTTTTTTCTTTTGACCGATAATAACTTTTATAAAATAATTTATATTGTAAGAGCTCAGTGTATTCGTAAGACTTCCATTACTTCGTATTTTTGCCATTTCAGTTAAAAGGGGATTTTTTTTAATTAAATATGTAATAAAATAAGTGCCAATATGTCTATAAAACGCTTTTGATTTAATTATTCAACAAGAAATGTTCGAAATTCGATTACATTTCTTGGAATCAATAAGTGAGTAATCAATATCTTGAATGTTACTCGCTTTGACATCAACATGAAAATTCGGGGTGAGAATCAAAAGGTCATTGCTCAAATCCTGCCACATCTTGATATCGGAACAGAGAAAACTCGGCATTTGCTAAAGATCAAACCAAGAGACAACTATTAATTTATTCAGCCATTTCTGATTCTCGCTCTCTTGAGGTCCCCAACACCCACAAAATGAACTTTTGGGAACCAAAATATTTAAGAATCTGACTATAAGATACTTTATTATAATTTTGATTTCATATTTAATGATTAATTGTTTGTATCTTATAATACATATGAAAGAACTTTGTACGGAAAAAATATCGTATTAGCACCGGTGATTAACAGTTAACTTTCAGTCCGAATATCCTTAATCCTCAACTACAGACGGTACATTTTTCTTTTCATCTATATTAGTCACTGTTTTTACTGGTCGTACATATCTTACATTGTAATACACATTACAGATGATTCACAAAGGGTAAAATGATTTTACTGGTCGTACATATCTTACATTGTAATACACATTACAGATGATTCACAAAGGGTAAAATGATTTTACTGGTCGTACATATTTTACATTGTAATACACATTACAGATGATTCACAAAGGGTAAAATGATTTTACTGGTCGTACATATTTTGCATTGTAATACACATTACAGATGATTCACAAAGGGTAAAATGATTTTACTGGTCGTACATATTTTACATTGTAATACACATTACAGATGATTCACAAAGGGTAAAATGATTTTACTGGTCGTACATATTTTACATTGTAATACACATTACAGATGATTCACAAACGGAAAAATGATTTTACTGGTCGTACATATTTTACATTGTAATACACATTACAGATGATTCACAAAGGGTAAAATGATTTTACTGGCCGTACATATTTTACATTGTAATACACATTACAGATGATTCACAAAGGGAAAAATGATTTTAAACGAACACAGGATGCATATAGCGAAAAATATCTAAAGTATTACTAACGATTTTCAGGTAACT
The DNA here is from genome assembly GCF_947563725.1 of Argiope bruennichi. NCBI lineage: Eukaryota > Metazoa > Arthropoda > Arachnida > Araneae > Araneidae > Argiope > Argiope bruennichi. The sequence goes on from NC_079153.1 coordinate 92,626,865, forward strand.
TTACTTAGATCTCTGGTAGCCATCGTATCGATGATATTGAATATCATGATCTAGACGTAAGAATATCGTACAGGTTTGATGTTAACAAACGAAATGAGATGTTTGTAGACCTTTTATTAGGGAAAATATCTGTATTATTTCCATTTACGTTGAACAGCATATCCATTTATGATAATCTAATATGTGAATTTTAATGGGGTTGACTCTTAAAAGTTATGGCTCCATTCTCGCAAAATAAAATGAAATTAAAGTAATGAAATCAATTCAAGTTCACATGTTAAGTATCATCTAATTAAATTCGGTGCCTATTGTTCATCTATGAGGAGAAAAAATGACTAGAAGCCACAGCTTAGCATAAAATAACATTCAATTAATTGTTAAGCTTCTCTCATGATTGTGTTTCAAGCAAATATGATTTATTTGAAACCATTTTCATCAATACTGTTGAATGATTCTGATGAATAAATGGCATATAAATCTATTGCTTCTGAAATTTGCATATTCAGTTAAACTTTGCAATGAATCTATTTAAAATTAATAAAGATTATTTAGTTCATCTGAGTAATTTGCATTTTAAGAAATAGATACTTTTTATCTCTCTATTTACAAGTTACACATTTAATACATTATCAGAATATGCGATACCTCTAATAATGAAATAGTGAATTTTGAATTATATTCATTACTTGACCACATAATATACGGAATCAACATCTTTACAAAGATATTAAGCTAACAAAGGATTAAATATTCATCATTTCCTTGTACTCTCTTCAAAGAAATGAAAGCGTGAATTCAGAAATAATATGATTGTTCTGGAATTCACATTTCGTTGGAACTTTATAAAAGGCCTCCGGCAAATGTTTGAAATAATTTCTAAAGAACAAAACGTAAGCCACAAAAGTTATTACTAAAGTTGAAGTACTAAGAATAATTTTATCCTTTAATTCATCGTCCTTTTCAAGAAGGGAAACGCGAATAATAGTTAGAATTTAATTCTTACACTCTTAATGTAAAATAGTAAGTTGAAATCTTAATGTGAAATAGTAGAAATGTTGAATTTCACTCTCGAAATACATTTGAAGCATTGGAATAATGTATCTTATGTAATTTAATATTTTTATAAAGGAATCTGACTTGTGTCTATTGCTTTTTAAATTAAAATAAAAACCAACTGGTGTCATCTCCCCCAAAACTTCCGAGCATACTCTCTAATAAACTTGTCTACCACAGAACACTTTATATGCAGTTGGCAATAAAGCAATACAATAGTTACGAAATATTAACTTTTAGTGTGAACTTAGTACTTTACATAATTTAGTATTTTTAATATCGTCTCACCCTTGGCGAGTTATTTGGCGATTAATCCCTGCCATAAGTCTAATAGTATCCAAAAATTGAATTTGTGTTCTTATTCATAATTTTGTTAACTGACTAAAACAAAAAATTGAAAAAGACTTCACTTATAGTCCCAAAATCCCATACCAAATTTCATATTTTTAAGTCACTGCGTTTCTGAATTTTCGCGTTTCCATGTTTCTGAAAGTACAGACAGATAGACAGTCAACCCTATCTGTCTGTACTTTCAACCCTATCTGTCTGTACCCTATAGTTGGCCTTGACAATTAGTAAAACTTGAAAGATGTCTATACTATAAATCTTCAACCCGTGTACTGAATTTAATAAAGTAGCTCTCTTCATTTTGTAATTATCGTGTTAACCCTTTCTAGGGCCGTGGGAAGTATGCTTCCCACCAAATTGATCAATCTTTGTATGAAATTATGTAGGTTGGCATAAGTTCTGACAAATTTTTTTAATAAGTCAGAAACTTAGACGCTTCAGTTCTTTATCTCAGACAAAATGATGTCTTGATTTGTTACTTAATTATGAATTAACCAAATTAATTAATTAAATTAAATTTGTCTAACAAGCTAAATGAATCCCTTTTCTTACTCTAATTTCAAGCCTATAAATATGTTAACATAATATGAGTAGAAAAAAATGACCCCTTAAAAGGTTAACTTATATTCGAATAGCCGGATCTCCTCTGAACGGAATTGCTTGAAATTTAATAAAAATCTGCAAATTTGATGTAAAGATTTTATAACAAATTTCAATCGTCTAATTCAAATCGCTTTCAATTACCTTTGTCACAGACAGACAGACAGACAAACAAACATTTTCAAAAAAATTGCGTTTTTCGCATTCAGAAAGGCTAAAACGTATAGATTCGTCAAAATCTTGAGTTCGAATTGTTTGACGATTTCTGTACTTTGTCTACGTACAAAAAAAATAGTACATTTAATTAAATTTCCGAACGTATCTTGCATTCAATGCATTATGTAATATAATTAGATATCATTATTATTTTTTACTAATTTTAGGATTTGATTGGATTCAGTAATCTTAAATAAGATTAATGATAATCATTCTAATGATATAGATAGTTATTTTAGAAAAGTTTTACGATTAATCATTATGAAACATAATAAATCATTATTTAACGTTGCTTTAAATATGATAATAATTACATCAATGGAGATAATGATTTTTCTATATATTTATTATTTAAATTAATTGAAAGGTATTCGATGCATAAACTCATTTCAAATGAATGCACAAATGAGGATTACTGAATTATCTGTCATAGCTTTAAAAAATATTAAAATTCTAAAGAATCCAAGGCATTAAATAATGTCTTCATGTTTTCGAATTAAGGCACATTCTGATGATTCGTTAAATTATGAAACAGGAAAAAAATGACCAAAAAAATAACAATTTAAAAAAAATTATTTAAGAAATATGTTTTTATATGCGAATAAAATAATAGCATTAAGAAATGTCTAAAAATAGAAGCAAGATAAAAAGAGCGTTAATGGTTTTTTAAAAGTAAGCATATTTTTAATGACTTTTTCTGAAAATTTATATATATATTCATTTAAAAGCCTTTGAAATGTTGTAGACGCCTTGACGTTTAAGAAACGTTTTGAAAAAATTTATAAAAAATATTCCTTTTATGTATAACAATAAATATGAGAATGTATTGTTTTTTGGCATTATTTAGAAGACAATTTTATTTCAAAGAAATGCGCAACTCTAAAGTTTGGAATATACGGATAAAAATAAAGATACAAAATAAATTTGAATTCAACTTTTGCTTTAACTTTAAAATAAAATTAATTTAACTGTAAAATAAATTCCTATTTTTAAATTATAAAATATTTTTAACTGAAACAATATTTATATGATTTGTACCAAAAGATTTAGTCAGAAAATTAATTTTTTGATAGACTAGATATTTTAAATTTAAATTAAAATGTTTTCTATTGCTTTTAAATATTTTTTGGTTAAAAAAAATGAATATAGCCAAACCGATAGACAAACATAAAGCTATAATTGCATACAATTTAGAACCCAGGTTTATAATCTAAAATGCAAATTCATCCAATTTCGAAAAAAAATCGTAAACGAGTTGATTGTCTGTCGTTATATTATATTTTTGCATGTATGTAAGAATGACAACTTGCAACGTGATTAAATAAAATTTTGTCTTTTGTTCTTGTTATTAAAATTGTAACTCTGTGACAAATTTTAATTTCTAAAAAAGGCGACCAAATGCGGATGAGGTTTTCTATAATGTAATATGAAGCACAAAATTCTCATGTGCTGTGATTTGAAAATAAAAATCTGTCTGAAAATAAAAGTCTCGAGATTGTTTCAAACCTGTTTAAACTGGTTAATGACTTAAATTAATTATTATTAAGTCATTATTTGTCTTAATATTCTCACATGATAACTTGAAATTTGCGATCGTGATTTTTTTTTTTTTTTTTTTTTTTTTTACATTTTAGCAGGCCAAACAAAATTAGTTTTACAAAACATTATTATTATTTATACGTATGTTAATAAAGATATACTATCAAATTGCTTTTAATTTTTTAAATATTTATTACAATTTCATATTAAACAGCCCCTATATTCCAGGATCCCTCCCAACAACTATGAATCAAATTTAGCATTCCCTAGAGAAACGCGGTGATTTCCTCCATAAGTAAATGCACCCCCTCCCCCCTCTTCAGAGCAACTGCAACCTCATTCGCTCATTGTGAGATTTGCTCCGTTTCCACCAAACAATCTAAATAATTCGACCCGTGGTTTCAGCATATCACTGTTTGAAGAAGCTATCTATATTGTAAGATGGAGATTTATGTTACGTTTGGACAGAAAGATGAACATTGGGCGTCTATTATTCAGCGCGACCGGCTAGGGCTGTCAGATGGACACTATAATAACAGTATTGTATCGCGTTGCCGTGTTATCAGTGTCTTCTGTGTGTTGTTGACAAGCGAAACGGACAGGGATGGTTATTAGTCAAGTGGTGAGTAAGCTGTTTAGATTCTGAAATTGCAGACACTGGAATTAGTTGAGAGTTCGATTTGTTTCTTGTTGTGTTTAAGAATAATGAAATTAGTCAGAAAAATGGAGATACCCTAATTTTTTTTTTCTGGATATTGTTTTTATGAAATTGAAAATAGCTTTTTGAATCACAGGCATAGATTGAAATATATAGGTATATCGAAGTTTATTTATTAAGAAAGATATTGTGTTTATAGCAGTGAGGAATATATCAAAAAGAAACAATATATCTCGATATTAATTTGATGCCAATATGCTGAATATGTTTGTCATTCTCTAATGAGAATAATGGTTATTTGATTTATAGGATCGGAACAAAGATCAGAACTTTTTTAAATTTAAAGAAATCATTTAATTATGCATGTTCTTATTTGCAAAATACATTGTATAATCAGACAAAAATATTTTTTAGATTTCTATTTAAAAGGGGAATTGGAAGGAATTCAATTGAAATGATGTCCCCAACCCATTTTCACGAAATATTGTATCTCCAGTAAACGCATTTACTTAAATTAATGATAAAGTAACCATACGATAGTTGTGATATGATATATTAATGATATATCAATAAAGCCATCGTATTATGTATTAATGATGACATATCAATAAAGCCATCATATTATGTATTAATGATGATATATCAATAAAGCCATCATATTATGTATTAATGATGATATATCAATAAAGTCATCATATTATATATTAATGATGATATATCAATAAAGCCATCATATTATATATTAATGATATATCATCATCTTTAGTATGTTCCAAATATCATTATTCTAAGATAGTTTTAACTTTGTTATAGTTTATAAATTCAATGTTTCAAATTAATCGAATTGACAAAGTTTATTATTTTATGATAATAAAAGAAAGTAACATTTGTTCATTAGCTTTTAAAAGTTAAGATTTTTATTCAAATATCATATATATTGTTTGAAATACGATTATCAATAAAAAAATTTTCACATGGAAAAACTTTGCCTAAATCTTTACAACTTCCGCTAATTTTTCTAAGAATATTTGCAGACTTATATTGAAAGTATCATTACTCTTTTGTAAAAAAATATATATCAAGTTCAAAGGGTTATTAAGTAATACAAAGTAAATATTATCAAAGTAGAAGAGAGCCAATCCAGAAAATAAATATGTTAATGGAGATAATGATTATTTCCCTTTTAAAATCGGATCCAAAGAACATAATCTTTTTTTTTAATTAAAAATAATCATTTAATTCTGACTGTTCTTATTTTCAAAGTACAATACATAAACAAATAAAAATATTTTTACAATTCTATTTAAAAGGGGAATCGGAAGGGATTAAATTCAAATGATATTCCCAATCCATTTTCACGGAAAATCGTATCTCCAGTAATCGCATCTTCTTGAAATAAATGATAAAGCCATCATATGTTAAAAATATTGTTAATCTATGTAAGTTTCAAGTTTGTTTTAGTTTGTAAGTTTAATTCTATACAATTAACCGAATCGACAAAGGTTCCTTTTTTTTTATCGTAATAAAGTAATATTTGTTCATTTGCTTTTATAAGTTATGATTTTTTTTACTCAAATATCCTGAGTATTATCTTAAATAAGTTCGCCTATATCCCTACACTTGCTAATTTTTCTGACAATATTTCCAGACTTACGTTGAATGTATCATTAATCTTTTGAAAAAAAAGTATAAAGTTCAAAGTGTTGTTAAGGAATATAGTATAATTAGTGGTTTCAAAGTAGGAAAGAGCTAATTCAAGAAATAAATGCGCTTATGAAAAATTACTTATTTGCGAAAGCTATAAATCCCTATCTGTTTCGAAGCATTTACATTTACTTTTTCACAAAACCTTTAGTTCTTGGGACAAAATACTGTTCTACACAGATCTTCATGGAAAGAAAAATCGTCTTTCGCCTAATAACATCACAGAGATCTATTCAAAGAAATAATTTTCCTTGAGGACCAAAGTATATTTATAGAATTATTTCTCAAAAAGGAAACAATAGAGTGAGGCCTTTTTTTTTTTTTTTTTTTTTTTCATTTTCACTTTACGAAGTAAATTCGAAAAAGCTCCCTTGAGTTCCCTTCCGATCTGTTGAGGATTAAACGGTGGACATAATCAGAGCTGTTCTCTTTAAAAAGCTCCAGCAACCAAACAAAGAACATACGTGTTCAAAAGCACGTTCGAATCAAATGTTTAGCCAGAATTTTCCGGAATATCCACCTTTGGAGGAGGTCTTAGAAAAGAGGAGTTGGTGGGCAAGGCGTTCTATTCATACCCATCCTCTTCAACGTTTTGTTACATTTTTATCTTTCTGGAGTCATCTTCGCTTCGTATGGAGGGATTAAGGGGGATGGTCTGTCTATAAAAAAAGGAAGCAAGGAGAAAAACCAGGAAGAATCTGATGCAAGCAGAGCTCCTTCACTGAGGAGGATTAAGGCCACGGCATTTTGCCCTATCTCTAGAAACACCTAAAAAGTTCTTTTGCCAAAGAAGATTCATTTTTCTTCCTTTTTCCTACCAGTTGGTATTTTTCCTTTTGGAACTTAAGGTGCCCTGGCGAATCGGGCATCGCATTTCAAAGCAACTAGCTTGTTAAGGAGTTCCTGCTCATTGAAACGTTAGTGGACTTTTAGGGTGACATTTGTACTTTAGGGTGGACTTTTTTTGATGGAATAAAATGTCAGAGCTGATTGCCTACTCTTGGAATGTGAGAGGTGGCGCAAAGAAATAGGAATCATGGAGTAAATTTGTAGCTTCTTTGATGAAAGATTGCGGACATCGCATAAAGTGTTTTCTACTAATTGTACCCAATGTATGTATGCTATGATGTAGTCTTATAATTATAACTACATCAGAGAACTTTTAGTCACTTTGTAATAAATATCTTGATGATAGAGGTAAAGGCAAATCTGATTACCTACTTTTAAAAATAAAAGGCGGTTTACAAAAGTGTTATTGGATAATAATCTAATCTTCTTCCAGTTTTAAATGAATTAATCCGTTTTACTTTTTCATATGCAGAGGAGATATTGGAATTATCAAAAATTCAATTTGCATTTTTTAAAATTTGAGTTAAAAGCTCAAAATTCGTTACAATGACGTAACGCCAATTTTGTAGATTTTTACAAAATTTTGAACGAAGTCCTTCCAGAAGAAAACTGTATATCCGACAGTGAATGAAACATGAAAACTACAAAACGTAAAACTCTACATAGATAAAATATGGTACTTAGATTTAACATCTAAATTATGGATCTGAATCAAATTTTGACCCAAATTCGACAACGTAATCCGACGGTCTTTGCTTTCACATGCATGCAGATAGGAACAATAAAAAAAAAGAACGGTTTAGTTAAATAAATGAATTTTGCGATTTCGTGATTATAGTTGTTCAAATTAAGATATTAATTTTGTTAAATTTTAATTTAAACGTTCAGGGAAAAAAATCTCGCCCAAAATACATATTCAGAATTTTGTACTTGTGTATTAAACGTATGCAGCGATTAATTATATATATAAAAAGATTTTCTAAAGTTTCTTGAGAGTCAAAACAAAGATTGACGTTTCGTAACTATTGTTCTCCAATACCTTCCAAGACAAGCACGCTCTTTTCCAAGATTTACAATTTTATCTGGGGGGGGCGAGAGGGAGGAAGATGGTACTAGATATGGGAATATACGTTAATGTTTTAGGAGACCATTACCGCAGATTATTTTAGAAGAATAGTTTGAGTTAAGAATCCTAAAAAATCAAAGATATCCAGTTCTTTCTTTCCTTAATTCATTCTTTTTGTAGTCATTCTTTGAAAGGAATTAATTCTAATTTTGTTGCTTTATCGATATCAACTTCAAGAAATTCGGTTTTATTGTGATTACTGAAAGTCCTGAAACCTCCTTCGGAAGCCCAAATCAATGAACTTGTATTCAATGGGTTCTTAATTTTTAGTTGAAAATTGACATCATTGTTGTTAGGCACTTAATAAATATAATTATATATTTGCTGCCGCTTACGCTCAATACTTTTTTTCTGCCGCAATTTCAAAAAATGCATAAAGATAAATAATTTTAAAAAACAATAGAAAGCCGTAAAATAAAATTATCAAAGGTTTTAAATTCTATATACCATCTAAAAAATTGAAGCAAAACAAATATATTCAATATTCCAATATATTTAAAAATCTTTGGAAAACAATTTTGTACCTGATTAGCCGCCATTGGCGATCAGATAACTGGCTGAGAATAATAGCTGCATCCCTTTGCCTTTATGATTCCTATTCAAAAATTAAAACAAAGCAAAGTATTTTTAAATATCAAATTGTAATAAACATTAAAGATGATATATATAAATAACCTTACACCTATTTTGTTTATATGCACATCGACATTTTCGTGGAATCTAATCCGGTGCATTGCAGAACCATCAAAATATAATTATTTAGGCAATCAATCTACTTTTTAATTGCACATTGCCTTTTACAAAAATGAATTTTACTTTCTGATCTCGCATGAAAACTGAATAAATGCTAAACTATGTTACCATCTATATATCTCAAAAACAGATAATTATCTGGCGATTACAAAGTATATGAGAAAAAAAGTTAATTATAGCATTAAAATGTATCTTTTAAAATTACTTAACAAATATTTATATTAATAATTTCTATATTTCAATGAGACAATTGACAAGATAACAGAATTGATAGCCTTAATTTTTTTCTTTTAGTTTTAAAATTGTGTAAAATGTGTTTTTGCAAAACATCATTTTCTGGATGTTTTCAAAATTGGAAAACGTGCCCTTAATATTAAGTAATAAAAAATGATCCAAAGGGCCTATTGTTATCCTCCAAAGTTTATTTGAACTAAATTTGGAAACTGTAGATCAAATGGTCTGATCGAATGAGCTTAAAAATCACATGTATATATTACCATTTATTACTACCAATAATAGATATACATTAAAAGTAAAATAATAAAGAATTGATATTGAAAAACTTTAATGTTTACTTTTAACAACAAAGATTAGCAATACAAATATTAAATATTTAATAAAATTAAAAATTTAGAATAGGAAAATTCTTAATTATTGATAACTCCTATATTTTATTAAGTTAGCGAAAAGTCAATAAAAGAGAGAAATTTTATAAGAAATGTGAGTTTTGAAAGAATTTCTTTTAAGTCATTTAAATTTATTTACAGTGAATCAATAAATTCATAAAATATTAAGCAATAATTCAATTTTCGAGGTTTTCAAATTTAACAAATTATTAACAGGCAATTGCTGAACTTAAACAAAACTATAAACACCGTGAAATAGCTTTCAGGAATATCTCCAGACAGTTTTCTGTTTAACTTTTAATCATTTTCCATTTTTTTTTATCGGAAGTTGCCATCTCCAGACAAAATTCTTGTTTTATAGAACATTTTTGTTCGAAATGTAAACAAATATCCTCCTCTTAGATTTTTTTTTACGTATTCGAGGGGAATTAAAGCTTTTAGTTATATTAATAAATTTTAACTAAGCAAATATTTACGTATGATTAAAACTGGTTTTGTTCCGCTAAATAAACATTGATATTGCTTTTTCAATAATAATATAAAATAATTTGTAAGTATTATTTTATGTATAGAAATGATCATTTTAATTTATTTATGTGATATATGTTTAAGGAAAAGTTAAGATTAAGTAATATATATTACTCCGTATACTATAAATACAATTGTAGGAAAATAATTTTTCTTTTAAGTAAACCTTTCATGAGATGTAACAATGTGTGTGCTGTTAAATTAAACGCTTAATTTTTTCTATTGTTGAAAACATTTTGTAAATAACAGGTGTGAAAATTAGAAATTTCTCAGAGATATATTTCATAGCATTGAGTATAGATAAATCACCTTGTAAAACTGACACATATTTATATATAAACAGAATACATTTAAATATCAGCAATTGAAATATATCTGAATGTAAATTATGATAAATCACAAAAGTTTGTGAGCAGATATGGTGTATTTGGCTTTTTTTTAAATTTTATGTAGTAAGTACTATGGTCTTTTATTATTTTTGTGTAAATGAAGCTAAAAATAAATATTTTTTTTATGAATGTTACATATATTAGGGAGGAACATTCAAAATTAATTACACTTAGAAGAGCTATAGTTTATTTTTCAGAGAAAAATTAAATTATAATTTTATTGTAAAATAACTGGTACCCAGTGCATTGCTGCCGCTAAAAAATAATCTTAGAAATATCGTTTGAAATTTGAAATAGCTATCTTGTTTAACCCTTTAAAGGACCATTTTTTTTTAGTCGTATTATGCTAAAATATTTTGAGGCTTGAAATTAGAATAAGAAAAGAGATTCATTTAGCTTATTAGATTAATTTAATTTTAATTAATTAATTTGGTTAATTAATAATTAAGTACAAATCAAGACACGTCCTTTTGTGTGAGGAAAAGAACTGAAGTATCTGAGTTTCTGTTTTACTAAAAAAATTTGTCAGAACTTATGTCAAATTACATAATTTCATACAAAAATTGATAAATTTGGTGGGAAGCATACTTCCCATGGCCCTAGAAAGGGGTAATTAGGAATGATAGAAAGAATGATATTTAGTTTTTTGTAGACAACGAATGCATTCCTTGAAATTGAATCATATATAGAGAAGTATAAATAATATTTATTCGATTTTTTGATTTTATTATTCAAGAGTATTTTGGGACAGACAATATTTTTTTCCGTCTTCAGCAAAAACAAATTTCTTGACTATCTGACTTTTCAGCATCCAACATACAACTGGCCATGTGAAAAATGTGGATTTTCTAGGTTCACAGCAATAAGTTGACAAAGATTTATCGCAATCGGGTGAATGTACTGCAGCTCATAAAATACGAACAAAAATTCATTTTTGCATATTAGATATAATTGTACTGAGCCTGTAATCTCTGCGTAAGTGCAGGCCATAAGTCGGTAAAGTTTTATAGCAATCGGATGAATGTACTGCAGCTCATAAAATACGAACAAAAATTCATTTTTGCATATTAGATATAATTGTACTGAGCCTGTAATTTTTGCGTAAGTGCAGACCATAAGTCGGTAAAGTTTTATAGCAATCGGATGAACGATACTGCAACGCATAAAATACGAACAAACAATAATTCATTTTTATATATCAGATACAATAATTGTATTATGACTGTAATCTTTGCGCAAGTGCAAATAATAAATTGGTAAAGTTTTATCGCAATCTGATGAATGGCATTGCAGCGTACAAAATACGAAGAAACAAAAATTCATTTTTTCATATTAGTTATAATAATTGTACTATGCCTATGACCTTCCCGCAAATACAGACAATAAATTGCAAAATTTTATCATAATTGTATGAACGGTACGGCAGCTCATAAAATACGAACAGAAATGATTTTTATATATTAGATTTATACATGCAAAGTATGCAGTAAATTTCATGCCAAGACAAATTATATTACCTTATTATTTGTTCCATTCACAAACAAAAAATTAATGAACATCTATTTCCCAAATGGTGGCGAATTTTATGCCCAAATAATTTCCATGGATTCCAAAAGGCTTATCGTTCTAAACAAATAAACATTTTTCCACTCGGAGATTCTCTCAATGTAATGTGAACCTCACATTACAGATACCGCTTATCGATTCGAGAAAATCCACCTTATCTATCAATTACTTTCAAGGCAGTGACAGGAAGAGACAGAGCCATGCGGCACCACTTACTTCCAGATCAAGAAACCCTAACCTATTCGAACCGATAAAACCTAAACAAGCAGTACCTTTTCGTTGCTGGCAGGTGGTCGCCGGTTTGGTTCCACAAGAAGTATTGACTCTACCAAAGGGGTGTGGGTGTGGGGTAATTGAGCGGTTAACCGCAAAGGCATTATATCGATTGAGCTACGGGGATATTTTTCCTCAAGACTTGCTTTTAATTATTTACAGAAACCGCTAATCTCTTGAGTAAATTTATTCTCTGTTTGATTAAGCACAATTAATGAAGCGGGGAGATGGGTATCTCGGTTATTTGAATGCCCCGGATAACTGACTCACTGGCCAGATACGATCCGTTGCTGGATACTTCCATATTTCATTAGTGTCAAGATACCGGAATTCGAGGAACGGGGGCTTTTTTGATGGGATGTTACTATCGATCCACTGGAAGAGTGGATGGCTGGAAGTCTGCGTCTCAGAAGTAATATGACGTTTGATATCTTGAGCTGAAGTTGGTGATAGGAGTCATATCTTTGGTACAGAGAATTCTTCAAAAGTTGATATCTTTGGATTCCCACCGTATCTTACTTTTTAGCGTTAATTTTCTATTTGAGTCTATGTCATGTATGTGTAATAAGAATATAGAGTTTCATTTTGATTTGAAAATTAAAACTAAATTATATATACATACATTTCTCTCTTAGATTCATTATGAAAAAGCTTTTAAGAAACTACGAGTTTCTTTGATGGATGTAATACTTTCTTAATTCATATTTATCATTTTTTAGATCTGTTTGCCAAAAGGACCTATTTTCCAATAAATAATTTTTAAAAAATTCGAATTCCAAAAATTTCAATAACACAAGTGCGAGTGACAGTTTTTAAACATTTCTGAATTTCAAATGGCTATTTGTTTCGAAACATTATTAATAGTCTAAGGAACTATTTAAAATTATTTCAGTATTCTTTAATGGATTCCAAGCTAATTTTTAATATATAATATGCATGCATATATATGATATGCATGCATTTACTGATACAATATATTTGTTATATTTCCATAATATCTGCATTAATTTTCCTTATTTCAGCGAATTTTATTGACTTAAATTATTTTGTTAGAATGCTAACTTCAACAGAAGGTTCTATGCACTGCACTAATTATTTTGTCAGAAAACTACTCTTTGTATATACCTTTTGGGGAAATACAATTCAACAATTATTTCAATGATTCTTAATAAATACAGTTATTTCATTACTTAATAAATACAATTATTTCAATAATTCTTAATAATTCCATTAATTATAGAATAATTTTTAATAAATACAATAATTATGCAATAATTATTTATCTAAAATTAGGAAATACAATAATTCTTAAGCTGGAATTAGGAAATACAATAATTCTTAAGCTAAAATTAGGAATTAGGAAATACAATAATTCTTAGGTTAAAATTAGGAATTGGAAAGTAATTAAATTAGAAAATACAATTAAAAAAACTCAACATTCACATTTTTGTTCATAACAGCAAGTAGAAAGGTACAGATATCTCCTCACCCAGATATTTGGCCATACCTGAATGACTGGACTACATAAATAGTACTTTCAGAATAAATCACAACGGGTAATAATGTCAATTACAAGATGGTCATCACTAGCTTATGTACCTACCTGTCACGATGTATGATATGACATATCATACGATAATGACATATCATACTCTGACGATAATGACAGTTCCAATTATTCCCCATCCAGGGAAGTAAATCTAATTCTTTATTATCATTCCCATATTTAAAGTGCGCCCCCCCCCTTACCTTAACATCTAAACAGAAAAAAGATTTAATTATTGTTTTCAAATCAGTTTTTGCTTGCTTTTATTCTAAAGTGAATCATGAAACAGCAATCTTTCTCTGTACGACTCTATAACTGTATGTTTTTGGGAGTATCAGGTGATCGCACTTCATCAGGCTGACTTGCCCATTGTCTTAGCATTACTGTCAAATATATAATCCATTTCAACATTACTTTTGTCCATTAATTGCACGTTTCATGGGCAAATTCTGATGAGTTCGTATAGAAATAATGTTTATAAACTTTGAAAAAAATTCAAATATTTTTTTTTCTACTTGGTTAATAGGCTATTGGTTAATGGGTAATTGATTTCGGAGTAATTTCCATCAGGAAAAAATATGATTAAGTTTGAATAATGTTTAAATGATGATTTATATAGACACTTGGTATGATAAGTTTAAATAATTTAACAAATGACTTCTAATCGCGTATGGATGATGGTTTAAAAAGATTCCTAATATTAACATTTTTTAAATATAATTACCCATTTAAACAATTTTTAAAATCCTTCCAAACAGTCTTTATCGAGTATAAAAACTTTTTGTAAGAATTTTGAATTCTTCCATTTTTACAAATTTTAAAAGCTTTCGTGAGAATTCATCTGCTTTTCTTTAGTATATTTATTGAAATTCCAAAGTTTGTATGTATATCTGGTAGTTTTAATTCTGATATACTTAGTGCACTTTAGCTAGAAAGAGATCTTTTCACCATGTATCTTTCAAAATCAACCGTTTATCCGAAATTTTCAATTCATTTCATTTTTTTATTTATTTTTATTTACATCCTTTCAAAGTGAGAACTAATAAGATTTCGATATCAGACACCCATCGCCAAAGGCAGGAAATAACTATTCTGATTTCAAATTTCGTTGCAAAATAAGTTGAAAATACTTCCATTTTGTTGTTTGGTTATTTTAAATTGTATGTTATTGTATCTGCCTGATAGAAAATAAAAAGTAGTTACGATTAAAATTTCTTTAGGCTATGTGAATGATACTGTAAAATTGGATATACTTACAATAAAATAACTTCTTTTTTCATCATGATTTCTTTAAACCTCCCGTCATTGAATTAAAAGAGATTTGCAGGAAACCATGTTGTTTCTTAGTAAGATTACACAAACGTATATTTTTATATATATAAAGTAAATATGATTAATGTATTCAGCAGTAAAAATAAAATGTAAGCTGTGAAATTCAGGGATTAAAAGGGGCTTGTAATCTGATTGCGCCTAGTATCATAAATACCATACAAAAACCGAGCTTAATAGAGAATTAAATTAATATACTGTTCGTCAATACTGATAATGCAGATTTTGCTATTAAATTCAGGGAATATAATTTATATCATTTTTAACAATTTCATAGTCAAGAGTATTACTCTTCAAATTAAAAAAAATAGTTTGTAATTTCTAAATATTTAATATTTTTGGAGGGTGGTTTACATATGATTATCAAAAAAATATAGAAATTCTTTATGGCATTATTTTACAGGATATTATTTTCAATCAAAAACTTCACGTCCAAAACTTCATTTGAACTAGAAAGAAAACTATCAAATAAAATTTCAGTGGTTAAAATCAGTTTGTTTTGTAATTCTGTTTATAATTTCGAAACGAAATTTGCAAATAATTATTACAAATTTTCAATCAAAAATTATTGTGAAATAAAAATTTACAAGATTTTTATAAAGAATTAAGTGTGTTAAGTATAATTAACTTTTAGGTTATGAAAATACTGAAAAAAAATTTTTACGAAAGAAAGAGAATTTAATTTGTGAGATGAATGATCCGAATATTTGATAATACTTGCAAGAATGAATTGTAAAACACATCTAACATCAAAAACGAAAAATATATAATCAAAATATAGTTTTTCAGGCACTCTTTTATGTGTGTGCTGCAAAATGTAGAAAACATTTCTTATCAAAATTTCTAAGAATAAAAACGAATGATAACGCAAGTCTAAATATAAAAAGATTTAATTTTCTTGATAGCATTTCTTTCAGTTTCTCTCAACTTTACAATTTTGTTTTGAGCACTATATTTTTGATAAATATTTGCTTCTACATTTTAGTGCGCTATGTTGTAAAAAAATATCTTTTTTTTTCTTCTATTCTTAGATTTTGATACACTCCAATATCCATTCTTATAATTATTACGGGATAATGCAACCATTCCTCTCAAAAATTTATAATCCAGATGACGCCTGTCGTTCGGAATCACAATTTCATTGAAATCTATAAGTTAAGTGATAATTATATTCAGAAAATATTAATATATAATTTCTTTGAGAATACAAAACGGAACAAATTTCAAAAACAGTCGTTAGAGAAAACAAATAAAAAAAAACGAATAAAAAAAAAACCTTTAAAAGAACGTGAAATTTATGAGCATGGAAAAGTGTCATCATATAAAATATTATTAAAGAATATACCATAGCTTTTTTTATTTCGAAATAATTAAAATACATGAACTGTTACTTTCAGAATTTAAGTGCCTGTCAAATAAATTTTATGCATGTTAATCATTCAAATAAAACAAGATACAGCATTTCAAAATGAATCGAATTATTCCTTGAGAAATGTAGCTAAAATATATAATATATTATTTCTTTGAGAATGCAAGACTGAACCCATTTCAAAAACAGGCGTCCAGAAAACAAATAAAAAAAAAATTACGAATAAAGAAAAACTTTTAAAAGAACGTGAAATTTATGAGCATGAAAAAGTGTCATCATATGAAATCTTATAAAAGAATGTACCGTATTTTCTTTCTTTCTTTTTTTTTTCGAAGTGATAAAAATACGTGAACTGTTACTTTCAGAATTTAAGTGCCTGTCAAATAAATTTATACATGTTAATCATTCAAATAAAACAAGATACAGCATTTCAAAATAAATCGAATTATTCCTTGAGCAATGTAGCTAAAATATGTTTCAAAAATAAAAAAAGAATGAAATTTCTCCGATGCTTCCTAAATCGCTAAGTTTTTAACTCAAACTTCTCCAATCTTTTCCATTGTTCAAAGACAAGAATTTACTAAGCCTCTGTGCCAAAGATACTTTTTTCCCGCGCTTCCGCGTAATCATTCGTCTTGGAACATAATTCAATTTACGACATAGTCAAAGGATTATTTTCTACTAGTGGACGTGAAAAAGTATTTCTATGATGAGAAGGCTTTGTGATTTGTAAGGTGATTCATCATCCTGTTGTATGGCCTGTCATCGAAACTTCTGGTTCGTAAATAACTGCAGAATGCCGAACCGCTTTTTTTTTTTTTTTTTTTTTTCTTCTTCGGAGTGGTGGCAATGTGGAAAGTAACATATATTGGAAAGGAACCGATAAGGCCTACTGTTATCTAAGTTTCTTAATCATCATTATGAGATAGCTAATGTCCAGCAATTGCATGATAACATTTGTTTAGTGTATTTTGAGTTACTAAATTAGATTACGTTGCGTTTTTTCTGTGGTTTACCATTTTTCTAAACCAATTATGCCTATTTTTTCCTTTTGAGTTTATGCTGAAAATTAATTGGCTAGTTGATTGTGAGAGAAAGAGTATATAGTACAAATTTCATGCGTGTGTCAGTTTTTATATCATAGAAACCTTGACAAAATAATAAAGTGTAGAGATATGAAATTCGCACTTTGAATTTATTCTCAATTCCTTTTTTAGACCAGCTGGTATTTTAAATATCGAGAATAATTGTTTCTCTTTACTTCATTTTTTTCAAAATGTAAGAAAAGGAATCGAAATTTAGATAATATAATTTGACTTTCAGATTCATTATGCAGAAAGTAAGCAGAATCTTTTTTTTATTTAGTTTTTACAAATTAAAGAAAATAAAAAAGATGAGGAAAGACTATTTTTGAATTTTAATGTATCAATGACATGTTTTCTCCAAAAATAAATGTATTTCAAAAATCATCAAGATTCAGGTAAATAAAATTGCAAGAAGAAAGCACTTGTATGATTAATATACATTTTTTAAGTGCTGTAAATATCAAATAAATGTTATAAAGATTTCAATAATTATCTTGAAAAATGTCATTAACACTCTTGCTTTTAAATTAATTAAAATGTCGAAAAATTGGTTTAAAACTTATTCTGTTTTTCAAGGTATATCTGTGGTAAATATATTTGGTACAAAATGTATTTAATAGCTAAATATCAAACTGTCTGACATGTAGAGCATCGATTCAGACATCAGACATATAGACACAAATATTCGCTTACATCATCTTCTGAATATCGCTTATTTATAAAATTCCTTTTATTTCTTTGTATTGGAATTAAAATTCTCAAAAAATGAAGTAATATTTTAAAAAACGTTGTATTTTTTAAAAAATAATTTATGTATATTCTAATTAAATATACAAGAGGTGTTCAAATGAAAAGATACGAGCCGTCGTATCAACGCAACCGTGAACATATTTATCTATGATACTATGGGAGAACGTAGCGAGACATCTAGTGATGCGATTGGAGTCTCCGTCGTAATCGGAGCATGCGTGGGCGTCCGCATGCGCAGGAGAGATCAGGGACTCTTATAAAGAGCTCTGTCCAATTGACGTGGCAGTACATGTGAAGGCAGGATGGCGTTCATATTGCAACCATTAACTCCGATGTGTACTATGAGACACTCCAAAGACTACGTAGGTTCATTAAGAACAATTGACCGGGGCTACTCACGAAGGGTGTGGTTCTGCTCAATGATAACGCGTGTAGACACGTCTCCAAGTCCGCACACGCAGAGCTGACCAAGTTCAAGTGAGAACAGCTCGACTATCCACCCTACATCTCGAACATGTTGCCTTGCGATTTTCATGTATTTGGCCCGTAAAACCATCTGAAAGGGAAGCGCTTCAACTCGGACGGCGAACTCCAGGACGCTGTGGAGGACTGAGTCTCGTCACAGCCACTGAAATTCTGGGAACAAGAAATCTTTCGGCTGTTTAATCAATGGGAACGTTGTGCTCAGACCTATGGTGCATACTTTGAATTAAGTCTTCATTTATACCCATAGTGTTGTTTTGTACATTTTCGTTTGACCACCAATTGCATTTTCAAGATGTCTGTTTCTGAAGGAGTTTTGAAAATTCTAATATTTTTCAAAAAAAATTTTAAAAATTC
The DNA here is from genome assembly GCF_947563725.1 of Argiope bruennichi. NCBI lineage: Eukaryota > Metazoa > Arthropoda > Arachnida > Araneae > Araneidae > Argiope > Argiope bruennichi. Next base: position 92,646,012 of record NC_079153.1, read on the forward strand.
TCAAAATTTTGAAATGATTCAATAAAAATCTGTTTTGTGATTTTTTTAATTTAAAATTTATTCATTTATTAAATTAATTTGAAACTTTTATTCATTCACTAAAAATTTTTTACTTTGAAAGTGTTGTAAAATTGCTTTATACAATAAAATACGCAGAAGTTATCCATAAACAGTTTGATACAATTTTGTTTAACTTGAATGAATGATGATTTGAAATTAAAAAAGATATAGTAATAATTATCTGCTATCCAAGAGCAATTTGATAATTATCGCCCTAACGATCGGAACTGTAGAGTATTTGAACCGGTTTTATTTCTCGTCATGTATGTCCTACCTACATGGTAGCCACAATTTTAAGATAACATTTGAATCTCATAAACTTTATCATATTAAAAGAAACTAAAAATTTTCACAAGTAACTGAACATCATTATATCAAAAAAGGACTTTTTTTTTTTGATAAAATTGTTTGTTTGGACTTATCATAAGCAATGCCTATACCATTTCTTTTACTTATATTTATATATATATCTTGGCCGTTATTTTAAGATTTAAAGACAAGAGATTGAAAGAATTCAAATCTAAAACATTTAATAAATGCATATTTTTTATATGTATTACTTATAATCATAACAAGCATATCTAGATATTAATAACACCTATTATTCAACTCCCGACCAATAAGGATTTTCAAACAACCCAGAACGTTCAAATGAAGCAATCAATGCAGAACAGCATGGGCCTTTATTACCTGACTATGATAATTACTTTTTTTCTTTAAACAGAAAGAAAAAGGAAACATTCACCCCAGTGACATATGACCAATTCCTTCAATTATCAACCCTCACGCATGCGCAGTGCTACGGGAATGAAAGAAGCTGGCTTGACTCATAGCTAAAAATCGGTTCCACGGAAATTAATTGATGCAAATCTTCCAATTACGCAATGTGCCGCCATTTGCATACAATTAGGAGCGAGCTGCAGATACCCTATGCAAATGGGATTTCCTTTTCTACTGAAAGAGTGAATCCTGGAGAATTAACGGTACCGAAGAGTTCCTCGAATGGAAAACCTCGTTGTCATGTTAAAGGAAAAAGAATTTTACGACTCTAAAGCTGAAAAGACCCCGGGCACAAATGAAATCTTGAATTTCGAAAGTAGTTTTAAGGGAGGAGGGACGCGAAAAGATTTTCTTCTGCTTTCGAGACTTTTTTTTTTTCTTCCTTTTTCGCCCTTATTATACTAGCATTCATTTATAATTCTTAGTTTGGGAAAGAGGAATAGTAAATAATTTCACTCCAAAAGGGATTGTGTTAAGGCTATGTATAAATGTGTTTTCGCGAGTTTTTCTTAGTGACATGAATATGTTTTAGGAAGAATATTGAATATGAGATAAATATATTTAACTTCTTGTTTGTTTTCACTTACTTAATGTATGTGTTAACCCGTAAATGAAGACATCAATTGCCTCACGTGGGCAGAAACATGAGTCAAAATGATTCCAGTGTTGTTATTGTTATTTTCTTTTGTAAACAGAATTGGAATTTATTTTGGAAGCGCAAATACATTCTGGAAATCATGCGGTTACCAAAAACATTAAAAATAATAATATTAAAAATGTTAAATGTTATAATATTAAATGTTGGAAAGATGTTATAAGAAAAAAAAAAACCACACAATCTTTTAATGGTAATCTACTTTGTTTAGATATTACGGAATTACACTAATGTCAATAACTTTTAGAATTTAACAAACAAAAATGAAGAATACAGTATTTAAAAATATTATTTTAAGAATATTCATTTATTGTTTTTGCACTACTCGAATTATAAGCAGTTTCAGAGACACGGAGTCAATGATTGCATAAATAACAGCAAAAACTTCGAAAAATAATTAATGTTTTTGTACCTTTAAATTTAGTCTAAGTTATTAAATGCATACCAGATACTATGATTTTATCGAAAATTTTAACAAATTACGGAATTATGCAGATAAAAATAAATCTCTCTGGGGTTCTGTTTAACTCTTTGTATGTAGTCCTTTTAGATGAAGGCATGACGATAATGTCAATGGATAAAATATTTTAATTAAAAATAGAAAATTATGATTACTTAAAATATAAAAATCATAAATTCAAAATTTTGTCACAGTTCTGTTACCGTTTTGTGTGAGCGCATATGCTTGTTAACATTCTGTTACTGACCTTGATCTGTTTCCCATATTGCCAAGTATGGCATTTTTTTGCTCTACTCCATATTGGAATTTGGGACAAACAGCAAAAAATTTATTTGCTCAGCTGTCTAAATTTCCTCTAGTTCTGTTAAATATATAGCTCTTATACTAAGATCTTATACTCTTAGCTAAATATACTCTAGTTCTGTTAAATATATAGTTCTTATACTAAGCTCTTATACTCTTAGATAAATATACTCTAGTTCTGTTAAATATATAGTTCTTATACTAAGCTCTTATACTCTTAGATAAATATACTCCAGTTCTGTTAAATATATAGTTCTTATACTAAGCTATTATACTCTTAGTTCTTATACTCTTAGCTAAATATACTCTAGGTCTGTTAAATATATAGTTCTTATACTAAGCTCTTATACTCTTAGTTCTTATACTATTAGCTAAATATACTTTAGCTGTTTAAATATATAGTACTGCCACTCAGATATGAAGATTGAGCATATTTTTTTTTCTCTTCCTACTGGGCAACGAGGTCCAAAATTTGATACAAATCCATATTTTTAGTATCAACAAATCTATATTATTTTCCACAATGATGCTAGCAATACTATTAATAAACCAAAACAATATTAATTTAAAAAACATTCAAGGTGTACTTCCATGCTTAGAGATACATTGGACCTAGAGGTGCCAATATGGCAAAAAGTAATTTTTTTAGAGCACAGAAATAGAAGTTTTCTATTCAATTTTCTAGTATGTTTTCCTGTGTTTAATTGTATTGTATAGAGTTGAAGATTTAGTATACAATTTTGACCTCTTCTTATTACACGACGAAATTCAAAAATTTGATACATATCTATAATATTGGTGTCAAAAACAGTTACAAATTATGTTTACTCAAGGTTAAAAATATTATTAAAAAAAAAAAACTTATTTATAGTGCAGATAATTGGACTTAAAAATACCAATGTAACTTTGTCATTTTTTAGTTTGTCTTATTTTTTCTTTTTCAAATTGAACCGATTTTATATTAAAAGTTGATAATTATTTTGAATATTTTCCTTCACATTTTCGTAGGTTCAATATTTATTGAAACTGGATTGTATGTATATGTAAACATGATATTTCAAAAATTCAACTGCTTCTTGACATAGATGTGACCTTGATATTAAAATTGTCGCTCGGGTAAATTTCATTTTAATCATTCAACAGAAAGTCATCCAAAAGCACTGCCCGATTTTTTTTACTATACTACAGAACACAAAACGATGATATAAGAAGCACTAAAAATCAAAATCTGAGCACTCATGGCATTCAAGATATTGAGCATAGTCTTGCCCAAAGTCTACAATTTTTATACGGGGAAGAAAACTATCTTTAGTAAAGAGTTTACGCAAACGTTTAGGGGAAGCCGTTCTCGCTGGTTCTATATTTCTATTTCAACCAATGATATACAATAGAATTGAATTGTTTCTTCACATCTTTCTGAAATACGCGCATTTACAGCCAGCAAATTTATAACTATGTTCTCTTTCGAAACTAAATAAAATATGGAAACTATTTTATATAAAGTTCGTATACATATATTGTCATAAATTATGTATTCATCATTTCAGTTTAGATATCTTCAGTAAACAATGTTTATATTCCCATAGTATATAATATGGTAAAAGATACTCTTTAGATATGATACTCTTGAATACAATTTTTGCCTAAAAGATAAACGAAATTTATATAGAAAAAGCAGGAATATTCAAAACAGTATGAGTTTACTTTCGAAAAGTTTGGATCAAAGTAGTCTTTTGGTTCCTTTATCTTTTTTTAATGCTTTAAAAATACTATTTAAATAAATTTGAGTGCATTTTTCATTAAAATTGACATTTACAAAAAGTAAATTATATATTATTAAAAGTATTTTTTAAACGTTTTTCTTTTAAAGCCTATTTATTATGAAGTGTTGTAAAACTTCTTTCAAAGTATTCGAAAAATATGAATAAAAATCTTTAACGGAATGCGATTGGTTGTTTTTCATGTAATGTTCTTTTATACATATTACTGGTAAAAGAATTGAAATAATGTATAGTTTCTTTTAAGCGTATATTAATTAAAATAAGTATAACTAAAGAAATTTGATAAGTTTTTTTCAAACTTTGCAACTTTTTTCCCCAATGGTATTGTCATATTTTTATTTTTAAATTGAATTCAATTAATTAATTCGTAGAAATTCCTCTGAAAATGAAGTTTTTAAATTGATTCTATTTTTTTCTATGAATATCGCTTCTATTTATATTCCTTAGTTTTTATTTTTTGTATTTTTTTATTCAATCGATTAATTTAAGTTAATCGTTTTTAGACAATCAGTGCTGATTTTTCAATGATGTATGCCATTAAATTTCCTATTTGGAGTACCTAATTGTTCTAGCATTGAGAATATTGTAAAATATTGTAAAACAGTGTATTTTTACGTCATTGTTTATAATTTTTGTCTTTTTTTACTTGCTTTTAATTATTTAACGGATCTGTTTTTGTATTTAAAAGAAAAATGATCAATTGAAGCTACTCTTTAATAATTTATTAATAAAAGTTAGTTAACACTAACTAGATTTTTAGAGTTTATTAGACAGGAAAAATATTTTTGTTTACAATTTATTATTTATAATTTTGTGTCAATTAGGTTCTTCATTAAAAAAAGACTAGAATACATTTGCTATTTCAAGTTTAATTAAAAATATTTTTTTGGCTCTGCTAAATCTATTTATAAACATTTACAATCAGTATTTTAAACAAAATTGAAGAATTTCAGATTTCTTTGCTTACTTTTATTTGACATTTTTTTTCTAAGGCCATTCCATTTTTATACAATCCCACATCGATTAATTTTAGTTTCAATGCTTGCGGATGCAGCCAATTGGCAGAAGTATTTATTGAAAAAAAAAAGTGCTCCGAAGTTGGATTTTAGATCATGAAAGATTTTTTTTAGATCGAAATTGCATTTTCAATATTGATAAGTTGCAAAACAATGAAACATCTGTTTGCAAAATCCCGTAGAAAGGCAACCACAAGCGTTATTCGATTCTAAGACTTATCGTTTTTATAAGGGAACGCTTATCCACTGATTACAAGCAGCTATGCTAAAATATTTGCAAATTTATTACTGTGTTATAATAAAGCATCGTGAATGCTTCATTTAAAATATTAAATATCAATTACGAAATTCTATAAATATTTTACCAACTTTTAAAAGCATTTAGCATTATTGATATGCGATTTTATATTGCCTGAAAATATATTTGATTGTAATGACAATATATTTTTAAAATTACCGAGTTTCCCAAATGGAGAATAGCTGAAAAAAGAATGCGCATTAGAATTATTTCTGCAATACATTTTCAGCTGCAATAATATTTGAAATTGAGTTAAAAAAAACCGAAAAAAAACAACCTTGAGACAATATTTAGTAAAAAAAAGACTAATTGCGAGGTAATCTATCGTTATTATTGTTAGCCAGGTGTCTTTACAATATTGTTAATAGCATGCAAGGACATGTATTTTAGATAATGTTAGAAAGTACGGAGAAAACCGTTTACGCTAGTTGAATATATTATTGTAGTAAAAGAACATTTGCTGCGAACTATGAAGGTATTTCCCGTCGAAAAAATATTGAGTGTAGTATATCGCAGTAGATGGTGAATTAATAAATATTTACGAATAATTTGTTGCTCTGATGTTTCCTTATAACAATCATAGAAAAATAAAACACGATAAATTGAACGAATTTAATATCCTTGAACTTTTCTTTATATAATGTGTTACAAATTACGATAATGTCCTAGTAATAGATAGTAATGTATAGTGTTAAAAATAAATTAAATCAATTCGATGGTTTCAATCAATGCCTGTTATCAGTTAATATCACTGAAAACCATTATGAAGGAACCATGAAGCATCTAGAATAATTATGTCCAATCCCTGTATACATTGAATTTCTTTCGAGAACTGAAACAAAGTATTTACAATAATTATTGTGCGCCAAATATAAAGATTCTTTAATTAACTAATTATTGCTCGTAATCACAATGTTTAAATAAACAATCAGCATTTAATTTCGCTTTCAAATATTCTTTGAAGATGCCAACTGATATCGATTTTGCTATCGCTTTTATCAACAACCGCATCGATTTCAGATTTGACTAAATTAGCGAAACAGATATCAAATTAATTCCGTTTTAAGAACAAAGCATCTGAGAAGCTAAATTGAAAATCAGTTCATCGCTAAGCCTAATTTTAAGGAAAACAATTGTCGAACATTCGGATGTCTTCCAAGCGTTTCAGAACGTGCTCATCCTTTGGTAAAAACTCTTTCTTTATCATCAGGTATCAATGCCCGAAGGCTTTCCAGTCAGAAGATGTCTAAAGTGTTAAAAAACTTCATTCTTGCTTCTTTCTAATAAAACTGGCAAAGAATGTCGGAAAAAAGTCTTCGTAACAATATCGGTGTGTCAGCCACTTTTTGTACGTCATCTTTTACTTTGGAACTAAAAGTCTGCCAAAGGCATATGATGCAGGCAACAAAGTTTCTGGAAAACCAATGAAATTGCACATATTGTCCATCTGGAATGTCACTGTTCTGCTGTTCTTCAGAAACAATTTCTAATCTTAGATTGATTTGAACATTCGGCAATTGCGATAAAGCACGATCTGTATGTAGAGATGAGCCATCTTTGAGGAATGCCTTACTGATAATTTACTGATTATTATTAGCAAACTGAAAGTTTAATTTTTTAAAGCGATATTTTGTTTTTGTATGGCTATTATCTCATTGGAAAATAATTAAAACTAATTCAAAAAATGAATGGAATTGACGTCATTATTGAAAATATAACCTAAGAGATTAAAAAATGCGATTCAGATTTTGGCATTGTTTTATATTTTACATGATGTTGTAATTGTAGAATTAGGAATTGTAATTCTTTGTTTTTATAATTTTGCTTTCTTACTATTTTATTATTACCATTTAATGTATAGGATGTTTCATTCATGATTAATATTCAGACCTAATTTTCTTCCCATAGTGTCTCATGATTAAAATAAATTTCCCTAAATTACATAACAAACTGAAGGAAAAAAAAACCCATAATAATTTCGTTATTTGGGAATTTCACAGCTTTTATTGCAAACAAGAGATAAGATTTTATATATAATTGGAGATTTTGTATTATTTTATAAACCATCAGTTTTCTTATTGTATGATCAAATATCTGTAACAAAGACAAATTTTTATTTATATTTTTTTAGTAATTTACTAATATTGAATTATTCTCCATTTTGTGGGGTATTATGAGAGTCGGGTATCGCATTTTGGTAATTATGGTTAGTAATTTGGTATCGGGTTATTTGGTAACACATGACATAGCTTTGACGAGTTGGTAAAACTTGGGATTTCAGAGAGACAAGTGCATTTACTCAGAGAAAGAAAACACTATTCTAAGCAGAATTCTGATCGCAAAAAAATAACAGCATGCATTTAAATAATTTTCGGTTGACTTTTTTTCTTTTTTCTTTTGATATATTTTCGAACACGTGTTAAATTATGAGAGTTAATCTCTAGCTGAGATATCTGACAAATTTTGATTCACGCACAATTTATCAACATAGACTCATCTGTTATAAAGGAATTCTTATGTCATTTCCATCAATTATATCCTAGTTTGTTGTTAATTTTTGAAGAATTTGCATTTCTGATGCGGATCATTATGCGTTCTATCATATGAGTCCACTAATCTATTATTTAGGAAATAATTCTAAAAGGATTTACAATTTTAATGCAAATGTGTGAAGAGCAAATTAAGGTGTACGTACACACTAGAAGATTTTTTTTTAACTTTAAAAATCCAGTTTTTTCTCAGTAGGTCATTAATATATGTTTAAATTCATTTCAGTGAGAAAAAACCACATTGCACTAATTATTAATATATTAATTAATATTTAATGAGCTAATTAGCCTATTTTTTGAAACATGATAAATTCTAATTAGTACATAAACACAATTCTAGTTGGAAATGATGCCTAATATTAGTCTTCATGTTGTCTGCCTGAATCAAGTTATAAAAAATATAGTTTTTTTAACAATTTTTTCATCAACGATGAATAAAAAAAGCGGGATTTTTTCTGCCATTTTAACTTTTAAATAGCTATTAAAAATTTATTTCTATGAATCTAACTTTGTCTGAGACACAACAAATCCGCTATTTCATACAGATTATTTTGATATATCAATAACTGTATTTGGTTCATTTCTTGTTGAGTTATGATTCTTTGAATGAAGCAACATAGTGGAAAAATATTCTTCATAAAATGAGTTTAAAAAAACCGTTACTAGAGTTTTTAATGAAAGCACCTCAAGAAAAATAATTATAACTCTAGAAATATTTCGAATATTGACAACATCTTAATATTGTTTGGAAGATAAAGGATCAGAGAACATTATTAAGCAATTAAAAAACATTCGATATTTTGAACGATTTTCGAAGTTTCAAGTGTGTACATACACCTTAATAAATACAATCAATGTAAAGCAGAATAGAGTGCTTGTGTTAATGGAAACAAATGATCTTTCACAATCTTGAATAATGATTCTGTGTAAACAGTTCAATCAATTTTCATTGCTCAATGAACAATGAGTTCAATAATGTATACGGATCATGCAAATTATCTTATATTAAAAAAAGTCGTAATGCGGCCAACCAAACTTTGACTTTGTAGAATACATAGCATTACACTTTGTATCATGCCAGCCAATTCTCAAATAAAAATGTTATTCAATTGTTACTTCAGGCCTAAACTGGATTGAATACATTTTTAAGGAATTTAAGACTAAATTTCGAAATAAACAAAGTCAACAAGTAAATACCTTCATAAAATAAAACTTTTGCAAGAACAAGAGTTTAAATTCTGTTCTGATCTCGAATTATACAAAAGCTATTTAGAAACAATTTCTATAGAATTTATTTTGTTTTATTCCCGTGTTCGTGATTGGAATAAAGAAGGAAAATCTTCGAATCCCTGGAAATGCGTGTTTTCGATTTATTCGTAAGATTAAATTGAACTAAAAACCCTTGCATTTGCTTAAGCTTAAAGCTAGAAAATTCCATTTTTAATCTCGGGCATGCTGATTCAACCTTTTATCGTTCAGCTTCATTTTTCAGATAATTTTTCTTTTTAAAATAAAACTAAACTTGAGAGTAAATGGTTGCCATAAAGCACATTATGCATCAAGATTCAATATTTTATTTAATGCTATACGCATGTATTAAATAAGTTGGTTTTATTCTTTTTTAAGGAAAAATTATTTAATATCGCATTATGGTGCATCATTTCTTCTTTAAGTTGAAATTTTTTTGTAAGTATTCATCAAGATCAAATGGAAGTTCTAAAATTAAACTTGCTTCTTATTTTTAATAGAAAATGTAGTACTTAGCTAGAAACATAACCACGTGTATTGAATTTTACGTCATGTATTTAATGGTAAAACGTTATTGGGCAATTATTTAAAGTTTTGATTGAATTTTATGTCATGTATTTACTGGCAAAATAGTTATTATGCAATTATTTAATGTTTTGTTCCAAATTCTCATTTTAGTTCTTTTTTTCCAGGTGGTGATACATTCTGTTATCTTTGTTAATAGTATATAGGTAAGTAACATGCAATTTCAATACTGAATCTACAATTTATAATATATTTTATATTTTTAATGATATACATTTAACCCCTGCTACAATTTTTTAAAACCACGTATTGTTTAAATTGTCCCCTGATTGAACCATATCATTTCAAGTTAAATGAATCCAAATTAATACACGCTAAGCTATACATCCACCATTTTTGAAAAGCCGATAAAAAGTATAAATATAATAAATTTATCACTTTGCAATTAAACACAATTCAATCCAACAGTGCAGCTAGTTTTATTTTTGAATTAAATTTTTATATATCCCAGCCCTGATTGATATTCAGGGAATCTGAATGATTACACCTCTTATTAACGCTTATCGTGGCAAGATTGCTTTTTTGAAGAAAAGCAAAAAGAAAAAAAAATGTATATACATTTTGTATATACATTTTTGTATATACATTTTTGTATACAAAATGTATGCAAAAAAAAGCAGCTATACATTTTGTATAGTATACCTCATTTTCTATAGCTTCTGATTTTGTATAGTATACCTCATTTTGTATAGCATCTGATTTTGTATAGTATACCATACATACAAGTTTATAAAAATTATTTTATAGTGGTAGTACATTTTTATAAACTTGTATGTATGGTATACTATACAAAATGAACATTAAGGTTAAGATGAGTTGATACAAAGCGATTCTCTTCTTCATATATGAGGCATTTGATTTTACCGATTGGAAAGGTTCGGGGATTTAAAAAAAAAAAATCTGAATTCAGAATTTGGAAACCTTTCTCAACTGAATTGAAACCCCCCCATTGAATCACTGAATTGAGGTTAAATTTAAAAATTATTTACTAAAAAGAAATCTTTGCTTTGCTTCGCTTCTTACATAATTTTATTTATTAAGTTCAACTGGTTTCATGTTTATAAAGATGAAGGGTTTTGTATTGTAAATTATTGACCATTTACACATATGTTTTCAATGATAATGCAGTATTTTACTATTTTCGTAACTGTCAGATAACCTATTCATATGGTTAAATATTTCTTTTTAACTTTATAGTGAATTAAAAGAAAATTCATTTCATGATCCCATACTCCTTGTAATAATGAATTGGTAAATAAAAAGTGAGGTGGAGTAGAAAATAATTATAATGAAAATTCTACATTTATATCAAAAATAAAATCGTGTTTTTAAAAACAGCTTTTTGAGGATTTTATCTACGTTTACAAAATCCTAACACTGATTTAATATGAGATTACATCATCGAATTCCTACCTCTTTATTAAAATAATTAAAAAAACGATTATTCTGGCAGCCGATTCCATATTTAAAAAGCGGTGACTCATTCTTTTAACTATATAGAAAATAACGAAATTTGTTTAGAAATTCAAAAATATATTTCTGCTTTATTATCTAGGAAAGTAATGCAGAAATTTAATTTCTTTCTAGCATAAAGGCCTTTTTTTATAACTTTATCATTCATCAAAGACTCTCAACATTAAATTATTATTTTTTATATTAAATAATTATTTCAGTATTAGATTTTTCAGCATAGATTATTGAAACAGTATAAATTCTTATTTAATTACCTTTCATCTTAGCTCTGCATCATTTTCAATGACTGAAAAAAAAACTATTTATTTTTAAATTATAATATAATTGCAGTCATTATATTCATAAAATAATAATATAGCCTGTTTTATGATAATGCTTATATAAGATAATACACTCACAATAAAAGATAATTGGGTTATGAATTAAATAACTCATATTTACCTTATTTATCGATATAAATCATTAAGATCTAGTCAAAACATTTCTTTATAAATTTGTTATAAAAATAAAGTTAAGCAGAGAAAAAAAAAAAAAGATAGCATTGTAAATTTTTTGAAGTCGAATATCCGTCATTTTCACTTGTTGTTTCCATTTGTTGCCATTCTTACTTTTCTGTTTTATTCGTGTGTCGTCCCTTTTTAAAACATTTGACAACAAAACGGCACATTAGGGTGTAAAGTGAATTTTTGATATTGATGCATCCACCACAGTGTACTTCCATTAGTGTCACCACTCAAGGCGGAAACTTCAAACCTAAATAATCGTCTAAAATATGTAAGAAGCAAACACCACTGTGTTGAATAATGCAACTAGAGAGTACAAGAAAAAGTAAGTGCCCATTAGCGACATAATGGATTGTTGGTTTAGACTAGAAAGTTTTTCTGAATTATCTATCTTGCTTTTTTTTTAAAGCCATGTTGTTAAGACAGTGTTATTGAATTGTTCGCCGAAATCATATCTTCACATTTTGTTGTATAAGATCTACGTCTTTACTTTTCAACATGGTAATGTTTATTGATGGGAATACTGTTTGTAAATTGCGTCATTTACGACGCAAAAATCTTTGAAAAACCATTTACAGCGTAGACTGTGAACTCAAGAGTTGCCAAACTTGGCGCGAAATATTTTTCGCAGAAAATTTCTTGGATAATAAGTTCTGAATAAGAATTTTTTTAAAATTTTAATTAAAAATTCAATAAAGATTTTTTTTTTTTAGATTTTCTCTGAATAATTTCGGAGCAAAACATTACGAAATAACCATTTCTAATTCATTGTAAAATTATATGATGCTACTGAAATATACTTTTCAGTAGCGTCAGTGTTATTTTTATCTTGTATAATTTCCAACAATTTTTGAAAATAAATTTTTATGTATACTTTACACTAGTACTTTTTTTAATATTTTAGAAACTAAGTCTATACATATGCGCATTCGGATGATATATATAATTTTTCATATAATCATTGTTGTATAATTAAGAGAAAGTTTTAGAATGGAGACATAGAGTTAAACTACTCAAGATAAGTACATTATTATTCTATAAAATCTATCCTTTATTCAGTCTGGTCTAATTTCGGTTCTTCATTTGAATTTTATTGACTATTTTAATCACAGACTATTGACTATTATTGACTTTTTTATGCACAGATTTTTTTTCGATTTTCTCTGAATAATTTCGGAGCAAAATATTGCGAAATAACCATTTTTAATTTGATCTGAGAAACAAGAGATAATTTAAGTAGGTAAATTATTATGCATTTTATGATTTACATAAATTACTAATTAAACAATTTACATTATTAGAATTCAGATAATTTTTCAAAAAGAAATGTCAATAAACGTTAGCTTACAACCAGAAGCTTTAATTACAGTTTAATTACATTCAAGTGTAATTATGTGATATTTTGGAAGTAAAACGAGGGTTATTTTCCGAAATACCTTAGCGTATTCATACCGTTCTGATGAAGAAAACAATAATTTGGTCGGCTAACCCAATCAAACTTCGACGCAATACAAACATATAAACAAATAATCAAAATCAAAATGTGAAATCTAATTAAGAATAGTACAAATTCACAGTAGCATAACGATACAGTTTCTTAAAATGAACATCACAAACCATACTCAGCTTGACAGATGAAATTTTAACCTTTGGAATGCTTAAAGTAAATGTTAGAACAATATCCTGTCAGAAGTTTTACCATCTTCGTGTATTGTTATTCTTCAAAATATGTTGGTGGAGTTAATGTATATTAGTTTTCTTTCAAAATTCTCTTCGTGTTTCTGATTCCATGTTCCAGTGTAAAAATTATTTGCTTCTGTATGATTGATTCCCCTCCCTCCTTAAAATTTGTCCTTGTAATTTCAGATTTAACTTGTATATGTGTGTTGTGAATTTCTTGTTTATAACTGTTGTTAGACAAATGCCTTCTTATTATAAAAATTAAGCAATAAATTAAAGCCCTTAAATTTTTGCTTAACTAATAAATGTTGATTCATTTAGTTAATTACAATCGTTCTTTTTCAACTTAATTGTAAGATAAAACTGTTTATCAATCAATATCAGAGAATTCTGAACCTCAAGGAGAATATCTGTGCAAAACAGAAACGACAACTCTATCCGGATGTTCTAAATAAGCGAATTTACATTTCCATTGAAATTGATAAAGCACCTAATGTAAAGCTCCGATAGATAGAACAGGTGCTTGTCCTCGAAATCCGTCAAGATTAAATTCCTATTCGAGGAATTCAAACAGAAATCCTGAGGGAAAAAAGTCTCTATGAAATTAAATAAAATTTGATTTGAAAATATATTTTTATTGCCAAAAATATTGATTAGGGGTACGTAAAACTAAATTGTTTAAATGTTCGAGACATAGCAAATTATTGCGAAGTAGTTTTGTTTAGATGACTACGATTTATAGTTTTTACTTTACTCTCAAAATAACCTGCTCTTAGAGTATAATATTTTACCTAAATATTGAGCTTCATTCACTGGCTACTCTTTCTTAAAGATATGAAAAAGACAAAATATCATGTCAGAAGATTTTAAGGATAAAATATTTTTTAACAACATTAAAGGCTTTAAATAGATTGTTAGAAATGTTTATCAATTTGTTTCTCGCTATATTTAAAATTCATTCTATGAAGAAGCGTTTAAAATGCATCAACAAGTGGAATTTAGAATTATTTTTATATCATTTGAGCATTACTTCAGTAGCACACATATATTGTGCACCATCGTATGATATTAAATAATATTGTATAATATTGTTGAATATTTATCCGTATATTAATTTAATATAGCACAGGCAACTGCAATGAAATGTAGTTAGCACATAATTCTATTATTGTGTATCATATTACAAAAATTTAATTATGTGTGATAAACTATCATTTCAGCAATTCCAAATCCAATCCGCTATTTTCTAAATCGTGAAGAAGCAGCACAATATTCAAAATAGCTAATGATGAAACCATCTATCTGTGGAAACAATCCAAACTGCCCATTTATCATCATCTTTCATCCAGACACTGACTTTAATGAATTAGCATATTTTCCAACGATGCTTTATCAATTCATTGGAAATGAATGCTGTACCACTTCATTCGTGCTTTATGACAAACCTGATATCAGGCATCCCTTTTATTATTATCGCCGCGTCCAAACTTACAGCGAAATAAGTGCATGGGAGATATATTGCAATCTCTGCGCACACATCAATCCTTTGTACCGTGAAATGACAAAGCGTAGTAATAGCCTCACCATGATTTGAGCATGTAAACATGCCAGTACCGTTGATCTGGATCTATGTAAACAAGGTGTATTGGTTGGTTGGACATTATTATGGTCTGCGCTGAAATCAATATTCTATGTGTTCCACCAAGTCAATATTTAATTCCTCCCAAGAGTATTGGAATTCCAATCATGCTGATTCCATTCGGAGTGTTCGGGCTTTTCAAATTGGATGGTGTGGTAAAACCCATATAAAACCCATCTCCTAGCGTAATATTAAATAGTTGGGTTTGCCGAGTGGTAGTAGAATGGCATTAGTGATAACGTTAAAGATGTAACATGATTGCTACATGCTATGCTTAAACTGAAATAGTTATTGATATCGAGATTGCTCTGTGGTAATGTATTTGTAAAGGAAGATTTTAAATAGACTTAATTAAAGAAAAAATCGTCAGACACTGGGAGAGAAAATAACAATAAGATTGTGAAACAATTTTTTTTCTATACATTCCTTAATTCTACTTTGTATGAAATTTCCATTTTAACATTTAGTGAACAATAAATTGCACTCAAAACAAGTGTACTGTAAATTGGTTGCTGCTGGCAACTTTTTTCACGACTATTGCGTAGTAAGGAAGATAGCTATAAAAAATAAAATAAAATGTTACAATCATTTTAGCGGGTTTAAACTTGTCATTCCGTTGTTTGTTGTTGTCGGAAAAAACGCGCGATTTCTTGAATATTTTTTATAACTAATCTGAGATTTTTTTTGCTAATAAAAGCAACAATGAGTGGAGAAATTTAGAAGAGAGGATCATTGAAGATTTTGTACTGAGATTAACACGTAATCGTTCACAAAAAGGATAAAATCATGCAAAGAAAGGTTAATTCTTTTACTATTTTTGAACGATTTTAATTATCTTACTTCGAATAATATATTATAATATTTCATAAATTGAAAAAACGTCAACATTAAAATTTAAAACTAATGAAATGCCTTTTGAAACATTCTATAAATATCCTTTTAAAGGAAGGCATAGAAACAGACAAATGCTTTCTACATTTCCTAAGCTATTGTAGAAGAGCGAAAGATTAAAATATCTTTCTGAATCATATATTCTTAAGAAAAAGGTAAAAAGCTTCCCTATTTTTTTTTAAATCATTGAGATAAAGTATGTGGTCCAGATTCACATTTTGTTTGATCTTCTTATCTTCTCTCTTTATCAATTTGTAAGGTTGACCATGCCATATATACTGTCTTTTAAGTTGCCGAATCTCGATTTCGGTCCTTGAAAACCGTGGGTTTGAGTCTCACAATTGTATACCGTGTAAATGTGTCAGGTTCACGTTAAATTATTTAAGAATCGAATATCCTTCCAATGAAACGGTTCAGATGTTTGAAGTGTGTGCTTTCTCAGATGCCATCCTAATCCACTGACATCAGCTCAGAGTTGCGAGAATGTCCCTAAGATGTTATCTAATTAGATATCCCCTTATCTAATTAGATATCCACCTTTTTTCCTATTTATTAATTATTGGAGGGAAGGGGATCTTCTAAAGAAATGACTCGGTCTAATTTAAAACTAGGCGTGATCCACGGGTAATACTCTTGGTAGTATATGTGTTAATAGCCCATTTGTATCTTCTGAAACCAAACAGTACTCTATTTAAACACCCAGCTGTCACATCACAGCAATAAAGTAAAAATTGTGCCGGAGAGTTAGAAAAAATTAAAGATCAGTTACGCTGAAAAATAAAATCATAATAATTACATTGTACAGCATTTTTGCTGATTATAGTACAGCTTGGACTAGTACATTCAGTTAAATCAACGTGTCAGACTCATGGCAAAGTAAAAATTTAAAATCTTTTATAGATCAAATTGATTTTCGAGCTGCCAAATAGTACCTAAAAGGGAAATCGGACCGATTACGATTATATGATCGTAATTTACCTTATGAGTAGGCTTTTAGGCAAAATTGTTCTACTTTTAATGAAAACACACATAGCTAAAAATATTATGGAAAATTCCAATGCTTATCAAGTAGAAAACTGTTGGCTAAAATTACAAACGAAATCTCTATCCTTTTCTTTTCTATTCATGTCCTCATCCATAATATGTCTTTACTCATTAAGGCACTGATAAGATAACTCTATCGGATTTTATATAAACATAAAATTTCATGATATGGAATACTGTACCATACATTAAATAAAGATTAGAAGAGTATTGACCAAAGTCAATTATGAATTCTTTTAATCGCATTAATTTATTCCTTTAGACAGTTTTATTAAAAATCAGGTTCAATTTTAATTAAACAGTGTGATGGAAGATGAATATTGATTCGAATACATTCCTCTCATCTTTTTATCACTGTTTTGTATCAGTCAAATGTAAGGTTTTAACTTATACATTAACGATGTTTAGATTAATTGATATGGACACATTTATATCTCGCTGATAGATGGCCCGTATGATCTTTTTATGAAGAAAACTCTCGAGTAGCCCTCAATTAGCTCTCACAACCCGAACATCGCCGAAGAAATCAACTTTACGATAACTTAAAGAGATAAATCGATTTAGTAATTACGCCTCAGGCACTGCATTCCCCTGAATTTTTTCATCTCCACTTCACTAAAATGAGCGAAGAGCCAGGCTGGAGAAAAAGCAAACCATCCCACCTTCTGCAGCACATTTTCTGATTAATGTAGCATCATGCCCAATTAGACGAGTCTACATTAATCGTATCAGGGCCGTCGTCAACTGCCTCTACAGCATCATTTAATTGTTTATCCAGGAAAAAAATGGGGAGGGTGGAGGTGAAAAATGCGGGGTGCGCGATATGTCAGGCCGATTAACCTCTGACCGATGAAGGTTCCTGAAATGGGCGCTTTATCTCCTTCGCTTTTTAGCGGTTGCTGTAGTCTTCCGCCGTGCAAGACTGATGGTCTATCCAGTTGAGCGCGTCGCGTTACATGTAACGATTTCGAAAAGCTAATGTTACATCAGGAATATTTGATAGGGGATTTTTTCTTTTTCATTTTTTTTTCCCTTCCTGCTGCCATAAAAAATTAAAGTAATTGGAATTTTTTTAAAAAAAATTGGGTAATAAGTTATGTGCGTGCTGTGCTGAGATTGGACAATCATTTGTTTGATTTTTTTTTCTAAGTCTTTGCATGATTTTAATTGATTTTTCGACTGGAAAAGCGACCCTTCCAGTACTCTCGGAAAATTCGCATTAATTTTTCGACACGGAAACCAGAATCTCAAGTACTTAGAAGGGAAATTAATGACCTGTTCCAGAATTAACGGCCTGTCTTCCCGCATGTCCAGACAAGGTGTGTTAAGTGATAAAATGTTTCAGTTGGAAATTATTGGCATTTTGGTATAAAAACGCCGCTTACTAAAAAACTTTAATATGAATTGATGTATTATTTTTCTTAATTTTTTTTTATTTGCTTGGTTAATAAGGATTATCATTTTTATTGATGATTTTGGAACTTAATTGAGAGTTTTGTCTGCGACATCGTTGACGTCTTTAAAAAGTATAAAAACATGCTGAGCTTATTCATGGTTTAAAAAAAAAAGTATCTTCCTTAAGCGATATTATTTTTGAATAAAATATAGTAGCACTGTTCAAAGGCTGATATTTAGAAATATTTACTTAGTAATAAAAGTTCAGAAAATAAGAAATTACTGAATTTAATGGATCTTGATATGAAAATGCAGGACATCTAAATATAAGCATCCGTGATTCTATTTGAGCTGCAAAACATGTTCTGTCATTCCATCTGTATACAAAATAGCTTAATAATTCAGGATAATTTTATAATGTTGTAGAATTTGTTACATGCATGAGCACTCAACATTTTCGAAATATGATTAGATATTGGGATTCGTAATTTAAAAAGTGAAGCTTCAAATGATATATTACAATATACCGCCATACCACTTATGTATTGCGCTTATAAACAGAGGGCCCTCAGCTTATGGCAGTGAACAGAGTATGTTTTTTATTATCGAAAAAGACTCGGAGGAAATTAAAATTCTTGCTGCTTATATGAAGGTTAGGCATAGTTGTTTGGAACAAGAAATCGAGAGGATGTTTACTATGATGAGGCCTTAACGAACTAGGCAGCATGTGCCTTATTTAAGGCACTTTAGAGGAAGAAAAAAAAGAAAAAAGAACTTACTGTATTTTGTAGCATTATTTTCTTTTTATTTTTATTTTAATTGCAAGTATATCGAGAAAAATAGAAACGTCTGCAAATTTCGTCACTCGTACATTATTATTGGCTCTTCAAATCAATCCGTTACTGTTACCTTCATAATCCCTTGGGAAACTGGAAATGTACTTGGGATATTTAAGAAAACTTTTAAATGAGGCTGGCTAATAAGTAAATTTTGGGAAAAGATTGTAATAGGAATCCTGTAAATGTAGTAATACATTAAAAATATATTAAACTGTTCCAAGTCTGTTAAGGTTATTTTATACAAAACAGTTTCCTAATTACTTTTACTGATTCCATATATGATGCATTTCTTATTTAGTATATACAAAGTTGCATAAAACTGTTCAGGTTTTTTTTTAATCTTGTAAGGAGACATTTCTTTTACATGTTCGAAATATCCTTAATTTTAACATGATTAAATTTATCGAGTGGTATAACATATTTAAATTGCTACAAGGAAGTTTTAATATCTTTCTAAATGTTCTGCATTGCAAATGGCGGCTTTGGAACTACCGAATTTAAATTTAATTATTTCTTGAATAATAAAAGCGTGCTAAAGATGGAAGATAAAAATTAATTTTTTTAATTTGAATTTTAATTATATTTTTATTTTAAATAAATAATCAACAATTTCAAATTTTGAATGAATAATTTCGAATCATATAAATGGATAAAAAAGCATTTTTACTTCATTTTAGAATTTAAAGCATTAACCTTTCGGTAATATCAGTTTTATTCTTTTACAGTTTTATCCATCAATTTTAATAAAATTGAAAAAAGTTACTTTCTGTATATTCATTAATAGTATTGCAATATATCTTCTATAAAATTAAGATTACATTTTTAAAATTAAATATAAAATTATAACGCTGTGATATTTTGGAATAAAGCTTTGCAAAATCCTCTAATTTCTTTTTTAAAAATGGGGTTTTCAAAACTAATTTTAATAATAAGCATTCAATTAATCTTTTATGAACTTATATTAAGTTTCACTAATTTTAAATTCAAGTGAATGAGGAATCTTAAATATCAGGATTGGCAATGGAATATCTGAATAGAGTTTCTGATATATAATTCTGTAAGAAAAATCTAATTATTCTTTCCTCAGTTGAAGGTACATTTTATAATTATCTTTATGTATATGATTTTTATTTCATATGGAAACAACTAGTTGCTTAACCCTTCAACCGGAATGAACGTAGAAAGTCGTTCCAAAGAATGACTTCTATAAAGACTGGAACGTAAAAGGTCGTACTTCTATTACTATTCGAAAATCAGCAGAAACGTAATAAATCGTTTTCTGAAAATTGTCCTAAGATCGCCTGCGATGTAAAAATTATTAGTGTTTTCTCCTTCCATAATAATGGCCATTTTATTACGATTCAGATACTGGGCATTTGACGGTCAATGGATTAAAACGCTTGTTATCCACAAATGACTTTACATTTTCAAATGTAGTGAATTTATATCAAAAATATATTTCGTAATATTAATGTTTTTCGGGCAAATTATGACTAAATAATATTTTATTTTGTTGAAATTTTTATTTGGAATAAAATATCATCTTTTACGAGGAAATATAATTTATGTAAATTATAGTATATTTTCTTAAAAAGTATACAAATATTTATTTAACTTTTATTTATAAAGATGTCATTACAGGGACCATTCTTAATAATTACGATATTTTCAAAGTGAATTTTGATACCCTTTTTCTTCCCAATTATTTTGAATTGATTTATACTGATTTATAACAAATATAGAATGAGTCATTTATTGTCTTTGTTATAAAAATAATAAGAATCATTTCTAATTCGATTCTGCATAACTTGGTGGTATTTTGCTTATATTAATTTTTAACAAAATGCTAGTGTAATTTTTAAAGGAATGCTTTCCTGTATTAATTCCTTAGATTCTTTAAATAATTTTTAAATATATTTCAAATAAAATGTCAAAAATAAGTGGTTGTTTTCAGCTTTTTTTAAAGCCTCGCATTGAGTTAAAGTAATCAGTAAAATTCCAAAAATATTTTAAAATAATGATGTTGAATTTCAAATTACCATGTTTTATATTTATTATTTATTCGTATTTACTAATATTAATGATATATAAAAGTTTATTATCAAAAGAATTAACAATTATTAAAATAACTACTGAATTGTAACCAAAATCCGTCAAGGCTATTATTTCATCTTTTCAGAAATGAAGCTTAAATCTTTATACATTTCTCTGATTATATTTGAAACGACCAGAATTCTTCTAAAATCAGTTTCAGATATTAATTATAAGATGACACAATACCCTGCCATTAACTTCTTTCTTCTTCTATTTATATTAACAAAGGCGGCATAAATGCTTTCATCTCAGCCGCAGCTTTCATCCCTCGATGACTCTAGCAATGAAATTAATTACGAAGATCCTTGTAAACATTATAAAGACCGCTTAATCGCAGATACTTGTTAATTTTTATGTTCTTTTCACTGATTGCATGAAAGAATCTAGCTCATAATTTCCTCAGGAAAGCCATAGAATCCGAAAATTCTGGAGGGACTCTTAATTCAGAAATGGAAGTTTAAAATTCCCTGCCCGTAAGTCGGTTATCCGATATAGATGGCATTTAACCCTAAATGCGACTAATTTCCAAAGCTTACTCTCTGTTTTAATATTAATCTTTCCGGCTCTTTGCTGGCGTTATCGCTCCAAAATAGGCGATTGAATTTGTGACAGCCCATTAAGATTAGAATATATCGTTCGCACAAATTACTTCCGAAAATGCGATCAGCGATAACGTAATTTCACCCTCAGCTCCTTCTTACCTCCCTGTACCCCCCGTGTCTCTTAAGGAGGCATTACTTTTAATCTGTTTTGTTGATATCGCGCAGAAGGAATTCCTAATAGGGAGATGGGAATGCATGAATTGGGAATAGTATTGTTAGACGATACCATTCAAATGCTAGTAGTTTATTCACACGGCTATTTCTGATTCGTTTAATGTTCTTTCTGTAATTGTTTTTCCAGGTTTAAATTTCGTTTAATTGGGTTTTCTGTTTCAAGATATTTCAGCGATGTCTTTATTTTGCATTGGCTTGGGGTTAGATGGTTAGATGCCCAAATAAGGACCAAAAGATTCGAAAGTACTCTCAGGACAATATCAGTTCGGGATAGTTATCATAAAATGTTTTCTTTTTTCACATTAAAGAATCTACATTGGCGTAAGTTCCTAAGACGAAGACTTGGCAAATGAGGATAAATCCTCTGAACAATGTCACATTTCATTAACTCGTTCAAAATCTATTAGCTTTTATTAAAATGTTTGGAATATCGAAATTGTTACGGTTTAATTATATGATCATAATTTTTTTAATTGTTTTAAATTATTTTCGGGGTCTGCGGTGGCCTGATGGTTAGATCTCGGCTTCAGAGCCAGAGGGACTCGACCTGAGAGACTCGAGACCCGAGTCCACCGAAGAACGGCGTCTGAGAGGGTCTGGTACACGTTTAATCCGTAGGGGGCAGACGTCTTCTCACTGGTGTGGTGTGGAAGTTTGGGGAGGGGGATGTCAGTTCAGGTGTCGTCCTTGTCATCTGAGGACGGTCCGAAATTACGAGGTCCGTCCCAAAATAGCCCAACTGTTGCTTTAAAACGGGACATTATTTTAGCTGAACTAAAAATTATTTTCAGTAAAACTGGAAGCCAAAATTAATTTAAATGAATACATTCGATTTTATTATTCTGCAAAATGATAAAATTGAAATTCAGGGTGATTATTTGATTCTTTCACAGTTAAGGTTGCAAAAAATCCAATTATTTCTTCATAAGGGTAGCAAATTATAGCGTGTAATTGTATCCGATCAAACTTTCATGATACAACTATGACAATCGAATGAATTAAAATGATACAACATATGTCAAGCTCTGTAAATTTCATAAATTTTTATATGGAAAAAGTTGGGATCGAGAAATATACAATGACAACTAATATCATGCAATTTCTCATATTAATGTTTAAATATATATTTTGATTAAAATGAATCAGGAAAAATATTTCACGAAATTAGTGTGAAAGAAGTTTAATCTGTGAACTAAAGCCATTGAGATTTAAAATCGATATGAATTATATAAATTTACATAAGTACACCGAATTGCAATTGATTTGAATTACAGACTTACATAAATGTATCGAATTGCAATCGATATGAGTTATATAGATTTACATAAGTGTATCGAATTGTAAATTTTATTATTAATTGAATTAAAAATGCCCTAACAGTTCCCGAATGGTAGCCAAATCTGTCAAGAGCGGAGAATTATTCATCCTGTATTTAGTCGGCACTCCTTAAAAATATCTTTAAATAAATCCTTCTTACAGTGAGGCTAATTACGCAGCGAAACAATATTACAAATTTGTAACAATATTTTCTTAAAAATCTATGGATAAATTTTTCTTAAGATTTCGGATATTTAATTAAATACAAAAAAGTGTTCTTTATTCACTTTAAGAACTAATTTTCCTTAAATAGAATTTGATAAACATTTAAAACTATGGAAACAAAAGAATTAGGTACTTAGAGTAGTTTTAAAATTATTTCATAAGATATTAAACGATGTTGTTCAAGCATCTGGAAAAATTCTTTTACTCTTGGACAATATACATTCCTCATTGCCTTAATAGCAATCGTTAATGCTAACAACATGCAAAATAAATGCTTGGACTCCATTGATTCAGTACTTAACTAGCATATTTAAGTTGTAACTCAATTAAATGTGCTTTTAGAAAGCTTTTCAAATCTTTATAGAGGCGCTATTAAGTTTAAAGAATAGCAGCAATTTATATGTTAAACTTATACAATGTTTGAAAGTGTTGCTATTTAAAGCAACATAGAATAAAGAGGTTCATTTTATCGAAATAGTTTCATTAAATAAAGGTTTTCGTGAAAATTTAATTTTATTTAACACTAGCCGCCTTTGGCGACCAGCCGGTTCGCCAATCTTAATTTTCGTTAAAATTTTAATAATTAAATATTTTATGCAATTTCTACTTTAATAGCTTCTTCATCAAAATATTTTAAAACTTCAAATTTTGATTATCATATAATTCATTCATAATATTATAAAGGCCTTCAGTCATAACGTAATATGTATCTCTCTCATTTTCTGTTAGCACCCGTAGAATTTATGCTTTAAATTAAAGTGGAAAGAATTTATCTTCAATTAATATAATAATATTTTTTACTGAAACAAAGCATTTTTTTATAATCTGATTACTGAAAATAGAGTCACTCAGCGTTTAAACTTTCTGGGCACTAAAGAATATTTTTTTTAAATTTATGTAATATCTCAAGAGTTGGTCAACAAAATTTTCTTAGATTCATTATGAGCAGATCGATTCATTAACAATGTTTAAATTTAAATGCATCAAACACTAAGAAAATAAAACGAATCGTTTAAAATAAACGGTTGAAAACAGGTTTTAAAAAAACTACTTAAAAAACGTTGTACTTAAAACTATAAGCATATACATGTTGTCATGGCAACAATCAGAACAGAATGCGCATGCGTGAATTTTCTTCGCCGGTTACGTAACGCAAATACGTGATTTTTTCTACGCCAGTTGGGGTAACGCTATGCGGATTAGAAATTTTTAATTTCCTTTATTCTGTTTTATTTTAATTCAAAAGTACTTCAGAATGAATCTGAAAGATTGATTCATTAACAATGTTTAATTTTAAATGCATCAAACATTAAGAAAATAAGCAGAACCGATTGAAATAATCCGCCGAAAAATTTTAACCCTAGCCTCATTACTGTTGGGAGAAAAAAACAACGGAAGCCTTTCTCGTTTGGCGCTGGGGATAATGGAAGATTTTTTTGGCGGAAAAGTTGGCGGTGGGAAAAATGGAAGATTCTTTTGGCGGGAAAGTTAGTTTTTAATTAATAATTAAAATTCTAATTAAAATTTCAAAAAAAGGGACCCCAGGTGCACATTCCCGACCTCTAAGGTATACATGTACCAAATTTGATAGCTGTATGTCAAATGACCTGGCCTGTAGAGCGCCAACACACACACACACACACACACACACATTGAGCTTTTTTATAAGTATATAGATATAGATTAAGCTCTTGAAGAAGAAAATTTTTTCACCCTTCACTGTGTTATTTTTTTTTTTTTTTTTGATCTTGTTGTTAATCGAAATTTGTATTTGCAAATAAACTTATGGGGCTTCTAAATTGGATGTTCGAAGTTTGAAATTGTATCGAGGTGTGTAGAGAAATATCAAATTTAATTTAGATTTGACTAATTTTTTACATTTATTAGCCATATTTAAAATAATAACATAATAATGTAAAAGGCTTGTATTTGTTTTGTGTGCAAACATCCAATAAGGGAAATATGTGTATTATACATACAGCAAAAATAAATGTTGTCTTTAACACTTTGAGAGGCAATTTTTATATCTCAATTTTACGGAAATCAGAAATTAAATGTTAGTATGATGCGAAAAAAGCTTGAAAACGGATAGTGATGTTTTTTCCCCAAGAAAATACGAACACATAAACAAAGTGTAGACAAAGACAGCTCTTGCAAAAATTGACAACATAAAAGAAACAGCAAGTAAATTATTGAAATTGCAATTATTAAAAACAATAATTACATGATAGTGCACAAAATGCAATTATATAATTTATTTCTTGAACAGAATCGAAAGACAGAATCCACATGATTCCATGTCCCTCTTGTATTTATATAGATTTTCCGATAGGATATAGAATTTTCTAGAAGAATCGCTGATCTTGGCTCCTAATACAGATACCGCCAAAATTCCTAAATTCCTAGAATCTGTATTTTTGACACCAAAAAAACGTTAAAAGGTCGCCAAGGTCAGGAGTCATTGAACTTCGAACTTTGTCCGGACCTATGCTTTAGTTTTTAATTAATATAAATTCTATTAATATTTCTTAATTGATATA
The DNA here is from genome assembly GCF_947563725.1 of Argiope bruennichi. Taxonomy (NCBI): domain Eukaryota; kingdom Metazoa; phylum Arthropoda; class Arachnida; order Araneae; family Araneidae; genus Argiope; species Argiope bruennichi. The sequence continues at coordinate 92,672,163 of NC_079153.1, forward strand.
AGGCTGAATCTGCAGGGGATCAATATGAGATGTTTATAGTTATAATTTTGCTTTAAAAAAATTCACGAATAAAATATTCGTAAGTTTTCAGAAATTTGATTTAATGCAATGTGATTTGGTTTACTTGTTTTAAAAGTTGAATTTTTTATGGATGTAAAAAGATAAAGATTTCCATTTATTAGAACAAATTAAATGAAGAGGCTTAAAAAATTAATATAATTTAAAAAATGTTTCGTAGAATATAATAAATAAAAATACATTAATTAGTTAGTATTTTTTGTGTTACAAGGAACGCCAGTTATATGGTAGATATAAATTAAATTGTACTTATAAGAATTTGTGATAACTTATAACTAGCTGCATTGATTTGGGATAAAATACTGGCATTTATTTTAATCAATGACGGTAAATTCATATGTAATATTATTTAATAAAACTAATATTGAAAAGCTTTATTTAAAGCCACATTCGATAATTTGAAATCTCAAAACTTAAGTGATTTGAAACGAAATATAATTTTATTATAGCTGAAATAGACTACTGTATATAAATATATCTTTCACATGTTTATTGTGTATGAGTAATACTATAAATCAAAGGCGGATGAATAGCGTTTGAAAAAATAAAACTTAAATAGCTTTTATTCGATTACTTTTAATAATGACGATTCTCTTGAGTGAAGTTTTATTTCTAATATAAAGTAATAATAAATTTCTATCTATAAACAACAGCTGCAAACAATTTTTAATAACAAAGTGTAAGCTTAATAACTTTCTAGTCAAGCAATTTATGTTAATTTATGACAAACCATTCCAGCAAAAAAAAAATCACACCAACTGCTTTCTTTCATATTACGACTCTTTAAACTGAAGACGATTAAGAAATTAAACGAACATGGCTTTATTTATTCATTTAACTGTTATATCCTTTATTTTTTTTCCCTTTTAAATAATATCTCTGCAAAGCGTTCTGAATATATCCTCCCTAAATACCACTTAAAAGTGCTCCAATTCACAATTCTGATTTTCTTCGAAGAAATCTCCCTACTTCTGTTAATTGCCGTCACTTATTTTTTAAGCTTCATAATGATACGTGAATTCTTAATGTATTATTCCACCTCCAACCCCCCCCCCCACTTTTTTAATTTATATTTTCATTTTCCGCTGTCTCCCTTTCCTCCACACCTTATATAATCGCTTGCTGTAAAACCGTTTCCTTCTTCGCGGAGGATGGAGAGCAGTGTTGTCATCCCTCTCACCCTCCAACATCCCTTCTGCACCATCCGATGTTTTTCTTCCTCATCACAAGAGATAAGAAGGGAGAAGAACACGGATGTGATATTATTATCGCGGCTGTTTTATAGTTATTGCTTGAAGGCAGTCGTTGACGGTGTAACCATTTTATGACTTTGCTTGCACTCTAAAAAGAACACCGGATGAGTCAATAAAGGGTGGAGGGGGGAAGGGGAGAAGACACTTTTCCATCCCAACGTTGATTTGCATACACCCCTTCTACAAGCTTCTACCCTCGCTTTCGCTCCATTAGAGAGGCCGGGTATTGGATGCAATTTGTTGGTTGTTTTCTCTAAATGCAGATAGGTGGCGCTGCGAGGGACTGTTTAGAATTTTCATTTATAAGGAATAAAAAGAAAATAATTAAAGTTGCCTTCCATAAATAATAACGGCATGTTTAATAGCAGACTTTTAAAACTTTAAGTTTGCTCGAGGGTCAAGTAATACTCTTCCGCGTACAAGTTTAAATGGGACTATTATTACATAGAGAATGAGGAATTTCGCTTGCAATAAATTTATTTTCGGATATTAAATGTGACATCCCAAATTTTATGGTTTTTTTTCTTTTCCTATTATAAGTATATAATCTAATAAAAAATCGCTCGAAATGATATTTGAAATAAAAAAATAGATTAAAAAAAGAATGATAAATTGCACTGGATGTTAAAATTTGTAAGCACATAACTTTCTTGTGTGCCTTAAGGTTGAAAGTGAAATGCATAAACTATCGGAATATTGTTATAATAGCCTATTGTCCTAGTTTAAAGTATTCTCTATGTCAAAAATTAACGAAAATAAAACGATTAATGAAGCATTTATAAAATCCGTATCGGCGTCGGTAAAAATCATCGGGTGCCAAAAATATCGGATATTTCAAACAGATAGTTTGTTTTATGTTTACTTGCTAATTCAAAGTTTTAAAAATTTCTTATAGTTTCGTTGGAGCGGTTTATTTCTTTCAGAATCTCTGGAAAATTCGATAGACCCCCAGGTAGTTGATTTTTACTTTTTGAATTTGAGAATTACTTTATCCGTATGTAACTCATGATAGAACTGAATAGATATATAGAACAAAAGACACAGGAAATACTCTGTAGCATTTGCTACGAATTTTACCTAGAGACTGTTAATTCAAATCGTTAAAAGTATGCTATAAGACAGTTACATAGATTTTTTAAACAAATATCTCTTCATCTAAATTATTAACAAATCGGTTACTACTTTTTTATATTTTATAGCTTCCTGTACTAGAATTATTTCTGTTTATCTGACTACTACATAATACAGAGAAGTTTAGACAGTAACATTCTGTCGAACAGTTGCAGACGTTCTATCGAATAATTACAGAGATTCTAAAAACCAAGGACCTCTTCATTCAAATAATCAACAGAACTGTTATTACTTTTTATATTCTAAGATTTTTTTAATACTAGAATTATTTCTGGTATTCAACGACTACAACATAATCCGGAGCAATTTGGACAACAGTATTCAATAGAACAGTTACAGAATTCAATCGAACTTTTACAGAAATTCTTGAAACGGTATATTGGTTCATTCAAACCATGAATAGAACTGCTGTTACATTCTACAAATGTCTACATTAATATTACATCCAGTATTCTATTCTATGACAATTAAGACCAATTCAGCCTGTTTCATTCTCTTGAATTATATCAGAGATTCTGTCGAATAATTACAAAAATTCTTGAAACCATCAGTTTAATTAACATAATTGGCATTGCTTCTGGCTTTCTATGACTCCTACATTGTTAAGAATAATTTGTACACATCCTTGATTTAAAAAAAAATAATAACCCGAAGCTACATAAACGTTCCAAGCTGGAATGTATATTGTACCAGCTCTCAAACTTTGCATCTTTTGCATATTAGATGAATATTCCAAGATTTAACTTTTTGTCAATTAAAGGACTTTCTCAAGATTTAATGGCGGACATCTGATAACTCAAATATTTACTATAGAATTAGGTACAAATAATCGATATACTTATAATTGAAGTCTAAAGTTAAAACGAAAAAGTTAGTTAATGAAATTAAACATTTTCACTGAGATTACATATTTACATCATTCAAAAATTATTCATAACTAGTACTTCTCTGTATGCTTTGTTAACAATATTTGCTATTGACTATATGTGTTCATGTTTTAGTAGATGTGCCATTATGCCCTTTCAATATCCTTCATAAACTTTGAATTTAGAAAATGCCCTAATAACGATAGGTTTATTATCTCATGATGATACTTATAACATAATTTTTTTTTTCATTATAATGAGCAAAGTAGAGACCGTTTCTTGATTACTTGTAGAATAATTTTAAATATTTTCATAACTCCAATATAACTCTCTGAAAATAAAAGCAGTAATATTTTTTTTTTATTTGATTTCAACATTTCTAAAAGAATTAGTCTAGTTAAAATATAATAACTTTGTTCCAAACCTGAAACCATTAAAAAGATTATATCTGAATTTTTAACAGAAAAAGATCATTTGCAGATCTCTGAGGCATTCAAATATTATGTCTAGACATTCGCAGTTTCTATGTTTAATAACTACGAGCAAACTAGTTTCAGAAATAACAACACAAGTTCGTGCTAATAATTAGCACTTTTAAATATCATTTTTACAGAAAATGTATTTCAATATTACAAAACTAATCTCTAAATATTTATTCGTTGATTTCTATTATTATTTATTTAGAATTATTATTTTAGAATCTATTTGCATTATCAAATGTAATAAAGTATCCAAAATGAATTTTATTTCCTAATTATTATTTTTGGCAATCTGAAGGAAATTGGGAAACATATTTTTTTTAAAAACCGATTTAAATCCCAGGGAGAATTATATTACATAATAATGAGACATTATCTTTTAAATAATTAACTGGGATATATTATGATTTTAATTTTATAGAATGTGAACATTTTTACATATGAAATGAAAGGAGTTTAGAGTTTCATAAGCAATAAAATATTTATTAAAGATACCTAATAGCATAGCTTATGAATTAAAAAAATATTAAATGAATTTTATTCAGTATTTCTTTAGATAAAATATTAGAGTTAATCAATAAATAACTGGCATAGAATAACACACTATTATTTATACATAAATACGCAATTATTTATACATTTATCCCATTACGAAATCAACGATGAATGGCTATGCTCGTAGTAGATCCTATAATTGAATACATGTGTGAATCAACTGTATAGGCACTCTTCAATTTATTAGTTGATTTGATACAATTTTTAATACGATGTTTTCTGAAGTTATTGAATAGATGTAATATCTATTGAATAGATGTAATATCTACGAGGACAAATCGATGGGAAATTACACATTTCGATGGAAAATTTCAGTTAAAAGTTCTTGAAAATTCGAAAAAAATAAATGATTTAAGGGTTTAGTTTAGGTCTTAATAGCAATAAAAGTATCATTGTTTAGAAGACAGTTCTATTAGTAAAATTCCTCAAGTACATGATTATATCCTGTTGTATGTAATTAAAATAATATTTTATGTAAAGATAAAAAATTCGAAATTTCCATATGAGTTTTAAATTTTCATAATAAACTTTTAAATTTTATATAGATGTATCTCTAGTTAAGAAAACAAATATACTAAATATATAATTTCTGATAAAATATGTTTTAAACAAGAATACATTTGTATGATAACACATTAAATTTTTTCATGATGATAGTTTATCATTTGACATTGTAATAATTTTTATGGTATTTAAAAATAAAAAATAAAACATTTTTATATAAATATTAATTTTCTTATCAAAAGATTCAGAATGATTCATAATAGAATTAGGGAATGTTTTAAAAAAATATCGAAAATTATTCGTAGAAAATATAAAATTTTTTTATATATAAATATATTTTCTTAGAAATTCCATGATGCTGATTTCTGAAATTTTGACTACTAAATTATTTATAAAGAAAATGTTATTTTTAAAGTAGCTACTAGATTCAAATTATTAACAAAAAAAAAGCAAGCGGCATTTAATGTAATTTTAAAATTTTGTTTCAGTCTTACAATCTTACTCAGAGAGTCTTTAACAAACATATATTTTTATCATATCATTAATTATACATATGGTATAAAGCTAAAATTTATCATGTTTATAATAAACTCGGTTTCTAATATATTAAATAATATTTTGCTAATTTAAAAAAAATGCTTTTTATAAAAAGAATTTATTCCTTTTGATAACCAGTAAGCTTTAGAAACATTTAATCGATTAGTTTTCTGATCAATGTATTTTAAAGTTTAGAAAATCGGACGAATTAGTAATTAATCTTTTAACTCCGATATATTGGGAATATGTTGTACTCTTTCGTTTGCTCTGTAGTTTATCTTTATTGGAAATGTAGGGAAAGTTCTTAAAAACATAATTGATTTCCCATTGTTCTCAATATTGGTCTTTGCTCTTTCATAGAATTAGGTCTTTGTGTGTGTGTGTGTATTTTTTTTAAATAAGCAATAGATCCATTAAAAGATTCGCAACCAATAATTTAAATGTTGGTTGTTTTATAAGGTATATCAAACTGGAATTGGCGCAAATTCATATAAATTCAATGGAAGTTTTTTGATTTTTTGACAAAAAAATTATATTAATTATTTTTTACATATTTTATTTCTAAATAAACTTTTATATACTTTTGAAAGAAACAGGCTGAACTTTGCAATCAAAAGTTTTTAAAAAGAAAGAAAAAAAACCCTGATAAATAGTTTTCAATACTAAATACGGATTAAGACTATGATATCGCAGCAATTATGTTCCATTGTGACTTTATTTCTGTTGATATTTAAACAAAATTTATTTCCATCAAATATAGATTTAATTAGTTTACAATTTGTCATATTTACTTCTTTTTCCTTAATGTCATTATTTTTGAGTTTGATACTTTATTTTTGCATGTAAACTATTCTACTTAATTTCAGAAAAATTCGAAAAACGACAGTTTCTATTAGCATACAATCTTTAAGAATATTGTTTCAATATTTTCAGAATATACAGCATTCAAAATATCAGACATCGTAGATATATCATATAATAAATATTTTTTGTTAATAGAGATATCAATTGGTCATAGAAAAAAAGGAATTATTCGTAATAAATTGTTTGATAATAGATAGATAAGAGAAAATTAAATCAATCCTTCCATATGTTTGAATGTCTTTTTAGAATAGTTTTAAGATTTAATTTATATTGGTACACTTCGGATAAGTGATGGATGAAACGCAAAACAAATGAAGACGAAAATACCACAAATAATGGGCCTTCGATCACTGTGATTACAACAAAAAAAGAATCGTATTTTCCGCATTCTTTACTTCTTCTGCATACGATGATCTATCCACACCAGCTGCCGTGCAAAAGCGAGCTCATCGATTTCTGCCTATTTTTAGGCATTGTGTAAGAAGGAACATTTTTTGTTTCCGTTTCCGCTCTGTCGAATTCTCTGACTTTCTCATTCGGCAAAAAGAATAAGGAATAAGCAAGTCCGCTTGTCACAGTTCCATTCGGCGACACTTTGACAATTCTCGAACAGGGTTCCGCGCGCGAGTGATCATGGGATTGAAAGCTATACGTAATCTCGAACCGTGTTTACATGGCCGCGTATTATTCGAAATGACATCACACGGTGAGAAGGGACAGCGTTGAATTTGATATTCTTGGAGAAAATGCTGGAATGGAGTATGTTGTTCCGTTTCGATGTAGAGAAAGAAATAGGAAATGATTTTCGCTGATGATTTCTCCAGATAATAGGATTGCTTGTTCATATGGTGGTAAATCGTATATCTTGCAGTCGCTTCTCTTCAAAGATCACTTCTCTGATAGGACACAAAATGATTCAAAATGGACTGGTTTGACTTTGCTTTGAAAGCATATTTATTGCTTGAAATGTTCCTTTTCCTATAAATTGGCTAGTGCAGGTATTTATTGAAACTAAAAAAAAAAGTAAAATGTAATGGATATTGACTTGTTTATTTATTATCATTTTAAATAATTCAAAAGTTTCCAATCAACATCTTATATATATTTTTTACCAGCCGCCTTTGGCGACCAGCGGGTTCGCCAATCTTAATGTTCGTTTAAATTTTAATAATTAAATAGGTTGAACCGGAGTTTAACCCCCTTCTTCGCCAAATTGCGATAACGCGCCAAAGCTGGCAATCTTTATTATGCACTATAATTGAACATCTGCTCCTTTGCTTTCGAACATTTCGCAAGGCCATTGTTGGCGATTTTTAAAAATTATGCCAAGCAGGGGGTTAAACTTCGATCGTACCATTAACTATTTTACGCAATTCCAACTTTAATAGATCCTTCAGCAAAATATTTTAAAACTTGAAATTTTGGTAGTCATATAATTCACTCATAATATTATAAAGGCCTTCAGTCATAACGTGATATGTATCTCTCTCATTTTCTGTTACCCCTCGTAGAATTTATGCTTTAAATTAAAGTGTAAATGATTAATCTGCAATTAATATAATAATATTTTTTACTGAAACAAAGCATTTTTTTAATAATATGATTAATGATAATAGAGTCGCTGAGCGTTTAAACTTTATGGGCACTAAAGAATATCTTTCTTAATTTATGTAATATCAAGAATTTGTCAACAAAATTTTCTCAGATTCATCATGAACAGATCGATTAATTAACAATGTTCCATTTTAAATGCATCAAACACTAAGAAAATAAAATGAATCGTTTAAAATAATCGGTCGAAAACAGGTTTAAAAAAACTACTTAAAAAACGATGTACTTAAAACTATAAGCATATACAAAAAATATATAACTAACATAAATACAGTTTACTTTCAAAAGCATACAACTAACCTAAAAGCAATTTAAATCGTCCGTTGATAATGGTTGCCATGCCAACAATCAGAACACAATGAGCATGCGTGAATTTTCTTCGCCTTTTACGGTAACGCAATGCGTGAATTTTCTACGCCAGTTGGGGTAACGCTATGCGGATTAGAAATTTTTAATTTCCTTTATTCTGTTTTATTTTAATTCAAAAGTACTTCAGAATGAATCTGAAAGATCTTTTAATTAACAATGTTTAATTCTAAATGCATAAAACATTAAGAAAATAAACAGAATCGTTTGAAATAATCCGCCGAAAAATGTTAACCCTAGCCTCAATTCTGTTGGGAGAAAAAAATAACTGAAGCCTTATTCATTTGGCGGTGGCGAAAATGGAAGATTTTTTTGGCGGAAAAGTTGGCGGTGGGGAAAATGGAAGATTTTTTTGGCGAGAAAGTTAGTTTTTAATTAATAATTAAAATTCTAATTAAAATTTCAAAAAAAGGGACCCCAGGTGCGCATTCCCGACCTCTAAGGTATACATGTACCAAATTTGATAGCTGTATGTCAAATGACCTGGCCTGTAGAGCTCCAACACACACACACACACACACACACACACACACATTGAGCTTTATTATATGTATAGATTAACATTTATTTATTTGAAATAACTGAACATTGTTCAAAAATATTTTTGAAAAATTCGTTTTCAATACAATTCTAAACAATTCAATAAAACTTCATATAGTCCAGTGTAATTCCATGTATTCAATGCAAATCCATAAAGATAAATACAAATCTATGCAAAAGTTATGCAGTTCCATATAATTCAATACATTCCATATATCCAATACAATTATATATATATATATTCAATACATTCATGTAAATACTTGTCTGGAACTTCATGCAATTCAATACAATTCCATATATTTAATGTAAACCCATACAATTAAATAAAAATCCATGCAGTTCCATAAAATTCAATACAATTACATACATTGAATATATTAAGGTAAATGACGAGGACGAAATCTGAGCTAGCATCTCTTTTCTTTAAAATTATATACCTCACTAGATGCAGATATTAAACCCAAGACTTCAGAGTTAACTTGCATGACTTGATTTTAAGTGAATCAGTTTCAAACTTGGAGCTCTATGCTCCCAAATGTAAGAACTTAATACAGCAATGCCTCTTTCCTAGGTCTTGGGTTCGAGACTCGATTCTTTGGACGTTCAGTTATGTATGCATCTGCACTCAGCCGAATCGAAATCGAAAAAGGAAACTACCTTTATACTTCACTTTGCTAAAGGAGTTTTTTTAGATTTAGGCCTTTTACAAATAGGATGAAATAACTAAAACAAATGAGATACAGTAGATCACTTCAGATTTAAATTAACAAGAAGAAATGAAAATGTTATTTCTTATTCTAAGAATTTTTATAATTTCTGAATTATTGATTTTTTAGACCTAAGACCTAAAATAATTTTTTAAAGCTGTATATCTTGAAATGCAGTAATTTTAATTTCGAGAAAATATAAGATTCTATGGTAGTTTAACTTGCTTTTCTTATATTTTATAGAATATTTTATAAAAATATTTTTATCTGAAAAAATCAAAACAATTAAATCGATTTAATTTTGATTATATAAATAGAAATCTTTTTATATCCATGCTTTTTTTCAGCAGAATATTTGAAATATACTATATCTCATTTTGCATTCAGATTAGAATTTTAATTTTCAAAGAAGACTGATGAAAATAGAAAATTAATTTTCGAAATCAAATTTATTATTTTTAAATAGCTCATTTTGCAGTCAGATAACAATTTAAATTTTCAAAGAAGACTGATGAAAATAGAAAAGTAATTTTAGAGATCAAATTCACTATTTTTAAATATCTTTAATATATTACAACATACATATTAAAATAGAGAATTAAAATATTTCCACATTAATTTTTTTTTTATTTACTACTATTTAAAGCATGGCGTTATTTTTTTAAATACTACAAGAAACATTCCCCGTAAATAAACGTCTTTGGAATGAAGCTGATATAAAGTGAATTGGATTTTGGACTTATTACTAAATCATACTAGTTAAAAAAGGTACCTCCTAAATTGTAACTTATGAAATGCGTGATTTAAGTATTCTAATAAAATGAGTTTTATTCATAAATGCGTAAAAAAAAATAATCCAAAGCAATAAAAAAGATTGATAATGACTACTATTCGGTACTAAAAATGTATTAATATGGAAAACATACATTTTATCTTACTTAACGAGTGTTTTAGTTCTTTCTTCATGAATATTAATAGCTCTGCCTTGGCCTCTGAGTATTTCTGTTTAAATTAATGCTATGTATCTGGGCACTTTTTCAAGCTGAAATTTGCTAGAAGCCGTAAAATAAGAACTTCATTAACCTTTTTTGTGTGAGTGCGCAATGGCTGTTATTTATTTTTAGTTTAAAACTCCTACAAAATTTGTTTCTTTAAGTCTTTCATATAGTTAGCTCTGTATCTTAAAATATGGAATACAAAATACTACTTTAATGACTAAAATAGAATTAATTTTTGAATTTTATTTTCACATTACAGCGTTGATTGTTTTTTTTTCTTCTCTGAAGTAATTCTTACAGCGAAGTATAATCAGGTAGAAAAAAATTATTTAGAATTAATTTAATTCAAAAACCATGAAAGATTAATGAAAAATTACAGCTTAGCAAATACCATTATTTTCAGATTTTTTTTTCATTTTTTTTGTTCTAAATTTTTATGCTGATCTCGAATACATTGCTAAATACTTTTAATTTATACAATACTTTTTGAATTCATACAAAATAAATTTTAAGATAATGCTGCCTAAGAGTTAAAAAAGAATGGAAGAAAAAAAAAGTTCAAATTGTAACCTTTTATATTTTTTTAAATGCATATAAAGCAAAAAATTTCAAAGTTTTTTATGTCAAGGCAATTTATAAATATTTTGATTTTTTTTAAAGCGTATATACTGGAACATTAGATGCAAATTTTATCATGAGCAATAAGGAATAAGTGTTGATAACATTCTTAGAGGCAGATTGTTGAAACTAGTAAAAATAAATTTGGCACGTAGATAATTCTTAAATAATAGGTGTTCATGAATTTAAAAAAAAAATGATTAGATTTCCAATTGAAAATGAATTAAAATGTTTACCCTAATTGGATAATATATCATAGTTCAGAAAATATTTGCAAATCTATTTCAAATTTAAAAAAAGCAAAATCTACATCAATATCATTTTCCCCGTAGTATTCTTTTATTTAAAAAATAATATATTTTTAAGTATATTTTGCTACATTTTTTTAGTTGCTTTATTTGTACAAGTTGCGATTATAATTACACAGTTTCTGTGGGTACAAAATGAAGCTTTGAATTTAATTTCTTTTTATCACAATGCGATTAATCTTAACCCTGTGTTTGCATCTGAGCAACTCTACCCCATAGTTGCTCATAACCATTGCATTTTCATTAGCTCTTGGAGAAGGTTCAAATTCAAATAATATGCTACAAATATTACAGTATTATATATAAAATACAATATTATACTATATACTACAAATAGTATATAATACAAATTCTCTGCTCCAAATATTTGGATGAATACTGTAAGCATGATTTCGTACACAGAGGCTTATGTAATATTTAAAATAAATTAACATGTATTTTTAAGAAATAATTAGATCATTAAGCAATTACAAAAAATTATAAAACAAGTAGATATATAATATTAAAACATCCTAATTACTTAATATGGACACCTAAAAAAAAGCTTTACAACAATCGTTCGCCATCTGCTAATTAAAAGTTTTACAACATTATGATGAAACGAATTTGGTATTTGAGTCAAATACCTGTGCATTTCAGAAATTATCAAACGACTTTAGCGATCTTAATAAATGATGAATTTTCGTTGAGAAAATAATAATACATTGATTTATAGTTCATCTATATAATTACTTATCTGACATAATATAAATATTTTTCAAAATTATTTCATAAACTAATTTTAATACTTTTAATATGCTAATATTAACAACTATTAGTTTGAACACTGTATTTTATTACAACTGCTTAGGTGATTTGTCTTATTTACTATTGTTTAATGTTTTTCGATCAAGTTGATAATTGCTGTATTAGTGATTTCAGCTTTTAACTCAACGAAAATATTTTTCAAGTATCTCATTTTCAATAACTCATTTCTAATCTAAAAATCGAATAAAAATCTCAATTATAATAAAATATCATGGAGCAATATTGTACAGAAAATAATTTTTTATATGAAGTTAATCAATCTTTTAATATATATATATATTTCTGCAGAATCTAAAACAAATATTTTTAAAAAGCAGGCTAAACTTTTAAATGAATACTGACATTAATTAAAAAACTCTTAAATACTCGATAATTTTAACGATCGAAAGTTTACAACTTAATAAACGACTTTATTTGGTATCATGGGAACTAAAATGTAAAATTATAATAAAATTCAAAGTAATTATTTATTTAGAGAAGCAATAGTTTATTACATTAAACAGCAAAAATGAACAATTTGTCATTTCGTATCTTGCACTCAGCTACTTCAAAAATAATCGACGGTTATCCATATCCATCCGAAATAATCAACGATAACCCTTACTCTGATTTTGACGGACTGCATACTATGTTGAGATAAATTATATCTATGCATAAATTCATGTGCTGGACAGTTTAATTTTCTCTCCTATCTTATCAGATGACATATTCTATTTTGAGAATATTCTATTTGACGTATTCTATTTTGAGAATGGAATTCTAATCCATTTTACAAGAGATCCAAAGATCAGTTAAGACATTTATGTATCCCACGCAATTTTCGCATCGAATTATAGCTTATTCTCAAGATTTAAATAAACTTATAAATTTGGAAAGATGGTTATTTGATGCGAGAATGATTCTCAAATATATTTGTTGAATAAGAAGGTGATAGATAATTAGTTCAAATCTTATGATTATGATTTCATTATATTTGAAACACTATCGTCATAAAAATGAGAGAGATGTGTGTGATTACAAAATTACCTAATTTTTAAAGTGTTAATTTATTAATACACATTGACTCTAAAACACTCATTTGCTCACCCTAAAATGCATGACTTTTCATTTCTTTTTACAAAAAAAAAAAAAAAAAATACACGTGTTTTGAATATATGCATATAGTTTAGGAAAATTATTTTTAAAAATGTGGATCATTTTTTTGGGGAAATTTTAACAAAACAATTAAAATGTGCTAGTTGCCTACATTATGAATTAAATAATATCCCAAAGACATAAATCACATTATAACAATTTTTCAATAAAAATCTGTCCCTTTTTTCCAATATATTTTTTTGCAATGGAAATAAAATCCTTTGGTAGTATTTTTAACGGTAGGATTACTTCCATAACAGCCATCTAGGTATTTTTCTAAGTTTCCAGTTTAAATATATTTATAATTCCGTTTTTGCCATATATTGGTGTTTTCTGCAAATGTTTACCAAAACAGAATTAAAAATAGATTTCTGATCATTCATTGTTGCCCTTTAAAACAGTCATATGAAGCTTATAAATGGAAATAAAAATGCGTAGCAGAATGGCTACACGATGCATTGACGATTTAAGAAATAACTTTGAGGGCCATGTTATCTGTTTAGTCAAGGGTTAAAATTTTTCTGAAATAATACTATTGGATTTTTTCCCTTTAAACCTCACACACAAAAAAAGATTACTTTCTTTATACATGTTCAGAATTCCATAAAATTACATGCTCATTAACTACCCTAAGCAGTTTTTATCACATGACAATAATTATTACAGAATATATAAAATAAATGCTTTCAGAACAAATAAATTATTAGAAATTTTCTTTGCGTATTAATTCTTTGTTACATTTCATTCACAATGAAACATGCATTATAAATAATCATTACATTTTCAATCGATATCTATAATTTTTCTTCTATTAAATGGTATTTCGGGAAGAATCACAGAAAGATTTTGCCTTTTATTAATAGCTAACTATTTCTTTCTTTAGGAAAACCATGCAAGTAATCCCATATTAAAACAGTCTGCCATTATAACAGTAAAACGTATTCATTTTCTGCTCAATGGTCATTAATATCAGATGTTATAAAAATTGACACCCAAAAATGGGGTGAACAAAAAATAAATCCATCATAAAATCCTCAACGATCTTTCATTAACGTATCCATTTCTTGCACTATCTTTGCCAAACTACTCTCAATTGGCTGGTTTAGGCTTAAATTAGCCTATCAAGCCAGAAAAGCGAACTTATAAATCGATAAAATCTTCTCTGGATGAACCATTATCATCAGTCTTCACATCGGAAATTCCATCAGGCCTTGGGCGGCGTTCTCTTGGAAGCATATTCTTCGTTATTTGCAAGAAAAATGTTTTCGCTAATAAGAGGAACGAGAAGCTTCTTGACGTCTTACGAACAGGAAATGGGGGGGGGGTTGGAGAGGAAATAAATTGGCGAACCTCGCTTCGTTCAAATGATGTGTATAAATAATAGTTATACTCCACATTTTGACGTTGCTACGAGGAATTTGGAGGGCTGGATCCCATTAAGCTCACATGTAACTTATATATATCCTGTAGTAGCGCCGCGAACTCTGGTGGTGCCACTATAGTACAGTTCTAGAGCGGCGTGAATTTACTTCCAGGCAACTTGAAAAATACCACCTCATTTCTTCCCACCGATATTGCGTTGGCTGCCAAGTAAATCATCAAAAAAGGGCCTACTAGAACGTCGAACACCACCGCATTAAGTTTTTCGCACTCTCACATTGATGTATATTTCCCGGCATGTATACAGATATATGGCGAAGAAATCTCTTCTGAATACGATATTCAAATTGCGCATCCATCCTGCCGTGTTAGTTGGGGGTGGTCGAAAGGCTTTGCGAAGGATCGAATCAATTTCTGACACCGTGAACCCCCCCTTGGGACACAATTAGAGCGATGCTTTCATGGATCTGTGCCTTCCCACCCCCTGTTATGGGTAGGGTGAAGGGGAAAAAGTATATTTCGTAAAATGGAAGGGTGGTGAGTGAGTGGCTCATTTATCAAGTAGGGGGTTGAGCAGCCATCATCTCTCTCTACGCGGAAGATAGTGTTTCATTTTTAGTTCTACATCGGCGCTGAATCAATATTCGAAATTTTTTTTTTTGCTTCCATTCCACGGAGTTTTCATAGCGCTTGGGCTTGAGTGAAAAGGACTTCATATTCTGAAGAAATATGAAAAGAAGTGCATCTTTTTCAGCCCTTTTTTCAGAAGAGTAAGAACTTTTTTTTTCTTCTTTACTTTAGTGTCAGACTCTTGAGAAAAGCGTATGAAATTCAGAAGAATATTCAAAATATGCAACAAAGAAACTAAAAGAAGCCCTAGAAATTTTGTATGGCAAGCAAATAGCGTTTATCTGATGATAATAGACTGTTGAGTTTGTTGTTGTGCATTTTCTAGTACAGGCTTGTTATTTTAATATATTTTTTTTAAAAAAATTGTACCCTAAATCGTATTTTAGATTTATCGCTTCCTTCCAAGTTTTTGGTAAATCTATGGTAAATTTACTGTTAAAAAATATTAGTATGGGACTTGTTTTATACTGTACTTTATATTATACTTATGTTTTATATTATACTTATGTTTTATACAATAGCGAGAATGCAATCTATTAGCGGTAAATAATTAAAAAAAAATTACAAAGCAAATGTGATGAAATATTTGGGGTTGCATGATTACGATGTATCAATAATTTACCAGTCCACATTATCATCTATTTGAAGGAATTAAATCTGTCTGAAGGAATTACTTAACCTATGTGATATGCTATTATATACTAAGATAGTGTTTGAGTATGGTATGATATATTTGCATGTATAAAAATTGATGTTATCAATGGGAAAATGGTGATTCTTCATTTTATTCTTTTTTTATCCCGATAAATAATTAAAGAGGAATTAAATGGAAAATTATATTCGTTAATGAGAAATGAAGTGTGGCGGTTTGAAGTGATCTAGCAGATATCACAATAAAATGAGGTGGTAAACAAATAGTTTGATCATCATTATACTTTACCAATTTAATATACTTTAGCAATTGCGTGACCAAATCGAAGAAACTTTTGAAATTTTAAAACTCCAATTTATTTCATCATGGTAGGCATATTATGTGCAAGAAGGGATGGTAAAACTGACGTCCATATACATTCCTGTACAAATTCAAAAGAGACAGAAATTTTCCCTTCAATCATTTTACTATGAGATTTTTAAAATGATTTCTTTGCCACGTGTTTGATTTAGGCAAGGGCATTTTAGGCATCTTTAAACAGAAGGAATATATATTTTAAAGGAAAATATCTTAGGAATATTTAAGGATTAAGGACGCATTAAAATTTTTTTATCCCTGTCTGTAAGTGTGGGAAATGCACGACATAAGTTATAAGTGTGAAATGCAAGACTAATAATTACTGTAGAATTAATTTAGTTAATTAAATAAAAAAGTGGGAATTGGAACAGAAAATAAAAGAGCATTTTAGAATGGAGTTAATTTGGGCTAAATTAATATATAAATTAAGAAATTAATTAGAATTTAAATTAGATTTTAAAATACATTACATATATATAAAAATTTCCCCACCACTTAAATCCAAATCACTTAAATTTCTAGAAACTAATCCTAGAAATACTTTAACATCTGAATCGCTCGAGATTTTGATTCTTCCCACTCCTCTCTGACTCTAATTACAGCAACTCCAAATGCCTGACATCGATTTGGCCGTGTAAATAACATCACTGTTCTCACTTAATTGTATATTCAACGGTATTTTGTAATTTAAGTTTTCAATGAGAAAAAAATAACCCTCTATCTTAGAGTGTATACAAACCTAAGCCAAGTTGCCGCCAATAACTTTTTTTTAAATACCATTGTGGCGAATTTGCGATGAAAGCTTATAAGCCAGTTAACAGCTACGCTACACCATGCTACTTCGGTTTCTAGTCATGAATTGGCAACATAACTTCAAAATTATCTCTGAATGAAAATTATGACCTATATACTGAGAAGAAATTACCAATTATAATTGATCAGAACATATACCTCATTATGTATTTTTATTCTTACATGCTAGTGCTTGGGCATATAAACACGCACATAAATCGTTTGTAAGGAATCTTCCATTCGTCTTTTTTAACCATTACGAAATGCTTACACCTTCCTGCCATGTTTTAAAGATAAGTAAAATAAAATAAAAGGCTATGTAAAAGGCGATATATTTCCTTCAGCAGTTTTATGAAGCAATAGCTTTTAATAATTAATATTGAGAATAAAATATGGCAGTTCTTTTTATATTAAATCATCAAAAGAATAAATTAATTTTTCCATAACATATCCAAAGCTTTTTCATTGTTGATGATTTCAATTTAGCTAACGTTTTTGTCCCTCCCCCCAGGTTGCTGTAATCTGTCTTTATTTAACTACTAAATAATTCTGATATAATTGTTTTTCTGGCGGATTAACTGATTATAAAATCAATTTTTAATATTTTTCTTTTTTTAATTTCAGTTTCTTCCTAACTCTGCTAATATTTTTTTTCTAGATACGAATTACTCTCATTATGAGACTGCTTTCCTTTTAAAACAAAGCGGATAATGAAAATTAATAAGAACGAGAGATTATAAGAATTAATTAAAAATGAACTAATAAATGCTTTATAGTAATTAAAATTATTTTTGCACAATTCCTATGTTTAATTGAGGTTAAATTAAATACATTTTCGGTAATTAGACAGAAAACATTTAAGCATAAGTTCATCGTTTTTATGTTTTTAAATCTTTGTTGAAAGTATTTTTAACAAACAATTCATTTTAATTTCTAATCCTTAATGATAATCTCTCTCATCAAAAACATTCTTTTTATTTTCATGCGTTTTTCAAGAGGAATGTTGCATATTTAAATAATGAATGTTACTTTAAATAATTTTAATTTACGTATACCTAGTTAATTCCATTTAAAATTATACAGAATGTTAATTATCTACATTATTATTATTAAATACTTGATATTAAAAGGGACATTAGAAAACAAATAATTAAAGGAACATTGTTTCCAAAGAATATTATATATATATATATTTTTTTTCCAATTTCATCAAATATAGATTAATGGAATCAATTCATATAGGTATAATACATGAATGTGTCACAAGTCATAACTGTAGTTATGCATATTACTAAGCTAGGATTTATACGTTTATTTATGCTATGTTACAATGTTACATATTTTTCCTCTTTGCAAGCTGTTATAAGGACTACAATTAGATTAATGGAACTTATTCATATATGTATGATACATGAATATGTCACAATCGAATCATAATTGTAGCTGCGCATGCTATTAAGCTAGGATTTATACGTTTCTGTATCTTCTGATGCAATGTTACACGTTTTTCCTCTTTGCAAGGTGTCCTAAGGACTGCAAAATTAAATCGGCGCATATAAGTAATGCATAGCCTTTGGACATGAATTTTGGACTGACCAATCAGATGTGTGTTAGTGTGATATTTGTACTCATTATTAAATTATTCGGCGGCCACAAAATACTATAATACAAAATAAAATGGATCAATTAAAATAAAAGTTAATTCTGTTTCTGAACTTCTTTATTTGTGTGAAAGCGAGGGAGAAGATATATTCTTTCTTTGTTTCATTGAATTTTATAGGAAATTAAATCATTATTAGATATCTGATAATTAAATAATTTTAAGTTATGTGCAACATTCTATTAAAAAAATAACGATCAACATGAGAAATTTATAGTTATGATTTTAAAATATTTTACTATATTGTTTGGTATTATGTTTAACGATTGAAACGACTTTTAAAAAATCTGTAACGTTATAATGATTCGATTTTAAAATATTGTATTAAATCGTTTGGTATTATATTTCCGGATAAAAACGATTTAAAAAATGATTTTAAATATTTTACTAAATCGTTTGGTATTATGTTTTAAGATTTGAAACGATATATTTTTTTTAAAAAAATTTTAGAGTTATAATGTTATATATATATAAAAAAAAACCTCTCAATCATACCAGAATTTTTAAACCCACTTAAATCAATGATTTTTTAATCAGTGTTGGAAAGGCTAACATAAAATTATAGTTAAAATGAACAAAAATTTTGACTAATATGTCACAGATATGAGATACATAAATCGTATTTTTCTCACTTTAGTATGTTAATACTTTTTGCTTTTGTTTATACAAAATATAACAACAGAAGGAATAAAACATTGAAAATGATCCTTGTTTATCTAGTACATAAAGATATTCTGTGACTGTTTCATCTTTTTAATCAATTATATAAATTGTATTTATTACTCCATTATCTGTATATACATTCACTGTATAAATTTTTAAACAAAGTTATTTAAAATAGTTAAAATTTTAAAAAGCTTTCAAATATTTACTATTATACAATTCCATTTATTCCACTTTAAATTTCGCTTGTACAAATTTATCTCTATCTCTATTTAATTTTCATTAATATTTATCTCGTTTATCCAATCAGTTTTATATGTTCACGAAAAGAATAAATTAATTTGTTTATTGAAGCTGAAAAGATGATTAACAAAAATTTAATTATCATTTATCTTTCAAAATTATCTGAAATATCTGGATAGCTCGTTAGAAATAATCTTGTGACATTTGGAATAAAGATATTATGAAATTTCACAAGAGTTTTCGTTCTTGAAATAATTGGAAAAGGAGGCAATTATCAAATGACTTCAAGCGTTTCAAATGAAAATTATATTTAGATGGAATTTTTAATTGATTCATTTGAATTCGTGGAGAATTTTCGCATTTTTATAAAAATATTCTCCAACATTTAATAAATATTTTGATATTAATTTTGAATCTGTATTGGTATTACTAAAGCAGGAAAATATTGTATATTATTCGGAATCGAGATAGCTTTCTATATTAACCGAACTAGGTTAGGTATTTCGATTTGATGTAGCATTTTTAAACATCTAAAGATAAAAGCAGACGATTATAAAGCTTCTTCTAACTTTGCTTTTTAATAAAATATTAATATCTTTTTGGAAGGTTTCTAAAATGTAGATGATAGCAAATAATTCCCTTCAGAAATTCAGATATTTAATCTAAGAATTAAATGCAGTGAATATTTTGATTTGATTTTAGAATAGAATTTATTTTGATGCAATGTAAATTCTGAATAAGAATCGGATGTTTCAGTAATAATCTTTTTAATCTTTTCATATTCCTTTTAAAAATTAAAATAATAAAAGTATAGTAAGGCTTAAATGATATTTATTTATTTTTAGCTATAAAACATGAAAAGTTTAATTTCTATGCTTATCGTATTTGAGAATTAATAAATTCAAGGTCATACTCAAACTTAAATTTACCTTAAATAAAATTTATTGACATATTAAAAATCTTATTTCTTTTTGAACTGAACATTTTTCATGTAGAATAAATTCTGATTAAGATTCAGAGATGTTGAAGTAATAATCTTTTTTTTAATATTCTCACATTCCTATAAAATTAAAATAATAAAAATAGAAGAAGGCTTAAATAGTATTTATTTATTTTTAGCTATAATATATGAAAAGTTTAATTCTTGTCATATTGAGAATTAATAAATTTAAGCTCATATTCAAACTCAAATTTACTTTAAATTAAATTTATTAACATATTAAAAAACTTGTTATTTTTTAAATTGATCATTTTTTCATATAGAAAATTTTCCATCTTACTCTGTTCATACGGCTAAGCAAGTATTAGAACTTGTATTTTGTACGTCTAATATTTTATTTCCAAAATAAAATTAATTATTTTTTAATCTGTAACCGGAGACATGAATTTCCTCACGCGGCCAGAGATATGGAGTAAAAATAACTCCATTGTTATTTTTCTTGTCTTTTGTAAAAACACATTTGAATTTATTTTTTGGAAACACAGTACATTCTGAAAATCATGTAGTTACCAAAATATAAAAAAAAAATATTGATATTAAAAAAGTAAATTTTATAATATTAAATGTTGGGAAGATCTTAAAAGTAAAACCTAAACAATATTTTATTGAATATTTACTTCCTTTAGATATTACGGAATTATACTAATGTTAAAAATTGTTAGAATTTAGCAAACAAAAAAGAATAATACAATATTGAAAAAAAATTCTTTATTCTTTTTCATTGTTCAAATGAAAAGCAATTTCAGAGACATGGAATCAATGACACCATAAATAACAAAAACTTTGAAAAAGAATAACTCGACTATACGCGCGTGTTCATATTTAGACTTTTGATAACATACTGATAAAATAACTTGAAGGTACTGAGAAGATGATTGTATTTAATGACAAAATACCACGTGATAAGCAGAATAGCGGAGTCATTTTGACTGTCATCTCCAGTTATGGGTTAAAGAAAAGTACAATATCAAAATAGACGAGACAATTATATATTCCAATTACAAATCGATTAAAATTTTCTTTCTCAAAATTATTATTTAAATGTTCAAAATTGCCATATTCATAATATATAAGTGGTGTGTGTTCATTGGCTATCAAATTTATGTTACTTATGTTATTTTTAAACAAGAACAGGACCACCAATCAGTTTTTATAGCTATCACGAGCCTTTCTTAGGAGAAAAAAAAACAACAACTTCCAAGCATCCTGATTAGTACGAATTCCACGGACGGTATCCGGCAGCATTTCCTGCACCACCGTTTCCCTCTCCCTCTCTAAAAACTGGATAAATACTCCCGGGCGAAGTCATTAGAAGTTTTCATTCGTTTCCTAGATAGTGACAAACAGAAGAAAATGCGCGATTAAGTAAATGAGAGAACGAAGGTGGAAAAAAAAGTCCATCTCATTAAAGATTTTTCTTCATAATAAGAGCACATTTTGCCGGCGGCATAATCAGCCTTTCACGGCATTCTAACGACCCCTTTATGGACCATAAAACTTGGGGCACCGATCGCTTCAGCGACACCTAGTTTCTGTTTTATTAATCGTAAAACAATATTCAGCTATGATCATAAAAATCCCACTGTTAATGACTTTGATAATTGTGCGGTTCATAACAGCTTGAACCCGCGAGGCAGACCGCTTTGTGTACTCGATGCCCGTAATTGTTGTGATTTGTGCTTTATTTTTGTTCTCAATCCCTTGTCCTCTCCCGCACCTCCATGCCACCTGACTGATCAGATTACGTTTAAAATTAGGTCGTTAGGGATTCGTTTAAATGATAGCTGGAACAAGATAAGTGTACCCTCTCGGAACGTTTGCCTTCGGACTCGTTTTTATCAAAGAAATTTACATAACTTAAAGCATTAAAGGGATGTTTAACAATCAGAATCATTGTTTTGAAGATAACTTTTTTTTTGTATGAAATATCATGGGATGTTCTAGTAAGGTCATTTTTAATATTCCCCTACGTGGATAAGGAACATGTTTTTCAAATAAATGTTTTAATGAATTTTGCGAGACAATAATACCAGTTCATACTTTAAGTTTATCGCTCAGATACTGTTTCTTTTGTTAAAAAGATAATTTTTAGCCTTGAATATTGATGGGGAATTTTATCGCAAAAGTTGTTGTCGTTTTAGAGTTCAAAGAAAAACAAACCTTAAAGAAAGCATAAAACTTTGATAATTGATTTGAAGAATAATTTAATGGATCAAAGTAATTCCAGAATAAAATCATAAATAATAAATATTGTATCTGATAAGAAAGACTAGCTATACTGGGAACTTCCAAATTAAATTTAATGTGACTTGTTAAAGAAGTGGAAGGTGATATTCTTTCCTAAAAATAGTTACTTCTTTCTTCACACAAAATTTATGTAGAAATTATACAATGGTACACGTATACCTTACAAATATGTAGTTTCAGATAATAAAATGTCAAATATCAAAAAATTATCTGTTAAACATTCCTTCTAATGGAAATGTGAAAATACGTTCACTTACAACTCTTACTCAGATTCTGCAGTTGCACAGAGACACTTCCACCTTACCTATCCTTGCTGCATTTACAGATTTTGGGACATTTGCGAACAAGCATTATAAATTCTTATTCAACAAACAATTCTTAAAGTTTTAATGAAACAATTTAGTTCTAAAATCCAATATGTCCTTTGAGTCAATTTGTATGATCCAAACCGATTCATTGCAATTAAACCATTAGATCAAGTGTTTCAGCATTCCAAATTGTTACCAAAAGAATTTATATTGTATTTAGTGATTGCTTGTGAGTATCCCTTTTATGTTGCAATTTGTAAATGATGGCCATCGAAAGTCAAATTTGTATGTGGTTCAGAGAATAAAAGTTCTTTTCATTTTCTCAGGAAGTGATCGTAGGCTTAAAAACTGCTTATGGCATGAAGGTTAGGGCATTCTTTTTTTTACCCTTTCTTCATATTTAATTTTTTAAATGACATTAAAATCTCTAATGTTTTGTGTTTTTGATGCCAGTTAAAATTGGTGTTTGAGATAAATATCCCTACTTTTCCTTTCTCATCTCTGAAGAAATTCTGATATATGGGATCCTTTAGTTTTATGTTCTTAAACTACGCCAAAACTTTCAAAACGAATCGATGTTGAAACGGAAGTCAAATTGACCTCATATTTCCAACTAAGAATCATAGCCCTGATGTTTCCAATCCGATGTTAACAATAGCATACTTATTTGCCAACGTATTAGTACTCGATTTAAATAAAGGATTTTAATGATTGGTAGGATGCAGTGAATAAAATATCTTTCACTATTCTAGATTTCTGTTTAAATGTAAGGCCATTTGAAATGCAATATCGATATATTTTTGTTGCTAAAATGGTAATTCCAAAATTAATCACTTGTAAGAGTTTTTTTTTAAATAAAATTCAATAAATGGTATTGGATTTTCATTCCTGAATCTTTAACTGCACTTCGTTGACATTTTAAAAAGTTGATGTTACATAAATTAGCTATTCAAATAAACCTTTTACTATACTTATGTTTATTACTAATAACTTAAAGATACTTTATTAAAGGAATTATTATTGTTAATACTTACTACAGTTAATATTGAATAAATTGGCATTTGAATTAATGGATATATTATGTCTTATACATTTTAGCACTATATTAATTAAAAGTACATTAATTTAATTAAAATTTGTTGTTTTGAAATATTTTGAAAGCTACGATTTTATAAAAGTTTAACTTCAGTAAAGTTGCTTACAAAAGTTTTATTTTTTATAGTAATACAATTTAACAGTGCATGATTTGCGTGTTTGAAAAAATAAATTGAAATTTTATATGAATAAATCAAGTAGAAATCATTAATAAAAAAGTAAAAAGTAATAAATAAATTTATAAAAAAGATAGATGAACATGAAACACCTTATAACGAAAAAAAATCCATAAAACTATATAAGCAAAAACATATAACATTGTCTTCTACATCATTTAGAAAGAAAATAATTGGTGTCCTTACTGTTTCTGTAGGATTTCTCTTAAGTAGTTTTTAAGTTCAAAACAATAAAAAAGTTTAGACATTTTTTTTTCTTATATGCAACAGGATAGATAAATAAAGAGACTAATTATTTTGCATGTCAAAAAACATGTGCGTTTTTTTTTACTTATTTTGAAATGCTTGAATACATATTTATTAAGAAAGCTTGACTATATATATAGTTAATATTCGTCTCACAGAATACAATAAACCTGAAAGAGTTTCTATTATAGTAACCGTGAGATATTTACTATAGTAACACCCTTCCATTAACCAACGCATTAACTAAATAACACGTATATCGAGATTGCTTCGAGTGATAATGATAACGAACAATTTATGTTACTTAAAGCTGTCACGAACTGTAATAAAAAGATCAAAGTATTCTATCAATATACCTTTCTCATTTACAATTAATGAGCTCAAGGGGAAAAAAAATATATGGGATACCGTATGCGTGTTTTTTATCTCTTAACATAGCCCATCCAACCATTCCATACTGGTCCATGTCCAGCAATCAGAATTTCCTGTCCACTCAACATAGATCTCCTTTCTAGTGCTCGTTCCATGAGACTGGACACTGGCCAGTGAAGTGCAACGGTCAAACAGTCCATCTCCATGCCTGCAGTTGCTACGTGAAAACGGCCGTGCTCATTCCCCTAATGGATGCCATCACTGCCCAAGCCTCTTTTAATTCTGTTTCACGTAACGTTATTGTGTCGTTCTCTGCGTTTCTGAATGCGGAATCGTGCTTTGATGGTATCGGAATGGGAATCGTTATGGAACATCGTTCGTGTGGAAATTATTGAATTCGATTGATGTGTCTTTTCATTGAAGTTTTGCCGATTTCTAACGGGTGAATCGGGGAGTTAATATTAATACTGAAACAGCAAGTTTCCATTATGTATTATACTGTTATTGGTTGGAAATGTTTTGTGGCAAAATCTGTTGCAAAACTGAATGCAAAATGACAATTCCGCGGGCCATTTCAAAATGTGCTTTATATTCCAGTAATTGTGTTGGATTAAAATAAATTATTTATCGCCTTTATTTGACTAAATAATTATATAGTGAAATTATTGAAATAAAGCTAAAAATAATATAAATGAAATATGTATTGAAAATAAACAATGTATGAAAAGGTTATTAATTATTTTAATATTGCAATTTTTTATGAGTAAAATAAGACTTAAAAGAATTCGAGTAGAAGAAATGCATAATTAATCTAACAAAAATAGATTTGTCAGTGTCATAATAAATATTTGTTTATTTTAATCCATTTACTGTTTGATGTCTTGTTCTTTTTTGCATTCAAAGTATTAATTAAGAAAATATTTAAATCGTTCAACAACTTGATTTCGTGATTTTGAAAAAAAAAATGTCATTAAATCTTTTTGAATCAAATAAATATAAATAAAACGTCGAAGATATATAAATAAAACTAGAATCAAATCTTATATAAAAACTCACCGGAATGGATATTTAAATCAGGCTTGCGATTATTGTGCCAAAATTGTCTTGAATTAATTACTGAAATTGCGGTGACATCGCTGAAAGATTTTAACATTGCGACTGGAGAGACGTTGGTTCGAGATGCAAGTCCATAGAATATTAGTTTTTCATGTGGACTGTTTGCTGTCATATGGTTAAACATCATCACTTAAGAGTGATGTGAAGAGTATCTCACCCTCACAATTATATGTGGATTCAAAATTACAGGATTCATCCTAAAATTGCCTTGGTTGATAGCTAAGCAAGTCGTAACATCATTAGGATTAATTAGTCAATATTTTCTAATATTATCATCATTAAAAAAAATTCTATAAGCACGCAAAAAGAAAAAAAAAATAGGTGAGTCAATCAAAAATGGTTTTGAAGGATCTTTTGATGACAGATTTTTTTTGCGTTTGATTGAATAGCACATGAATATGATCAATTTTTACTGCACATCACAACTAACATATTTTGATGGAGTATATATATTGGTATACTTGTCAATTTTCTCAATATTTATGGCATTCAGAATATCGAACAATATCGTGATTATATTACATATTATTCTGTTTTAATAGAGATGTAGATATATATACCACAATTGAACATATCCGTGTATATTATTATTAGAGAACATTCTATAATTTGTTAATGGCTTCACCTCAAGATATATTACTTCATTACAATTTCAGCCATTTTGTTTCTATTATAACGAAATTAACAAAACACCAGTAACTCATAAAATAGGGTGCACTTATTTTTAATTTAATTTCATATTTATTTTTTTAAAAAAGATATTATATTTGTATTTTAATTTTTAAAGGCAATATGACTTACAAGGCCACAAATGACGATAAGGATTAAATTTCTTTTTTTTTTTAAGAAAACCTTTTAAAAGCTTAGAATTTAAAATTAAGTTAAAAGAAGAAAGGGAAGAAACGATTTTTACTTGGCAAAAAAAGAATTTTTGCTGAATAAAGAAAGCTTAAATTACTTCAGAAATAAAAAAAGCGATTTAAAGAACTTCTTTTTAGGTAAAAAGAACGTTTTTACATATTCTTGGTAACGCAAAGAAGTAATTTAAGATAATATTAAAAAAATTCTCCGGTGCAAAAAGATTAAAATAATTTAATAGATAAGTCAGAAATGAAAACTAATGTCTTTTTTATTAAATTTTTTCGTTTTAAATTTCAGATATAACTTCTAAAATATGCACGGAAATGTAATGAAATGAAAAATACTTGAAAGACAATTGAAATCCACAAATTTTAAAAAAGTATTAGTTGCAAGAATCTTTAAAACTCTTTATTTTAACTTTGATATTTTATACATTAACCAAAAAAAATGTTTTTTTGTTATGTAAGGAACGATGTATACTGAAATCAGCATTCTTTTTCGTAATTTATATTCCCTGTTAATACTCCTTAATTAATGCTGCTGCTCCCTAAACCAGGATTGAAAAAAAAAAAAAAAAACTAAACACGACAAGATTTATTGAAGAATAATAAAAAAAAAAATCATTTTCCCACTTTTTTATATAATCAAAATTCTATAAACAATTCCAGCAATACAATATTTATATTATTTACTTAAAATTTCCGAAAAATATGCAAATTCTCGAAAAAAAAAGCGTTTTTGCCCTTTTTTTGTCCTTAAATTATGATTTGAAAACCAAAGATGAGATTCTATTTATTTAGCCTATCTCGTATTTTTTAGTTTAAAAACCGGATTTTTATTTAAATTAAGATAGATTAAGCTATGATCTTACTGTATATTTTCATTAAATACAATCAGGCAATACATTTTTAAAGAAATTCTTTGTTTTAGGTGATAATTTTCTCACAAAAATCAATAGTTCAGAAATAAGATACATGTTATTGGAACCATAAGAAATTATTAATTTGCTTTTCCGATATTTTTTAATTCATAAAATCATTTGACCACGATCTTAATTACGAAATCCATATCTATTAGTCATTTATCGAATTTTTACATGATGTCTTAGCATCGAAATGTTTAAAGTTGTATAAATGAAAGATGAAAACGCACAAAATGAGCTAAATTTTAAAATATTAACGAGTATTTTAAGTACATATTACATGACAAATTGGAAATTTCGCAGAAACTTTGATATGTTATTGAAATTTTGCAATGTGAAAATTCCAATTACATAAAAAGTTTCATTAATAAAGCCCATATTTAATAAATCGGAATATTTAGTTAAAATCATGCGCTGAATTTATTCTATATATAACACAGTGATCATATATCTTATGCAATTTTTTAAAAAAAAATAAATGGATAGGAAAATGCATTTTATTATTAAAATCCACGTCATTCTAAGAAAAATGAAATTAAAATTCCGACTGGTTCTACCATGCTTCATCTGAGGAAAGAAAATACTTCAATTTTCTGTCTGGTAAACATGATCATGTAAAGCCATCTGTAATTTCAAAAATGAAAAAGTGTGTATGAGAAGTAAAAAAAAAAGAAACATAAGAAACAAGATCGTTAATAATTCGATGGGAAGATCGTCTGAGATATTCGAAGTTCGAACATCTGCTCCAATTTTCAAAGGTCTGTCATTAATTTACGTTTTATACCGTTGTGGTTCGATCTGAGAGAAACTGAGCTGAATTCTGACTGTCGAAGATTTTTTTCCAAGAAAAGAAATGCAATTCTGATTCATTGATTAAAAGAATACTTTTTGAATGCGTAAGTTTTAATTAATGACATACCGTGACAATGTCTTCCCTCTCCAAATATTATTACTTTCCTTCTTTTAGCGTTACGAATAGTAGCAGTTTTTTTTTCTTTTGTTATTATCGTTTGCTGTTTTTTTTTTCTCCTTACCATTTATTTCATTTTTAAATTTATCCAAGAAGAAATAAATTGACTGGAAATATTTTTTCCATAAAGCCAAGGATTTTAAGTTACATTTGAAAACATCGATTTCGATATAATTTTTTTTTATTTTTACATTTTTGCCGTTTTCTATAGTTTTTTTTTAAACTGTTGGAATTTTTATTCAGATGTGATATAAGTCAGTGAAGAATGAAAATCAGTTAAATGTCAAAACAAAGAATTTTCCGCATTTCAAAATCGTTGCCTTCTTTTTTCTTTCAGCCACAAACTTCTTTTATAATTCCAATGTTCAAATGGTTTTCTATTTTTTCACTTGTCTTATTTGTTACGGTTACAGTCGTATCAGTTTAAATATTTTCCGCTAAAACTGAAGATTGCTTGGCACTTTTTAAAAATTATATTGTTTGTTCTTTTTTTCTAATAATCCTTTTTAATTTTCCATAACCACAGTAAGGAAGAAAAAGAATTAATTGTATTTTGAGATAACCAAATTATTTTTAAAGCTATTAAAAAATCAAAGGTTACGAGAAAATTATCATTAATGCCATTTACATATGTCACTTTAATGGCATATTTTAGGTCTTGTCAGAAACAGACTAATGCATTGTAATTTTCAAATCAAATTCAGACAATCTATTGCTGAAAAGATTTGAATTTAAATGCATATTATTATAAATGTATTATTTTTTAACATATAATAATAAATAAGGATGCAATGAAAGAAATTTTTCAAAATTTACTTTAGAGAATACAGTTTTGATTAATTGCCTTACAAAATAAATTAATTCCCTATTTAATTTTTCAATTGATTAAAATAGCACGCTTCCAAATAATTTTGCATTCCAATTAGAATTCATTAGAAACTATACAGTGTCTCACAAAAGTGATGGGACACTTGTGCTTTACAAAAAGAAACTGCAATAAAATAAATTAAAATAAACATGTACACATTTTTTGTGGGTGTTTCATACTTAAATTTAGTAACAATTATTACATAACATACATTTTGTCAAAATATTAAAATATTAATTTAATAAAAATACAATTGTTTAGAAAGGAGCAAAAAATAGCTCACATAAGTGATGGGACACCATTAGATATGCAACAAATATCGTCCGAAATAAGCAATAAAAATATTTTTGGTGGTTTTATTTTTATTCAAAAGCAATTGGCAATAATTTATAAAATCGTCTGCAGTATTTCTCTCCAATTTGTTTTGGATTTTTTGTGTTTTTTAGCTCTGTGCAGCCATGAATGCTAAACAAAAAGAAACTTCGCCTGAAATTCGAAAATTAGTTATTAATTTGCATATTGAACATGGAAAATCTATTAGAAAATCTGCTGAAACAGTTAACTTGAGTCATTCAAAAGTTTTCAATATCATTAGCGATATAAAAAGAATCATATTAGAATCATATTATTCAGTATAAAAGAAGACCTGGCCGACCATCAAAGCTATCCAATGGAATAAAACGAATTATCGTTCGAAATATTAAAAAAAAATCCAAGAAAGAGTGCTCCTAAAGTTGCTGCTTATTTACAAGCATTATATGGAATAATTGTTAATCCTGAGACTATTAGAAGGGTAATTCGATCTGCTGGATATCAAGGTAGAGTAGCCAGGAAAAAATTCTTCGTAAGTGAAAAGAATAGAAAACTCAGACTAGCTTTCGCAAAATCCAACATAAATAAGAATTCTGATTATTGGAATAAAGTTCTATTTGTTGATGAGAGTGAATTTAATATATTTGGTTCTGACGGTAGAATCTTGGTGTGGAGAAACCCAGGGAAGAATTTCGCAAACAGAACTTGAGGCCAACAGTAAAACATGGTGGAGGAGGAGTTATGGTATGGTGGTGTATGTCGTCCGCTGGAGTTGGTAATCTTGTTTTTATTGACAGTATAATGGATCAGTACAAGTATATTGACATTTTAAAGCAAAATTTGAAATCTTCAGCACGAAAATTGAACCTTCATAACGATTTTAAATTCTACCAGGACAATGACCCCAAGCACACTGCTTTGAACGTTAGACTCTGGCTGCTGTATAACTGTCCTGAAATAATAAAAACACCACCACAATCTCCCTACTTAAATCCCATAGAGAATATTTGGCAAGAATTGGAATCAAGAATTCGCAAACACACCATTTCTTCGAAACAACTATTAAAATCGGTGCTTCAAGAAAAATGGGGTAAAATCACCCCAGAAATCACAAAAAAATTAGTCGAATCCATCCCAAGAAGATTAAATCAAGTTTTAAAAGTAAAAGGAAATCCAACAAAATATTAAAACCTTTTAAAAAGTAAAATTTTTAGATAAATATTTGATGGAAAAGAAAGTGTCCCATGACTTATGGGAGCCATTTTTTGCTCCGTTCTAAACAATTGTATTTTTATTAAATTCATATTTTAATATTTTGACAAAATGTATGTTATGTAATAATTGTTACTAACTTTAAATATGAAGCACACCACAAAAATTTTTTGTACATGTTTATTTATTTATTTTATTACAATTTCCTTTTATAAAGCACAAGTGTCCCATCACTTTTGTGAGACACTGTATATAGATATAAAAAATAAATTATCTATATTATTCATTTTGCTTATATTTAATGTTTTTTTTTATTACATGTCTACCTATGCATAAATTTAATTAGATTTTACTTATATAAAAATTATGAGGTTAAAATATTTATAAAGTCTACAGTTTTAGTTAATGCAATAAAATAAATTTATTATGAATACATAGCGCTTATGGCAGCAAATATGACTGTGTATATTAACTCTAAAGAGCAAATATAGTATTTCATCTTCATGAAAATAAATTGAAGACATTAAAATAATTTATTAGGTTTTATATCATGATAATTAAAACGCAATACGACACTTATTTTATTAAGGTTGAATTCATGAAATATTTAATATTTTTCTTCAGCATTGAACATTTTATTTTACATATACGTAGTACTTAGAATATTTCTGAATTTTATTTATACGAATCGCTTCATATTAGTTAGAATTCAAATTACAACGAATTTAATAACTTAAAATCAAATTCAATTAGGCTAAAGATTATTTATAACATAATTTCAAAAATGTACAAACAATTATTTAAAATAAAGAATAATAATTGCTAAATAATTAACTAGATTGAAAAACTTTTAATGGTATTGTTCGTTGAAATTTGATTTAACACTTTCGCTTATTTGAGTTATTTTGTTTGGAAATTTATACGTGTCACTCTTGAAGATCTTTCAATATTGCAGAGGAATAAAACAGAAATGTATTTTCGGAGATATCGAATAATTGATAACATACTGACACTGCATGGTGTCATTAAATATCACGAATCTCAAAACAGTCGATCGGCTATGTGTTGACAGTTTTTAGAACTAACCATTATTCCATACACGCAAAGTTGAGAGGGTTCTCGGTGAAACTAAATTTTTTTTTCCTCAAATAAACTACTTTTAGATTATATTCTTATAGTTGTTTAACATTTAATTAACGTTGAAAGCTCGTGGCTTTTTTTTACGGTTAGAGTAATTAATTACTTTAAAATTGCAGGAATCAAATAGCGATTATACTGTTTCATTGCGTTGCCATATATACAATAAATAAATAATTTCTTTGAAAACAAACTTTATCATTTCAGTTCTATTTCTGATGAATGTTAATATCACATGATAACAATTTGTAGTAATGTTTTAAGGAATTAAGCATGTATCTTTCTATTTGTTCAACAATAAAAATAGAATAGTTTTTCGCCTATATACATAATTCAATTCATTTTTATTATTCCGTGGATTCTCAGCTAATGACTATATTTTGCGGTTATTAATATATTATAAAAATGCAACGATAATTATAAACAATAAAGATATCCAATTAGACGTGAAATTATACTTGCAAGAATTGTCTCAATTATACAATTATTCTAACAAGAACTGTCTTAATTATCCAATTTCTACATTTGTGAAATTGTCTACGAAACTACTTTTGCGTTGTGAACAAAAACGAAACGTTTCTGTATGTGCGTTAGTGTTTTATATTGCATACCTTTGATCTAACTCAACTAAATTAGTTCGAATTTATTGATTAATTATTAAACATTTATTTGATTAATTGTTATAAGAATCATAGTAAATGGCGTTCGATGACGTTATTACGCTTGTCTTCAACAATGGTAGAACGATTTTCAGAAGCCTTTGAAGACAGCAGATATGCTTTTATCGTCTTCCACAGTGACGACAATCCGTTCTATAAGATATTGCATAGCCGTCTTATAAAAGAGTAATTTATAGTATCCCTATTAGAGAAACTCAAACGGATTAAAGTCGGACCAAGTAGAGGCCAAACAATAGGTTTCTTGTTTCATTCTACTTCCTAGGGTTTGTAATATCAAGATAATCAACGCGATTCACGAGAAAATACTTAGGCTCGTCATTTTCTAAAAATCGTATACCTTCTTGCAATTCGACTGACATAATTTGCAACATTTCAGGAACTATTTCGTATTATAAAGGAACAAGATATGCTGTTTCATTCAGGATTTCGGGCATGAAAGTTAATTATCGAGGATGCCTGTTGACACGTTAAACTTCTTTTGAGATTTCAACGAGTACATTGACACGAAGATTATCTTCCTTCCATGAGTGTGCATTATGTGTATTAATAATGCCTTCTAAACTCAGAGATTACATCAGTTCATCGATTTATAACCTTATAGTGTGGTTTGCGACCTCATGTTCCATTGAAACTTTTGTTTCTTCTTGATGCTTACTAACAAGCCTCCAAGTTTGTTAGTTCAAATATAGAACAGCTTGTAGATACATTTTCCTTTTCTATCTAGGAATACAGTTCTAATTTTTCAAATATTTTTCTCTTAATGCCTTTAATTAAATTATCGTTTTCGAAACACAGGAGGAAATAATTTACGACGTAGTTGCGCTAACTTTTCTACAAAATTTATTGATTTGTTGAGCGCCAGTCTTACATGAGGAAGCATCGGGACAAAACATTAGTGCGTTTATATTATTTTTGAAGAGAAAAATGATGAAGGAGAGAAAGAAATAATGGCATATCTCTGGCTCTATTAATATTTACCGAAGCATTAATTACAACAGGGAGCGAAAAATATACTATGCCCCGAGTGCCTCATTCTCGCTATATCACAATTCCTACAACATCACAATCACCTGTTCTCATATTAGCATGAGAAATATGTAATTGTGTTTATGCATGAATTGTTTAAGCATATTATTCTTCTCTTTTAAATTTTCTTCCCTTGAAATCTGTAGTAAATATAATTTCTCTAGCGGCATACACTTAGTGTATCTACTATAATTTAAAAGTTATGCTTAACATATATTATCTTTTTACTAATCCACTTATATGATTTAAGTGGAAGATGGAAGGTATCCGAGCCTATGAACTTTCAAAAAACACCAAACCCTTGGCACTGCCACAATCACCTCTCAAACATAGTGGATTCTTATCTGACATTTTGTCTTAGTCTGATGTATTTTGAAATGCATTTTGTGTTATCCTGATGTTTTGATGTCACATCACTTTTCCTGAGACAGAATGCACAGATGATTTTAAATTTATTTATCCTCAGTGCATTTCACATGCATCAAAAGAGTTGTTGATCTAAAAGTAAAATACATGTTTTCCTTCTAATGATTTGCTTTCGCATGTCTTATGTATTATCTAGTTCGCTTGAACAAAATATTATTTATCGGTATTGTCTATTCATTAAAGCATTATATGAAAATTCTTTAGGGTGCTCTGATATTATTTCCATCAATTTGGCTATCAGAAAAAAAAAAACAATACTTTCCTTAAAAATTCTTGAGATTTGAAATAAATATAAGTCTGAAACATTTGGAAATTTTGTAAACTAATAAAACAAACAAACTGCATAAAATTTTATCCTTATAAAAATTCTTACCAAATAAAACATTTATCCCAATTAGAATTAAATAGATAAGCTGTCATAATAAAACTGCATGTCGATTTTTCTTATTTTTTCAGTTGTTCTGTTATGATTCTCATCTGAAGCTTGTTTTTACCTAACTCGAAGCATTTTCTAAGACAAAAAGGAAGCAGAAACTCAAATAACTTTGTGGACAGTCCATCAGTTAATCTAACTATTTTATCGATCATCGTGAAGCTCGTCATACATTCTATTAATAAACGTATTATAATCTTTTCGGGGAAAAAAATAATCGTTCTTTTTAACGAACTGATATGCGTAAAATAAGTTGCAGCAACGTCACTTGACCGATGGACTTAATCGCCTCGACATCAAAAATATATCATATTGTGCGTTTTATAGAAGAAACAGATGACACGAGCACGAACCATTAACGTTTTTCATGCTAAATTTTTCTGAAAAAAAAAGTGGCATCATAAGCTTCGTCTCTTCCATCAGCATTATCCTGGTGACTAATTAAATGCTAATGAATTGCTATTATTTAAATGAGTCTTCCTTTGGAACATTTGAACATTTTTTTCCCCTGTGGAAGCAAGGCTGCAGAGTAACTGAGCATGATACAAATATGTTCACATTCTTCAACATAAATTAAAGCAAATTTTTGTTCTTTTCCGGAACAAAAAGAGTGTAATTTGTGGAAGCTGAAAAAAAAAATCCTGCATAATTGCCGATTTTGTAATTAAAAAGGGAAACGTCTTATACACAGGCTAAAAAGACGTTTCGTATCTTAAATGAAGTTAGCCATGAATGACACTTTTTTGGTATATTTCGTTAGTCTCTTTCTTTCTTTCTAGTTACAAAATTACTTAATTATTCACGTTTTTTTATTTCATGCACAGGAAGGATCTTTTGTAAATGATGGATATTAATTAGAATTAACCTTTGAAATAAATAGAAATAAACTGTTAATGCAAATATTGAAAAATCGATAGCGAAATGGATAAATTAATTTTCCATTGAGTTTTAGAATG
The DNA here is from genome assembly GCF_947563725.1 of Argiope bruennichi. Taxonomy (NCBI): domain Eukaryota; kingdom Metazoa; phylum Arthropoda; class Arachnida; order Araneae; family Araneidae; genus Argiope; species Argiope bruennichi. Next base: position 92,708,262 of record NC_079153.1, read on the forward strand.
CTTTACAAATTAAATATGTGAAATGATATATAATACATAATTTGAATTCCATGAGAATTAAATTGATTATGTTTTAATAACAAATTGATAACATTTTAATCTGATAATTAAATTTAATTTTTAATCAATAGAAATGATAATTAAAAAATATAATAAATTCATAGATTCATACTTTATTTAACACTAATATACGCCTGATTAGTTCGAATCAATGTAGATATAATCAATGTAGATTTCTTGAACAACATTCACGTTTCATTTCACAATAAAAGTACTTTTAATTGAATTTTAGTACTTTGAAGCAATTAGCAATGAAAAAATTTCCAAAAGTTGCACGATTAAATATTTCCCCTCAGATTGAATTTTATGATTATAAATATGTTAAATTGTAATAAGAAATTTTTGTCTTATATATTGTTGCGGAACTTCTTCTACTAAATCCGTAAAGCCAACAGGTTCACTTGTAGTGGGTGCACGGTTTAACACCGTCAACAGGGCTCAATATCAAATAACAAGATTTATTAACACGTAGCCACGAATACACATACGACAAATACACAGCTGCACATTTAGAGCAAACAACAGCCCACAAGTAGTAATCGGTAATAAACAATAACCACAGCTCACAAAGCGGCCAGACAGAATTCACCAGGTGGAGGGAATCCACGGAGCTATTTTCTACGGTGTCTCCAAACAGTTGCAATTCTCCACTATCTCCTCACTTTAGATATATTCAAATGTCGACTCACAACTGGCTCTCCACATACGGCTCGATGCTGCTTCTACAATAAACGCCAAGATTCGGTTCACAGCTCAATTCACCAATCGCTAGAGTTCCACTCAACGATTGTGCTTTGTTGAACTGATCCAACTAACTCGCCATTGATTCGCTATGCGACTCCATACTACTAGATGACTGTCTTTGGCTTGGACTGCAGAGAAGGTCTCGAAGAATCAAGCATATCTCAGCTCCTATGGTTCAATCGCCGAAATTTTTGAAGATTCTAATATTATCCATTTTTTCACTAGAGTCGCGAAACACGTCGCCAAGTTTGTCGCCCGGGGGTCATTGATCCAGCATCCGATTAACATCCAATCGAGTTGATCGTAAAACGGTCTTTTCTGCGATGGAATTAACCTTTTTGAGAGGCAACATTGCAGATTGGTAACATTTTTTATTAAAAAAACGCATTGTGACTAACATTATCCATTTGATAATCATTTGACGACATAGGATAACATTATATCATAGCCCGAGTCCTTAAGTTACTGTAATACGTTAGATGTTTGATAATTTGTTACAACTAATTGATAATACTGAAAATTAACTTATAACAAATAAATATTCCAAAAAATACAATAAATAAATAAAACCAGAAACGGTTTCGATATTTTCTAATCATAAATTTAAAAACTGACTTTTTATATTTACTTTTTCGTATCTTAAAATACGACATATAAATAAAAAATATTCAATTTTTACTTTCTGGTATACAAATATAAAGTATAGTAATCGTCAAGAAATTCGAACTCGAGATTTTGACGAATCACTACGCTTTAAATCTCTCTGGGTTTGAAAAACACATTTTTCAAAAATACCCGTCAATCTATGGCAAAGATAATTCATACATGCTTTGAAGTAGACGGTTGAAATTTGGTTACGATTTTTTCACACCAAATTTGCATATCTCTTTTAGATTTTGAGGAAAATTCGTTCAGAGGAAGTCTGTATGTCAGGCTGTCTGAATAAAAGTTAAGACGATAACTTACAAAAAGAGTTATATCTACAAGATTCGGTATATAGATTTAACATCTGTAGTGTTTGTATTTATCAAATTTTGAGTCAAATCCATCAACGGGTTGAAGGGCCTTTCTGTCTGTACTTTCAAAAATATGTAAATGCAATAATTCCAAAACGTCTTCAATATGTAAAATTTCATATGGGATGTTGTTACTACATGTGCTGTTTTATGACAAATTCTTGTTTCAATCGGTTGAGAAAAACGTGTCTAAAACACAAATTCGATTTTGGGTATTATTAACACATTCCATGGATAAATCGCCATAAAAATCATGGATAAATCGCCAAGAATGACAAGATAGATTCAGTAAAAATGCTATATTCACGGAAAAATTTAATATTCCATAAATATTGAGTGCCAAAACCGTATTAGGCGTCCTCTCGAATGACGAGTTTATTGGAGTGTATACGAGAAAGTTGTGGGAGACCACTTCCACTGAATTATTTTAAATAATAATTTTGGGTTTAACTATTAGTAGTTATATATGTATATGTAATGGATTTTTGGTTGAAGCAGAAGGCAGGTTTGAAGACATAGAGGGGACGTTGTATTTTTAATTTTGTTTCATTTTCTCTCTACCACCATCCAGGAAAGCAAAATTATTTACAAGAAGGCGCAGGCGGCACAAAAGCAGAAGTGAGAAAGAAGGCAAAACGGGTAAAACAAATGATCACTAGTCTTATATAACATAGGGTTTCTGGTCACGCGCCAATTCAATACACGTGGTGATCTTTGACACCTTTTCAAGGGCACCGAAGGGATCACTTTCATTTGAGACGTAGTACTGATGGCGCATTAGTTTTACAGAGGAATTAATTAAACCGAAAGTGGAATTGGATCACGAAATAAGAGAATATTTTAGAATGAAGTTACTATAGGCTAAATTAAGATAAAACCTTGGAAAATAATTAAATTGAAATTAGTATTAAAATATTATTACATATATATTATATGAGAAGACAGTAGAAAATATATATTTTGACTGTATTGACTCTAAAAATGATAGAAAATTCAAAGCTGATAAATACAAATCAAAATTTGGTAAATTGCCTAAAATCTTCAACCTTTTTCTATAGAAACAGAAGTTGGCAAGGCATTCAGAAGCGTTCTGATAGATTGCCATTTCATTTGAAAAAAAATTTGTATCTAATATCAAAGACATTAACGGCTTTCAGTAAAATCCGAAACTTTTCCAAATAGGGCAAGAATTGTGGCACTCTGAAGCAACTTAAAAGCAACAAAATCCGACACCAACGTTTGCCCATCATTCGAAACAATCATTTAAAAAATAACAATAAAAAAGAGGAAAGTCAACGTTGAGTCAAAAACAAAAAAGAACAAGCTGAAGAACACAATCCAAAAGTCAGTCGTCTACGGCCATCTAAAAGGCGTGTCAGCATGATCCCGAATCCTTGTAATTTTCAGCTTTCTTGCAACTTTCAACCGGAAAAGAAAAGTTGCTCGGTTTCGTGTTCAGACAAAGACAGAGACAGATCACCCGAAACTTTAATCTTCCTGCGAAAGCGTTGTTGAGAATGGAATGGAATGAAAGCAAAAATAAAGAAAGTGAAAAAAAAGTAAAAGAAAGGCCCTTGCAAGTCACTTTGTATTTTTTAGCATTAGCTGGTGGCTGCATCATGAGGGGCAATTTCTCACTCAGTGTCTTTTGCTAACATCGGGATCTGGTGTCTTGGAACTTGCAAGATTGCAAGTTAGGAATTCAAGTCTCAAAGAAGATGGGCTGGGCCCATTCTGTCTGCTCCTGGTTAGGGTATTAAAGGGAAAAATTCTCTATCATTATCTTCTGGCTATTATTATTCTGGCTTTAAATTTAAAAATCGTCGTGGCTGTTTCTTACAATGGTTAAATTAATGAATTGCTCTTAAAGTCTTACAATGAATGAAATAAGAAACTTGTTCCTTTATCAAAATAAAAATGGTATTTATAAACTTTAGAATTTACAGTCATATTAATTAGGAATTAGGTTACAAGTCTTTAAAATGCTTAGTGTCGTTTCTTGAATTATATGCTGATGTTTGGATTGATAATTAAAGAGAAAGGTGATTTTTATAGAATTTTTGTTGATCGGGCCTGAGAAGAAATTATGATAACATCAAGCATATAAACTAATATACTCATAAAATGGTGGAGTGCATTTTTATATCTTTTGCTGGAACTATTTTCAATTCAAGTGACTCAATTTGTTGATATTGAAAACCGTTTAAAATTTTTAACTTTCTAGTGTTATTTTGATGAAAATTGATTCCAGGATATCATTAGATCTGAACACAGAAACAAGATACACATTACTATTTTTCTGCTTCCTTTTTCGTTAATTTTAAAATAGGAAGTTACGCTCTCATTGACTTACTCCATTAATCTGTGATATTAAAATGCATTTTATCGACAAAAATTAATTTAGTTGACTGAACGAAAATGGATATTCGATTGCAGAAGTTATATTACACTTTATTCTTCTTTTTAAAAATTATTCTATTTATAATATGCAATACTCCTAGCCAAAAAGGAATTCGCCGTATTCGTTTGTTTTAAAATATTCCAAAGTGTGAGTTGTTTTTTTTTGGTTTGTTTACAATAAATACTGTATGCATAAAATTCCTCAATCCAATAGATATGCCTTTCATCTATATTCAATTTCTGAATGGCGTTATCTCTCTTTCTAATCTTTAATTAATATTTGAAATTCTAATATTCCAAATATTAATAGACCAGATTCAACCTTAAAATATATTTCATGTTACACAAGATAGACACAATCCAGTTAATTTTGTCCCAAGACTTGTTGAATATGTTTAGCTTGGGATTTTAAAAAAAATACTTTAAAATACATAACTCCAAAAGAAAAGTACTCACTGGTGATTCAATTTACTTAAACCGACACTGAAAACAATTTCGATAAATATCTCTTTTATATAAATTATCTAATAAAATAAACTGAAATCCCCATTTGATATTAAGTGGAAAAGAAAATATGCAAATCTAATTTCTAATCATTCTTCTGAGATAAATTTCAAAGAAATAAAAAAAAAGTTAATTAATTTGTTTGGATCTGTGTTCATTACTGAAGAAATTTTCTTCCATTTAAATTACTTAAATACAACCGTTATTTCGGCATCTCTAATGTACCGTTATTGCTTTTTAAAAATAATGTAGAAACACACAATGATTTGATAACGACATTTTTGGATTTGTTTTTGAAACTGTAACGGAATCATTTCTAACCATATCAATGCATCCTTAAATTTTCATTGTTCAATTCGCTGTTACATTTATTCTTTTTATTTGTTCTAATTTAATAAGTTTCCTAATCTTCTGTTTATTTAGAAAATAATGTTCATCTCTCTGTGTGCTACGAAGCAAATGGAAAGCAAACGATTTTTCATGTCTTCAGGTATTTAGAATTAAAATGGGAATTGGAAATAATTTGTTAAGCCTATATATTTAATATTTTTTTTTGTTTTGAAAAAAGAGATGATTTTAGAGATATTTTTCATTTTATAGTAGATTCACTGACAGAAATCATTTATATAATTTAATTTTGAATTTTTGAAAAGATTGAAAAACTCGGAACAAATTCTTTTGAATGTCCCAGCGGAAAATATTATCAATTTTCTGCAATTCTCATTATTTGCAAAATTAGATTTATATTTTCATTTCATTTTCTTACGGTTTTGAAGAAAAATATATTGTTCGTTCCTGAAAGCACATTATTAATTGGAAGTGCATAAAAGAAACAACGTGAAAAAAATTAAGCTGAAACTCTAAATTTTTTCATTAATGGATTTAAAAAACTTGTGTATCCCTGATGTCTAAGTTTAAAAATTTACATTCATTTTAAAATTTTAATTATTAATTAGTACATTGTAAACATATAATTACTTTTTTTTCTATTGTAAGTCAAAGAAAAGTGAATAAATTATTTTTTTAATTTAATCAAAATTAATGATAAAAAATATAAAAAAAAAATCAAAGAAGCCATTTATGCATTCTTGAGCAGTGTAAGGATTTATAAATTAATTATCTCTATGAAATTTTATTTTGGAAACAAATAATAATTAATTATATGGATAACATAAGAAAATTCGGTAGTATTTGAAAAATATAAATGATATTTTTTAAAAATAATAAGCTGTTTTAATATCATTTATTCTCATTAATTATAAAAATGGAACTTATCTCTTAAATCCCAAGTTATAAATATTTTATTGATTGATTTATTGAAAGCCTAAAAAGTTAATTAATTCTAGGATTTCACAAAATATTTGGTAGATATTGTTCTTCCTTGATGCCTGTTAAATTGTAAACATTAAGGTTTAATTTTAAATATCATGAACCTTAAAAATTATTGATTTAAAGTTGATAAATTTTTATTAATTAAAAAATGTTCGTTAAAGTGTGTAGATGTATGTATATATAAATATGTATAAAGTATGTATATACATGCCAATATCACTTTAATTTCGTATCATTCAAAAATTCTGATTATATAAAATCAAGTGGAATTTTCTTTCCATAGATGTCTATTAAATTTTTGAAAGGCTATTACCACCATCATCCCTCTCTCCGTTCAAAATTGGCATTCAACGGGTCACTTGTTTTTTTAATTACTTTATTCTCTCTTAACTATATACGAAATCAGAAATACTTTAATTAAAATGGTATTACAAATATAATTTGTATAGCTATTCCCAGAGGCAATAGAAAAAAATTTAAACCTAACTTTGTCCACAATAGTGAGGCACTCTTGCCTCTTTTACATCAGAGAAATACTTTACAGAGAGATTATTTGTCCTCTCAGTCTTCCGGCACTACGTCTAACTTAAACTTGATAAATGCAAAGATTAAGCAACTGTATTCAGAAGTCAAACGAGAACATCGAAATAACCTGTGTAAATGTCTTGATTCACGTACTTCTAACACAAAACTTTGGGAACTGGCAAAGAATATTGATAGAAGCAGCCCCAAGTCGAAAAAACCAATACTTTTTACCACACTGAGAGCTCTTTGTCTAGTGACAATGGAGCTGCTAACTTGTTGGGTAAACATAATTATGAGAGCAGACTTTCTTTTAACTCTGAAGACAAACTGATTGCAAAATCAGCAAGAGATTTTATTCATAAATGCCATTGTAACCCCAGTAGTTGTAATTCTGTTTTTTACAAGGATTTTACAATTAATGAGTTGGAAATCGCTTTTCATGAGATGGATTTTAATAAATCGCCTGGCATGGATGGTATTCATGGTCAAATGTTAGTCAATTTGAGTCAACTGGGGAAGTTTTCTGCTTGATATTTTTAATACCTCTAGTATGCTGCACAACTCTCTAGGGATTGGAAAGAAACCCTTATCATCCCTATTAGAAAACAAGATAAACCGGCTAATGATCCTAAGAATTATAGGCCAATTGCCCTTATTAGTATCTCGTGCAATCTCATGGAGAGGATTGTCCTTCGTAGGCTTACTAACTGTCTCTATGAAAACAATTTAATTCCTGCCAAACAGTTTGGTTTTAGGAAGGGTCATTGCACGATGAATTGGGTTTTATATTTTAGCCAGAAGATTATGGATGCCCATAATCTGAAATCCACAAACCATACTATGGCTGCCTTTCTTGATTTATCCAAAGCTTTTGACAGGGTCTGGAAGTACAAACTTGTTTTCAAACTTTACAGTACCTTTAAGTTAAGGGGGATAATTCTGCCTTGGATTGGTGACTTCCTGAAGGCCAGGTACATTAGAGTGAAGTTTAGAGACACCGTGTCAGGAAAATTCAGATTGAGCCAGGGTATCTCACAGGGATCTGTACTCAGCTCTACTTTGTTTTCTTTGTTTATTGCTGGAATTGAGGCTGAAATCAATTCTGATCACTGTATGGGATTATATACTGACGATATAATAATCTGGAGTAGCGATATAAGCTTAACTACTGCTCAGAATAATGTTAATTCTTTCCTTCTTCGGCTAGAAGACTTTGCTGCGAAGCATAAAATTATTTTTAATCCCTCAAAGTCTGTTTCGAGTATTTTTACCAACAATAGACAATTTTACAACTATGAGCCTGATATTTATCTACTGGGTAGACGATTGAATTGTGAAAAACATCTCAAATATCTGGGATTCATCCTAGATCAGGAGATTCTCGGTCATGCCCATATAAACAACTTGTTTCTCAGGGGAAAACAGCGACTGAAAATTTGGAAATACATTTCTGGTAGAGACTGGGGAGCAGATGCCCGGGCCCTTCGAAATGCTTATATTGCCGTTATTCGTCCCATCGTTGAATATGGTGTACCGGTCTATCAGGTTGTTTCTTCTGACAACCTCGATAACCTAGAAAGGGTTCAAATCTTTGCTGCCAGAGTCATCACTGGCCTCCGCAATAGTTGCCCCAGGGATATTGTATTGTTTGAAGCTGACTTGCAACCTCTCAGACTACGTAGCAAATACCTCTTAGCTAAATACTTTGCCAAACTCATCAGTTATGGTGACCAGCACATAACGTCCAGTTGTGTGCTCAGTTGGTGTAATAATCACCGCCTCCAGAGAGAAAGTCCGCTTAGCCATGCTGAAAGTGAGGGTTGGCTGCATAATGAAGTAGAATACGTCTTATTAGCTTGTGGTACGAATGTTGCTGATTCATTCTATGTTCGGGTCTTTTTCAAGACCCAATTGAGCTCATATCTTAGACAGCTTGCTTTGGAGACTATCGATACAATTCCTTGAGATGCGTTACAGATCTATACTGACGGCAGCATGGGTAAAGGCTCTATTTCGGGTATTGGATTGTTTTTGTTAAAAAGGAAAACGACATTGGGATCTGTGTAAGAAACCTCAACAACTGCTCAGTGTTCCGTGCAGAACTAATAGCTATTGAAGAGAATTTGAAATTTTGCATAACCGAGAGTGTTTGCACTGACATTTGGATGCTGAGTGACAGCCGAAGCTCCATTCAGCATTTATCTGATTGGAGGAGGCATGGGAACCGCACGAGTAAGAACATCGTCCAGCTTTTGAATCACTTGATTACCAATGTTAAGATCACCTTTCAGTGGGTTCCGTCGCATGTGAATGTACAAGGAAATGAAATTGCTGATGGTCTGGCCCGAGAGGGCAGCCATAAGGATACTGTTCATGGTGGCTGCCTTACTTTTTCAGAAATTGCCACCCGGGTCAGGCGAACTATTTGTTCTTCTTGGAGTGTTCCCCCTTGCATGAATGGTATGTGGAAAGTCGCCCTGGTGCTGTTTTAATTGGGAGTGGCAACAGGCGCGAGTAGACAACTCTGGCTAAATTTCGAAGTGGGAACACTCGTGTACAACGTCATGTGACGGGTAACAAAGTTTATCTCCTGTGCCCAAAATGCAATGCCACTCAAGCTGCTCCTTCCCACATTTTGGCCTGCATCGGTTTCAATAAAAGCCAGCTGTTCTTGAGTCCTCAGGCTGTGCTACAATGTTTGAAGGCGTTCAGGTTCATCGACCTGGTTTGATGTTACTGTCGACCAGGTGAGATAACCCACTACACACACAAATATAATTAACATTATTATATTTTTATAAACATTCGTTTTTTCCTCTTCTTCCTGCTTTTGATTTCAAAGACGACAAGGTTGTTCTCCGATAATTTTAATTGAGTTTAAATTCAATTAAATCTTTTATGCCTAATATGCTATTTGTGATTATTTGAACCTAGTATTTTTAATTATCAAATTGTGATATATGGTATAACCGTGGTACTTTTAAAGTTTTACAAATTTTATATTTATTGTGGGTCTGAATCTGCCAATTGGAATCTAGTTTTTAGGATATTACATTGCCATTGAAAATTGTTGTAATAAAAGTATGTTAATATTCTACTTCAAATTTATTTTCTTTTCCTTCAATATTCTTTCAACTTTGATTTCTCATGCACTGCACTGATAACGCTCTTTCTGTTTTAGCTTTCAAGCGTAGACGAAAGTAAATCGATTAAATACCTTAAAATGTTAAAAACGTCATTGCAACAACAAAATCTACAATTTAAAATAATGTAAAAAGTGTTTTAACTATCAGAACTCTAGAAAAAAATTGTATTATATCTATATACTTTATCATTAAGTAACATAATTAAGCTGAATTCATTTTTTAAATGTTATGATATTATTAAAATCAGTATTGTGCTGTAACATGTCTGTGAATTATCACAGAAATCCTCAACTGCTTCTAATTTATATTAATTGAAATTTTAAAAAAGAATCACTTCAAAGTGCACATTCTCACTCCTTAGTGTATATATGTGTCTAATTTGGAAGAGCTATGTAGGACATCTGTTCTTACAGCAACAAAAAAAAAAAAAAATATATGGACACACACATTCTTTATTATTAGCAGAAATCATTTGTTAGCAAGAATTTCACATGCTGATATAAAAACAAATACTTTTTTGTCCTTGAGAACAAATACAGATGCATGTAATAATCTTGAATACTGCTTATTCAACATATAGCAAAAAAAGAATTACTCCTGATTAATTTAGATATACAATTTATTAAATCATTACAAGCGTTCTCTAGTTTAATTAAGAACAAATAGTAAGATTTCGTTAAGAATAATACTCTAATCAGAATATTTTCAATCATTCCATACAACAAATATCGAGTAATATTCCAAATCTAATTGCTGCTAGTTTCAGATACAAAAAGATGCCGCGGTGGTAAGGTCGCAGTTTAGGAACCGAAGGGTTTTGGGTTTGAAATCCGATTCTACCCAAGAATCATCGTTTAAGTTGACCTGGTGCACGTTAAATCCGTCGGAGCCAAACGTCCTTCCGCTGGTATGGTATGGAAATTTAGAGAGGGGGATGTTAGCTAAGGTTTCGTCCTCGTCACCTGACAACGGTTAAAAATTACATAGTCCGCCTCCTAATATTGTTTGAAAACGGGGCATTAATATAACTGAACTGAACTTCAGATACAATAATATATTGAAGCATTAATAAAATTATTCCCACAACATAATTATGGAAGAAATATTCTCAAATCTTGGCAATGCTACTTTGGACCAATCAATACAGACGTAAATAACACATTGTTGTAATAATAGGCATTTTCCATCCTCAACAGCAAAGCATTTGTTACAACAAACCGAAATCCTACCATTTTAACTTGACTCTTATAATGAATTCTCACCGAGCGAAACTAAGTGAACAAACACGCGTAAACCATCAGTTACAGTTAGGAGCATCAATGGCTGGATTGAAGGTTGATGATGTGAGAATAAAACTTTTCTTATAAATGTTTCCTTTTCACCAAGTGAGACAGCAGTGGGTGAAAAGGACCTGCGCTTGATTTATAGAGAGATCTTTCAAGATCTTTAGAAGCATCAGCTCGGTACTTTGTCATATTGTCTTGAAGAATGCTCTGACAGACTAATTTATGAGGTAGATCTAACTTACATGACAGCAAGAGAAAGCTTTGCGACATAGGTGTCATAACTTTTTGAATTCATCCTCGGGGAAAACTCGATTCTTTTTAGTTGGAAAATATATAAGCAGATTGACATTCGATATGAAAGATTTGTGAATTTCTACAACGTTGCACTTATTTTGCAACAGAGTTAAGGAAATATTATGCCCTAAATAGATATTTACTTTGCCCTTGTGTTAAAATCTTCGAGTATATTTATACTTCAGTTTTACTAAGGCGAAAACACAGACTCAGATGGTTAAGAAATTGGATGTTTCTGGACGTTGAAGAGCTCTTAAAAATTCCAGTCATTAAATCTTCTATTAAGGACATTTTATCAAAGCTCTTGTATTTAGTTCTCTTCTAATGTAAAAAGTTAACGTACTAGTGTATTTAATGCATGTTTAATGTTTCACAATTTAATATGTAATGTATTTTTTTCAGTTCTTTTATTATGGACCAATATACTTTATCTCTAGCGGGTCCTTTGTCTGCTAGTGTCCAATATCATCGTTTCGTTTGTTCCCTCGTGCTAGGTGGGGTTGCTCTTCGGCGGTCACATCAAGTTTCTCGCATGGCCTCTGGCTAGATCGGAGTATTGCTTGCATACTTCAATTTTAAACGTATAACTGCACATAGATAAATATTTATAACTTATTATCACAATTATTGTACCACTAAATCACACAATCTCAGTCTTCTCACATAGTTACTATGAAATATCAACAATCACTCAATAGACAAATTTTTTTTCTTTATATCATAATTGTAAATGCTTCATTGATATATTTCTGATAGGGTGAGACATATATAAAATTTATACGGGCTATTAAAAAGAAAGTCAGTATTATCCTCTGTACCAGTACTACTAGTGGGAAACCCATCCAGTGCCCTGGTGGATAAAGCCATGGTTTAGCTAAGGAACATGAATCAGTAAAAGAAAGTTACATGTTCTATCATCTGACTACTTTATTGGCAAACATTATTCAAAAACTAGTTCACCGATATGCATTTTATTAAGAATTGCTCCATACAATTGGACAAATGATGGAATATTTGTTTGGTTTCCTTTAAAAAGAAACATAAACATCGACCAGTTATTCTTGAAAGTTTACTATAATAGTACCCCACTCATATTTATTATGTATACGTGATGTTTTTAATTCCTCGCCGTGGTAGTCTGCTTGTTTTAACTATTTCTAGAATGTGAAAACATATGCAAATTAGTTATTTGTAGTTTTCCCATGAATGCAGCTTTTCTCTATATACTGGAGCTAAGACAGATTTTAACCTTGATAGTAAAATGATGCCTTAATTTGTCTTTAATAATGAGACCATGAAACTTTGTCTACCATGCAGACTAATAGTGTTAATTATTCCTTTTTTTAGCCTAATGCCCTATCTTAAAAGAATATTAGGATTTCATCTAACTGTAATCTTACGGTTAATGAGCATATCATCAATTAAACAATTATTTCTATCTTTAAAAACATATTATATTTGATAAAAAAATATATTGCTATAAGACAAGGAATTATTGTGTTTAAATACACATTATTTATGTATGTTTATTGATTTTAAAAACATATTGTTACAAATCTGTAATTTTGCAACCCGGTACGAATAGTGTCATCGTGAGAAAGACCATTGTAAGATCTGTCCTGTGCATGCTGAGCGGGTGCCGCGTCAATGACCTCAGAGCTTGGCGACAAACTTGGCGAGCATTTGGCGACTTGGCGATGAATTTGGCGAGTTTGGCGACTAAATGGATAATACCAGAAAGTTCGAGAAGTTTCATGATCCATCCAGTAATAACAGAGATACACCCAGGTACGCCCTGATTGGTCAGAAGATTCTAGCCCCGCCTCCCGGAACTATAAAAGACGGGAACTCTGAAGCGACGAAGAAGTGGTGTGTATCGGAAGAAGTTGTGTGGATCTTCAAAAGTTATGTGTGTGAGAGAGGAGTCGGAGTCGCCGACAAATAAGAGAAATTAGAGGATGAGACAGCAAACAAACTGCTGAACTACAGCAATTAAATGTGCTGCGCTATTACAATTGATTAGCGGTATTTGTTGCAGAAGAAAAAAATTTTGTAACAATATTATTTATTAATGTCTGGTAAGATATCACGGCCGCGCAATCTCTATTTAATTAATTTATGAATAATTTTGTGATCGGAAAATTTAAATAAAAAATTACATAACGGTCAATCATACGATGAGTTTTATAAATGCTCATAAACTTGTTTTTATTCTACAAAACTGTGGATAAATTTCAAAATACAGAAAAAAATAATAAAATGAAAGGAAGAAATCAATAGCACATTTTTAAGTTTTAAATGCATTTTCCGCATAAATTTTTCAAGAAATATCTAACTATATATAATATTGTACCTCAGGTTCACATATATTTTAAATTTTACCATTTTACATATTTTTTCCAAAATTTTACTTGAAAAATTCTTTTTAGAATAAGATGAAAAAAAAAAAAAAAACACTTCCACAGAATTTATATTTTTACCTGGTTTCATGCTCTTATTTCGTCCGTATACATAGCACCAAGAAATATATTTTTATTTTAATTTATTCGTTTTAATTTATTCCTGTTTATGGTTGTATTAAGTATTTTTAAACTTTCTTCTATTTATTTTTTTAGTAATTCTTATTCTTGATAATACTGTTTTAATTTGTTAATCTTAATTTATTGTTTAAATTAAAAAAAAAAAACTTAAACAAAATGAACCTATTTTATAATCTCATGAAATCAATGAATGTATCACATAATATTTTTTAAATTGTATATTCCTCGTAATTATACATCAATAAATCGCACTTAAATACACTTCAGATAGGAGAAACTGATACTGTACGCTTCACTCACTTACCATAATTGATACAATCGATATATTTCTGTACCAGAACTATTTATCACCTTAAAAAGATAGATTTAAAAAAAATAAGGAAAAAAGTCCTTTAAAACTTCCATCCGATTATAAACTTCATCAAATTCATCTTCTCAGTATGAAAACGTTGAGAATGTTATGCGATCACCCATCTGCACGGAGTGTAATTTCACCTACAAATAATAGCACCGGCAAGTTGGGGAGGCGTCGTGGGCGATACCATTCATCAGAGGGCGTTTAAAAGGCCGTTTAATTCGGGTAGGGAGCGATTATTTTTATGGGTAGTCGCTTCGACGGCCGTAAAAGTGAATATTTCAACCAAAATCGACCACTTATAGCTCGTCGATACTTCAGTTTTAGCGCTTTTCCAGTAAGGAAGGGGCAGGTGGGCTTTTCAACGCGACAATTTATTTTCGATTTATGGAAAAGGGGGCTGCGACGCGGACCAATGGGGTATGTATTAGCTGTATGCATATTTATTGCCTGACCGCTCGAGGCGATATTATCGCTTTTCAATTCAAAGAGTATTGGCTGCCGTGTGCCGAGGGACTCGTATTTTGTGTTTTGCAAAGTGCCAGGTTCTGTTTGGAGGCGATAGCTTCGGAAATAAGGATCTTATTTTGTATGTATTTCCTGCTCTTTTGTACTAAGCTGGTTTTTTTTTTCTTTCGTTCTTCTCCATTTTTTTGCCAATGTATATGTAGTGACAGAATTGGTTTCATAAGATTCAGTGGGAAATTGTGAATATTTGATTATAGTTATTTTCGCTGCATATAAAAAGAAAAACTATGCAGTTTTCTACACATATATCGATTTAAATATTTATTAAGAAAATATCTACCGAGGCTACATTATATTTCGTTTTTGTGTTCAAAAAGACTAGTCGTGTGGCATTTCGTATCCATATTTAATTTGAATTATGCCATGTGTAATGTATTCCATTCTGTAATCGATTTTTCAATTATTTCTAGATATGCTGTAGTCTTAGAATTTTGTGCATTTGTATTTATATCCATGCAAATATTAGTTTTATATTCCCAGTCCTTCATGAGCAATTAATCAATTAGTTTTATGAAATTTTGGTTCTATGTGAGTGGCGCCACCTTGTAGCGAATTTGTGAAAAAAGGAATTTTGGAATTCCATAATGTGTATAATAAGTATTTATAAATAATGGATCAAAAACTAGAAAATAATCAGTAAAAATCTATTGTTTTAAGTTCACAAATAATGGTAGGTTTAAAAACTTTTTACTTAGTAAAAACGGTCATGAAATGCATAATTAGTAACATTCAAACATTTATAATTAATTAAATTTAGTAAATAAACAGATTTATAATCCAACTCTCATGCACTGAAAAAAATTGGGAATGCTTTTAGAAATAAAATCGTAGATACATAAATGTTGCATCTACAGGAGGGGTTTAAAAAAAAAGAAACTGCGTACATAAATACATGAACATGAGTGTTATCATTTATTTTGCATGTTTTTGTACTATTTTTCTCCAGTGTTATATATATTTTTGTAATTGTTTTGTTGCTGTTGAAAGATATTTCACTGTGATAACTACTTCCGAGGATATCTTTTCTTAAGAAATGATAAAACAGTTTTGGAATAAATTTTACGGGGTTTTTCACTATATGGTTTTAATAAAAAGAAATTATAATTTAATAAAAATATAAAGATTTACTTTTTAAAAATTGTCATGCGCTTTAATATTTTTTTGAAATTGTGTTGGTTTTACTCAACTACAAATATTTTAGATTTAATTAATGTAGATTTTCAATCTGTGAATATTTTGCATCTCTTTTCCAATTATTATTTTTCATTATTATTGTTGCATTCTTTTTTTAATTTCATAATTAAAGTTGTCTAACGTAATATAAAATAGGATTAGAAATGTAGAAAAAAATTTACAAAATAAATACCAATTTAGATAATTAAAGTTTATTAGTTAAAAAAATTAATTCCGTGACAAAATTTTAACATTACACAGCGGAAGTGGTCTCCACGAAACTTTCTCTTATATTTTTTAATAAATATAATTGTACTAACAGCCTGTCATAACCCCTGTGAGGGCACCTCGAAATGAGGATGAGGTGCTTCCGGCATGGCGGTTGGATCTCGCCACCCTGGAAGGTACACAGGATCTGACTCCTTCCATCGATGACGGGACGTACTTCCTTCGGGGAGGGTTGTACCGTGGTCGGTGATGGCTCTAAGGACTCACCCATAGTTATCGCCAGTGTTGCTGTTGCAGTGATGCGGTCATTCAGTTTTATGGTTTAAATCCGTGTGCCTTCGTGGCGGGTCGGAGAGTCAGATGTATGATTGACCGCCTGTCACAGAATAATAGTTACGAAAAAGATTAATTGAGTGAGATCTTTGGCAATGAACCGCTGTATTGTGGTTAACACACATGCAAAAGAAAACTGAAAACTATTTTTGGACACATTTTTAAAGACCTATTGAAACCTAATTTTGACAAAGAATAATAATACGATTGTAATTATAAAATTACATATTAAGTTATTGCATTCAGATGCTTGTAAAATTGCAGAACGACAGATAATTCACTCTTTGGCGCATTTGGCTCCAAATCTGATACAAATCTACACTTTAGATGATCAATTTACAGTCCAAATTATATCCATCTTGTTTTCTTTGTTCTTTAGTTATCGTGTTTGCTTGAATGCGTACAGCCAGTTAACAAGCCTATGAATGGATTACGTTGAAAATCTGATAGCGGGCTTTTAATTACCTTTTTAAATTTCTAAGTAAATCTTAGCCATCTAATTCAAAGCGTTTTTAAACTATCGTATTCACAGAGAGATAGGCAGAAATAATTCGAAAAATATGTTTTCCTTACTTGAGAAGATCTCAAACCTGAATGTCCTACTAATTTTGAGTTTGAATTTTTTAACGATTTTAATATATTCTTTGCATATTTCATATATGAGAAAATAAAAAAAAAAGTTTAAAAAATGCTACTGAAAACAAATTTTTCACCATAAACTTATTATTTGTTAATCTTATCAAAAATTGAGGGCCACGGTGGCCTGGTGGTAAGGTCTCGGCTTCGGAACCAGAGAGTTTCAGGTTCGAGACCCGATTCTACCGATGAACCGTCGTGTAAGGGGGTCTGTTGCACATTAAATCCGTCCTGACCAAACGTCCTCCCGCTGGTGTGGTGTGGAGAGGGGGTGCCAGCTCAGGTGTCGTCCTCGTCATCTGACCGTGGTTCGAAATTACGAGGTCCGTCCCAAAATAGCCCAAGTGTTGCTTCAAACGGTACGTTAATATAACAAAACCAAAACCAAACCAAACCAAACTTATCAAAAATAGTTTAAAGGGAAAACAAAATTACTAGAGATTTGAATAATGCCTTTAAACAAAATTCATTTTTTTCAGTTTAAATGCGTCATTGTCCTCTCTATGAGCCTCATTATTTATTTAAAAAAATGAAATGCAAATAATAAACGAAAACTTAAACCTTTCATAAATTTAATTGAAAGATAGTATTTCATACGCAGAATAATCTCAAATATACAGATAAATCAATTCATATAATGTCAGTAAATTATGAAAGACTTCTGCATGAAATTGCATTACTAAAATTTACATCCATATAAATTAATTTCACATTTATAACTCTATTTCATTATTTTCATAATTTATTCCTTTCTCTATTAACCTCCTCATTAATTATTTCTAAAAATATGGAACTAGATGCTGACAGTTAGAGGAAGTAGTCTCTTATTCCAGCTGTTAAGTACTTAAATTTTAATTATGCTAATGGAGTTAGCATTCAGTTCCGTGAATTTACTAATTAGAAGCATGCTCATTTAAAACATCATAGAAGCTTCTAGTATTGCAGATGCTTAAAGCTCATTTCAACATTTAACGTATGTGCGCACATGATTTATTATATTATTTTACGAAAACAATATAGTTGCCTTGTGAACGAAAATATTACATTTAAATAAGTGTTGGAATATTCATATTCATAAAATACTTCAAAATTAATTCTCAGCATGTTTGCTATAAAGATTGCATACAGGGTTTGAAGACCTATAATATTTTTGTTAATGTGCAATATTACGTATATTGAAGAAACCATTGAGCAAGACATTTTTATTACTTGATTTTTGTCACCAGAGTTTAAAATGATGGTAATCAATGGTTTATAATAAAAATTGTTCCAGCATGTTTAAAATCTATTGTGGTGGAATGAAGATCATTATGATCCTTGAAGTGGAAGAAAGAGGACGGAAGAGTGGAAGAAAGAGTTTATTTTCGGGAAGAGGATGTATGTGCACTTCAAACAAACAAACAAACAAACACAAAAAGACAAGACATTACAGCGCGCACGACTTGTCTTGTTCAGAACTTGCTCATCTCATTATTTATAATCGCAATGAACTATGGGATGCGTACCTAATAACGCCATCTATTATCCAAAAGGGAAGATAGAATAATGCAACTACTACAATATGTGATTAATAATTACACCTTGTCTGTTATGATTTGAAGCCAATGCAGAGAGGCTGTTTTTATTATTTCCTTAAAAATATTTGCTCTTATTATTTATATAAAGATTGCTTTTCGAGGCTATAAAGTCTAAAGTTATTTTTTTTAAATTCTACCACAAGAGTACAAGCAAATTAAAATGTTTAGTGAAACAACTGTTGGTTATAATTACAAATATAATAATCTGTAAATTAAACTGCTTCAGATCCAAGCTAATTTCATATTTCTTGTGCTTTATGACTTTTAAACCAATTTCCGACAAAACTTTCCGAAATAAAAGGCTAATGTTTTTTATAAACCCGCTAACTCATTCTAATCCTTCAATGAAACACAGCCATCCGATACTAGGCATATTAAGCACCCAAAATTTTGCCCTTTCTTACAAAAAAAAATGTAAAAAGGTATCGCATCCCATCTCGCGTTACCTTATAATCCCAGTAAAATTTCCACGCGATTAAACCCCACCGCTCGCAAATCCCTGGAACGGCTTAAGTCAAAGTCGCTGACTATCGCAAAATGGTAATCGAGTCTCTCATTTACAAGTCATTAAGGAAGAAAACTGGTAATGGTTACGATGGTGCGACACACCTTGAATATTGTCAAAGAGGTCGATTAAAGGATATCATTTTGGCTAATCCCGGAAAAGGCGCCAGAAGGACTTAATGGGATGAGAGGGAAAAGTTTTGGATTTAATCCACCTTCTTGCATTCATGAGAATGGGAGGCATTTTGGGTTAGAAAAAAAGGTAATAATGGTGTGACTACCGCATCGCAATTTCGTAATTTTTGTCTTTGGTGTTTTTAAATATAATCCTAGGATTAAAGAATTTTTGATAGGTTTTACTTGGTTAAAATAGTTTTGTAAGACAGTTTTTTTTCATGTAAAAAAAATCGCAAAGAAGATTTTGTCTATTGCTATTACTAGAATAGCAAAATAAAAAGTTTCGTCTTGGCGAACTCTGAAAGAAAATATGTCTTTGTATGTTTTTAAGCAAAAGTAAGGTCAGGATAAATCTGATTAATCCTCAATCATATTATTAAAATTCATGTCAAAAATTGAAATAAATAAATAGGAATACTAAATAAATCTTGATAAGCCATCATTTCAGTTAATAGATCATGTTGCTTAACCTTACAAAGACTTTTTGTCGACGATTAACTTTTTTTACGATGTGTTCTTTTAGTTGGCATTGGCAAGGGTGTTGTTGATAAGCGTTCGATTTGATGGATGGATGGATGTGATTTTTTCTTGGTGCACCCCTCCCTAGAAAAAAATCTTGTCCTAGAAAAAGATCTTGTCCTAGAAAAAGAACTTGGAATATCTTTTTCTTGGATATACTGTGCCGAAATCCTTTTGCGTTACTTCACGTATGAAGTAAAAATTTGAAAATCATAAATTTCATATGAAAAGTGAAGTTGTAATTTCAAATTTCGATATAAAAAATACTGATATCTTTGAAAAATATTGTCACGTTTATAGGCTTAAGGAAGAGAACACTCGTAGAACAATATTAGTTTATTCTAAGTAAACCAAAGACCTCGGTTACTATAAAGCAAACTCTTATATACAGATATAGAATGTTCTAGAACATTCCTAGAACTAACTGAAGAGGAAATGACGTACAACGATTCTGAGGAAATTATAATAATGGAATATTCCAGAAACTTCTGGAAGAGCTGAAAGGAAAAGAAATAAATACAAATTTATTTGGTGAGGATTGAACCAGCAATCTCTTTGCCCGCAGTCTGATGTCTTATCAACGAGCCACGGTGACATGTGGCTAGCTTCGTTGCAATATGAAAAAATTAATAGGATGTCTCCCTCCAAATTGTAAAATCATATTAAATTCAGTGAAATTTTAAAGTATAAAACGATTCTTGTTAAAAACGTAACACACATTTAAAATGTAACATATCTGCCTTAAATAGATTACAAATTTGTGAAGATTCATCGAACAGAAGTATATTTTTGCTTAAAAGTTGAGTAGTCAATAAGGGTCGGCTAAAATTACTTCATAACTCCGGTTAAATGGCAAAGAATGTGGAATAAAGTAATATCAGGCATTATTTCATGGAGTTTTTTTAAATCTATTTTCTGATGCTTATCATTTTGACAACTATTCAGAAATTAATTTGCGTTGTGAGTCTTTGATATCAACACAAGGAAAAAGTGGGTATTGAAAACACAATAGAAAAAAATGCTAATGATGATTTGACGCTATTATTCAACTGGGAATCAATTACTATTTTCTGTGGTGCATTTAATTTCGGTGAATATTGTATTAACTGCAATAATTCATCAAGCGAAATTTAATTTCAGAAATTGAATCAATTTTAAAATCCACTGTATACAAGTCTATTTAAAATGCAATATTTAATTTGATAGAAATATAATTATAAATTTTATTATGTTTTATATATGTTATTATATATTATGTTTTAAATAAACATTATTATCATTAAATATCATTTTTAATAACACAATTGAAAAACTGCGTCTTTCTTATTTCTTAATGGTGATCGATTAAAAAAGCAGTGATGATTAAATTTTCCTTCAGCTTTCATTAAACTATAACTGATCTCAGGTGTGTATTGTAAACATGCTATTTTTAAATCATCAGGAAATAATAATAATAATAATTAAAGTAGCACTGCATATGTGTAGTTTAAAAATAATATCTTAATGAGAAAATATTGAGTTGCAAACGATAGAAGGAATAGAATTAATTGTGTTTGAAGAAACAAATCAAAAGTAATATTTTCTTTTCTTGAAATCCTTAAATAATACAGGAAGTGAATACTATTTAATCGGAGTATTCTTATTTTATAAAATATAATACTCAATTTCCTTGCATTACTTTGCAGCATTGAGAATAAAAAAAAAATCATCTTTTAAAATTAGAATTTCATTCTTTTTATTGTAATAAAATATTCAAGAATGTCGTACAGATTAATTTCCGAAGAGATGTAAGATGAAAAATAAATCTTTCTCTCTTTATAATCTAAAATTAAATATCTTTTATTTCCATTAAAATCGATGTTATTATTTTTAAATATTTATTTCAAATCATACGAAGTTTTGTTTTATATACAATGTTCTATCTAACATTTTATTAGGCATATTAGCTTCTATAAAAGTTACGGATATCTATTATTTTAAAGGTGATATTTGAGATGACACTTTAAAGGTAGTATAAAAAATAGAAATATAATAAAAGGAATATGAGGAAAAAATTCAATCAAAAAAAATATTAGAATGAGAAATTCAGCATTTTTTGTTTACAATAATATATAAAAAAATAGGTTTTAAATTGAAAATAATATATTTTTTATCATTTTTCTGCATATTGTTCTTTTATATGATATAGAAAATCATACATTTTCTGGCTAGGATATCCAAAATTGAAATTCTATCAGTAAATTCAATTTAGTAAGCACTTTGAGGTCGAGAACGTAACTTACAAAATCCTGCAAAGCTTTTGAAAATTCATCTATCCTCGAAGCGTCTGACCTACAACTGACCATTCCATTTCCGTCGACAGCTAACCAGAACACGAGAAAACCGACTCGCATGCAGAGAGCACACACATACCCAGTGGATGATGCGTTCTGTCGTCTAATCGATCGGCCATAGCAGGCAAAATCTTCGCAATTCGCCTTTATGGCAAGAAAGGGGGGGGGGGTCTTCCTTGCCGTAAGCCTGTCATTTGTGGACGTAATGGGGTTGCCTGCTTTCCAAATCCGACTCGGAAATCCACTGGTAATGGATAAATCCGAATTTCTTCCTTCTTTTCTTTTTAACTTCTGTGCCCTCCATTTATTCGGAATGGTGTGTGTCGTCCTTCCCAGTAGACGTCAAGCGACTGACTTCTTTCTTTCTGGTTGCGACTCGAAATGAGGAAGAAGTAAAATTCTCTCCGGAATTGGAAGATTGGATAGACACAGATAGGCGAGATGTGTGCCCCGATGGGAATTTGGACTGGTAAAAGAGGAAATTGACCTTCAATCGTCGCTGTAATTTCCACGAGGGGGGGGGGTCCAGCGTGGGGTGATTGAACGAATAAGCAATTTTATCAGGATGTAGAGAGGGGAATTGTTTTTTCTCTGAACTTGATTGAATTCACAAATCTCGTTTATCGACCTGTTTTTTTTTCGCTTTTGTGATTGTTTTAGACAAGAAAACATAAAACGTTCCAACAATATATGTTACAATATTTATAAACAAAAACAGTTTCCTGTTGCAAAATTCATCATTTATATCATTTCAGTCTAGAGAATTTCTGAGTTCCTCTCATAATTCTAGAACTAATGGTGGCAGTAGCTAAATTAAAATGTTATTATCGGTAAATGCGAACTTTTCAGGACTTTCAAGTAATTCAAGCACATACCAAATATAATAATAATTTGATATATTAGTAGATTTCTGTAAAGCAATTTCACTGCCTGCTCATATAAATTTATAAATGAGTACATGTTGCCTACCATTGTAAAACGAGCATATGTGATAAATTTTTGAATCATTATTATGAAGTATATCAAGGGTTGTGTAGATATCACCAAAAACCGAAACAGATATTTCAATCAGTTGCAAAATAGAAAAACAATGCTATTAATTTTTGTAAATTGTTGAATAGTTTACAGTAATTGCATGCATTTGTGTCTAAAATGTTATTTTGCTATTAGTTATTTTCTGATAGTAATATTCAATTATCCCAACGAAAAAAATATAGTTGCTGTATGTTGAATTCAGAAAAAAATTCTGAACAAGTAATTCTTTATCTGCTACTAGTGAGTTATTAAATTTTGTAAAGATATTTCAGTCAAAGTTGCAGCATATGAAATTTCGTAAAACATTTTTTTTTTAAATCCCAAGAATTATCAGGTAATATAAAGATTTAAACAAAAAAATCATAATACGTTAATAAACTTTTTAATATCAAAATATTTCAGCCTAATATTCTTTATAAAATTAAAATTTAGAAATGGTGTGGAAGTTATTCGAAATATTAAGGTTTCTTTAAATTTTAATAACATTGGGAATCTTTTTTACTTATTAGAAGATTCGTATTTGAATATGTAACAAATATATTTTATTCTATATTATTTATCAAAACAATTTAAGACATTGTTAATATTATTTTTCAATTAAGGTTGGATTTTCGACTCTTAGTCAGAAATTATTAAAGCTCCTGAATGATTCGATAAAATTGCATAGAGGTCGCTTAAATCTGCTTAATTGTGTCCCAAAATTGACGCAGCATTTGCCACAATTCGTGCAGTAAAGTGTTAGAAACCCTATTAAAAAAAACGTTTGGCAGCTGATAGTTTAGGGTTAGTAAAAATGGAGCGTTACACGATAGAAGAACGTGTAAACACAAGATTTGAATTAAATTAAAAACACAGTTTTTTTTCTTTAAATTGTTATATTTTTATTGAATTGTAAAGCGCACAGGATAGGATTTTGAATGGAATAACACAATGGACAAATAGCTTCCACGGCGTTGCTGGCACATGTGCACTCTTTTGTCGAAATTTTGCGTAACCATTTTGCATAAATGTGACTGAATCTCGCCGTTGCAACGTTGAATTTCCACCTTTAATGCACGTATACTTGCGGACTTGCTGGAATAAACCTTTAACTTCAAATAACCCTATAAAAAGAAATTCAGTGGTGCAAAATCGCATGATCTAGGAGGCCAATTCTCAAATTAACTGTGATCGCTAGACTCATTATTTTTGCAATATTTCTCAACAATGAAAACACATTGTTCTATCGTGTTACGCTCCATTTTTAATAACTCTAAACTATCAGATGTCTAATAGGATTGCCAACACTTTACTGCACGAATGGGGGCAAATTAAAATATTGTCTTAAGTTTGTGACGCCATTTATAAGGATGTCCCACAATAGCCACGTAAACTAGCGCTGTTTCTTAATCATTTAAAGGGACAATTTTCTAGTCATATTATGCTAAAATATTTTAGGCTTGAAATTAGAATAAGAAAAAGGATTAATCTAACTTATTAGATAAATTTAATTTGATTAATTAATTAATTAAGTAACAAATCAAGACACGTCATTTTGTCTGAGATAAATAACTAAAGCATCTAATTTTCTGTCTTTCTAAAAAAATTTGTCAGAACTTATGCCAACCTACATAATTTCATACAAAGATTGATAAATTTGGTGGGAAGCATACTTCCACAGCCCTAGAAAGGGTTTAAATTAAAAGAGCAAGAACGAGAAATTTTAAGAATCAGAGCACTGCAAAGTCTAGATTTTGAGAAAATTGCATTAAAAACACGATAATAGGCGATTTATAAACAGTAGCAAAGAAATTTTTAAACACTGTTAAAAAAAAGTGTTTTGTATATTGACACTGAGTAAACTGATGCATTGAAACCCAATAACAAGAGGCACAAAATTCGTTTCCTATCTTGGGCTGATTACACATTCATCACCATAGAGCAGTTTCTACTGCCTGCACAATCGTATCTTAATATGCAAAGCGGTCGTTTCACACACTTGTGACGGTGAATGTTATGCTTAATTTGTGCACAGCTGTTTTTCATGTTCTAAATAAAATTTCATTGTGAAAGGCTGTGCCTTGCAACTTTTCCGAAAATTGGTGTTTATAGGTGTTGCTCTTTGGGGAGGCTTTGATCTGTCAATAATGAAGGGTTTCGTTATGTTGCATTTATGGATTTAATACATAACATTTTGTCGTTAGAGAAAAATTCGGCAGAAATTATTTCGTTTCCTGATGGAATCGCATTAAGGCTATTTGATAGATAGATCTCACAAGTTCAAACTATAATAAAATGGCCTAAATGTTATTCAAATCACCAGGCTTCACTACAGAATTCAAATTACAAACAAAGATATTATAAGTTAGTTGCTATAATGTGTCTATTATGGATATACGACGGTCCCGATTGCTAGTTGAAATTTGGTTTTCAAATAGCAACGACCAAAATTAGTAATTAATTAATCTATTAAAAATATATTAAATTCACCTAGTAATATCGTAGGAGCTAAATTGAATTGTATTGGATGTTGTGCATTGTAATCAGAGATTTTGAATTATTGATTTAAAGCAAATGTAATTGATTCTAAACAAAATAGAAAAGGCCGATACATTTTTCTCTTTTGCAGATCAAAATTGATTCAGAAAATATACACATTTAATTAAGTAGATAAATATGTAAACAATTAATCAAAAATTAATAATTTCTTTTACTATCCACTTTTGATAAATACTTGGTTTGCTTGGATAAGTAATCAATAAAATTTTCAATTAAATATCCAAAGTAGTTTGGTTTTAATGACTTCCTCAAAAAATATTTTTAAGTTTCAAATATTGATATTATATAATTCATACAATTTTAGAATTATTACACTTCTCTGTTGATTGTACTATGTCTTCCCCTAATTTTATGCCACCTTTTTTGAAATTCGAACTTTAATTTGAAATGAAAGTGATTAAACCTCGATTATTGCAATTTTTTGCTGAAACCAAATATACAGTTCGCAAATATATGTATAGAAATTATACCGCATTGAAGTCTCCCGTTTTCTATAGAATATTTTTTTAAAATTTATGCAGTATTTTAAAGGCTTATTTAACATAAAATTAATTTTTACTAACTAATTTTATTTATCGGCATAAATATTATATACAATATGCTATCTAAAAATCAATCGTTGATCGTATCTCGTTTTTACAACTCACGTGCCACATAACTGATAATTAAATTAATTATATTTTTTCATATAAGAAGCGCATGTCTTGGTTAAAATCTTAAGATTAATTTTTGCAAAATAAAAGTTATTTTCAAGAGGATAAATTCTTAAAAAAATCCTTTTTGTTTATTTTCAGGCATGGAGCTGGAACGTGTGTGTCCGCTATTGTTGGCTGCCCTGGTTGCCGTCTGCTATAGCAATTCTTTGAGTTGTGGGTTTGCTTATGATGACATTGCGGCTGTTCGAGACAATAGAGATCTAAGGCCACACACACCTCTCACCAGCATATTCCTCAACGACTTTTGGGGAATGCCCATCAAAAAGGTAAGATTCATCGCTGTGTAATATATGCTTGAAGTCAGAAAAAGTCTATTATTTCCTGCAGCATTTTCTGTAGACTTTAGAATTTTTATGCTGAATTTTCAAAGAAATTCGCAATGCACAGAATGAAGTTGTTATTTTATCTTATCTTATAGCTGTGGTGTTAAAAGGAACTAAATGAACATCAGCATTTCAAGCAATTCAGTGGGAGAAAAATGTATGTTTCTGTTACTTCTGGATAAATATAATTACACCATTACTTGTGAAGGTTTTTTTGAGTTATTTTCACCAATCACAAATGAGTTGAAGTTTGTATAGAATAAAAAAAAATTGCTCTATATGACTGCCTTTGATCAAACATTCAACATTTAAACAATGGTCCTTCAATACCACGTGAATTCTGCTCTTTACTTTCAGTTCGTTCATTGTTGTTTGAAAAAAGTAAAAACAGTCTAAGGTACCGATTAAATAAAAGCATGGGAAATAATTCCAGCAGATTCAAGAAGAACTATATAAACATACGACATTATTAATTACGCATCCATGAAACATATGCCAAGCATCTGGCGTAAAATAGTTAGCTAAAATCTACCCTATGTGACTTCTCTTGGTCAAAATATATATCCATTTAGTGCTTCTTTCACTATCAAGTGAAGTACGTTTTGCATTTATTTCATTTCGTTCATTGTCGTACGAAAAGAAACACAAACTGTCTAAGAAATATTTGGATGAAATGAAGGCATAAGAAGTAATTTCGGAGATTCATGTAAATTTATATGTAGAAAATGAATGACAATGACGATCGCGTATTTTGGACTACAAATTTGTTTCATTGC
Organism: Argiope bruennichi; assembly: GCF_947563725.1. NCBI lineage: Eukaryota > Metazoa > Arthropoda > Arachnida > Araneae > Araneidae > Argiope > Argiope bruennichi. The sequence goes on from NC_079153.1 coordinate 92,735,860, forward strand.
AAATGGTGTAAAATGAACTACCCTATGTGACTTTCTTGTCAAAAGAACAATATCCATTCAGTGATTTTTTCCTTCTAGTGAAGGATACTCTATATGTGCTTTTACTCCTTCATTGTTGCAAACAACGGAGGATTAAAGATAGGTTCTTCGAAACATCCTAATGAGGTCTAGTAATTTCAGAAGATTTAGATACAATTATATTCAGAGCATATATGCCTTTATCGATCGTGCATCTATGACTATAAATACGTCTCTCAGTATTTATTTGAAATACGCTACCTTACAGATGGTCTGTATGGCCAAGGAAAGTCTCGCAAGAAATTCTTATGGTCACAAACAAAATTTCAAACTTCCATCTGAATCGCCTTTAGTTCTTTAATCCTGCTGTTTCTGACATGAAAATTGCCATTTGCTGACTATGCAATTTTATTGAATAACATTTTATTTTAATTATAAAAAGCAAGAGTATTCCTTATTATTTCAAAATAATGCATCTCGATAGGTACTTGAGAACAAGAAAGGATTTGTGATTATGAAATTACATTAATGAGATTTATTTAAAATCTACATCTCTTAATATATCAATTATGTAATTTTTTTCTCCGGTTTTTGCTTTGAAAGTGGCTATCTTTCAGAAAATTTCGACAGGCCCTATTTATTATAGGTATACAGTTGAAAATTATAGAAATAAGTTGATAGAAGATTTTGAGAAACACTACATGGATTTAAAAAGGAATGATTTTGTGAGTACTAAATGAATCATTAATTTACATTTAATAGATACCATTCCATCAACTGTACTGTATAATTATACATATTATCACTTAATTTCATCAATTACTTTCACAAAATGTTTTCTTTTATGTCACCGAATAATTGTTTCATTATTAAATTAGATATATTGATTCCTCAATAAATTTAAAAAAAGCAAAGAATAATCGGTTCCTTTCAAAATATATTAAATAATTAAAACATACAATCATTTTCAGTTGATTTCTTACATTATTATAAAGTGAGAACATGATATTGTTTTGCTTAGGAGGTTTTGAATAGAGTAGGCAATGAATATTGAAGCTCGAAATCGCGTAGGCAATGAATATTGAAGCTCGAAATCACGTAGGCAATGAATAAGGAATAAATGTCAATTTTCATCATCATCTTTTAATCGTTATCTTATATTTGTTTTACCAGCTTTTACCAGTATTGCATTATTATTACGTATGCTTCTTTGACAGCAAATGCGTTTTTAAAAGGTTGATGTAGAACTATGGCATAGCTGTAATTTTCATGGAATGTAATTTTTTTCGGAGGAAATTTGAATAATTTAATTTTTATAATATGTTCAAAAAACTTCACTCGTATTTAATACAGTTTCGGTAAAAGTAATTTCTCTTTCCCCCAATAGGGAAATATCAATTCATTTATTCACAAGTGGGAAACATTGGAGGATTTGACTCCTGCTCTAAGATTAATACAATATGAAACTGTTTTATGATCTCAGAAATTAGGAAATAGCATTTTGTTTTTACAAAAATATTGTTTTCATAAAATATCTATATAAATTAATATGTTTAAAAATTTATTGGTAAATAGTTTATCATTCGGAAATCGCATTGTGACGGAAACGCTCGTTATTCAGCTTCCAAACATGGCATTTCTTTTTGTGAGAACATGATGTTACTTTAGTTGGGGGGTTTTGAAGCTCGAAATCGCGTAAACAATGAATAAACAATAAATGACAATTTTCATTTTTGTGTAAATAATAGTTTTGGAATTAATTTTCATTTATTTATGACAGGAAGGCAGTCACAAGTCGTACCGGCCTCTGACAGTTTTGACGTTTCGAGCGAATTATGCCGTCCATGGCCTTAGGCCTTTCGGCTATCATCTGGTCAATGTCCTGCTCCATGCTGTTGTATGCCTCCTCTTTTACAGGTCAGTGTACAATCAATTTCTTTCAAAAACTTTAGAAGTTGCCAAAATGTTTTTAAATGATAGCAGATTATATTGGTCGATAATATATTTTGTTATATTGTGGCAAACAAAGACCAATTCTTACATAAATTTATGATTTTTTGTGTGTAATATTTGGAATATTTCTGATTGAAAAAATGTTTCCGTATTCATTTCTATGGTATCAAAAATCCAAAAATATTTTATATATAATTTAGGGATGCAGTAAATATTATCCTATCTTCTTGGACAATCGATTATAAATATGCCTTAGTAAGAAAAAAAGTAATTATTGCTTAATAATGTTATTCCATTAGATATTCAATCATATTTCCCTTTAAAATTTTCAGAATTTGCAAAAGAAAATGTGTATATTTTTTTTACATATAATGCGAGGTTTCATTTTTATTTATTTATTATTTTTTGTGAGAAAGCTCTATTGTAGTCTTACAGATTTACGGATAAAATTTTAAAAATATACATCATGAAATTTCAAATGTTACAATAGTAAACTGAGGGGACACAAGTCATGGGATGGCAGTATGAAGATACACATATAACTGTAGTACCACATACATAAAAAGGCAATTCATTAGTAGGGGTTCAAATGATTGTGGAAAGGTTTCTGGCAAGATTATGACAGCACAACGGAAATTAACAGACTTTGAACGTAGAATGGTAGTTGCAGCTAGACTCAGGGGGGCATTCAATTTCGAAAGTCATTTGGGAATTCAACGTTCCGAGATCTAGAATGTCAAACGAGTGCCGGAAAGGCCAAATTTCAGGTATAAACCAGAGTCAGAAATCAGAGACAACAGACAGCGCAGTAGCCGACTACTCGCACTTAATGACCGAAGCCAGCAACGTGTGCGTAGAATTGTCACTATTAACATGCAAACAACACTGTGTGAAATAACAGCAGGAATCAATGCGAGAGTTTCGAAGGACATGTCCGGTAGGGTAATGCTGCGGCTTTAATGGGCTATAGCAGCAGAATGCCGATTCGAGTGCCTTTACTAACGACACGGCATCGCATCTCCTGGCTCATGATCATATCGGTTGGGTCCTAAAGGATTGGAAAAGCTCAACTTGGTCAAATAAGTCACGATATCAATTGGTAATAACGCAGACAGCGCAGTAGCCGACTACTCGCACTTAATGACCGAAGCCAGCAACGTGTGCGTAGAATTGTCACTATTAACATGCAAACAACACTGTGTGAAATAACAGCAGGAATCAATGCGAGAGTTTCGAAGGACATGACCGGTAGGGTAATGCTGCGGCTTTAATGGGCTATAGCAGCAGAATGCCGATTCGAGTGCCTTTACTAACGACACGGCATCGCATCTCCTGGCTCATGATCATATCGGTTGGGTCCTAAAGGATTGGAAAAGCTCAACTTGGTCAAATAAGTCGCGATATCAATTGGTAATAACTGATGGTAGGGTTCGAGTGTGGTGCGGATGCAACGAAGCCGTTGACCCACGTTGTCAACATCATTGTGAAAATTGATGGCGGCATCATAATGATGGGCTGTTTTTACATGGAATGTACAGAATCCTCTGATCCAACTGAATCGATGATTGATTATACATGGTTAAATGAAGACCACTTACAACCATGCATGAGCTTCATAGACCCAAACAATGAGGGAATTTCTGTGAATAACAATGTACCATGTTACTGGACCAATGAATTACCCAATGACCACAATTAGTTTCAAGACCATTCTGGAAAATTCCGGCGAATGATTTTACTATCTTGATAGCCCGACAGGAATACCATCAAACTTTTGAAGTATATAATCGGGAGATAAGTTCGTACATAAGTTCTTACATTAGTAGCACTTTCACAATTATGAACATATATAGAAGCAGCATGACACAATCTTTCTTCAGAGAATTTCCATAGGCGTGTTGAATCCATGCTACGTCGAGTTGCTACACATTTTCAGGCAACAGGAGGTCCAAAATTTTATTGGGAGATACCCCATGATTTTTTTCATCTCAATGTAAATCTAACTTTTATAGTAACCAACGTGCTTGGCGAAAGTTGGAATGCATTTACTTTCATTGAACTCTCTTATGTATAATTTAATATAAAAGATTCCTCCAATAAAATATTAAGCATAAAATAGTGACAGATTTTAAACAATGCTTTTTAAATAGCCTTTGACTGTTTTTTGAACCTATGAACAATCATTATAGTGTGAAGTCTCATTAAATTAAGGTACCTATATTTCTGGTTCATCTATCTTTTAGTTTTCTCGGTAATGCGACTGCACTTTTTTATTTGTTTTATAAGCTATAAATATAACCAGAATCCTTATATTACCAGAATCTTTCTTTAATTTTCAAAAAAAAAGTAAGAAAATCAGTCGGTTACATTTTTGGTTACATAAACGGTTTGAATTTTTGAGCAACAATGTGATCTATTGTTGAAAATTAAGCATAGGATATTTTTTAAAAAAATAGTGAAATACGGAAAATGTCGTACATCTATTACAATAACAGCACGACAAAGAGAATTTTGGGGATTTTAAGATGCCAAAAAATCATTTTGAGGCATTAACATGTTCCAGAATCATAGCAGTAAAACGCCACGATTTTGCTTAATTTTTACTTAATTGAAATTTCAATCAATTTACTTAGAAATGTACATTCTTACCTAACAATAGATATAAGAGCCAATCTTGATAGCTTCTTTACCTAATCAATAGAGTACACTCACATTAATTTTTATTATGGTAGAGACGAATATGAATTACAAATAACGTTCATTTTATCTGTCTTTTAAAGCTGTTGTAATTGTGAAATGCAGTTTTGAATCATTTCATGTTGCAATACACTCTGCATTCCTATTCCTGCGGGATATTCCTAACAATGTCCATAGAACCATTCTCATTTCAACGATAACTAATGCAGTCGACACAGAAGCGTCGTCCGTAATCCTATACACCTACAATGGAGGAATTCTCTATAGCCAGCATTCTCCTGGCCAATACAAGGAACCGTCTCTCAACAGTGAGAATAAGAGATCCGTTGAGTGATGAGCGGCCATCTTTGTGAGACTTCGGCCATGAATAACCTGTGGTCAGTCTAATGAAAGAGGGTTTTCTCCAGAGGCTTGGCCTTTTCTTTCCTGTTAGAAAGAATAATTAGGCCTACATTTCTCTGAACTTACTAATTTATAATATATTTTCTGAAATAAACATTTATCGTCACATTATTTTTCAGAACTTATTTCTCTATGTTGTCATATTAGCAATGTATTTTTTCAAATTTTTTGGTCAATAGTACCTTTTGACTCTTGATTTTTTTTTTCTTATTACTCAACATTCTTATTTTTATGTTGGAGCCTACCACTACATTTTGTGGAATAATTCTTTTTGAATTATTTCAAAGGAGTAATAATTCTTATGAATTCTTAAATGAATAAATTAGTTAACGGTTCTTAAATACCTGATCATCATCCATGAGATAATTTATAATTAGATTTACTCAAAATAGCCTTGGAAGTCAAAACATTAAAGTGTTTTCATGGTAAACTTAAAAATCTTCTTACTATTAAAGGGGTAATTTATTATTTTTATTTAAGGTGTATGTACACACTTGAAACTTCGAAAATCGTTCAAAATATCGAATGTTTTTTTTTTATTGCTTAATAATGTTCTCTGATCTTTTAGCTATCAAACGATGCCAAGATGTTGTCAATATTCGAAATATTTCTCGAGTTATACTTATTTTTCTTGAGGTGCTTTCATTAAAAACTCTAGTTGCGGTGTTTTTAAAACTCATTTTATGAAGAATGATATTTTTCTACTATGTTGCTTCATTCAAACAACCATAACTCAACAAGAAATGAACCAAATACAATTATTTATATATCAAAATAATCTGTATGAAATAGCGGATGTTTTGTGTCTCAATCAAAGTTATATTTATAGAAATAAATTTTTAATAGCTCCTTAAAAGTTAAAATGACAGAAAAAATCTCGCTTTTTCTATTCATCGTTGATGAAAAAATTGTTTAAAAAAAAACTATAAATTTTTATAACTTGTTTGAGGCAGACAACATGAAGACTAATATTAGGCATAATTTCCAACTAGAATTGTGTGTCTGTACAAATTAGAATTTAAGATATCATGTTTCAAAAAATAGGCTAATTAGCTCATTAAATATTATTTAATTAATTAATAATTCTTGTAATATGGTTTTTTCTCACTGAAATGAATTTAAACATATATTAATGACCAACAGTGAAAAAACTGGATTTTTAAAGTTAAAATTTAAAAAAAAAGTCTTCAAGTGTGTACGTACACCTTAATACAAAATTAAATAATCTGTCAGTATATTTAACAAAATGTTATGAATTTTGGTCATTTTTAAAAAAAATTAAACATGACAAAATGAATACAAAATCAGTTTATGATGAAATTTTCAATAATTTGATTACGCTTAATTCACAAATACCGGTTTTTTTCCCTTTAATTTGAGTATAAATCTCTTAACACTTTGAGTCTTATGTTTACATTTTAATGAAAATCCTTATATCTATGAAAAATAGCTCTCAAGAATAATTAGTGCTGGAGATTTGCTGATTTATATTGAAATTCTGCAGTTCTTTTAAAAATCTCATTTAATGAGGAGCATCCTCAAATATATGCTTTAGGCAAAATATACAAATATAGTGATGTAGTTGCACAGAAATAGGTAATTGAATTCACTCTGGAGTTGATTACTTGAAATGCCTTAAACAATGCACTATCCTTAAGTTTTACGTTGATATTACTAAGAATTTGTATTCCATTTACATTGATCTGAAATTCATTTACATTGCATATAAATCCAGCAAAATTTTCAATTTAATCTATGTTTTTCAATAAAACGAACAGGAATTAAGATGGTCACTCTTAAAAGCTAATTGCTGCTTGAAATTTAAAAATTTATACAGATTAATAAAATGAATGTCGTGAATAAATTAAAAGGGTGAAATGATTTATATAATCAGTTTGTACTTTTAGAAACATGCAAACATCGATAACTCACAAACGTAATGACTTAAATATATCAAATTTGGAGTGGAATTTTCTGGCTGTAAGTGTAGTTTTACGCCAAATTTTGTTTCAATCGGTTGAGAAAAACATGTCTGAAACGCAAATTCGATTTTTTGATACTATTATCGCATGCCAAGGATTTATCGCCAAATAACTCGCCAAGAATGATACGACAGATTCAGTACAAATGCTAAATTCACGTCCAAAAGTTAATAATTCGTAACTATTGTGTTCTCTGGCGTGACAAGCTTATTAGACAGAATTCAAGAAAGTTTTCTGAAGACCAATCTCACTGGCTTGTTTTGCCACATAAAATTCTATAAATTGTTTTTTTCAGAATCATATTATGTATTACTCATAATAAATTTTTAACAAGTGATTTAATTTATGATCATCCTGTATATCTTAATGTTAAATGGAATTTTGGAAGAGATTACCTTATTAATTAGATTTAATTAACTAGAATTAATTGTACTATCTTATTCATAACATGTAAGTTTTTTTCAATTAAAAATTTCAATTGATGTGAAACTGTTAATATTTAATAATATTTCTTTTTCATATTTCTTTAAGTGCCTAAAAAAACAATGATTATTCGAAAATATATTATTAATGAAGGCAAGCTTTGCTCTGAAGAGAGTTGCTTTGTATCGATATACTTCGAGTAAGTGGTTTCAAAGCCTAACGATCCATGTCGAAGCCCAAATTTCTGAGTGTAACGATCGTGTAATTGGGCGAATTCTATTGGTCGGTGAAAGAAGAGTTTTTTTTTTCATTTATCTTTTTTATATCTTTATCGAGAGACTTGTTGGTAAAAAAATAATAAGAGGCAGTAAAAACTCTCAACTTCTTACCATTTTCTTCTAATTTTTACTAGATAGCCCGCTGTAATAGCCTAAAATAAAATATTCCCCTGGCTGCCTAAAAGAGTGTGGACACGGCTACTACGGGAAAGGAAAAAAAAAATCCCCCCTCCCGCGAAATAGTCAGCAAGAGCGAAAAAAGAGAAACTCGAGACAAGAATACAAATGTGTTCTTCCACGTTTTTATTTCTTTTAAAGTCGCCGGTACTTTCAACTCTTAGAGAAAAGTCTCTCTAGTCGCAGTCCAGTCACGTGTTCCTTCCTATCGATATCGTGGTGAAGTATCGATTTTTTTTGGCCCCCTTCCCACTTGCCCCGACAGGCACTCTAAGGCCCACGCCTTCTTACATAAGGCCTAATAGCCAAAGACGTGCGAAATATTAAATGGCGCCAAATGCTTCGCAAAGATGCGCTTTTTATTGGTGGACTCACTTAGAGTGGAACTGGGCACTTGCGAATATCGCCAAGAGTTTGCTTTCTTTTATCCTTTTTTTAGAAAAAATTCTGTCTGAGGAGAATCAAAATTTCGAGAGGATGTTGTCATTTGAATTTATTTTTGTTGGTAGAACATTTTCTCCAATGGAAAGTTGGGAAGTTTTCTTGATATAAATAATTACTATATTCAATATTTTATTTCGAATAAATAAACGAACGCGCTTCTGACGAACCCTTTAATTGCCTAACATTAGAAGGGGTTTATTAAATATTGTTTTAAAGCCCCAAAAGGATTATTTTTGTGAGAACGCAATTTTATTGTCATATTGCTTGGACAGCACACCACATGAATAGGCCACTTTTAAGAGATGAAGATAAACTAATTAATGAACAAAATATTTATAATTTGGAAGAAAAAATTTGCAATTGTCTTTTGAGGATAAACAAAGAAACGGGAACAGGAAAAGGCACAGAAAAAGAAGCTGAATTCTCAACAAATATTGCAAGGCAAATATGGCAACAAAAAAAAATAGCTCGCTAGAATTCAACAGAAATTTATTTACTTTCACAAAATAATACTGTAGTTAAACAAAAACCTGAGAGTTGCCATATTTATTTAGTTTTTTCTTTGATACTTTTTCAAAAATATTAATAAAAATTATTGGAAAAATGTGATATTCAAAATAATCATGCGGATTTTCATAAAATATGCTTTATATATTAATCGCCTTGTTCAAGATTCAGGACCAATATTATGATGAAATATTTATTTCAATTTGAACCAAATTTCTAATGCTAAATATTTAAATTGGTTGCCAAAAAAGTTGAGAAAAATGTTTTTTACGGTAACTTCACCAGTAAAATTAAATTTAAAAGTTTATTTACTCTACATCGTTTAGTTCTCATTTCTTAATGATGTAAACAGATATGGGCAGATATTTAACAAAGTAAACAGATGTGGGCACGTTATCTAGTACTAAATTGTCTGTTATCTTACACTTATATTCTTCTATATCCAATATAAACAATAAATTACAAAATTAAATTTAGTGATCAGAGTTTGAGTAGGATATGACACATTGACAATCTATAAAATCTCAAATAAATTAGGTATTTTGTTTCATTTGAAGTACTCTACAGATTTTTAAAAAAAAAAATTATTAGCAGTTCTAAGCGAAAATAAATATTTTCTGTTGTTTTCACAGATAAAAATCAACAACCTAAGAATAATAATTTATTACATTTTCGCATGATAATATTTAGGTTCTACCTATTACATAAAATACTGTTCACTAAAAATGCTTCAAAGGACAGATGTAGAACCTAAAGATACAGATTTTTTCTGAAAATAATTTTTTTTAGAAGTAGGTGTTCGCAAAGGAAGATTTTTCAAAATTCCAATTTGATTTTTCACTAAAAATTAATCGAAATTTAATATTTTAGAACTTAACTGTCAAAAGCCATATTTTAAAAATTTAACTTTTTAGTGTCACTCGTTCTATTTCCACTGAAATCTTCTTTTACAAATTTTAATATTTTTTTAAGCTTTATAATTTTATTTTATTAAATTCTTTCCCTTACTATTTTCAGTTACTATGTTCACTGATTTGCGTACAGCGACAATGATAAGTATACTTATTGTGTACACGGTTTCGCTACTATAAAATTAGATTAAATTGTTTTTAAAAAATAATTTCATAAAAGAATTAATCCAGAAATATTAGCAAACTTTTATTTTTTTATTCGGATGGCGAATTTAATTTTTATCCGCTTAACTGGCCAAATAATTTCTAATTTTTTTAATACATTTACTTATGTCTTTGTAATTATTAATAACATTTTTTAGTTAAAAATTAAATTAATTTTTCATTAAAAATACTTAGTATCGAAATGCACCAATTCATATAAAAAATTAGGTATTTAATTACTTTGATAAAAAATTATATTCATTTTGCATTTTTTTTATTAAATTGCTCTTTAATAGAAATGGCCATTTTATTTCAGAAATTTCAGTTTTATTACATTTATTAATATATTTCTATTGATTAAAAATTCCTTTAGTAAAAAAAGGGAATTTATTTTTGGATCTATTCGTAAAATTCACTCTCATGGCCAATCTAAAATAAATAAACATAAAATGAACCCAGTACATAGTTTGGATGAAAAGTCATCTCTAATTACACTAAAAATGTTCTTATTGATGATAAATTGATCAATAACTCCATCAATGGCCTTCCTATAAAAGGCGAACTCACTGAATCGCTTTTCAATCACTTTCACCTTCCAAAGAGCGTGGAAGAGCACAAGGATTTCTATAGAATTTCTGGATATTTGCATAGGTTAAACAGAATGGAATTCAATGGCGAATTTTTGAATAACTTGGCGATAAATAATATAAATCATTTTAATTAATTTATACTAGGATATTTTTTTTGTCAAATTGTAAGTCATTAAAGAATTGTCAATGGCGATCTTATATTTAACTTTTTTAAATAAATCTTAATTCGCACTTAAGCTTGATCTGATGAAACTGAATTTTAATTAAATCTGTTCGTTTCTTATCCATTTTAATCCTCTTCGTTATATGCTGTTGGTGCTGAATTCGAAATCTGATTTTTCATTGGGAAATTCTAATTCAGGCTTTTGGGCGAAATAAAAAGAAACTGCAAATAAATTGATGATAATTTCTTAATGAAAAGGAATTCAAAAGTGCCATTTAAATATAGACTAATTAGTTGGAGAAAATTTTGTTTAGGACTGATTTTAAATCAATAGTGAGATTTAATTTTAATTCATTTACACCAAATCCATTAAACTTATTCCCTTTTTATTCAAAAGAAAAGATCCCATGCCATCGTTCAAGAGTCGTTCTAAAATCACATTTTTGTTTATAAAATGGCTTTTATTGCATTGGTATCAAAGAGATGCAAAGTTTATTCGCGAATGCAAGCACGGTGGTTCATCTAATGCATCTCTTTTAAAATTCTGTATAAGTTAGTTAATTAGCTAAGTGATGCAAATTGCTTAAAAAGCTGATTCTTTTCCAAGATTTCAAATAATTATTGCGATGAAATTCTTTTTTAAGTTTATTTCCTCTGCATTTATTAATATATAATGAGCATTTCAATTTCTTTAACTGCAAAAGGATAATTTTATTTTATTTAATTTTATGTAATTAAAGCTAAAATAAGGGTTTGAAAAATATTTTTTTTTATCTATGGAATTTTTCATAAAAGAAAACATGTTAATTAGCATTTATTTTTATCGGTTCTTGAGGATATACTTCCATTTTTATTGATTTTTTTAAAAAGAAAAATATGTTTATAGTTTATGCAGTATTGTCTTAGTATTATGTTTTATTCTGCAGTATTTTTTATGAGCTTCTTTCTTAGAATCTTGAAAGTTCCGATTATTTCTTTTACCTCTATAATTAAATTCATATTTTTTTTATTTTGAATTAATTCATACTTTGTATGTTATCCATGCTTTTTATCTAATGATGATTCTGTTTTCTTTTATATGAGAAATTTCGTTCATATAATTTCGGTTTTTTTTTTCCTTCAGTGATTTTTTTTCTCTCACTTTCTTGCAAATTATTTATAATGAAACTAATTTGTAAAAATTTGCCTTATATATTTTTTTTCGTTTCTTTACTAGTTTTAATTTAGTTGTGGGGTATAGCAATTTGCTATTCTATTTTTAGGACTTACAAAACAATCCTACGAACGGAAAACAATAAAATAGTTATAAGGAAAAAACGAGGTCATCTTTTTTTAAATTGGAAGTTCTGGACATTTCATTGGTTTGAAACAAGGCATTCTTGATTAAAATACATCAATTATCTGAATTTTATCACATAAGCGATGCTATTTAAATCATTATCTTTGACAGTGATAATAAATTGATAATATATCTCATTAAGAAATACGAAATTTGAAAATCTATATAGGATATCCTAATGCTCTAGTAGCTTACAGTTTTGAAAATATTGCAATTGTGTTATTAAAGTTTAGATTATATAAATATACTTATGTATCCTGATCATATTGGTGCTGAAATTCAAAATTCCGCTAAAATTCAAACGGGTTTGTCATAGTGGTTGTATGGTGTAACACAATCAGTAGGCCTCAATAACAAACACAGCCAAGACGTATACAAGCAATACACAGCAGCACAAAAAGAACAAACAACAGCCCACAAGTAGTAATCGGAGCAAACAACAACAACAACTGCAGCACTCAAAGCGGCCAAACAGAACTCAGCAGGACGAGAGAATCTACGGATCTATTTTCTAAGGTCTCTCCAAATACCTGCTATTCTCAATTGTCTTTTCACTTTAACTGTACCCAACTGGTGACTCCATACTTTAAGACTGATAACTCCATATGACTCGATGCTGCTTCAATACTTGTCTCCAAAACTCGGCATACAGTACCAATTCTCAGTCCACTAATCGCTTGAGCTACACTCAACGCTTGCGCTTCTCTGGACTAATCTAACTAATTAGTCATTAACTCACTAGACGACTCTATACTATTCACTTCGGCTTGGGCTGCAGACTTTTTATAGTTTCTGGAGCAGGACAAAGAGGTTTCTAGAACAATCAAGCATTTCTCGGTTCCTAGTGGTTCTATTACCAAAATTCTTGAAGATTCTAGCATCATCTATTTGGTCGCCAAACGGTCGTCAAGCCCGAGAGTTATTGAACCGGCATCCAATCAGCATCCAAAGAGCTGGTTGTAAGACGTTCTTTCCTACGATAGAACTAACTGTGCTGGGAAGCAACATTGCAGATTCGCAACAATATGTATTGGTCTAAGTCACTTTAAAGGGAAATGACTTTTATGCACAGATGTAAATAACATTTCAATAAGTTGCATTTCCATAGATGAAGATACACTCCCTCGTGATTGAATTATTCTGTTATTCTCTATTCTACCTTATGAGGAGAAAAGGCATATCTGAAAAGTAAAATAAACTAAAACGCATGCGGAAATTTGAAAAATTACTTACAGTTTTTCGGCACGTAATGTTCCGTGCTTTATCTTTTCTATCCAAAAAGTGTGGAATTCTCAAGAGAAGATATTATTTATCTGGGCTTCTTCCATACACGCTACTTCACGTGTTAACGAGAAACCGATTAGATTGAGAAGAAATATTTCCATGACTGATACTAGCTTTAAAACCAAATGCTTTGGGAATTTCTAGGTTTCGAAATTATTGAGCTAAGTAAAGGTATTCGTAAGAATATCGCAAGTAATAGTGCATATTTTTTTTTTCTTTTTACATTGTTATTTCGTGTTTTAAATGTAATTCACTTATAATAAAATTTAAATAATTTAGTTTAATCTGGAATTTTATAGTGATTTAAAAATAGGAAAAAATGAAAATATAATTTACAATCCCATTTTTATTAATATATTTTTCTAAAAAATGCTTTTTTTATGAAATATTTGGAGGTTATAGTAAAAAATTTAAAATTATTAGGCCTTCATAGAGTGAAATGGTATATTTTTAATATTTAGTTATTTCTTAGAAATATTTTGGCTTTTGATAATGTTTCGTTAGAGTATTGTATAAAATATCAAGTACCTTTATCATCTTGTTTAAATTCCAAAAACTTTTCTTATTGTCATTTTTTTAAACACCTGAAGTATTGTCATTTTTTGAAACACCTTTAAGCACCTGATTTTTTTAAACACCTTTAATTTCAACTCTTCAGGCCCAATGCCAACTTTAAATTATTAATTTCTATAGATTATGGGATAATCAGTGACATCATCAAAATAAAAAATTTAAAAAGTGGATTTTTTTTTAAATTTTGGCTTTCTGCAAGAAATACGAAAATTTACGCTGCATTAAATAGCAAATTAACATTAATTTTTATCAATTTTATATTTTATATGATATGAGAGCATTTGAATGAAAGGATTTAAATAAGATATTGTATAATGCATTCAAATAACATGGGAATTAATGTGCTTGTAAAACTAACAAATTTGGAATAAATATTGATTTACATAAATTTAAAATATCATTTACAGTTCTCATATATCATTTTCTTGTATTTAAAAATTTGAAGACAAAATCTTGCGGATGAGGGCCATCTTAACATATATCGGGTCAGAGAATACTGTTAGAAACGGTCCGACGTTTTGACGTCCAGTCATAGTTGTCATTACATTTAGCAATGTCTACAACTCTCAAAAAATATTATGTAAATTCCTTGCGTATCACCACCTATACTTGTGCCCGCAACAACTACGATCGTTTGTGAACCAGCAAGTAAATACATCCAGATCACATCTGCGAACACAATCAACATATTTTTCCCATTCACGGGCAATCGCTTAATGAATACATTACAGCTGTTTAGTGTCACTTATAGTTGATAATATGATTAAAGATGTTAAGAGTACACGGTATTCCAAAATTACGTTTCCATAAATTCGTTAAAATTTATTTTGTTTTCCCTATACTTTGATGTAAACTCAGTAAAATTTTATTTTTAAAATAATTTTCTTGGTCCCTTAATTTTTTTAAAAAAAATTTCTTAACATTTACTTGTTGTTGCTTGTTTTATAAAGTGCTTTTTCTCATTTAATGTCATTATTTGCTCACTAATTTTTTTTAGAGTTCATATATTAAACATAGTCGAATTAAGAATGTGGGGTTTAATATCTTAATTACTTTTTCAGAAAAAATATTTTCTCATAATTGTGTTTGTGTTAGATACATTGAAAAATATTCAATTTTTTCACTTTCACTATTCATAATTTTTTTTTCTAATAAATACTTTTACACTACTTTTTACTGTTACCTTTATTCTATTACTACTTATTTTTACTAGTACTTTTATTTCTATTAAGTTTGATATTTGTGAGTTTGCCGAAAAATTTGAAATGATTTGAGTAAAATGCGTTTTTTAGCATTTTGTGCTAGATATGATTTCAAAAAAGCAAACTGAGAAAAATATTTCAAAAATTCAAGAATAGAAATATTGCAAATAATTCAGAAAGTCAGATTATTATAAAACCAGATATCTTATAATGCTTTTTGTTAAAGTGTCTTATAATGCTTTTGTTTAAATTAAATTTCAATCACCCTTTAGAATAAAGTTGGTTATAAAATTTGAATTATTTTAAATACATTCTTTTATTCAAAATTTGTATTTGTTAACAAAATTATTCGAAAATCTTATTTGGAGTTTCAGAGACTGCGAGGAAATTCACATTTAAGGATTTTCTTTTTAAAGAAGTCATGATGAATTCGGACCAATGACCCATAAAGTTGATTCACTCAAGAGGTTTTATCCCAATTTATGGATACTGTGAATGCGAGTAGGGCGGTTTTAAATGCATCTTGCCCTGTTCTAACCGAAATAGATCTTTTCGTTAACATTTATCTAATTTAAATAAAATGTGGAAACAAATTAGTATTAAGTTGTAGAAAATTAATATATTCACATCAAATAAGTGAACGCTATCGGATTTATAGATTACATGGTAGTGAATGGAGTGCTTTTCGATGGATGCATTGAGAATTGACTATTTCTTAAATGTCTTCAATTTTCTTAAACGTTATGTAGAGCAATAAGATGAAATGGAGGATGAATATATACGTGTTAGGTCGAAACTTAAGTTTATTCGACTTTTGAAGATAGAAATGGGTGTATTCTGACAGATCTTGTGTTGTTCTGACCGATATTGGGCTTTCCACTTATGTTCTTCCAATTTAAAGAAAATGTTAAAACTGATTTATCGTATGTATATCATGTATACGATATAGTATGTATGAGTCATGAAGTTTCAGCCTATCCGGATTTACGGATTGTATGGTAGAATTTAAGGAACCTCAAGAAATTTTATACCTAAAAGGGGAAAAAAATATTCGCTCTTGCTGTGTTACTTCAAACTTTGTTTCAAAAATTTTGATTCAAACCCAGTATTATAGAAATAAAACTGGGTGTGAATAGCATCCATATAGAAATAATATATGCACATATATTATTTCTGGGTATATAGAAATAATATATGCACACTGATGAAACTACTATTCTTCGTTCATTCATTTTTTCTTATTTACTCTTCTTTCTTTACGTTTTTTTAAACCCTACACATTCTGCTCTTAATTCATTTTAATTCAAGATTAGATCTTGAAGAAATGTTCAGTGCCCTTCCAGAACAGGATATTAGAATATAGTCAAATTGGAATATTACCGCTTTCTCTACAGATAGTACTTCATATTCAAATTTTTTATTTAAAATGCAAAACACTGTAAAAATATATTTGTGTGACTAGGCTAGATTAGGCCTAGATTAACTAATGACTGAAAAACTGCATTTCATACCCGGTGTTCTAACTACTATATACAGCTATCGGCCGCAAGCTTATGAAGCTCAAATTTACCCTCATTTGGCCACGGTGACCTGGTTTCGGTTTCTAATCTGAAGGGTTTCGAGCTCGAGACCCTATTCCACTGTAGAACCACCGTATAAGCGAATCTGATACACTTTAAATCCGTCGGTGTCAAACGTCTTCCTATCAGTGTGGTGCCAAAGTTTGGAGAGGAAGTGCCAGCTCAGGTGCCGCCCTCGTCACCTGAATGCTGTTCAAAAGTATGAAATCCGTTCCAAAATGGCCCTAGTTAACTTTAAATAGGGTGTTAATATAACTGAACTGAACTGACCTTCCATTTAATAATTCCTATTCGAATTGCAATCGAAGCTTGGGTAAAGATACAATGTAATCCTGCAACAGGACTTCGCAGTGTAATCGAATTCTAGACATTTTCCTCTTAAATAGGTAATTTTGGAGTGTAACAATAAAAGGTCTTTTATCCCCTTTCAAGACACTGAAAAATAAGATCTGTATTAATTTTGACCCATCATGTGATAACTTTTTCTTGGTTTTACCTCAGTAAAATTATCGACAAGGTAATTGGAGGTAGCCATAGCAAGATGAAATTTTGGTCTGAGAATTTTACTATCCCATTTATTAAAAACAATGTATGCTAGTACGTTGTTTGTGCATTTTGAATGAAAAAGAATGATCGGTAATGTGCTACTTTGAATAATTTTAAAGATGAAGTTTTAATTGTCTCATATGTGTTATAGTGATTTTGAATTGAATTATTTTTTTCCAATATGCACGTTTTCGGAGCTTTTCAATTTTTTTTTTTATCAACTTCTGCCCCCTCCCCCTTCCCATAAATACAAGCCACCAATATTTCTTTTGTGATCTAAATTTATTCACCTTACAAGTTGAAAGTAATTACTAAAAAAATGATGCTCATTTTTTTCAAAAACAAAAGGGAAAACAATGATGAATTTTTGAAAATTTTTCGAAATTCCTAAATTATCTTTGAAAGATTCTTAATTTTTATTCAAACTAAATAAATTAACAAAAAACAAGATTTCTAGTATGATCATTGTACAGTAAAGATGATGTACTGTTTTAGCAGAAAACATGATTATGTATATATATATATATATATATATATATATATATATATATATAGAGAGAGAGAGAGAGAGAGAGAGAGAGTGAACCTATATTAGAACTATATATATTTTCATTCTCATAATATTTGATTTAAATTAATGTAATTAAAATGTCTTAGAAACTTTTAATTACAGTATCCAATGACATTTATTTTTATTTTTATTATTTTCTATTTTTATTTAAATCTTTAGATTTATTTTTTAATTCCCTACTAACTTGGATCACTCGTAAAAATTCAAAATTTAATTTAATTAATGATTAACTAATATTTAATGTTACGGAAATATTAAAATTTTGTATTATCATTGAGAAAATAAAAATTAAGTATGTAAAATTTCAAAATTCTAGAACACCAGAATGTGAAAAAGCAACTTAGAAATTCTATTTTTAAAAGCGCGAAACAATGTTAGTTAAAAAAAAAGTGTATAAAGCTGAAATAAAAAAAAACTACAAATTTTTAATTATTTTCATCAGTCTTTTAATATTGCACTATTCGTTACACAATTATAATGCAGAAAATTCAAAAGAAGTCTAAAACGCATTTCAAATCCATGCACAAATTTCAACAGGACAATATGATAGCAGATAATCAATCGTATTTATGAAAAATGAAATAAATTCCAATTATAGTTGATTTCGATATGCTCCTGATTTCTTATAGAAAACTCCATTTCAAGAGAATATTTATCTTATTGTGCAACAGTTTACTCTTGTTTCAAGTGATGTCGGCAGTGATAACTATCTGCTAGGAAAATTACAAATTAGAATTATAGTTACAGTTATAGTTAATAAATTTGCTGTTTTAAAATAATATAATACTGAAAAAACTTTAAAAAATATTTGCCATGAAAATATTTGCCCTTTAATAAATATTTTCCCTGTGCCTTTTCTCCAATATCAAGAAATTAATTTTTAAATTTATTAAAAGTTGTTCGTTAATTGATTGCATGTGCCCGAGTCATTTGTGAAGTTTCTAAGAGAAAAATGTACTCGGATTTTGCAATCGCGAACTGAGGATTTGTCCTTTTTCTGTCTAGTTAATATGGATATGGAATCGTGCCAAAAGTACTTGTCAACGGTAAATTATTAGCTGCAGTAAAAATGGTTGTAGTTATTTAAAACAACGATGCTTTGGGAATAGTTATCTCATAAAACTATCTGAGTAATAATGTATTGATTGGTATTCCTGAAATGAGTCCAATTAACTTTTTATCTATAACTTTCTCTGATTTATCGCTGGCATTGCTCCTTTGCTGTTTTGAATATCTCCTTATGTTGAAGTTATAATGGTTGACATAATTTTTATCAATTTTGTTCTTATATTCACTAAAAGTTTATTGCTTTCATAAATCTTATAAATGTTTTTTAAACCCATATTTTGTAGATATAGAAATCGAATCATGCATAACCTTCATAATAACCATATACGAATAGAAGTTTTCATTAATTTTTTAATTAAATTTCATTTTGTGAATTTGGTTAGTTTGAAAACTGTGTAGATAAATTTAATGCCTATCCAAATTGTGATCTGAAAAAATTCAAAAGTTCTTCCATGGGTTGTATGGTGAAAAGATAGACAAGTGCGATTATGGTTAATGGTGTTTTATTTTACAAAAGAACACAAAATATAGATAAAGTGACATAAGCAATCAATTGCTATTAAACACCCGCAGTAGCACAAAGCGCTCAGAAAGTTTGCAGTAGGTCAATATTCCGAAGAGGGCCTCCACTGAACTACTCACTTGAACTCAACTCAACTATTACTAACTATTTCGACTGCTGAATCACTCTCGTTTATGTGCCTCCTCATTTTATTGGCACAGTAATAGGGAATCGAATGTTCTAAAACAAACACTGAAATTCAACAAGCAATCACCAAGATTTTCGAATATATTTTGGTCTTTCAAATTTGGCGCCAAATTTGTCAAGTTTGTAGCGAAAGCGAGAGGGGGGCATTGACTTATCCTCCATTTAACAGTCTTTGCTACATCTGTAAAACCATCGCTTTAATTGGAACAATTACTGCGCATGGAAGCAATATCACAAATTCGTAAAAAATACTATATGGGGAATTTGATTCCAGCTTCCAAAGTGTAACAACTTTACACAGTTTACATATAAAGAAGGAATATCGCAATCGTTGCAGAAGAGATAAAAAAACCAAAAGGTTATTTTAAAAGTATGTAATAAACATAGATTATCAATTAGCTGTAATATTCCATCGAAAATCCAAAATAATAACTTTGATAATCATCACGTAGAAATAATGATAGACTCATCGCAAATTTTGAACAAATTTCGTTATACGGTATGCTATATATACTGGCCTACTTTTATGAATGGCCAAGGTAATTAAGAAAAAGCAAAGAAATTTACAAATGCAATTTGGTATATGAATTTTACTGAAAAATATATATTTCCATTAAATTGAGAGTAAATTTGTCAATAGAAAGAAGGGCTATTCAAAAACCTATATTCTGCTTTATTTACATTGCAGTATAGATAAATATAAAATTTTCTATATGATATCTTGTCAATAGATTGGGGTGGATAACATGTACACGAATGAGAACTTGCCGAATAAATATGTCGATTATCGCGGATATAAAAATAGATATTGGCGGATATAAAAAGGTTTTCAAGTAGCCTTTATCCCAATTGGAAAACGTATGTCCTGCAAGAAGGGCTGGTGTATATTCATTAGATTTACTATCTCATTTTAAACCTATGCTATTTGCTGATCAGTCTGAGATAATTGCTGTCTGATTGTCAAATGATGAATGCATGAAAATCGGAGAGAATATTTCCTTTTATTCCGTTTTGTAGGTATGTTTTCATATAATTGTTTAGTTAAAAAAATCTGCTTGATATTTTTCTCACGATATTATTTTCATATTCTGGGGGATAAAATGAATTTTATTTAGAAAAACTCGGGCATTCCAGCATTCGGGAGTACTAGATTTTTGGAATGAGAGGGTAACTAGAGAAAAGGCAAATCTTCTTTGTTTAGATTCTTAAATATGAGCATTAGAATATTATATAAGCTACAATGAACCCGAAAGAAAACATAACTTATTACACACTTATCACTAAAATGAACTAAAATTTATCTATCTATTTAATGTCTATTTATGTCCAGTCGTTATTATTATCAGTTGAAGACCAAATATACAAAAACATTGGATATATAGAGTAAGACAATTTAGATCATGCACGATACATCCTTATAATGCCCGTTCTAATAAGAATCTTTAGATGTTAGTCCACTTCTTATCTTCATAAAGCATCCTTGCCAGTGAAAATGGTCTCTTATCCACGTGGAAATATAATAGAATACGACAGATTTATTCAAACTTTTATTACCAGAAGTAGCAAAACAATTTGAACCGACTTTTATTTTCCTCCTGTTATTATTATGGTATAGTGTGAGGGAGTAATGCAGACACGAGATATATTTACAAACAGATATAATATAAACTATGCATTGTCTGCTATCTTCATGTTTGCTCTGACCTGAATTATCAGATAGTAATCCTCTTCTGGTTTCCCTTGAGTATTTTTGCTGGTAGAAAATAGCGGCTGTCCAAATCGAAACGTAAAGAAATACATTAAATTCATTCCAACTTTTATTATTAGAAATAGACAAAATTTGAACTCACTTTTATTTTGTTTCTGTAATTGTTGTGAATTAGCGAGAGGGAACATTGCAAACAAGAGGTATATATACAGTCAGATATAATGTAAACTATGTATTGTCTTCTATCTTAATGTCCATTCTGACCTGAATCATACGATAATAATTCTCTTTCGTCTTTCTTGAGTATTCCTGCTAGTTGAAAATGGTGGCATATCCATGTCGAAACGTAATGGGATACCACATATTCATTCAAGTTTCTGTCACTAGAAATATCAAAATGTAAACTGACATTTATTTCCCTTTGTGGACAAGTCAGAGGGTGTAATGCAGAGAAGAGGAACATATGCAGCCAGTGATATTGTAAACATTAAATTGTCTTCTAGATAGAATACAGGACCTGAATCATAACAGAGTGATACCCTTCCTGCCTTCTTTGAGTACTCCTGCTAGTTGGAAATGGTGGCATCTTGGTGCTCTATCCGTGATCCTATTACTCATGCCTCAATTATTTTACAATTACTTATTCGTATCTAAGTAAAATATATATATATATATATATATATATATAATATATATATATATATATATATATATATATATATATATATATATATATATATATATATATATTAAACAAAACATATGTTCAAAGATCTCCCTAGTTCTTGTTGAAGTTGTTCGTGTGTTCTGCTTTACCAGAAACGAATATCCTTGGATTTGGATAATTTAAATTAAGCAGATTAAAACACACCCGAAAAACGATTACCAGCATTTGTTGCCCGCGGGGGAGCTCGCATTAATCGAGTTTGGGTTCCGTTTTACGCCCTTTTCTGTTTCTATTTCTGTTTCTCTCTTTCCTGTGGAGGGAATCGATAGCCCCACTCGCGAGTCCCATAGCAATGCGGCCTGGAGTGCGCCCCGGCTGTAAATTGAGCCGACTCCTAAATGATACAAAAATGTCTATCGTTTCGGGGCTGGTTATGGGGCGCTTTTATTAGGAATAGTTTTCGCCAAATTGTTGTGGAACAATAATGTCTATACGTGATTCACAATAAAGGATCCCGTCTTATGTCTCATCCCCTGCTATTATACTTCCTTTCTTTTTCCGCATTACGTTTCAACTTGTGGAACGAATGCTTTAGATGATGATGGCGACAGTTTGAAAGGGCTTTATAGTTAGTTGTACTGAAAACAGACTCCCTTATTTATCATCAAGATAATTTTTGAGAGTATAAATGTAACTTGAGATTGAAACTTAGATATAGTATAGTTTATCAGTTATATAGTTTAATCATTGTTAGTGAAACCCAGTATACGAACTTTGTTTAAATAGCAGAAATAGAAAGCAGGTAGTTTGTCTGGAAAAGAAATCGATAAAACGCTTTAAATAAGTCTTTTATTAGAGAATAAAATGTATTACGATATCAAATGGCTCCTTCTAATCATGTAATAATTAAATTTTTTGCCGAGTGTCTCCTTCTAACGCATTTGATTTCGCCAATAAATCAATATTTATTCTCCCGCTTACCTCTAAAAATAAAGAAATGTTACGTTGAAATTTGGAGGAGTTTTTCTTTATTAATGGCTTTATAAAAAAATTATTCAATTTATGTTTGTAACTAGTCGAAATAATATCATTTTAGTCATATTACCTATCTTTTTTGAAGAAACGGATTTTTTCCCAGATGAATGTAATTTTAACAATCCTTCAACAATTCTGAGATTTTTATAATTGCATAAATGCTAATAAAATATCAAATAAATAAAAATGATCAAAACGTAACCTCATGTACTCAAGCAACCAATCTGAAAGTATATGTGGTCGGATTCAAAATCGATAAGGATGTTGAGTTTATTGTATGCATTTTCAAATGCAGCATCTCTTTCAAAGATTGTTGTAAAGTTCAGTAATTAATTTATTGCGAGCTTTTTTTTAATAATTGTAAAATCAATATTTTTACCTATTCCCAATCATCTCTTGATCAATGAAATCAATGTTTGAATTTTTTAATAATATATATATAACTGGCAGGGTGGGTGATGGTATAATATTGTCTGGAATGTTGCCCATTAATTCGAGAAACATCGTGTCAAAAAATGGATTATTCTATGAGGAGAAATGGATATCCTGGCTCGTTATTCTTGCATCAAATTCAAAATTAAGTGAAAATAGAAGACTGGAAACAAATAACAAATAAATAATGACTCATATTCGAAGAGCGATATTAAATATTTAATGACTTACGGATGGAAAATTTATATTTCAAAGTAATATTTTTAACGTAATTTCCTACTGACCATGGTGCATTTCTTTATTATTTCAAAGGTTTTTAAATCTTTGATTCACCACGAAATTGAAAAAAATAAGAAACGTAAATTATTTCGTTTCTGACTGCGCCCACACGAAAAAGCTTCTCTAAATAAACCTTCAAAAAATTTTTAACTAATTTTGAAACAGAATAATTCAAAAATGTTATTTTTAAAATCAGGATGTTTTCCAAAATCAATAATTTTATATAATCCGACTATTCCAATGAATAATACAAACATCATTTCGTTTTTCATTTGAAGCACAAAATTTATTTATTTATTCTTTTCTAAATTTTATTTCAGACATAGTTTTATTTTTTTAAGTAGATTATAGATATCATTTTTCTTTCCTTGAATATCTAATCTACATTTTTCATTTGATACACTTAATCTATATTATTTTTTCTGTTTTTCCTTTTTCTAAGTAAAATTATATGGCATATACAGGTTTCTATTGTTTTCTAAATTGGAATCTAGATATGTTTTTTTTTTAAATTATTTTTCTGCTTTAGTTTGTGAAAGCGAAATACCCATGGTTATCCATTCCTTTCGGATAAGGCAAATAAATTAATGCATGCGTATATATATATTTTTATCAATTATATTTAGTATTTTATTCATTTACATGTTTTGTTATTTTTTCATTTTTTTTAGTATTAGTATTATGTAATTTTTAATTAAATTATATTTTTTTATATTATGTCTGTTTCTTTTTATATGCATTTTTTTTATTTACTTCCATTTTCGATGTATTTCATTACAAAAGTGTTTTTCCCCACCTACTCATGCCATGTTTAATATCCTTTGACTAGACTAGAATATCTAAGTGGCAAATAATTAAATAAATAAGACTTAGTTACCACTACCATATTGAAACACCGCATTGGTTGATTCAATTTTATTTTTCTATCTGCACTATTTAAGATATTATTATATCTATTCGCACCTTGTTGGGGAAAAAACTGCATTAGAACATAACTTAAGACCGTAGCTGATATACATACGGACATTTGTCATATGGCGCTTTACTTAATCATCTGGTATACGATTTAACTTCATAATTAGATGACATATCCTATTTGCGACGTCTTCTTATGATAATATAGGAGGATTTTAGGCATTAAAACGCATATTTCTGCTTTTTAAATTACTTCATAATTCCATTTAATTTCAGATTAAAATCTAAAAATTCAGTTATTCGAAATGCATGTAAACAAATCAATTTAAGCGAATAGTTTAGTAGAATACATTATATAAACCTTTTAATGAATTAAAATTTTAAACTAGAATTAAAGCAAGTGTATGAATTGCATTTTTTATTGTATTTGAAAAATCCATTGATAAAAAAACATGTAAATGGTCAATAATAAATCTGTAAACCACATTCCAATGTTAAAATAAATAATAAATAAGACGGAACATTTTTTTTCATCACAGTCTTGTTTCACCATTTTTAATAAATCTTGGTAATTTGAATGATTCATTGTTTAAATAATTTTTATTAAGTATGCAAAAAAAAAAAAAAAAAAAAAAATTGCACTAGTCAAAACAATCGAACTCGAAAATACATTTCGGTTGCGGAAAATACATTTTCGGTATTTTGTCTGTCCGCTTGTGAAGAGGATTTGAATCAATTAAAATCCTCTTAACTAGATAAAAATTATGAAATTTGATATGTTGTCTTTACAGAAGTTATGTAGATTTCTATCACATTTTGAACGACATGCGTTTATAGGAAGTCTGCGAATTGGACTATCTGAATGCAAGGGAGAATAATAATTATGAAACGGAAAGAATAAGCTGGATAAAATTTCAAACACATTTTTGCGTCTAAGCTGTAAGTTTGTATCAAATTTTCAATCAAATATATTAAAAAGTTGATAGTCTGGTAGTCACCCATTCACTTGCAAGCAAATGCAATAACTTTAAAAAAGCAGGAATTTTGCCAAATATAATTTGAGAATGTTGTTACTAAAATTGTTGTTCGCTATCACTTTTTAGTTTTTATCTATCGATAAAAAAAAGGCCCCATATCGATTTTCTTCCTTATACTAAGAATACTAAGAAGCAGTCCCACAAGGGGCACCTCGTAATTGAGGATGAGAAACTTCTGGTATGGTGGTATTTCTGGTATTTCATAGGGTACACGAAAAGGTGGGAGTCTGGCTCCTCCCATCGATAACGAGACGTACTTCTTTAGGGAAGGGTTGTACCGTGGCCGGTGACGGCCCTTAGGACTCAACCACAGCTCCCGCCAGTGTTGCTGTTGTGTCGGACCGCCATTCAAGTCTTTCTATATGCCTTCTGGCGAGGCGATGTAGCCCTTTTGGGGTTATACTATGAAGCACTAAACGTTCATATGCGGGATTCTGATAATAACAATCAAAGTATTCGTGGCTTTTACAGCCTCAATCAAAGCTTGTAACTTTTTTATGAAGGAAAGGCTAGGGGGGGGGGATAACACCTTTCTTAAGGAGTATGCAAATAGCTTCGAGGAGATCATTTTCGCTGGCTTAATTTTTTTACATTATTTTGCGTAAATAATATTTATAATCTTTCTTACATTAGTAGCATTTTTTGTAGGATAAACAATGAAGAACCATAATCGAACATTTTGAACTGTTTTTATATAATAACTGTAAGCCTAACTTAATTTCGGATAATTTTACAGAAGGAATAATATCAACGTGAAATGAATACAAACTAGTTTTACAGATGACAGTACTTTAAAACTGTTACCATGACAACTTTTAAGGAGTTGTTATAGTTGACAGGACTGTATAAACTGCTATTATCTTCATACTAGATAAAATTATCGTAATTTTCTGTTTTAACTTTTAAGTAATCAAAAAAATATATTTTCTGACTAGTAATGTACGCTGCTTTCGTCAGATGTGTTTTCTTTGAGAAAATTTAGTTTATTTTCTTCTCTACTGAGTTCACTTATTTGAATTTATCTCAGCTTTTCCGTTTTCATGAATTGTAATTTATGTATGACCGAAAAAGAAATGAAATAAATGATTCGCCATTTCAGAACTTAAAAGAAAACATTAAAATAAATATAAAAAATCGCATTGCATTGTTTATCGTATCACTCACTAATCGTTTTGTATCGCTAATTGTATTGCATTACTAATTATATTACTATTTTATCATGTTAATAATTATACGCAGGCACATTATCTTTAAACTGCGTAATGTGATATACATGATTCAAAATCGTAAAAGCAATGCTCTAAAGTTTAAATCGTATAACGTAAAACTATGAATGGTAGCACATAGTACAAGTATGTACTAGTTTCTTCTTGAGTAGTTGGTGACATTAAAAAAAAGTTTTTAAAAATTATGATTAAATTTTTATTCAATTTCAATGTTTTCTTTCAGTAACTTCGTATCATACCGTAATTTAAATTAAAAAGAAATTAGCTTTTCATTGATAGCATTTTATGTCTATTTACAATTTGTTTTCTATAATTTCAAGAAATGTTCAAACATATTTTTAAATATATTTTACTACAATATTTTTCATTATTTTAAGAACTGTGTTAAACTCACGTGGAATGCGACGATATTAAATGCGCTTTTTGTATGTCCATTATGTTTGCTATATAATTAAGATTGGCATTTTGTAATAATATACAGATATATGTTTTAGATATAAAATATAGATCAATGAATCTAGCCTAAGGCATTATCAGCTTGAATGTTCCGAACAGAGGTTTGAATCACCTTGTATTTTTTTTTTAATTCTTTAGTGAAATTTAATATTCATACATTATAACGGTGTTTTTCTATTTCAGTTAAGTAATTAAAAATTTAAATATCATCTTTAGAGACAAATCATATTGTCTTGTATATTTTTCCATCTTTCGAAAACATTTAAAGTACCTTCTGTTATTACAACTCTAATAATCATTTTAACCCTTTCTAGGGCCGTGGGAAGTATGATTCCCACCAAATTTATCAATCTTTGTATGAAATTATGTAGGTTGGCATCAGTGCTGACAAATTTTTTTAGTAAGTCAGAAACTTAGATGCTTCAGTTCTTTATCTCAGACAAAATGATGTGTCTTGATTTGTTACTTAATTATTAAATAACCAAATTAATTCATTAATCAAATTAAATGTATCCTATAAGCTAAATGAATCTCTTTTCTTATTCTAGTTTCAAGCCTAAAAATATTTTAACATAATATGACTAGAAAAAAATGGCCCTTTAAAGGGTTAAATTAATCGCTTTCAGTGACCAAGTGGTTCGCAGGGGATATTGCTCATATTTCAGTTAAATAATACACTTAATTAAATAATGGTTAAATACAAGAACGTATCTAATGAAAAGTAATCCCATGATATAACAAAGCTACTAAATGTACAATTTATGCATCGTCTAACTTTCATGGTATTATAACTTAACTTTTTATTCGTCTTTTAAACAGCATCCTTTTTCTTTAGCTTTCAACAAAGGAAGAAAATCATGTGATTAAATATTTAATGAAATTATTGAAAGCTGTTTAAATTTCAAGAAATAATATAATCTATTGTTTCAAATTAAGCAACATGTTTTAAAACAATTTCTAAAATTCAAGAAGAATTAATACGGCAATTAAATTGTTATAGTTAAAAAGACATTTTTTCACATTTTGTTATGGTGCAAAAATTTTTTTCTGTAATTATTGCTTCGAAAATTATTAGGAGAAAACGTAAAAATACAGTTTATTTTTTTTAAATTAAAATTCTAACTATGATTTCAACAAAACCGCTTTTAGGTGCATATTATTCCTTCCCTCCAAATTATATATTTATTAAATTTCATAGTTGTAGTTCAACCGGTTTGACTTGTAGAGACCAGTATACATACATACACGCACAGATACAAATACATTCATATTTATTATTAGTAGAGATAGAGATGCCAAAGAAATCTAGCCTATTCAAAGCATAATTTACGTAATATTTTATAATAACATGTAAATTGCCTTTGAAATTAATGCTGAAATGAATTGCTTCTTTTATACGAAATAAAAAAATAAAAATAAATAAGTTTTCCCGGAGCTTTGTTTTTCGATTGTATTACCGATAAATTAATTTTCATGAGAGAATCCTTCGAATTTCGCATACAAACATTGTCCATTATTTATCTTCGGTTATACCAATGTATCGAATTTTAAATATTTAAAGAAAAATAATTCTTAGTCACCCTTCCTTTGTAAAACTATTTTTGAAAACAGAAACTCTTTTAAATTCAATTAATAGAGACCGATAATTAGATAATAACCTGCAGAAAATTTTAATTATTACACTAAGTATCCAGTTCCAGATGCATCAATACATTGTATATGTATTTTTCAGCTGCAACATGTTTATATAAATAAAATAATTTTCGTAGTTTGTTTGTTGTGAAACTCCGCATGTGTGTTCCAATTATATCAGGGATTTACATTCGTGCAGTAATTTATACACTTGTAACTTTTCTGTTTACCTCATTAAGCGAGCTATACACTGTACATTTCCATTAATGGAATTGCTAATAGTCACAACAGATAAAAAATTTCTACTTTAGGATACATTAGAATAATTAATATTATGGCGTTTAGTGAGAAATAGCGCCTTGAAGTTAATTGCATTATTTATTCGTGGCTATGCGGTGAAGGTGAGACCTAATTGGTTAAATATACAGGAGTCTAAAAAATGATATGAATTTATTATTGAGTTAAGCTGCGTGCCTGCATCTATTTATTTGTGTAATTCATCAAATACATAGAAAAACTATTTTGAAATTAGTCTTTGTCTTTAATGTCATATGTACTTTATGTTGATGAAATGAATGCATTAATAAACATTGATAAAAGTATGGAGATTGTAAACATAATGAGTGTAGATGACGCTTTAATAAAATTTGAAAGCTGAACGTTTTCCAAAATTACTATGTTTTTATTTGTATCGTCTATAAATTATATTTTATATGTTGTTATTTCAAAATCAAATATTTATATTTGAAAAATAGAGTTCAGATAAACTTGTTATCTAAGTGTAAATGAAGTAAGCCGAGAAATTGGAAGTTTGAAGAATTCTGTTGATAAGAATTTACATTCATAATGTTATGTTATTTTATTGCTATCAATATAATTTTGCAAAATATTGGAATAACTCTGCAATATCTTATTTCAAAGGATTTCTTCTCAGTGTTGAAGAAAACTAAATTTAAAAAAAAAAAACAGAATTTCTAAATATTTATTTTTATTACACGAATTGACAGAATAAAGAAATTTTCTTTTCTTAATAAAAATAATTTTATTTGAATAAAGTATTATTTAAAATATCCAATGATTTTTTGCTCCTAATATTTTTTTCGTTAATATTTTTCTTCAACTTATAAAATTTTTCATTTATTTCAGGAATATAATGTTACTTGTTGAATAGTTCTTAGAATTTGATCGTTTATTTTAATGTTTTAACCCATTCCAGTTTTACTCATTTCTGTCTGCAATATTAAACTTTTACTAGATGAAAAATGTCCACTGAATTTCTTATGTGAATAATGAAAAGGTATATAGAAAGCATAATAATAATGAGTATGCTTTCCAGGAAATCATGAAAAGGTGTAAATAATAATAATGATTATGCTTTCATGTAAATCATGAAAAGGTGTAAATAATAATAATGATTATGCTTTCATGTAAATCATGAAAAGGTGTACATAATGATAATGATTATGCCTTCATGTAAATCATGAAAAGGTGTACATAATATTAATGATTGTGCCTTCATGTAAATCATGAAAAGGTGTACATAATATTAATGATTGTGCCTTCATGTAAATCATGAAAAGCTGTACATAATATTAATGATTATGCTTTCATGTAAATCATGAAAAGGTGTACATAATTATAATTACTATGCCTTCATGTAAATCATGAAAAGCTGTACATAATATTAATGATTATGCCTTCATGTAAATCATGAAAAGGTGTACATAATATTAATGATTATGCCTTCATGTAAATCATGAAAAGGTGTTCATAATATTAATGATTGTGCCTTCATGTAAATCATGAAAAGCTGTACATAATATTAATGATTGTGCCTTCATGTAAATCATGAAAAGCTGTACATAATTTTAATGATTATGCTTTCATGTAAATCATGAAAAGGTGTACATAATATTAATCATTATGCTTTCATGTAAATCATGAAAAAGGTGTACATAATTATAATTACTATGATTTCAAGTAAATCTTGTAAAGCCATTATCAGTAAAAATAAACAGCTTTCCATGTGAATCTTAGAAAGTCGTTTTTATAAACAGTATTCTGATGTGAATCTCAAATATACATTTATAGAAATTATAAAAATACTTTCAAGCTAACCTTGGAAAGACATTTTAATAAAAAAAATATATATATATTCTCATGTGATTCTTGATAAGTTCATTTTTATAAACAATAAATATATTTTCACCTGAATTTTTTTAATATTCCTTTAATAACAACTAATTATTTTCGTGTAAAACTTGGAAACCCATTTTTGGTAATAATAAATATGCTTCTAAGGGAATATTAGTAACAACAAATATTCTTTCATGCAAATATTTTTAAGGCTTGTGAAAAAATATTACTATCCTTGCTATCATAATTTTAAGCAATTCACTTTTCAGCTATTTTCTTTGTCCATGATAGATCTTGTCTGTCTATAAAATTCCGTAAAATAAATCTTAAATAATTGTAAAGAAATAAAAAGAATCAAAAATTGGTTTAATTTTCAATAATTTTATGCATTTTTTTATTATGTAGATGCATAGTTTTTCCATACAAGATACATTTTGTTAACATATTTCCATATGACTGATTATATTTATATATATTTTCTTTTTTACAGATTGTGCCTGCATTTTTCGTCTGGGACGAGTAGTCTCGTGTCGTCTGCTCTCTTTGCCGTCCACCCCATTCACACAGAGGCCGTAGGTAGCTATACATTCATACACAAACAAACCTAGCAGTACTTCCGGTCAAAAAAATTAAAATCTTAACTTTTTGTATATAAAATAAATGTTTAGAAACCAAAAGAATTCGAATAAATGATGGGCAGACTTAACATAGAAAACGATTTTTATTGAAAAAAATTAGTTTTCTAAGTCTAACTTGGAACTTTAACGCTGCAATGATAAAACCTTAATCATTTTTTTCATTACTAATTCAAATAAATGAGCATATGTTTAAAGTTTCACAAAAGAATGGGATGATAGGATATATATATATATATATATATTTGCATTTAGTAAATTCCGCCAGGCTTTCAAAAGTAAAAAAAAAAAAAACATTGACTGCGATTAAAGTAATTTATACCCAATCAGTATAGTACCGGGTGCGGCATAAATTCGTGTAAACTTCAAAAAATCATAATAAAGAAAAAGTAATGCTCGAAAAAAATTGCGGTTTGCGGGAATATGTTCAGAGAGCCTTTGGATTTTGTTATTTCCATTAAAAAATGTATTTAAAAATAACTGATAGATGGCGCTCACACGTCATACCGAGCCTGTTTAAGCAAATCAGTATAGCTATAAAACACAAGGCTGGAAATAGATCTGTCATTCGACGCCATTAGCATGCTATCGCTACCGGATTGAACATTAGTGGTCAAACTGTTCTATAAGAACGGTAAACTATAAAACGGAGCGATAGTAACGGCAGGTGAAAGGAATTAATGCGAAAAAAAATCCAATTTCATTGAATGGGATATTAAATTTAGTTCACCATTTTGAGAAAACGGGAAGATTAGAGGATGGTCCACGAAGTGGCAGACCATCCGTCAGCGCTGACCATGCCCCTGTTATCCAAAGGGTCATGAGAAATGTGGCAGTCGAGACTTCAACTGGGAGTTCCAGTGCACGTGAAGCAGGTAAAATAACAGGAATTCCTGAAACGGTCGATCCGACGCATTCTGCACGAAATCTTGAAACTGCATCCGTACAAGATAGAGGCATTTCACCAGTTGTTACCAGCAGATTGCGAGAAAAGACAAGCCTTTGCAACATGGGTGCTCGCACACATGGAACGTGACCCACAATGGTTACTGAACATCATGTGGACAGATGAAGCCCACTTTTCATTGCATGGTGAAGTCAATACGCAAAACATCCGTATCTGGGCAGCATCAAACCCCCGTGCGTACATTCTGCACATGCTGTTTGGTGCGGTTTCACTGGGTCCTTCATTCTAGGCCCTTTCTTTTTTGAAGAGCGTTGTCCTGTGTCCGGTTGGAAAACCTGTTTCGTCACTGCAGAATGTTATCTTAGGCTTTTGCGAGACCACGTTATGCCTTCTTTGCAGCAAAGACGTGCGTCACCTTCATACAGGATGGTGCCCCACCCCACGTTGCCAGTTCCGTTAAGACGTCCTCCTAGACATATTCACTGCGGACAAAGTGATAGCAGAGGACAGAGTGATAAGAATGAGTGGCCCTCACGATCACCAGATCTTTCTAAAGCGGACTTTTGGTTCTGGGGATACCTGAAGTCTCGTGTCTACCGGGGCTCTCCTGCCACATTGATGGAACTGAAAGATGCCATTCAATTGGCCGTTAGTGGCATCGCTGCAGATATGTTACATGCAGCTGTAATAGGCGTATTTACGGGCCTCACTTGCTTACTACCTTGTGGTGGAGGTCATGTTGAGCATTTTTTGCTTTAAAATAAAATGTACTATAATGTTACTGTGCTCTGTTTTCCTTATTTGCATAAACCGTCTCGGTATGACAGTGTGAGCGCCATCTATCGGTCATTTTCAAATATATTTTTAATGAAAATAACGAAATCGAAAGGCTCTCTGAACGTATTCCCGCAAACCGCAATTTTTTTCGAGCATTACTTTTTTTATTGTGATTTTTTTTAATTTTGCACGAGTTTATGCCGCACCAGGTATATTGCAATACATTGTACAATATTGTACGATATTATATTATTGTATATTCAACAATATTGTATTCCATTGTGAACATTGTTTTACATCCTGCAATAGTGTATAATATATGTGGTGCTGCAAAGATATGCAGCTGATTTCTAACTATCAATTTGAAAATTCAATTAAAAATTCTTTTTTCTGAAATAAATAAAAATTGCTTAGAAATGCTTATAAATATTTTTTTTCTAATAACTGTAGCAGAAAATATTTTCATTTCTACTCTTTAATATTAATTATATTTTTACAACTTCACAGAAATCAATGCAACATTTGAAAAATGCAAGTCTTTCATTTGAAATTTGTATTAATAACATTTCCCGAAATAAAATAAAATTTTCTTTGCCTGGCATCTCGCTTTATTCCCAGAAGTACTTCTATAATTGCTCTAAAATCATTGCATTTTGCTGCATTTTCAACGATATCTGATAGCGAGACTTATATTAAATCAAGCATATCAAAAGAAATAATGTATTAAAAACAGTTCGAGAAATTCGATATTAACTTTTATTACCTTCCCTATTTTCAATTGTTATTTTCATCCAGTTGAATTTAAATATTAATAACAAATATTAAAATTACTAAAATAATGATAATTTAAGAGTTAATGCCTTAAAAAATAATTTCAATTATATTTATTACAAGTTCTTTTTTTACTGCTCAATTAAAATTATTATTAAATATTCTTTGAAACTTTTAATGCGGCAGTAAGTTAAAAAAAATGTTTATCAAGTTTATTTAATTATTATTAATTATTGTTATTTTTAATTATTATAAACAGCTTTTTTTTACATTTTAGTTCAACCTAAAATTGAATCAGATTCTTCTTACCCATATATATATATATATATATATATATATATATATATATATATAATATGTAAATACGCACATTTTTGAAGCAGAGTCGTGGCCGAAGAGAGATGACACTTTTGTAATTTTAAAAGTTCAAATCAATAATTCGATATTCGATCAGTAAATACGAGAACCATTTAGAATTCAGTTAATATGGATTAAATTAAGATAAAAATTAGGAAATTAATTAGCTTTTAATATATATATATATATATATATATATATATATATATAATATAATATGGTTAATCAAAACAGTTAAATTGATTACAAATGGATATAACGTCTTGTTAATAATGATAAGAGAAGATATTTTTAACAAATTGCATATAGGAGATTGAAATTTTGCTAGTGAAGGTATCAATTTTTCTACGTGGCCGATATTTAGTGCCTATATCAATCTATAGTGCCAATATCTAGAAAGTAGTCGATTTCAAGCCAGACAATATACAGCATGTTCGCGTCTAAAGTAATCGATTATATTTTGAGAAATCTTTTTTAAAAATAGTCAATTGTCCAGAAAAATGATAATTACTAAAGCTAAAATGCCCGCATCCGATATTCTAATTTTGTTTCTTTTTAAAATTATTTTGCAGGTAATAACTCTATCATTTCTCCATAATTTAAAACGAGAAGCCCGTTACATTTTTCTTCTTTGGTTTTAAGTAATTATTTTCTAAAATAATCTATACATTTTATTCGTAAACACAGGAAGAAAAGGAGGGGGGGTGAAGCCTTAACTTATTTCCCCGCTGGGCAAACAGCAAAACAAGAATTTAGATTCCAGGGATCGAGATAATTATTTTTTACATAATTTAAATTTTAACTGCATCGGTTGCAGCGATTTTTCTATTCTTATTATCTCTTTTCTGGTAAACATGTCTTCATTTTTAGTCAACTGTTTTCGAATTTTATCGTCTGCCATTTTTAGCATGGAATAAAATTATCGCAAGGCAAAATAAACCTGTAAAATGTGTACTGTTTTGTCTTGTTTTTTTTCCTATCTTTAGATAAAATTTTACTTTAATTCTCATTCTTTCGAGATTTTTTTTTATTTCGCTGACATTTATTCACTAAGTCATAGACAAAGTTGTACAACTATTATATTAATTAATATTTTAGAGCTTAAATTGTTCATGCAAATGCAGGACAATACTTTTAAAATATGATCACGATATTTCATGGCATTCTAAATATCAAAATATATCATCGAGATATCGTATAATATCATGCACTTATAAAATATACCATATTCTCCCCAATTATTCTTCTAATTATATTCTTCCCAATTATTTAATTGCGATCGAAATTCAACATAATTCAAGTAATCTCATAAAGGAAAAATGCGCATAGCGTTGGTACTTAATCCGTATGGAATACACGTTAATAAGTTTCTATGAATTATAAGTTTCTATGTCTAGCATATGGACACGAAAATATTATTGCCCATTGATTTCCATGTTTGAATTCATTCTAAAATGGCAATATGTGTACAGGGCATGAATTACGCAATTACATTTTGAGATATTTGTTTGGTCTTGTTTTTTTTTTCACAAAGCAATACAGAAAAATATTGTTTCTATATTTTTCTATAAAGAAGAATTGCATTTTAAATTGTTTTCATGTTAAATTTTAAATGACAAATCATAGGCACTTGGGTAAATATTTTTTGAGTAAACCTTAAATTTATATTTACTATATATATATATATATATATATAATAATAATAATAATAATATTTGGATGGAGCGATTTTTAAAATATGTAGGATTTTTTTTAAGTCGTACCAAAAATCACGGGGATAAATGTGATACTGATATAAATATACTTATTACATTTCAGGAGACGCGACTTATACATATAAATTCCGTATCTTCACATTTGATTCGAGTTTGTTTCTTTTTACACATTCTTAATCTGAAGCCTATTATCACAAAATTGCGCTGGATTCATTAAAAACATTTTATTAAATACTACTTTATAAATAGCTTTACTACAAAAGATACCGTTATCAATCAACGTTTTAAGTTTTTTAATCTTATTCCACTTGTAATCATTTACTGTAAATGCTGTTATCATTAATCACAAAAATTTTGTTAATTATGACAATCATATCACACTATTTTTAAGAAGATTCTTGATTTTTTAATGTATAGTTAAATTTAAGGAAAAATTATTAAATTCCGAAAAAAAAACAACATTATCCCCTGATTTTCCTTTTGAGACTTTATGTAAAAAATTAAATCGACTATACTAGCATCAAATTATATTTTTCATTTTTGTCATAATTTTATGATACATATTAATCAATAAGTCATAAGCAAAAAAACATCGCTATAGTATCGCTATTCGCTTCTTTTACAAAATTACATTTATGACCTGTTTAAATTATAAAACAGCATAAATTGATAAAAAAATGTATACTTAAACTTCTTCTCTATATAAGAATACCAAACATGATAAATAAATACCAAACATGATAATACCTGAAAGAACGAAAGGATTGTTTCTTCTTTCACTGAAATGTTTGTATCCATTCTTAGGAACAAATTCCCAATATTCCAATTACGATCTTGCAGCAAATGTTTCTTCCAAGTTTGATATATCCGAACTGAGTAATTTTGTTCAGAAATCTGTGTCATCTTAAAACAACAAAGACTTTAAGAATTCCGATTGTCCTTTTAGTTTAATTAAAAACATTCATCTTCGAATCCATAATTTTTATCTTATTAAAGATCCGATGCATTACTTGCTATTATATCTATGAAAAATTTTTGTGAGCATCCTACCACATATTTCAGATACTATCTGGACATTTTTTTTTCGCTTTGTTCCATTTTCTTCTCCTGCTATTGCGGTTTGGGTAATGACCGTGTAATAACAGACTCGGGGGGTGTTTGTTTTTTTGTTCCATTCCTCTTTATCTTATCGATCAAATTCTTCACCAATATGCGGTTTCTTGTCCGACCATAAACAGCATTTAAGTGTTCCATAACGTTGCCATCCAATGATAACCACATATTACACTATATATTAACTTCAACTGCACTTATCAGGGGCTCAACTATTTACCAGATGGAACGACGTCAAATAATTCTTCTGCCCACATAAGGAATTCCAGATCTCCTTTATGGGGCTCATAATTACCGTTGCCAAAAGGACATAAATGCTTTCATACGCCGTGAAAGGCCGGTAAAATATTGTGCCACTAACTAGAATCAGTGAGGATTTAGCAGACGACTGTTCTTCCTCATGTTCATAACATATTTTGTGCCTCTCCTGAAAGTTATGATCTTTCAGAGAGACTATTTATTTATTGTGGACATTTAACATTTTGCATTCAGTATATGAGTTTAATTAATTTTTTATAACCGTCTATTTAATCCTTTATTTACCGAATTATTTTACCATCATTTTTTAAAATTTATTTTTGAACAATTAGTTACGTTTTGATACGGAATAAGCCCAAAGAAGAAGAAAAAAACTTTTTTCTATTTAATTGAAATAATTTAATTAATTTAATGAATAATTAAAGATTTTTTGATGTTTTTATTTGATATCTACTGCTTTCCATTCGAAATTTTCTCTTCGTGTTCTTTTAAATACAGTTAGAAAAAAGAATCATATTACGAAGATATCAGCCGGATTTAAAAGGTACTTTAACCTTCGGTAAATAAAGGGTTAAGGTATGTGAATATATTCAGGATAAATAAAAAAAATAGTCATATTTTTTAATATTTGCACAATATTTGAAAAAAACACACATCACATAGCAATTTCGATGAAGCCTGTTTTAGTATATTTACAATATAACATGATTCGTAAGAATTCGTATCTGTAAAAGGAAATACAAATTAAAAATTTAAGAATGAGTTTCTCTTCATAGTTGTTTTCATGATGGGTCGTTCGTATCAATATCTATAATAACCATTTCATAACTAATACACATAGCTATGTAATATGTTTATGCTAAAGTTATTTAGATTTTTTTAATTATACGTAATTAAAGTAAAGTGTGTTGAATATTTTAATAAGAGAATCAAGGCACTGTGAATCTTAGACTTATGCATCAACAAATCAAATTATTGAAATTTAGTAATAGATCTGTTGTATTTATTTTCAAAATCTCTTCCCTAAAATAATTCAAAATCATTTCCTATCTGTATTAAGGATAAAATTGAATGTGAGCTTAAGTTTCAGCATTGCTTGACTTGGAATAAAAATTTGGAAATCGGAATGTGCACTTTAAAATGATTTTTATTTTTTGGAATTTTTAGAATTTTAATTAATTAAAAACATTGAAGGTTTTGGCATTTTTTTTCCTATGTGGACTAAAAATATTAAACACGTTTTTTTAAAGTGATTTTAAAACTTAAAAATTATTTTTATATAGCGTGTAATTTTTTTCGAAAATTTTGATAATTAAAAAAAAAAAAATTGCATAACTTTGAAAATGAATTTTTTATGACGTCCTTCAAACATTAATCGTTTCGCAAATACATAATCGCATAATTTTTTTCCATTATTGAAAACTAAGGATGAAATATTGCAATTATTATCTGCACAGCTTACATAAGGAATCAGAAAGTGACATTACATTACCACTAAAGAAGTCATCCATTGTGAAATAGATTAAACAGCCACTTAAGATTTTCATGGATTATGGCGTCATGGGATTTGACGGAATTAAAAAGATTCATCTAAACAATAAACAAGACAGGTTTATAGCTGTTAAAATTACTCGAGTTTAATGTCTAACACAATTTGAGGTATAAATATTTTTATTAAAGGAATCGGGCATATCATGTTAAGTATGAGGGATTTAATTTTTTGTGAGATTAAACACAACCAAAACTTCTGAAGAACCAGATGATTACCTAAGTGACTAGTCTTTTAATAAGAATGTTTACGATATAAAAAAATTACTTCTTAGTATGAAAATAATTATTTTTCTTCAAAATTATTGTGAAGCACTGATGTCTATATACGTTGACGTGATTATTCGTTCAGAAGATTTTCTTTTTCTCTTCAACAGGTGAGCGGGGTGGTGGGTCGAGCCGAACTTCTGTCTGCAGTTGCCTTCCTCTGTGCCTTACTTTATTATATTCACAACAGATATCAACACAAAACAAATGGTAAGTTGAAAAGATTGACACTTACATTTTAATCATTGCAAATAATATTCAAATCATAGGATGGTGAAGTAATTACGTGGGTAACTAATGCCTTTTTTACTTTCTCTC
Source organism: Argiope bruennichi (assembly GCF_947563725.1). Classification (NCBI taxonomy): domain Eukaryota; kingdom Metazoa; phylum Arthropoda; class Arachnida; order Araneae; family Araneidae; genus Argiope; species Argiope bruennichi. The sequence continues at coordinate 92,775,670 of NC_079153.1, forward strand.
GTATACGAAGTATAGAGAAATTATACTATAGCTTAGTTTTAGTTATATATTAACGTCCCGTTTCAAAACAACACTAGGACTATTTTGAGACGGACCTCTTAATTTTATACTGCCGTTAGATGACGAGAACATCACCTGAGATGGTACCACCCTCCAAACTTCCACACTACACCAGTGGGAGGCCCCGACGGATTTAATGTGTACCAGGCCCGGTTACATGGTGGTTCTTTTGGGGGAATCGGGTCTCCAACCTGAAGTCTTCTGATTCCGAAGCCGATACCTTACTACCGGCCCAAAAAAGTATAGTAATTGTAAAAAATATGAACTCGAGATGTTTTTCGAATCTCCACATTTCGATCCCAGGGAGGTCTAAAAACACATTTTTGGACAATTTCCGTCTGTCTGTGACAATGATAACTCAAAAATGATTTGAGCTAGACGACTGAAATTTGTTATATGGTTTTTTACTTCACATTTACAGATTTGTATCAAATTATGCGTAAAATCTGTCCAGGAGAAGTTCGTCTGGCCGGCTGTTCGAATACAAATTAATATGATAATTACAAATATAAATATAGTTAGATAAATAAAATTTGGTACATGAATTTAAAATATATAGACTCCATTTTTTTTCCCTAATGGCAAAATAGAAAATTACTGTTTTCAGTTACAATTTTTATCAGTTTTTCTTTTTTACTAAATATATTTATTATTTCTGTAAATACTAATTTTTGTTATAGTTTTTATAACTATTCTGCTTCTAATATATTATTCGTGTTATAGTCATCAAACCGTTGAGTGACCGGAATAATACTAGATATAGTTAATGAAACGGAGTTTTGCTTAGCTTATTCAAGGTTCTGATTTTATCAAAGTAATCATATTGAAATTAAGACTCATGTAGTTTTAAATCGTATTTTATGCGGCTAAAGAATGAATTTGAAATGATATTTTTATTCAAGATAAAGCTGAATCAAGAGTGTTCATATATATATAAAAATCTTCTCAATTATGATACGACTAGCATTTGTGTTTGAAATTTTTATAAATATATTTTATTATTCAACTAAAAATTCAAATAATTTATGACTATTTATTTGTTTTAGCCTGGCAAGAATGCGGAATTACTTCCATAATAGCAGTTTTAGGATTATTATGTAAAGAGCAAGCTTTGACAGTACTAGCTGTCTGCTGTATATATGAGATTGTAAGCCCCAAAGTAAGTAACAATTATTGTACATTTTTCAATATATTTATGCGATCAATAAGCATTTTATATATTTTTATCTGTAACTAAAATAAAATAGTTAAATTTAATCTCATATTGTTTTGTATAATTATAAGGGGATCTTTTGAAAACATATCTTCTGAAAAGAGATAGAATTTTTGAGAAGTAACCCAAATGTGAACAATGGAATTATGAGAATACTATCCAATTTGAAAGCATAAATGCAAAATAGTTTTTTGAACCACAAAATCAACCAAATTGAAAAATGTGAAATGAAATATAAAGAGATTATGATATATCAATTTGTCTCGTACATGTTGTAAACAACTGGAAATATAATAGACTCAGAAGGACTGAAAAAGCTATTCTCAAAAAGATTATTTACAAATTTGTTTCAAAATACTGAAACAATAGCTATATTTTAGAATCTCGCTTGTTTGTTTTTTAAATTTCTATTATTCAATTTGACATTATTATTGATAAAACTGTGCAAATTTTCTAAATATCGTCTGCAACTAGAAGCGAATGAATAGGGTTTTTTTTCGCAATGTAGAAGTTTACATCAAAGGATGAGCAATTTTTAATTTCACATTTCAATGACAATTTTAATTCTATCATATTTTTTGTAATTTGATTGACAAAAGGATGAAAATTTTCTTACACAATATATCGCCATTTGAAAAATTCGATAGCACTACAAAACGCTCCGTCATATACCAACGCTATTGTTTAAAGAAATAAATAAAAGGAGTATCCAAAAGAACTCTTTTATTAGTGATTTAAAATATAGACTTCCTTTATAATAATCAGTTTTTATACTTTCTATTCTTATATCTAAAAAAAATATTAATATTTTTAAATTAAGGAAGCTTGAATCAAAGTTTTTTTCACATTCTATACCAATTGTCATTATTTGTATGGAATAAAAAATTAATTCAATTCATTCCTACATAACATTCTGGAAATATTACAAAAGCGTTTTCTCATAGAAAATGCACAAGTTCACGAAGTTGTAGATACATAAAACATCAGAAAATGTGTGAAAAATGTGTTAAATATTATTGAAGAAAACTGTTCAAATAAAAAATAATTAATTAGTAAATTAATTATTTTTTAACGCATGAAATAAACCATGTTAAATAGAACCAAATAAAAACGAAGTGTGTTTTTTCAGTTGCAAACGACATATACATTTTATAATACAAAACAATCGCTTTACTTTTCATTAAAATGCCTACGAATTATATTTAAATGCCGTTTAAAAATAATAAAATGCATTTGCATCTTATCCTACTTGAATTATTCTTATAAATATTTTAATAAAGATATCAATGGAATTTATGTAGACAATTGCCTTGAGAAAATAAGACAAAATATTTTATTCAGAAGGCACTTCATAATCGATTTAATCTCGGAAATATATAGCGGAGGAATTTTTGAAGTATAAGCATGTTCAGAAGAGTAATTTCTGTAATCAGAGATTTGAATTGGAATTGTATTTTGAATATTGTATAATTCCTTTTAAACAAGATTAGATATTTATAAGATCCTTAAAATAGCATATATCTGATTAAATTTTAAAATAAATAAAGCCACATTTATCAAAATCCTTCTTTATAGAAAGATGATTATAATTCGTATACGTAAGACTATTTTTCATGGAATTTATATATATTTCTTATCATTTATTTAATAGAAAGAATAGAATTCTTCATTTTAGAATCATTTTGATAAGAGTATTAAGAAATAGAAGAAAATTAGTTCAGTAAATACTAACCGTGTTTCCCTCATAATAAATGGTATATATGAATTATTTCTTTTTTCTTTCTTCATAAGCAAATATTTTTAGAATTTGATATTATAATTATAAAAGAATGTCATTAAAAGAAAAGGTCAATGGTTTGTTGATGTTGTTGTTTCTAATGGCACTTGCCATGGACAAGCTCACTGATGTAGTCAGCAATTTTAAGCCAAAGGAGCGTCTCTTGTTTTAGTAGCGGCAACTAGGAACAAGAGTACGTCTTAGCTACTCACGCATCATTTTCGCTTGCACAATCCCTTTTTACAGGGGGGCACATTCACACATCTCACAGATAGAACAGATGCAGAACAACCATGCCCGAACCGGGACTCCAACCCAGGATGACCAGATCACCCCTATGCCATGGTTAGTTAATCATATCAAATATAATACGTATAATTGAAGTCTCTCAATCTTCACAGGTATCTGAACTCGAATAATGTTAATAGAAGAACACCCCAGTTTCTTTTTCAAAAATACGAAAGAAAAAAAAAATCTCACAACCCCTTTTCCCAAAAAACCGCAGTGAGAGCCTGTATTCTTAAAAGGGGCGATATATAAAATATGCCCTTACCTGATGAATATTAAGCAAATATATGCTCAGATATTCTTTGATATTTGTCATAAAACTTCCCTATCTGCTGAATCAATATGGAGGAATGCCTCTAAGGGATAAAACACGTGCTTTGGGTATTCAAACAATCATACTTAAAGACAGAGAGATTAACAGTTGTACTCAAACGTCTCGTACTGGACGTCCGTTGTAGATTCGCTGAAACGGCGTTTGGGGCATTTCAGGGATGATAAGGACTTTCCACAAATATTACTTAGAAACAGAAGGATAAAATAATGCGAAGAAATTGAAAATAATCCCCATAACAATGAACTGCATCTGGCACAATAATCTCTGAAATTGAAATTGAATCTATTCAGGCACACGCCTTTCTTTCACTTTCGTTTGGCTCACATTTTTTTTTCCCTTAATCTATCATCGGAGGATTTTGTAACGCAGTTCATTTAAATGCGCAATTACAAATCATGAACACGTGTTCTTTAAAGGGTAATATTTTTTTTGAAATAATACATGTAAATAAATCATTGGAATTTATTGAGTTTATTGAAGGAATCATTAAGATACATTCTAGTTTAATTATTTTTAAAACTTGCCCCCAAAATAGAATAACTGCACTTTAACGAAGTTCTACATTCTTTTTATAATTTAATTTTGGTTGATAGGTAACTAAACAGTTCCCCAAATATAATTTGTCTCCCAACTTATAAACATTTAAATATAAAGTTAGAGGTTTTTCTTATTTGGTGTGAATAATATATGTGGTATCTTTTTTACATTTATTATTTGGAGAAAATGGGAACAACTAGTGGCTTGTTTGATATCCAAATAGGTTGTTGAAAGGGAAAAAGTTGACGATTCTGCAGAATTCCCAAAATATTTCCAAGCTAGTATATGTATACAGACATACTTTTATATTCGTGTATTATTTATTGTCATAATTAAAATTTTTCAGTGTAAATACTGTGAATTTTACATTTATTTTTCAAAACTTTTTGTGAAAGAAAAAAGTAAACGAAAAGAAGTCAGATTTCGCTTCAACATACATATTTTCTTCCTTACTTACATATTTGATTTACATAATTCTAATTATTAATGATGTCAAAAATATGGAAATCCCAAAATGCAGGAATCTGTCATTTAGATATAAAATTTCAAATTGTTGTGTAGAATGCAAAATTCTAGGAACTTGTCTACTCTCTAGATCTACAGAGACTTCAAAATAATACCAGCGATGCTATTATTGCAAAAAAAAAATATTTATAGCATTTTGATATATTTTTAATCGAAATTTGCATTACGCAATTAATTAAGTGTAAAAATTAATATTTTAACTCCATGATAAAACATTAATATATTTAACTGGCACATTCTATTGCCGCTTTTGCGAAATTTCTGCTCAAGCCGAAGGAGCATTTTATTTCTCCCCCTAGCTTAAGATTATCCGAATCTGAGAGTCGTATCTTAGTTGCTTGACTAAATGACTCATTAAACTAGAAAAATGTGTTTCCAACCTTTTTATCACACTCTATTGTCCTTACCATAGGAAAAATATCAGAAATTTGGATTCTTTCCAGTGTAATCAATATGATCTTTGTTTTGATATCTTTGGTTTTATTTTCCATCACTTTCGTCTGCTGTTTGTGCTTAGAAACATCTGCCCATTTTTTTTATTATTATTCATTTCTCTGTGTCTTTTTCTTTTTAAGTGCTCTGAATCTTATATTTTGGTAAATAAAATTACTTCGCTAATAAAAAAAAATGTACATTTTTTAATACATTTTTGATCTAATATTCCTATGTAAACAGAAGAGAAAAGAATAAATATGGATAAATTTCTTGAATTTTAGCATCATTTAATGTTTTTAAAATTCAAGAAATTTAGTATATAGTCTTCAACATCTGACTACTATGGCCCTTGACCGCTTTGAAACAGAATTAAACATATTTTTTTTAAATCGCACTCTAATAATTTATTACAAACCTAAAATATTATTAGTGGCTACTGGCTTTAGTGATTGGTTGTCGTCGTTTTTGGCGACTTTGGTGACAAAAACGTAGATTCTTGAAAATTCAAGAATTTTGAAGTTGTTTTTATGAAAAAACGAGATATAGAGTATTTCTCGAAAATTTTATTTCCTATCTAATTCTATAAAACCGAAGAGGTTTAATTTGCTCTTTGGAGTGTTTACCGCGGTGTCAGCTTTCCAATTGTTTTATATTGTTGCACTGTTCTGCTAATTAATAAGCTATTTCCTGTCTTATAATATGTTGTTGATTTAAACTATTACTATTTTTGAATACTTGGCTCTGTTTCTTTTATTAGTTCTCCATGGTTTTTGCCGTCGTTATCAATTATCTAGCTATTCGTTCCAGCATCCTATATTCACTTGACGATTTTCTGTAATAATTAAATGAAAAGAGAAAAATTGTATATAAAAAGACCATAAACCACCACAAGATTATACAAAGCAAAATGATACACTTTACTTGGAATACAATTAAACAAAAAAGAATAAATATATACATGAACATTAAATATGTAATCTTTTCTTCTGCTATCAAAAAATATCGATAATAGTAATTTTTCAAGAAATTTTACGCAATAGTTTCACATCTCTCATCGCTTTCTGACAGAACCATGCTCTTTATTTCAGATTATCGTCTAAAAATGATATGTATTTGAGAAAAAATATACACCAAAATCTATTTTCGTAATGTAATTTTTGATACTATATTAGAGGAGAAAGAGAAAAACAGATGGAATAATATTTACAAATTACAAAAATACTCGGAATAATGCTAAAAATTAATTATTTATAAGAATCGGAAGTATCTGGGTGATATAAAGTACTTAAATACGATAGAAAACTGCTCTGGTAGATATCCTCTTCCTCTCACCATTGCCATTAGATCAGAGAATTAATGCTTAGTGATTGTCCTTTAATAGTTACTGATATTATTGGTCACGTTCCTATATCGGAAAGCCCAGAAGCGATCTGAAAAGCGGTAAAAATATTTATAAGTCTTGCAATATGATATTGCACTTTTCACATTGTCATTATTAATCGCAAATTTTTAATTAAAAAAAAGAATTTTAATTTCATATTTACCAGAGATCACACAATTTGATTTTTCATATTGATAGAAAATCTTTTTTTGAGGTCACCATTTTCAGTCTATAGATGCTATGAAAGAAAAGGTACTAAAACTCCTGATGGGGCAGGATTAAAATGCATTTTATGAATCTGAAGAATATAGACAAAGATGCATTGTACTCGGAGGAGATTACTTTGAAAGAAATAATACGAATTTTGTTCAATAACTTGATATCTTTTGCTTTATAATGTTATAAAAGATTTTGATGAATGTGCGGTGGAAAAACTTCAACAGGCTTGGCAACGGAAAATGACGCTTTACTACAAGATACGTTAGAAGCATAGATATCAAAAGCATAGCCAAAACATGTATATGAAACAGCTTTTATACATGCACAACATAAGCAGAAAGAAAACAAGGTTCAGATCTTACATAAAGAGCTTGCTCTACGATCAACATTCGAAAGGAAGAATTTACTTGACTGATAATCTTTAGTCCCATCGCTTTTAATAGGTTTTTGTTTGAGAGCGAACGGAATTTTGTAGGATTTCGAATTATAATGTATATATTGCCATTGAATAATTTTTGGAGCCAAATCGTCAATGATCGCCAAGGCAGAGGTTCATTCAATTGGCACCCATAAATATCTCTTCTTTACTATCAAACTAACTACACAAAATAACAATATTACAAGTTCATAACTCTCCAGATTATTTTTGTAGTGAATAGTATATATGTAGATCAAGAAAATTTAATTACAAGTGAAATACCAAGACAAAGGAAAGCAAGCTCATAATATTTTATGTGAGTTTATTAAAGTTTAACATATGCAAAGAAATTACATCGCTGAAAATAAGAATTTTGGTTAAGGAATAGTTAAACTGCACTTAAAAAGTAGTTTTTGCTGCATTACTAGTTTTCTGTGACGACGGGCCAATGCCGTTATAAAATATACATCGCTGTAGAACAAGTAATTTTATTTCTACCCAAAGTCTGGTATTTGCAGAGTTTGCTTCTTTATTTTTCCACACAAAAAAGAAGAAGAAATCAGCCTCTAGATCGAAACATTTCGCGTGAGTAACTGTTCCTATTCGAGAAAATGGAGAATCGCATTGTTTCCCGCCGAATGCTGACGAGCCTCATACAACCGCATCTTCTTGTAGCAGTTGAGAATCTTTTCCTTCTTGATCCTAACTTTCTTCTCTTTCTATATTTCTTCCGACCTTCTTATCGTCTTCTTTCTCTTTCTTTTTTCCGCGTGCCGCGGCTAATTACCGGAGCTCTGGGCGCAGGCTTCTAGCTCGTAATTGAACGATTTTTTTTAATAGTCATGGTACTTTTTGCTTTCTTTTTACTTTTCTCGAAAAGAGGACCACGACTCCAATTTGCTAGAACTAAGAAAAGGAAAAGATCGGGTGCTTTTCTTTTAATTTATCTCTATTTTTCTAATTTTTTTTCTTTTTTATTTTCTTCTTTCTTTTTTTCCCTACTTGAGCAAGAATTTTTCAGTTTATATTTCGTTTGCTATCGGCGGAACATTTTTCAGAAAGCAAGGCCTGCAAACTTTTCCTCTTTTTCCAATTTCTTTCTTTTTTTTCTTTTTTTCTTTTTTTTTTCAAATTTTGTTTTAGTTTATCATGTTTTTTAATTGTCTGGATTAGTTCGGAGTGATAAATAAGAGTACAATCTTTTAATTGCTTTTCTAGTTTTAGAGTTGTCCGAATAAAGTTCGATTTATTTTCTGAAGCAGAATTTTTAAAGGTATAATCTGTTGTAGGGCACAAGGACCTTTTTATAGATTTATTTTTTATCATGAAAATGCAAAGAGATATTTAGAAAAAAATGTTATAGAGTATTTTATTATTAGCATAGACTACTTTTCTTATTTTCTTTTATGAGTAAACAGGGATTTTTTTTCTATGCAGGGAAGTAAATTAAGCGAATAAAATTATCGTTTGCCGAAATATCTTTTGTTTTTTAATTCCAGAAAAAATTAATTTATCTTATGAAAAACAATGCTGATATTGTTGTTGTCTTTTGAATCGATAAATGATTTCATTTTCTTCCTTATAAAGTATTATACGGAATATATGGATGCTTAAAAATGATAAAGAATGAATTGGATGTGGCATTTTAAGTTTCCCAATTAAAATATAGATAAATTAAATATCAAATTCTAAATTTGCTGATTTTGTCGTTTTTTTTTTTTAAATTTTGCTTTCTATTGTTTATTCTGATGTCTTTTTCTATTTTTTTAAAATTTTTATCATAATTCCGCATGTAAAACTATTTAATTTCTTTCATATCTTGTAATAGCATTAGTATTGATGTCACGCTTGTGCGTTTATCAAAATCTACAAATCTTTGAAAGTAAATAATCCTCAAATCTTATTAAATATAGTATTGAAAGTTAATCTTTATTCCATTTATAAAAATGCCATTGAAATTGCTACAATTGTATTGATTTGGACGAGTAAACATTTTTATGTAATTAGAAATTAGTTACCATTTATTAAAGTTCTGAAATGCATTATTTAAAACTGTGTTTAAGACTGCATTATGTCCCGTCCAAATCGATCCGCTTAGTCAGCACAAGATTTCAGCATACTATTTCTGCATGTTATCTTAAAAAATAATATGAACAATTTTTATGTCAATAGGCGAACATAGTGAAGTCGTGAAACCAAATATAAGCTACAAGCAATCAAACCTGTAATAGAAGCCTGTCCTTTCTTAAAAAATTGTAAAATTGATTTTTTTAAAATGATTGTGCAGTATAAATATTAGATTTAATCATCATCTTTTTCTAACTAGAGATCGGGATTACATTTCTCCTCTCTTGATTGAGAGGAGAAATATATAATATATATTTAAAACCTATAGATAATCTTTCTTTTGTATAATTACACATTTGCACTTTTGTCATGTTATTTTTAATCTTAATAAGAAATTATTTCTTTGTAATTTTATCACGTTCTATAACTTTTAACAGGGCATTATTGTATTTTTAGCAAGTGTAAGTTTAATTATGACTGGAACAGAATGGTAAAAAAAAAATGAGTATAACACCTGACGGCCAAATTAATATATCGAACGAAATGGACTTTTTTCACACTGTAGCATACTTATAATGTAGAGACTAAATAAAGAAAAGCGCAACATTTGCTAATAATTTAAATAAAAAATAATTTTCGGTTTTATTTTGTGAAAACAGCTATTATTCAAAATGTTCTAGAATTGATCCCATAATGTATAAAAACACTAAAGAGCCTGATATGGGTTGTTAAAAGGCTTATTGATTATATCCTTTGTGTTAGTGGCAACTCTTATCCCTATTGGACTGACTTAATTAGATGAAGTTTAAGCAGGTCTATAACTCTAAAGCAATTTATAAGTGAATATTGAATGTTCTTTCATGTGACATGAAAGAGTATAAATTCAAATAATTCTTATCTAATTCAGATTTAGCCCTCATCCACCGACAAGAACAAAGGACGATTTGGTTTTTATTCAATACAAAGCAAGATGCAAATTATGCATTAGCAGGGTGTTTAATTACAAATCACTCACTTTGCAGCAGTTCGTCGATATAATCAATTATAAGATTTACAAATGACTCTCCATTAAGTGCATATATCCATAGAAATTTGAAATATATAAATTTTCTTTCTTCCATATTTAATATATTAGACTAGAAATAAATTCAAACTAGAAATAAAAAAAAATGTATCGTAATCCATTGTTGTCATTTAAATCTAAACCGAATATAGCTATTCAAAATAAAATTTATCGAAGTATATTAAACTAAATTATAATCATGTTGCTATAATGATACAAAAGGTAAAACTTCAATGAAATTTGCTTAACATTATTAGTGAGATTTAAGAGTGTTTTTCTTTTCAATTCTTTTATAATTTTTGTCAATTTCAGTGTATGTTATTTAAATATGTAATTTTACAAATAAATACGCATATTGATGATAAAAGGAAAAAATTATGCCAACGTAAACTCGAAAAAATTTCAAAAATAAAAAATAACCTTTTTCGAGTTTTATCATTTCAAAAAAAAAAAAAAGAGTATTCACTTGAATATCATCAAATATGATACAGAATTGAAGAATTATGTATCTTTTCAATACTCTAATAAAGCATCTGCCATTCTTTACTATTTGCACTGATAAAAAATGCAAGTTACAATCGAGTTTTGAAATTCAAAACGCGTTTTTACTTTTAAATCTAATGGCAATCATCAAAAAACTGCACTTACTTTGCAGCGCTACGGCCATTTCCAGAATACTTGAATTCTTTATTGTCAGTACATATGCGCTTCCGGCTTTTCTAGAAATGTCCTTTGGGTAGTAAGATTTCTACTAGAAAAAGAAAGTAAAAGAAGCCATTGAGTCTAAATATAAATAGCATTAAAAGGTTTTATTTCCTTTGAAAGTGATCCCAGATCTATTTACAGAAAAAGGAGATCGCAGAGATAAGTGCTTTTTGAGTGTTTTATAGATTTCTTGGCAGGTTACTTCTCCATTGCCCTGTTGAGGTCACTTCAGCCCATTCATTTCAATTCTAGTTCATTTCCCCAATCTGCTTCTCGGAGTCCAATGCAGAGAAAAGAGAAAGTATCCCAGTGTTTGAGGTTTTTGTCACTGGCAGCTAGAATCGTCAGTTACACTCAATTCTGCAAGAGGAACCGTGGATTCATAATATATTTAGAGTTCAAAAACTATTAAATATTTTGTATTTTATTTGTATGTTTTCAAAGTTTTATAGAAATGAAGATACTTCTTCTGCTATTTTAATCTTAAAATTTGGAAACATTTTTTAAAAATCTATTTCGCAATTATAAAAAGTTTGTAACGAAACAAATAAGAATATGTTTATCGAAAATCCCAGTTGAACTTACAGGAATGGCAGAGTACACCAAGATAAATTAAAATCACAAGGAATACTGGGTCAAAAATGCTTTCTATCTTGCTGTATAGTCATAATGAACAGTAATAGAAAGAATAGGTTGAAAAGTGTGTTTATGACTATTTGCGCATATAGAGAGAAAAGGAAAAGGAAAATGAGTCCAAAAACTACCACCAGATTTGAATTTGCCACCATTCGTGCAATAAAATATTGACAACCCTATTAAAAAACATTTGACAGCTTATAGTTTAGGTTTAGTAAAAAGGGAGCATCACATGATAGAAAAATTTTCTTCAGTGTTAAACAATATTTCAAAAAGTAATGAAAATCTGGCTGACAGAGTTCGAAAATTTGAGAATTGTCCCCTATATTGTGTTATTTAACACCACTGGATTTTTTATGGGGTTATTTGAAGTCAAAGGTCTATGCCAACAAGTACACGTACATTGAAGAAGGAAATTCAACACTGCATCAACGAAATTCAGCCACATTTATGCAAAATGGCCAAGGGATGGCTATTCGACAAAAGAGTGTGTATGTACCAGTAAAGCCGTGAAGATTAATTCCCCTATATGTTATTCCATACATAACCCTGTCCTGTGCACTTTATGATTCAATAAAAATATAACAATTTAAAGAAGAAAAAAACTGTTTTTTATTTAATTCAAATCTTGCGTAAATACGTAAAAGCTCCATTTTTGCCAACCCTAAAGTATCTGCTGCCAAATGTTTGTTTTAATAAGGTTGCAAACATTTTACTGCACGAATGGTATCAAATTCAAATCTTGCTTTAATTTTGAGACACCCTATATAAATATGAAGTAAAATTGGCTTCAAAAGAGGTGTTGATGATCACTGTCTAGGGGGCAAATTTCACATTTGCGTGGCATTGAAGATCGATTTATATTGAAGTACTCTGATGTATTCCGGCCATTGTTACCAGGAGGGCAATAAGGTCCTCTGTTCTGTCAATAGGAATTTCACAAGCAAATGATTTGATGAGCTCTAGAAAAAAGAAGATGCTAAGTAGTCTGACAAACGGCAAGACAATACACCGGAACACCAAAACCGATTTGCTTACTACAGAATTTATGCTTTTCACTATATTACTACCTCTCTATCCAGTGGTGAAATGAAGAAATACCTGCTCCTCTACAATTTAATTGATATGTTTTCCATACTCATACATATTTCTCTTTCTATTGCATGATCATATTTCGAATCTTATTTTAAAATAAAATATATATATATACATTATATGCATATATTAAAGTATTTTATGTTCTTTATTTAATAGAACTGCAATAAGTCTTATAAGATTCCTTAAATTTTTAAAGAAATAATATTATTAGATATTTTTCTGTCTGAAAATTGTGATATCCCCAATACAAATTTATTGATTGAAGTAATGAAATCTTTTTTTAAAACAAAATGGCTAAATTATGGAAAGATGTTTCATTGCATCGTGAAATTGTCACTTGAGGATATATGTTATGAGGAACTTTAATTCAAATATTATTTCATATTGTATTTGTCAAAGTTTTAGTCAATTGACCTGGTCATCTGATCCAAATTCCAGCTTCAAAATACTTATGAGACAATTATTTGCCAATGAATATTGTTTTATAAAATATTCGTTCATTTTTAATGCTTCCGTGATTTTTTCCTAATTCACTAATTTTTTGGATGTTAATAATTATTACATTTAAACCTGAATATCTGTGATGATAAAATTCATCTATAATATGGTTAGTGACAACAGAATATATAAAAAGACTTCGTTAAAACTCAAGTATAGAAAAAGATTATATCACATTAAAAAAAAACAATGTTTTGCGTATAAACTTTAATAAAGTAAAACAGGGAAAAGAATGCTTATCACATGCAAAATATTTACAATTTAAACAGTTACATAAAATGAATAGCCAAAGTTTTGAAGTATGTATTTACCTTTTTTGTCTATTAACTTGTAAGTTAAAATTCTAATATATTTACTCATGTTTAATATAAAACTAGTTATTACATGCTTACTTTAGTGTAAATAGGGCAAAAAATATCTTCTAAAACACCCAGCAATAGCTTTACTTAAACTAAGCTCAAAACCACTATAAAACTCTCTGAACTAAATTCTAAACTGCAATTACCGAAGTTTGCCAAACCATTTTCAATCCTTGACCGATTCTCTTGGCCAAAGTGGTCTCGTAAATGGAAACGACAAAAGGCACATGAAACTTTCGACATCGCCTCTCATTACCCCAGGAACTGCCCCTAATGAATGGATGTCCGAGCCGGTGGTGATACCTGAACTGGGCAGGTGGTAAATACACTACAGAGCCTTAATGAACGACCTCTTTCTTCGCCTTGGTAGCGTCAGCGATCGTTTTAACCGAAAGAGAAAAATTGCTTTCAGGAGGAAAGAGCAAAGGAAAAGAAAGAGGATCCTGAAAAAAAAATTCCAGGCAGTTGATTAGGTTACCATTAGCAGCGTTTCCCTCTAAATACTTCGTTCTTGTTCTTTCAGCTAAAGTAGGGGCAAGCAAGAAAGTCCAAGGCCCGCCGTCACTCGTAATTAAGTTTATTGTGGCCTGATTGCCGCCTCTAAGCGAAAGGAATTGCAAAAAGTGTTTCTTTTAGTGGCAAAACTGTGTAAGTCCGGGGCTTGAAGGAACGCTGAAAAACGGATGTGTGATTGAGAGGTACCCACGTCCCTGAGAATAGCACTTTTTTCCCCATCCCCCCCCCCTCTCTCTGTTTCTGTTTCATTAAAGGAAAACAATCATTGTTATTGATGCGCCTTGAGATGAAAGCATTAAGGATTGATTTTTTATTGCAGAGTTCTTCATGACGGATGCAGTCGTCAAAGATAATTCCGTTATTCGATTGGGCCCCTTGTTCAGTTTTAAGTACAATCTATTTAACAGTTTGTTTGGACTCGTAGTTTGTTTTGTACACCCATCTCACTTATTGGAAAGAACTTAGCTAAAAAAAATACTATTTGGAGCATTACTTGTTAATGGAATTCAATTGAATATCCTTTTCTTTGTAATAAAAAAATGTTACTCCATTAAATTTAAGAGACCCTTTTTGTGAGCACAGATTATTATTATTATTATTATTTGGAAATTTTCTTCACAGGTGATAGATTTTTATTGGACATTTACTGAAATATAGTTCTGGTCACTTAAATTCTTTTTTTTTACCCTGACTTCTTTGATTTTAGCTTAAGTACCTGGAATTATTTCGACAGAATGTAATGAATACGTAGGCATTGCTATGTTTGATTTACCCGTTAACTGGTTCGATCTCTTCGGAAAATATGTATCTAAATTGTGTCTCAAAACTTTAGCGATGATGAATATTCTCGCCAAACACAGACTATGCGTAATATGAAATGATTTTTTTTTTTGGTACTTACGTATCAACGCCACCGCGGCAACAGATTTGGCGGTTTTTGCGCTAATGCGCCAATAAAGAGCAATCCTGTTGTTCGCACGCAGTTATCTTTTGGATTCCTTGTTGTTTGCTGATTTTTGACGCCATTTTCGGCGGGCAGAACTTAAAAAATGCCAGATCTGTAGCTGCGGTGGCGTTAATACGTAAGTACCTTTTTTTATTTCAATAATCACAATTAGATGATTAATACAACATTATGATACATTTAAGAAAAGCAATTCATATTATATGCGGGTTTTTTTTTATTATTAATACTTTATTTGTCCCTTTGTTTTCGACTTGGCCTCAAAATGTTTTAAATATCTTGAAATTTACTAATATGTTTGATTTTTTACTAAAGTTGTAATTCAAACTGCAAAATGTCATTACTTATTAATCCTGACGAATAAGCTCATCATAACGCAAAATTTTGTACTTTTTCTATGATGAGTATACTGGTCAAAAACTGCTTGACTAGTCAATCTCTTTTGAAATGCTATGAAGTACTAGTTACAAATTTGAGCTACAATTAAAAAAGAGGATATAAAATTTTAACTATTTCTATTCTCTATTATTAACAATATACCAACAATTCTAAAATACAGCAACAATAATACGTACACTGATGATATTCCCAAAATAAAGACTGTTACGTGCAAATCCGTCACTAGAATTATGTTTCAAACTATAAACAAAATAAATAATTATGTGTTGCATTCTCTCCCATAATTTGATTAAAATGTACGCACAGTATTGTTTATTCAAGTAATTATAGGGTTTATCTATATCCAAATTGGCGCATTTAGTGAATTTTCTCCAAAATAGCAAATTTGGCTAACAATGTGGAGAATTTAACCATCTTTAAAATTTGATGTAAAAAAAATGTTCACAATGCAAAAGTGAATCATTTAACAAATTTAGATTTTTTTTAACTTTCTTTGAAATATATGTTTAAGATAATATAATAAACAATACCCCATCATTGTTTTTCAATATTAACTATTATTTTAAAATTGATAATAAATACTAATATTTTGAATTAAGTATAGCGAGTATAAATGCTAATTTTCTTCTATTTAGGTCAATAAAATAATTAATGTAATAAAAATTATAAACAATTTAATTTTTTTCAGTAATTTCCATTTTGTATCAATTGGGAAAATAATCAATTCTTTTTTTTTACAGTTACTATTGAAGGCACATACTATATTATTAGGTAAAAAATGAATATATTATTTGTACATTCTTCTTGAGTTTGTTAGGTCAGGTCTTTAAGGAGATCTATATCACTATGTTTAAGGTATATTAAAGTTTTTCAATTCGACATTTTATGTGGAACCAGCCCTTTTTTAAAAATTATTCCTTCCTATGCAACTCTATTTCATTTGCTTAGGAAATAAACATTAGCGTTTACCCAATCAAATTTCAATTTATGTAACAATTGCCCTTACAAATATTTAATAATGGAAAAAAATCTGAAATAATGTTAATAAAATAACAGAAAAATTTCCTCATTCTGAAGTAAGTGACTTAAATATTCACAGTTATTTTGTTTCTTTGATTGTTTGGAAATTTGATTTAATGTCGGATACATCAAAATAACCTTGTTTCAAATAACATGGAGCAAATAAAATTTGCAAATATCATTCGAGTTACAAACTACGATTACGCTTTGAATAATTACGATTTCTCTCTACTTAATTATATATAATGCGCATATAATGCTCTTAATCATGCAGCATTGTAAACAGATATACAGCAATGCATCAGATTTGCAATAACCTAAACATTTCGACAATCCATTCGAAACAGGACAGCAATTAGACATTGAATAATTGGGTTTGATTTCTCGTAATTATTCAAAATACAGTCATGTTATTAGATATCAAGCTGATATGAAATCTCCTCTTAGAATCGAATACAATTTACTAGTATAATAAAAGTTCATGATAATCAACCACAAGCGATGAATTCAACATTTAAGTAAATATGTAAGATTGTTAAAACGATTCAGCAGTTCCATTCTTTTACTTTTTTCGTATTTAAAATTTAGAAAAAAATATTATTATCGTCAAAAAAAAAAGCGAACACGAGATTTCGACAAATCTTCGAATGTTTCAGATCTTTCCGAGTCAAAAAAAAAAAAAAAAAAAAAAAAAAAAATTAGGCATTATATCTATCTGTCCGTAAATAAGATATCTCAAAGAAACACTTTCAGCTAGATGGAAAAATTTTATATAGAGAGATTTATAAAATGATTTATAGATTTTTATCAAATTTTGAACGAAATTCCTTCAGAAGTGAGTGCAGTCTGATTGATTATTTGAATACAAGTGAACTCGATAGCTCCAAAACGCAAAAAGAAAATGGAATTTAGTACATAGGTTTAGTATCTAAAATGCAGATTCTTATCAAATTTTGAACGACATTCCTTCTGGAGTGAGTCCTGTCTGATTGATTATTTGAATACAAGTGAACTCGATAACTTCAAAACGCAAAAAGAAAATGAAATTTGGTACATAGGTTTAGCATCTAAAATATAGATTGTTATCAAATGTTGAACGAAATTCCTTTAGAAGTGCTGTCTGATTGATTATTTGAATACAAATGAACTCGATAACTCCAAAACGCATAAAGCAGATGAAATTTGATACATAGGTTTAGTATCTAAAATATAGATTGTTATCAAATTTTGAACGAAATTCCTTCAGAAGTGCTGTCTGATTGATTATTTGAATACAAGTGAACTCGATAACTCCAAAAAGCAAACGAAATTTGATACATAGGATTAGTATCTAAAATATAGATTGTTATCAAATTTTGAACCAAATTCCTTCAGAAGTCTGCCTGATTGATTATTTGAATAAAAGTGAACTCGATGACTTCAAAACGCTAAAAGCAAATCAAATTTGATACATATGTTTAATATCTAAAATACAGAATTTGGATCAAATCTGTCAAACGGTTGGACATATGTCGTTCTGTACTTTCACATGCGTGAAAACGCAATAATTAAAATAAGATCAATTAAATTCGATATTTTGTTATTACAATTATAGTTTTGTGCCAAATTTTGGTATAAATAGGCTGGAAAAAAGCCGTCAAAATGCCTATTCTCGCGATAGACTCAATAAAATTGCTACATTCATGCCATGGATCTATAATTCATAATTTTCTTTAAGCAATGTCATGAAAGGTATTCACGACTTTCTCCTGGTTCCCAATTTTATGCTGAGGAAAAGGAATAAATACTACCTTACGAAAGTATGCGGGAAAATTTCGCGGAGACGACTCGCTTTGGATTTTCTTGAGGACCAAAGTATTTAAGTTATGAATTCCTTCTACATTCTTCAAATATGGAATCGAAAGTTTCTGCTATTGATTTCTTCATCTCCAAATATTCTTTACAAAGTCACCAAGGCGACAAGCAAATAGATTAAATTAGAGAAGAATTTGAAAAATATGTTATTCAGCAATAAGAAAATATTCATTTTCTTGCTTCTGAAGAGGACTTCGACTTTATATAGCTTAGTCATTTGTATAAAAAATAAATATCATTCGATTTAGAACAACAATTAATTTTTGAATAATTACGTTTTTCAATTTTAATATTATTTGTTTTGTGCACATATTATAAGCAAAGTACTATTACAAGCTTTTTTAAGAAACCCATCAAATTTGCACTACAATATATAATTACAGAATTCATTCGAAATATAGCAGCAAGTAGATACTGAATAAATGCGTTTTCTTTCTTGGTAATTATTCATAATACCACATAATAACAAACCTCATTTGAAATCTCATTATAGAAACGAATGTGATATTTTACTCAGTTCCATGGCAACTGAACTACAAATAATGAATGTCTCACTAAAGTAAATTTGTAAGAACGCTGAAGGGATTCAGCTGTTCCAATGTTTTGCTCTTAAGGATTCAGGTATCTGAGTTTTGAGTATATTATATATAATTAGAAATATGAATCGATAATTTTTGTATTTTTTTTTTATTATTATGGGAGCGCATGATATTTTGGTCTGAGATTTTTGAAGCCTCAAAATACATGGGCAGAAAATTGACGATTTATCGCTTTTGAGGCATCAATTTTTCGCTTTTAGTGTTATTAGAAAATAATAAAGAAAGTTTACACATTTGGCGAATGTCCTTCATGTACCGATTCTCCTGTCTGGCCTATAAATGGCAGGGTTGAAAGAAGTTAGCGCCCAAACAAGAACAGAGAAGAAAATAGGAAAGATTAATATTATATATATTTTTTTAATTTTCAATTTTTCTGGCTGGAGAAAAGTTTTAGAGCTGGAACGCTTTCGAGATGAAGGAAAAAAACAACGATTTTTTAGAAGTTGACTATTGCGCAATACAATAGTCACGTGATCATTCGAAACCAGTTTAAACCAAATTTTCGCAAAAAAAAAAAAAAAAAAAAAAAAACAAATTTATATTGACGCAAGCATAATCTGATAGTCACGCGATTGTTTAAAACCGGTTTAAATTGGTTTCCCCTCCCTAAAAAAAAGAATTTAGAACTCGGTTTTGATATGGTCAAAAATCCTTTCTTTTCTAAATGTTAGTGATTGCGAAATATGAGTCATGTGAGAACACAATGTTTTTCTGTCGAAATGATACCGTGTGATTTTAAAAAAAATAATGTTCTAATGAAATCTGGGATAGCAGATTTAATTTTTTTTTAATTGAAAAAAAATGTTTCATTATATTTTTTCCCTTTAAATTTTCTTCCCGAATAACTTTGTCAAAGACATTAAATAATATCGTTGACTAGTGAAAAAAAAGCAAGAAAAGAAACTTTAGATAAAATAATAACAGGTGATAAAATTTAACTGGTGCTATAGAACGAAATGGAAATGCACTAGCGTTATTTGAATTATAGAGACAGTTAAATTTTGAATAATTGCATTTTCTACTTTTATGATTAATTTTAGTGCGCACAGAAAATTATAAACAGAACGATTTTGTGAATTTTTATCAAACAATCCGTCAAATTCGCAACAGGTTATGCATTTAGATATTCCATTTGATATATCGCAGCAATTATGTACTGAATAATTACGTTTTCTTTCTTGGTAATTATTCAGAATACCACTGGGTAACAAACCTCATTTGGAATACCATTTTAGAATTGAAAGCGAGATTTTGCACAGTTCCATGACAACCGACCACAAACAATGAATGTCTCACTAAAGTAAATATGTAAGAACACCGAAGGGATTCAGCTGTTTCCACTGTTTTCCTCTTGAGGATTCAGGTATTTGAGTTATGAATTCCACCATCATTCTTCAAAACTCGAATCGAGAATTTCTGCAATTGATTCCCCCTCCTTCTCCAAGTATTCTTCGCGAACAGCTTTGTTCGAGATGATAAATAGTAGCTTCAACTAGGGAAGAAAAGCAAAATGATGGAACTTAACAATAAAGAAAAAAAATCATCTCGTCTTCCCTGTTTTTGAAAAGACATCGAACATTATCCCTCAAATGTGAAAATGGATTTTCATTCTGTTCTTAAAGATGAAAAGAAAAAAAAAGCATTGAGAAGATGCCGAGAAAAAAAGAAAAGAAAGAAAACTGGTTTGGTAGAGGAGGAAGGGGAAGAAGACATCTGAATGGCCACTGTACCACATGAAGCTTTAACTGTACCATAAAACGGACAATACGGCTTGCAGTGGCGTTCAGCACTGTTCTCAGCAAGATGGATGGCGGAAAGAAAATAATGTTGCAATGCTGCTCCCGATTTTTTTTTCTTTTTTTAAATCGTTGTCACGAAACGCATTATGCGAATCCCGAATTTCAGTTGCGCTCCAGTTCGCGATTCTTTGTCCTCTAATAGAGCGTTTCCGAACAATTTAGGCTTCGATATATTTTGTCCTGCTTCACAACTGAGTGATGGAAATTTGTAGGTGCAGTTCTTCTGCTCAATTTCTTTTGAATTCATTGCACTGAGAGAGAAGATTGGGACGCTTGAATATAAATCATGGCGTATTTTGCTGCTGCAGCGTAGATCCATGGATTTAAGTTGGGAATATTAACCATTTTTTTTTTTTTTGTATTTTTGTGCGAGTTCTGTTAGAATGTCCTGTGGCAATATAATAAATTATTTTGCTTTTCTTGCTGAAACTAGGGAAAAAAGTTTTATGTTTAAAAAAAATAATAAATTTCAAAATGGCAATACATTTTACTTTTTGAATCCAATCTTTTCAATTTGGTGATTCTTCATAATACTTTGGACTCAAGGAATTTTTCAATTGTAGAGTTGTGACTCAAGAAGGGATCACATATTTCATTCAAGAGATGTGACGTTTGACTTTGCACAAGTAGAATCCCTTTTATACTTACAAAGAAAAAAAACTGTATTAACTATAACCGAATCCTTAAAAGTGAAGTTTCTATTAATCAGAAGTTTAAACATATTGATGAATATTCTAATATATATAAAGTATAAACTATAAAATATATTGCATATATTGTATTGATTTTTATTTTCACATTAGACTGCTTTTGTCATGCTGTCATTTTGTTGTTATTCCAGATTTATCCAGAAATCTGTCCATAAAGATAGAGCTAAACTTTCCTTTTCTTATTAAAAATTATTATATTCTCATATTTCTAATTAAAAAATTACTAATACTTTTCTTATTAAAAATAACATCATGTAAATAGTTTTAAATTAATTTAACGTCAAATCATCCAAAGATAAAAACACTTTACTATTATTACATGGCTTTGAAGAATAACTTAGTTAAAAGTGTCAAATTATATTATAGAATTGGAATTACTTTTTGTAATTTGAAGCAAAGTTAACTTTATAAACATGTTGACGAAATCCTATTAGTATTCACTTATTTTTATGTATATTTTATATGAATGTTTTGTCTTCAAGAAGCATTTTGAACAAAGAATTTCAGTTTATTAGTATACGTAATAAATTTTGTTATATATTATATTACTGAGTAAAATAACATCAGCTGCTTAGTAATTTCTTCTTGAAATATTGCATTATAAATTTTAAGTAAGATATAAACTTAATGAAATTAGTACTTTCTTTGATAAATATTCAAAATATAAATTTAATATCATACAAATATTTTTCTGCTATGAATATATCCTAATCATAACTAATATTCTATATAAAGATATAATATTCCCTTTTTAATTGCGTTTTGCATAACTTGTCCATTAAAGTCTTTCCTCTTCGCATTCACTTGATAACGTCGACAACTATTGCCACAAACTTGGTGTCTAGGTATAGTAAAATGACCATGCGCTAATCAGTGAGATCGGCTATAGCTTTACGTAGTGACAATGGAGTTAGCTTTCGTATTCCGCAAAAAATACAAGATACGAGGGTAAATGTCAATTACAAAATTATAGAGCGTCTTTTATTTAGTACGACAGGAACCTTTAGTGCAATAATGCGTGTAAGTGGTGTATTTTTTGGTCGCGATTTTCCACACCTGTGACCTAACAATTCGCAACAACAGAAAAAAATATCATCTTTTGAACAATAAACATCGATCTGATGACTTAGAGCATTTCCCACACAGAAAATAGAAAAGTAAATAAACAAATAAATGAAACTGCGATGAATAAGAATTTTAAATCATAATACATCTCGAGTGACTGAACCTTTTTCGTTAATAAGGGTTTATGTCTTTAAATAATAAAAAAACAAATGTCAAATTGAAACAAAAGTGGTGGAAATAGATTATCAAAAATGCGACAGTCAAAATAAGCCGTTAAATTCATAAGTATAAAAAGTATGAAATGCCTGTGATTGATCCAATTTTTATGTTTATCTATTTTTTAAAAATCATTACGTGAATTGAAAATAAAATCCAAGGCTTTATTTGAAAAAAAGTTTTAAAAAATGAGATAAATTATCATAAGTGAAATGCTAACTTATATCTAAATTCAAACAAATTTAACGAAGTGCTTAGTGCAAAACAAAGCACATAAAGTGCAATTTTTTTTTATCAGCACTTTAAAATCAAAACCCTTTTACTGAGAAATAAGGAAGATATTTGCGTAAAGGATTTTGGTAACAAACAAGGATTTACGCATTAGAAACTTCCCTTTTTTATGATTTAAGCACTCGATGAAAAAGCAGTAAAAACACTTTTTAGAAAGTGCTTTTTAATAAAGCCAAGGCTAGAAGGGCTTACGAAAGCAATAAGTGAAGTTATGTTGACTTAAGATTTACGAGATTTATTCAATAAAACGGCGAAAATGAAAGTTGCTCGAGGGATTTAGGATTTTCATTGTTGGCTCAATGCTTTCAAAACAAAGCAACTCAAGAATGAAAACTTAGTTCTCTTTTTATCGCATTTGATCCTTCCAATTCAGTTTTTATTAATTTATTTATAATGGTATTTATTTTTTCAATTTTTTTTGCCAAAATGTTTTACAGAATATTTTTCAAGAATATCTAGCGGCAGCCATACACAAATGCATTGTCGATATTGGAAAGTTACTATTTTTATGAATTTAAGTCCTTTATTTTATATATTTATATTCAGTTCCTGATATAACTGATATTATTTGGAAATGTAATGGGAAAAATATATATGTATATATATATATATATATATATATATATATATAAATTGTAAGTAAAATATGAGATAAGCATGCATATACCATCATGTTATGTAGAAAAATATCTCAGTTTTATTCCTTATAGAGATGTGCCATTTTGAATTATGAAATTTAAAAAATAGAATATTATTTTATAGAATATCTTACAAGCATATTTAGAGGCAGAAATACACAATTGCATTATCGGTATTGACATGTTATTATTTTAATGAATTTAAATCCTTTATTTTATATACTGATATCCATTTACAGTTATAACCGATATTGATTAGAAATGTAATGGCAAACAATTTTTATTAATAATTTTTGTAAGTAAAATGTAAAATATGCATTCATATATCATTATCTATGTTTAAAAATATTTCAGTTTTAGTTTTTCAAAAGATATGCCATTTTGAATTATGAAATGAAAAAAAAATATTATTAGAATATTATTTTATGGAATGTTTTATAAAATATTTTTACAAGCATATTAGCGACAGTCATACAGAATTGCGCTATCGGTATTGGCATGCTATTATTTTAATGAGTTTAAGCCCATTATTTTATATATCGAATTTCATTTCCGCTTATATTGATTGGAAGTGCAATGGCAAAAAAAAAAAATGTATATTTATAAAAACTCTTCGTAAATAAAATGTGAGATATGCATACATATACCATTATTCTATATTGAAAAAATATTCCAGTTTTATTGCTTATAGAGATGTGCCATTTTGAATTATGAAATGAAAAAAATATTATTAGAAATATTATTTTATAGAATATTTTACAAAATATTTTTACAAGCATATTTAACAGCAATTAAACACAATTGCATTGTCGGCGTCAGCATGTTATTATTTTTATCAATTTAAGTCCCTTATTTTATATATTGATATCCATTTCTGGTTATAACTGATACTAATTGGAGATGTAATGGCAAAAAATGTGTATTAATACATTTTTTTTATAAGTAAAATGTAAAATATGCATGCATATACCATTATGTTATGTCGGAAAAATATCCCAGTTTTAGTTTTAAAGACATGTGCCATTTTGAATTATGAAATGAAAAAAATTACTATTAGAATATTATTTTATAGACTATTTTAAAGAATATTTTTACAAGCATATTTAGTGAAAATCGCACACAATTGAGTTGTCGGTATTGGCATGCTATTATTTTTATTAATTTAAAGGCATTATTTAATATATCGATATTTATTTCTGGTTATAACTGATATTTCTTGGAAGTGTTTTGGCAAAAAAATATATATTAATAAATTTTTGTTAGTAAAATATAAGATATGCATGCAGATATCATAAGCTATGTTGAAAAATATTCCAGTGTTGTGATTAAATAGATGTGCTATTTCGAATTATGAAATGAAAAAATATATATATATTATAAGGAACTGATATTCCCGCCACTAAAATTTTTTCATGATTACATAATTTTCCTCTATTAATTTCGTAGATTTGAAAGGCATAAGTAAGCGGATATATTTCATTGGAAAAATATTCTACATTTAAAAAAAAAATACTGATTTTACTCTTTTGTTTATTATACACTTCTTAATATATTTCATACTTCATTATTACATCTTTTGTAGCATCTTATAACAAATTATGCCTACATTTATTTCAAGATGGCGTCGTTCGCTTTGAATCTTTTACTGTGTGTGCGTGCGTGCGTACGTGCAAGCATGTACTAAGTGATTTTAAATAGGATAAAATATAGACCTTAGAACGAGATACCAAATAATGATGCTTGATTATAAAAATGAAGCATTTACCATATATACATTCAATTAAACTTCCTATATGCTCAGAATTTCTAAGTCTGTATTCTCTGTCTTAAAACATCAGCATTATATATATATATATATATATATATATATATATATATATATATATATATATATATATATATATATATATATATATATATATATATAGTTATAAAAAATGCATCCGATAATTATCCCTTTAACAATATGAGTCCTTCCATTGATGAATAAAATTTTCCAGACTTCAAAGCATTACTTCCGCATATTTATTGACAAAAACTTCTTTTTTTTTTAAAAATGCATAACATGCATTTTTGTATGTTTTTTTTTTCGTTTAATTTGTTTATTTATCTAGTAAATTTACAACCATTTCTACTCCATCGAGCTTTATTTTTATTACATTTCAAGATTTTTTTGCTGCTTCCTAACATTGTCAAATTGTTTCAAAACGAATTTTACCTTCTCCGTTTAAATGACGACAATGGGCGAAATTGAATTTGCACCTTTGCACGCCGCCTAGAAACGAGCCAAAAATCTTAAATGGGGGATGTAGA
Organism: Argiope bruennichi; assembly: GCF_947563725.1. Classification (NCBI taxonomy): domain Eukaryota; kingdom Metazoa; phylum Arthropoda; class Arachnida; order Araneae; family Araneidae; genus Argiope; species Argiope bruennichi. The sequence continues at coordinate 92,801,667 of NC_079153.1, forward strand.
GGAGGAAAAAAAATCGAAACTTTAAATAAAAGACTAAGCAAATATTTCCGCCCTAACTGCCTTTACTCCTGTGGTGTAAGGGTCATAAAATTATGTTACTCGACGTGTGTTGGAAAAAAATTCTTATGACTTTAAGTAAATTTTATGATGAGAAAGGGAAAAAAAAATACTGTCCTGCTGAAAAAACCTTAAAGAAAAATAGAATAATGAACACAAGAGGAGGGGAGGGGGGGGTTAAGATCATTTTCTTTTTTTTCTCTCTCTCTCTCTTCTTTCTTTTCTAGCCCTCGTTTTTTTTTTTTTTTTTTTTTTTTTCTGAATGACTAATGGTAACATTTTCATACTCATTTGTTCGAAATCAAAACAAGGCCGTTTCCGCTTCCCGACAAAGAATTGAATTTATTTTCTGCCCTGGAATTTCCTATTCGTTTCACTGTTCTTCAAATATAATCCAAAAACTAACCCACTTTTTTTTTCATTCAACCGCCTTCGAAAGCATGTAATCAGTATGCGAAGTTTCAATTTCTAATTTCATTTACGTCCCAGCTTAGAGAAGTACTGTTCAGTGTTATAGTACCACCGTTACTTTTCCTTTTTGTTTTTACCGGTTCCGATGTTATTTCTTGCTGGCTGTTGCAACTTTTACTCGAAGCGCGAAATGGGACTTTTTTTTTCTTTTTGTACTGCCAACGTAAGCTTTTTCTCTTTCTTTCGCCCGTCTTATCCTTTTCTTGTGTTTTAGAAGAAAAAAAAAATAATGTAAATAAATAAGCATAAGCCAATTTCTAGCTTGAAACTTGTCTGTTTTAGAGTTTTTTTTTAAATTCTTTTTTTGACACTGGTACTTACGTTATTGCTGTAAAAAAATGTTTGAAATAAAAAAAAAAAATTACTACAAATGTAGCTTTAAAAAATGGTGTGGAATAGCTTTCAAGTTCTGTTAATTAAGGAATTCTACCGAAACATGTGCTGACACAAATTTAATCGAATGTACGTGTTTTGAAGTTTCATTTCCTTAGTGAATTAAAACCTAGCCGCGACTTCGGCTGGTGATGGAACGCATAATTAAGAAAATATCTAGTGGTGATTTTTTTTTAACTTTGGGACTGTGGTTCCATTTTTTTAAATACATTTTTGAAATAAATCTATACAGAATCATTAAGTAAGTTGTGTATAAACTTTACTTGATGTTGAAATGTAAATATCGTTGCTGTGCCATTTTAATAGAAACAAAAATGAGTCTGATTTTTCATTCCGATTTATGCAGGTTCATTCTCAAAGTGCTGAAATATTTTAAGAAACCAGAAATTAGATAGGCACAAATCATAAGATGTTTATTTATTTCATTGCACACAAGCTTTGAATAAATTGGGGTTTCTCACACAAATTCATTGAATTCTCAAATCACATAAAGGAGTCATTAGACAAAATAATTAATAGCGAAATTAAATTCAACTCTTAGTTGTCATTTGGACTCGTAGGATTTGAAGGTTAATCTACTGAATTGGACGCTGATGACTAAGAAATAATCTTAAACTAGCAGGATCATGGCCCTCATCAAACCAAGATTTATAGATAGCTTAACTAGAAAAAAAAAGTTGTTTCCTATGTTTTTGCAATTATGTCATCTCACCTGAAATAGATAGTAACTGTATTGATCCATTCCATAACTGCATATCTGGTTTTATAACTGTGTAGCGGTTACATAACTCTACTACCTTCTCTTTTGTTACAAAAGATGGCGTCACCTTATTAGCATTAAGATGTATTTCCCATAATCCTTCTTAGGTGTCATTCTTAGATTTTGTTCTAAGCGAGTGCCGTGTATTTTCGTGTTTTGTATTTCCTTGTGAAATGTGGAACTAAGAAAATAATTAAATAACTGTTCCTGAAACTTGTCTATTATTTTCATCTCCTCTACTATTTCATCTCAGAATGAAGTTATAAAGGTCTCGTCTCTCTACAACCGAAATTTATGCTGTCGAAAATAATTTTAGATGTAAACAGTAAGCCCTTTTACAGTAAAGTATCATTCAATATATTCACCCTTCTGCAAGTCTAACAACACGGTATGTAACAAATCGAAATAACGGCTTCCTTTTTTCACTGCATTAGTCTGGGATACATCTCTTACATCAAGGTCATGCTAGAGTGCGTAACATGTTAACAATATTATACGGAGATTAAATGTATCTATTTCTCTTTTTTTTATTTTATAGCTTAAAATTCATTTAAAGGCAAAGTTAAATACCATGTTTGTTGTTATAGATATCCGATCGAATCAAATTTCAAACGATTATTTCTGAATCGGGATTGTTATACCCACATCGCTTAGTTTTAAACATTTATGTTTAAATTGAATTAATGTGAAAGATTTTCTATATATTAACTTATTCATCGCATTATAATTATTAATTAGAATTTCAAGGTATGAACGTTTGAAATAATTATGAAGTATTGGAATTTTGTCGCCTATTTTGTGCAATCATTTTCAAATTTCGTCGGCATAAATATTCTGTTATATATTTTTGCTTGCAAAATATATATTTTTTTAGAATATCAAAAGTGCCTGGGATCAATTCTATAGAGCATTAGCATATGACAACAAACGATTATCGTACTGAAATTTCTCTTTTGTCCACTATCTTGATAAAATAGAATTATATATGACACATTGTAATAATATCAAAAGTTGCTTTAGTTAAGTTTTTATAAGGTGTATGGAAATTTGTAAATACATAAATTAAATTTTCATGCGATAGTGAGATCTTAAGTAAATGACGTCGCAAGGCACACTGTATGGTCAGATTCTGTCATTAATTGGAGAAAGCATTACTCTGAGACGTCATTTCACGGTGATTTACAGAACTTACTGAGGAATGCTTTGTGCCTTTATATACTAGATCATGCAAAATAAAAATTCAATAATTTTTAATAAATTTACTCTGATTAAATAACTTTTTTTTTACATAGGATCGTCTAATTATAATCGCAAAATAGGGATGTTGCGGCATTAGATATACAGTGATAGAACGGAAAGAAAGGGATATCAAGCGATGGCGGATATTTACAGAAGAACAACATATAGGAAACCTTAAAATATCAATAATTTCTACCGTCGAATTTAGATTTTATACTAGCAATATCACCCTACAGGTTGATGCGCGTATGTTATTGCACACAGAGTTCACTCTTTATGTGTGGTTTTCCAAATGCTTATAAATTCCACTCAAGTACTTTTGCCACCCCTTTCCTTGAAACTGTAGTTTCATCTTCGAAATAAAAGTTCAGACTTGAAACAGAATTTTCACTACAGCTTATTCGTTCACTGCAGCAGTGGATTTTCAATAGCATTAAGATGTTTTTAATTCTCCGCTTTCTTCTATTATTATTGCTTGGATTTTCGTTCATGATTTCCTGATAAATTATTGAACAACTGTCTTAATCATATCACACATGCATTATTTAGTTTAAATTATATATGTGCATTAATTTCAAATTCGATGGATTTTCTTTTTAAATATTTCTCGTTCGTCCTGCAGCTTGAATAACTCAATATCACACAACACGTCTGAAGTTTTAATGTGGCATCAAAGAGTTATATAAGGTTTAGCTGTATAGATTTGATAATAATATCTTTCCTCAAGTTTTTTTTTTAATTATTATTATTGTCTTTTCAGAATCAGCGGCGAGTTCAGGGTATACGGTATCTGATGCTGGGACGAGTATCACCTTGGCTACGAGATAAGCTGCTAAGGGTCTCCTTGCTTATGACGGCCGCTGTTGGAGCTCTTTACTTTAGGTGTAAGATAATGGGACCTAAAATATTACCAACTTTCAGCAGGTAACTTTCCCAAATATTTAAATAACAATAAGTGGCATTTACCACAAGTGGATAGCATGCATGTTTATCAATTATACTGATCAGCATCCATGGATAACCTTACCTTTTATTTCCCCCCAGGTTTGACAATCCAGCTGCAGCATCTGCAACCCCTACACGGCAGCTGACATACAACTATTTGTTGTCCGTAAACGCTTGGTTGCTGCTCTTTCCTTGCAACCTGTGCTGTGATTGGACCATGTCCTCCATACCTCTAATCACAAGCTTCTGGGACGCCAGGAATTTGGCGACCGTTGCGTTTTACGTTTTTATTTTCTGCGCAGCCCGCGCCATCTTCAGGTTAGAAGAAGATGCGAGAATGTCCCTTATTCTGGTGAGTTGGCACAAAAGATGTTTTTTTTTTTCACTTTGTTTTGTAATCTGTACTGTTTGAGAGAATCGGAAGTTAAGATGAATAACGAAACGATTGTTGAATATCTTGATTGTTGAAGTAATATAAATGCGAGAGAACTATAAATAATGATAAATTCACAGCAAATTATTTCCGAATCATGATGGTTCTTATTAAAAGATATTCATTTCTTATTGATTGTAGTCAATGAATGACATGTCAAATGTCAGACATTGTTAGAAAACTTAGTTAAATATGTAATACCGTTCTTAGAAGTGACTGATATAATCTAAGAAAATTATTTTAAATAAAATTAATCGATATTCAGTATAAAAGAAATTCTTTTCTATATAAGCTGTAGCATATACCAAATGAAATGATCTTTAGTATTATATAAATAATTTAATGTAGGCTGCTTATAATGTATTTACATAAAGCGTTTATTTTTGCGAGACAAATTCTTTTAAACTCTCATCCCAAATATATATATATAATATGCAGAGAGAACGACGTCTCTTTTTTTTACTTCTGACGTGAAAGCCATTACTCAAGCTAAAATATTTCCAGAAAAAAATGGTGAAATTCTCCAGAGCTATAGCATATTCATAATATCTTTTATAAATGGAAGTCTCGGTTTTTTGCAACGTGTATTGTGTATATATTGGAGACTTTTCTGCAATATATGTTCATTATTTGTAAAAATGCATATATTTAAAAAAGGCACAACAATAAATATTGCATCATTTATGGATTTTATAGCTTTAAAACTTCCTTTTTGCTATTTGACATGAAAAAAGATGAAATTTTCTAACTATCGCAGTTGTATTAGTTCAAGAATCTTGAGTATTACAGTTATTGAAAAAAGAAACTGAAAATGATAATTAATAAAACTAGAATTATAAATCTCTTCCAGTTATGAACGTAAAAACATAAGCGGGCATTTAGATATTTGTATAAATTGCTTCTAATCTCATAAAGGTTAGAGATTGCAAACGATAACTCAAAGTAATAATAAATTATATTTAAATTTAAGATAATTTATTAAATAGAATTTAGTTCTAACATACTCGGATAATAATTCACTGACTGTAATGGAAGGGACAGAGAATTTTCAGAGGGGGGAAACCCTTTCTTTCCATAATTGGCTCATCGCTGATAACGAGAACTCACCCCCTTCATTAAATTATAATTCCCGTGACTATAGAAGATACTTTAGATTAATAAAATGTTTTAAATTTTTAAATATCCAAATATATCTAAATCAAATTTAATTGAAAAATAAATACACGAAAGAAGAAATTAGCAAGATGAAAGCTATGCTGTAATCTTGATGTAATTCATTTCTGAGTTATCCATTAGTTGAGGGTGGGAGAACTGAAAGAGGGGACGATCCCTGTTGCATAATATAATATTCATGAAACGCAATAATTATATGGTGTTGTATGAGTGATTTATTTTCCTTCATTTTCAAATAATTGCGGGTAAATGTTTCTTTTTAATAATGTAGCGAGTAAAATCATTACATTCTGTATATTAATATGAATATAATCGCACTAGAATTATTAGATGTACAAAGATTTTGAATGCTTGTTAATATGAAAAATATTTGCTTTGACACTTTCTAAGAATGTAGATGTCGTAAAATAGATATTTATATTACAGAGATAGATCTTTCGATATCAAATATCATGCATCTTATTATCTTTGTATATAACAAAATGGTCCGATTGGTTACCGGTGTCATTTAAAGCTGATAAGAATATTTTAAACTTAAATTTTTTTTTAAATTGTTATAATTTTACTTCCACCTTGTTTTAGAATTTATTTTACTGTGATGTAATAAATATAAATCGGATTTGATTATTTGATTTTGCGCTCGAAATAACTTTTAGTCCAACTATATATTTAGCCATTTCTGTATAAATAGGGATTATAAGCTCCAATTTATTCCGTACCATGCAGTTGCCAGTGCACTTCTTAGAAACTTCTAAATTCTTACATCCCTTTTCCCCCTCCCCCTCTTCTGCAAATTCTTCATCTGTAAAAAAAGATCTGTGGAATGCTTGGGTTGTGGAAGCATCGGAATGTGATGTTTTGGCAAACAAAACATTTAGAAAATGTTTTGGAAGTTCAGAAACTTTTTGAAAGTAGTAGTTGTAGTTATATATTAATGCAACCATTAGTTTTAATAAGAAATAAAGCATGCAAATAAGTTTGTAGTTATTATATGAAACAATTTTCTATTGTGTCTAAGTCAAGAATTAATGCAAATAAGTTCGTAGTTACTAAATGAAAATATTTTCTTTATATCTCAGTCAGGAAATAACTTCTAGGGAAACTGTCATAATGTATGCATCTATATCGAGCTTATTATCTGTAACTATATTTTTTATTAGAAATAAATTATTCACTCTAGTATAATAAAGATACTATTTAATCCTATGCCATATTATGCAAATTGCATGCATTTTTTACGGCAAATACGATCTTGTATCTGGCAAGGCTTATTCCGTAAACTACAAGAGTTTTATAAACTGTAGCAAGCAAATTATAGTTTGCATTGATCCAACAATATTAAATATGAAACATTAGTTTCTCCTGAGATTTTTTGCAAGTCTTCTTAATATACTTCGGCAAATGATCCTTTCGATAACAGGCTAAATTTCATTTTATTTTATTAAAAGATAAACTATTTGGTTTGTATTGGCAACTGTATCTTGGTGAGTAATAAGCATATTCATCTCATATAAGTTTGATGCTATAATACAAAAAAAAAAAATATTATAAGGTGAAGAAATGAAATGGTTAGTGCAGCTATATAACATTGGCTCTGTAAGGAAAGCGAAACTTTTTTATGTAGTATCACAGCATTTATATTTGTCCTTCCTCAAAAGAAAACCACTTACAACACTTGTAATTCCTAAATTTAAAGATTTTAACCCGAATCCAATTCAAAATAATTTAAAATATTTCTAAGATACTAGCTCTTCAATATTATGGTATATTTTACCACTTCTAGTTACGGATCAAAGTACTAAATTTCAGTCATTTTCAAGAATAACAAGAGATATAAAGAAGCTGAATGGAAAAAATAAACACTATCCATTCCGAAGGCGACTTCAATTCCAGTACACCTAATCAAACAATTGAATTTTCATGGCAACCAAAACTCTTCTCTGCAACCGAACCCTCTAATACCCGTCTATCACTGTCGCTCTCCCGGCCTGCTTCCAATAGACTAAGGTAAAGCAATCTCCAGTGGAAGTAAGACTTGTCTCCTTTAATTTACGATAACCTACGACTTCTCCATCTGGGCAGACGTCGCTGGAATTGGGGATAGAAAGCCTTCATCGATTTTGGATTGAGTTTCATGTCCAGGCCTGCCTCTGCTGACTAATTCATGGTGGAGGCAACGTTTATATCATATCTCTCTTGTTGACAGCGTTTGAATCTTTTAGATTCCGTGTCGGGATTCATCAGTTCCCGCGGTATTCTTGATAAATGAAAGAGCAGTCTCGGTTCATGAAAAAGCAAAATTGCCTCTAGGATTATTATGGTCTGTGGGTATTGGTACTCTGGCATTTTGTATTAATTGATGGAGTGAATGTTGTCGATATGTTGTTAGCTTGTGTGCTTAGTTAAAAAAATAGCATGAAACATGTTGGTCATAGAAATGAAAGGTTAATCTTATTTGGTGAACAGCATTGCAGGGTTGTCTCTATTATTATTATTATAGATGAGCATAATCTTATTTGTAGATTAGCTCTTTCATATTTATTGAAGGAATAGATTTAATGATGTGATTGTTATATGCCAGATCAATGAAGATGATTAAATATTCGATACATTTGAAGTTTTCCGCTGCATTTTTTTTATTGGAAGATAATCTTTGGAGTTGTTTATAAGTTCATCAAACTTTAATAATTTTATTTCTAAAAAATTACTACAGTATGATGAATATAATTCTGGCGATAATGCAATTGATAGATTTAGATAACGTTTAAACGATGATGGAATATTATCCGTTAATCATAGACTAAACACAAACTGGATAAAGGATACTTATACTGTCAATCATATTGGATAACATATATTTAACATTTGAAATGAGCTCAATAAAATAATATTCTTTAAGGTTTGTGGTTGGATAATTGTGCTGGTTCTTTTTCTCCCAATTAGAAATTGTAATTGGTTTCTTGGATACTTAAAACAGTTTTTATTTATTTATTTACTTTTTATTATAAGACACAAAAATTCGTTTGAGCATGTATTATTGGTGTAAATACTTGGCTTTATTTTTTGGGTATTGGTAGATGTTGCTTAATAGATGATGGAATATTGTTCGTTATTTATACTGAAACTCTAAATAAATGGAATATTCGAAGTGAGTTCAGTAGAATTGTATTCTTTAATGTCTATGACTGGATTATTGTGCTGATTCTTTTTCTCCATATTAGAATGTGTATAATGGGTTGCTTGACTTCTTAAGGCCGCTTTTATTTATTTTTAATTATTAAACACAAAGATTCGCTTTAGCATGGATTATCGATGTAAATACTTGGGTGTACATTGTACAATTAAACATAATTCAATATTTAAAAGAAATTATTTGTCATTATATTAGTTTTATTTTCAGTTTGGTTTCAGTTTTCTGATCTAATCAAAATCCATTGTGTCTTTTTTTTTTCTATATATTTATTTGCTACTTAACTTTTTTTATTAATATCGATAGGTTTTGCATTTAAATCATTTAGAAGAATTATTTGTTAATTACTACCATTTGATAAATTAATATTCTCATGAAATATAGAAAAAGAAGCTCTTAGAAAGATTCGAACATACATTATAAACCGAAAAAAACATGTATATCTATTCTTAAACCACAAGAATTCCTCTAAAACACTAAACGTTGACCATATGAAATGTGAACTTATATTTTTGTACTTAATTTTTAGGTCAATTGTAGGGTTTTAAATTATAAAAAGTAATTAGTTATTAAAATATTTAATTAAAACAGAAAAATGCAAAAAAAAAAAAAAACTTTAAATAAAAATCATCGCTTATTATCGGAGGAATCAAGCATAAAGCTATTTATTTTTATAAAAATGTCGTTGTATATAGCATATTTAGAATTATTTTATTATAACGAAATGTGGCATTTCATCTTGTTCAATGTAACGTCAAGACAAATTGTTGCTGCTTTCAAACAGAATTAAAATACACAAAAGTAAAAATTCCGAAGTAAAAGAGCTTATTTCGTTATTTATTTTATTTGGTTATTTTTAGGAACTGTATTGTCGTTAAACTGAATACAGACAAAAGACATACTTTTAAACTAAAATTTCGAATTCTTTCAAATGTTCATTTTCCAATTTTAATTAACATTTTTTGTTGGATTTCATTGTGAAATGTTTTTATTTTCAGCTAAGAGCTTTTCTTTCATTTCAAAATAAATGTTTCAAAATTCCCACTTATCAAATTCCGAAATAAGAGTAGTCATTTTCTATCCAACTGAAATTTGAAGTTGGAAAGAAAAGCATAATTAATTCCAGGAACAAAAGGCGAATGTTCTCTGAATTTAAAGAAATAAAATAACGCTACACAGAATAGAAGTGGTTTAACTTTATCAGACGCAGTAAGTTCTGAAATTACGTCAATTAAAGTGAATGGTTTCTTGTGCGTTTGCGCACAAACATTTCAGAGCTTATTTTATTTATGGCAAACTTTAGGAGAAGTCATTTCTTCCAAAATGGCCATAGAGTCCTTTGCCATTAAGCGAGAGAAAAATTAGACAGTGTTTGAAACTTTTCATTTTTAGAAGAAAACTTCAATCTTGAGCCATTTAAGAATAGAATGAGAAATGTTTATACCCTGCATGTCATAATGGCTTTCAATTTAATCAAGCATATTACATTTGAAATAAATAATATAGATTGGAGTAGTAAATAATAGAAATTCAGTAAATTACATTTTATATGGACGCAATGATTTGATATTCTTTTATTGTTTCATTCAGTTTCTGGTGTTCTACTTATATTATAAAAGATCGATTGATACGGAAATTCTAGATATATTTTTTTCCGAAGCATTCTATAAATCAACTTAATATTAAATTCTTTGCTTATTCCACCTCATTTATGGCTTTATCATAATTGTTGAAAATGTATTTTGACTATAACATTTGCATCTAGTACAAGTTTTGTTCTTATCAATCTTCTGTAGTAGTATGTAGTATGGTACATATGGTATGTACCATACTACATACCATATGTACCACACTCATAATACATACTATACTCCATACTACATAATTTCTACATAAATTATGTAGTATGGAGTATGGTATGTAGTATGAAGTATGGTACGTATGTATATGTTATGTAGTATGGTACATATGTATATGTTATGTATGTTATATATGGTATGCTATGTTATTTAACCATCAAAAAATTAGAACTCGAGATTTGTCGAATCGCCACGTTTTAGACCACCCTGTGTTAAAAAAAACACATTTTTGGGAAATGTTATCCGCCTACCTCTGATAAAGATAATTATAAAACGCTTTGAACTAGATAGATGAAATTTGGTATACAATTTTTACATCAAATTCGTACATTTCTATTAAATTTTGTGCAAAATTCATTTAGTGGAAGTCTGTCTGTCCAACTGTTCAAATATAAGTTAACAAGATAGCTAGGTAGGAAAACGTTGGAACACAGATTTTACAACTTTATTGTATACATTTTTGAAATTTGGAACAAAATCCAGCAAGGTATTGACCTCTCGATCTGTACTTTCAGAAATACTTAAAAGCAATAAATCAAAATCTGAATAACTTAAATGTATCAAATTTGGCATGAGATTTTGTTACTACAAGTGTAGTTTTTTTTTTTTTTTTTTTTTTTTTTTTGTCACATTTCTATTTAAATTGATTGAGGAAAATGCGCCTAAGTGGCAACTTCGATTTTCAGATAATATTTACCGCATGTCAGAGATATATCGCCAAAACAATCAACAAGGAAAAGGCGATATATTCAGTAAAAATGCTAAATTCACGCATACCATAGTTACGAAATAAATATAAATATTTTTACGAAATTTCCGGGTTCGTTTGGATAGTGGAAGTTATATGGTGTGGAGAACGCTCAATCAGCAGGCGGAAGTAGAAAATAAAACAACGACGTTTATTTACAAGAAGACACACAGGACAGCACAAGGACGACAACTATATACAGCACAGAGACGACAATTATCTTCAGCACACAACAAGACTCTACTGCAGACAATAGCGCACAGCTTAGTTCAGCACTAACTTGACTCCGTCGCTGCGCTGCTAATCTCTGGAAGACTCGTTCTTCACCGTCGATTCCAACTATTACTCCGGCAGCTGCAGACTGCCTCCTTTTATAGGTTTCAGGAGGCGGGTCTAGAAGCCTCTCAACCAATCAGGAACGTTCGAGGCATATCTCGGTTCCTAATGGAAGGATCGGGAAAATTCTCGATGTTTCGGGTATAATCTATTTTGGCGCCAAAGTCGCCAAATGGTAGTCAAGTTTATCGCCAAGCTCTGGGACCTCCGACGCGACACCCGGACTCCGTCCAATACAGATGACTGTAAAACAGTCTTTCTGATGATGGAACCAACTATGCTATGAGCATCACAGATTCGTAACAATATTTTGTAACTATTGTATGCCAATGCCATGCAAGGTATACTCTAGGATATCAATTTTATTAGAGTGTATGCTAGAAAATTTCAAGAAGACCACTCTTGCTGGTTTCACCATGGAAATATGGCGTTACAGGAATCGTTTGAGCAATCTTCATCTTTGTTTAAATAAGATATTAAATATTGATTAAGAAATTTAAAAGATAAACATAACTTAACCACAAATATAGTAGTATAATAATGTTTCAGGTTTTATGTATGTGTCATGAATTTATTTTTAAAACTTGCTCTTTATTATACAGTAGCGATAACGAGTGCAGAAATGTTGCATTAAATATCACCGCAATGTGGGTGGAGTGAGTATAAAATCATATAAATGATGTAATGGGAAAAATTGTAGTAAATCATACTTAAAATATTTCCAAAAATTTATTGAAATTTTAAATGCATAACTTTATACTAAAAACTTAAAATATTGAAAAAACTAAATTTATAATTTTCAAAATGGCGTAAAAGGGGTGGACAGTTGTGCATAAATATGCTTCAGATTTATTGATAGAAAACTTTAAAATTTTAATAATATTTAATTAAAATTATTTAAAACCCTATCTTAATAAGCAGCTGTGATCAGGTAGTAAATATATTACATTAACAGGAAATAACATTTGATATCTCTAGATCCAAGTTTTTTCCCTGTAGAATATCATGAATGTTTTTTACATCATACTAATATAGGATTCACGTATATGTTATATGCTGAATTTAACGGATGGTAATCGAACCGATAATCAATCATTAACGTTAAAATATTGATTTGAAATAAATAAGAACACATTTTCATAATTCATTGCATTCTTTTACAGAGTTATAATGTACGGTTTTTATATATGCGTAGCAATTTGCCACTAGCTAGGATCGAACCGGCGACGCTAAGCTCTGTAGACGTGTAACATAACCACTAAACAAAAGTGATCGCCACTGTCCAGAGGCTGTTAACTGGCTTATGAAGCTAGCGCTACATATGCTTAGATTTGACAAATTCTATTGTATTTATCATAAGATATCATTAAGGAATAATAGTAAAGAAACATTAGGACCTTGTTTTGGCTTTACCTTTTTTCTTTTACTTACGGTACAGATAATGTATCATTTGAAGATCAACATTCCTTATATACTATAAATATAGATTAAAGGTTATTACATTTTGTTATGTGCCCTGTATCAGAGGTGTAAGAACCGGAGGAGGAAATACAAGTGAATGCAGAGGGCTCCACAGAGACAAAACATTAGTATGATCATACAACTTTTTAAACTCAAATATAGTGAATTCTTTAAAAAAGTAATATCACATCGCGGGGGCTATTTAACCTTAATAAATTGATGAGTTTTGAGAATTCTGGGAAGGAAAAAACAATATTTGTCTTAGGCACCACTTACTCTAGCTATAACTCTGCTTTGCATATACTGTACCAATGCATTATTATGATATGTCTCCTAGCAGTACTAATCTATTAGATGCCTAATCACCTTGTAAACATTATCTTTTACATGTTAAGTGCATGTATTATTGCATCAACACTATATTTAAGGCAGAAATAATGCTGAAAACGAAAGTCAATAGGTGATAACAATAAAGGAAGTCACTTCTATCGCCAAAGATGGTAAATTTCTCTTATACGTAATTTCAAGTATAATTCTTATACTTACAGAAGAAACAAGAGAGGTAACAAAAGGTTTCAGAACCATATTATTATTTTCTTAGTTTTTTTTTTACAAAATTTTCATAAATTGAATATATGCATGTAATTATGCAGTATGTTACATTATGCACCGCGGTATGTGTTTTTGGAAAAGGAGTATAACAGTATAATTTCTTTAGTTATTATTCATTTCATTCTTATCTGTAAAACACATTCACGTTGCTTGAAGTGAACTTAAATTGCTGTAGCAGACAGAAATTGCACAATGTTTGCCAGAATTGTTTGTTGTTGTCAACTAGTTTTATCTGTTATCACCCATATGGTATTCGGAAATTTTATGTATGAGAAAACTACTTTAAAAATCTTTGGGGAAAAATAAATCTTTCCTCATATTCAAATTATTAAGACAATATTTAGTCTTAAGTGTTTTCCTAAAGCGTCACAGTAAAATTAATTTAAGAAATACTAAGGCATTTCCAGTATTATAATTGCAGTTTTTTTCGTGTTTATTTGTATTATAATCTCAAATTAACGTGTTAAGTGAATGAAAAACTTTCCTATGGTAGGAGAGTGTAATTTTCTTTCCTTATTAAAAAAAAATGTTTTTTTTTTCATTATTTTCCTTTTCTAGTATAAGATTATAGAAGGTTTATATGTTCTTATTTGTAAAGTATTTCATTAGTTTTTAATTTTTTGGAATATTCTTGTTTCTTTCCTTTAGAGCTTGTCTATGCTGGTGTTACCTTTTCTTCCTGCGAGTAACTTGTTTTTCCCCGTTGGGTTTGTTGTGGCAGAGAGAGTGCTGTATATTCCAAGCATGGGATTTTGCATGATTCTAGCCCAAGGATGGAGTATACTTTGGGAAAAACGGTATGTATACCCTCATTATAACCAATAAGTTCCATTAATTTTATTTTCACTCAACCGTATGCCAATGCTCAAGTATGCCATTTTTTTTTTATTATATGCTTTAGAATCCATCACCTTGAACTGTTTAAGGTTATAAAATGATATTTTTTTATAATAGAAAATGTCGGGAAATCGCTATTAATTCTGAGGCGCATCATATTGTTATGAATTCGAGTTCTTTCGATTTATTAGTCGATGAAGAAACAGTCCTTTAAAAGTCAAATTAATTTATTCCTGAAAATTCCGGCAAATGCAGGACTTTACACGAACCAAACATTACAATTACACACTTAAGTACAATGTAGTAACTAATAGGAGAATAACACACTTCAAAAAGTCTCAAACGATCAGATCATAAGCGAAAATGCTCTTAGTGAACTCGTCTCCCCACTTACGCAATCTGGCATGGACTATCTTCCCTTTTTGGTGGGTAGTGAAGGTTTCCCCACTTACCCTATGACACGTCCTATTTATATCCTGCCTTGGCGAGATAGGATGGAAGAATTATTCCACTGATTTCCAAAACGATCCTGTAACTCCCGAAATATTAGTGCTAGAGCTGCAATTCTCAAACTTCCGAAATCTTATGGAAAGTCGCCATAATTACCAAAAAATCTCGCCAAGTCTGCGATTAAGTCGCCAAATTGGTTCGTCAATTGGCAACCCTGCAAATGAAGAAACCGATCCTTCGTTAGTGAGCGCTAACGCATAAAATCTGATTCGTCTAAAAGATTTAAATTGAGATATATTAAAAATAAATATTTTCAAATTTGTAACAATTTTAAAAGGATTATTAACATTTTTTTATATTTATAGCATTAGAAAGATTTTCTTATTTTGCAATACAACAACAACAAGAACAAAAAAAAAAACAATCTTGAAATTTTTGTTTTTATTTTCTTATTTTTTTGTTTCTCGTATTTAATCTGTTGCTAATACCTTCAACGCAAAATTGAAATTTTTTTGCAAATATCTATTTATATATCACTTTTTTTATGTAGCAATGTGTGGTCATTTTAGTTCAACTAAATGTTTAAAGGAAAAATTGATGTGTTTATAGATTTCATATGAGTTTAATAATGAACTCGCTATCTTTGGCGAACAGCTTGTTAGCCTCAGATATTGGCTTTACTGCATGCTAAACACTTAACCATTGCGCTGACAAGATTCACAGGTGGTCGTGCCAAATCAGACCACCATTACTTGCAACGAGGTTACACTAAATGTCCAATACCTTATAGAAATCTGTGATAATTTACATGCTATTCGCGAAGTTTATATATGGCCGTTTTTTTAAAAACATATTTGGGAATCTGATTGGATTTGCATTTTATAAATGGATTGATTTTGACCTAAGACTGTGCCCCAACAAAAATTCCAGTCGAAGAGTCGTGACCAACAATTTTACTTCTGTGTAATTGCCCTCCGACGTATACAACTCGTATATAAATTGCCTGCCGACGTATACAACTCGTATATAAATTGCCTGACGACGTACACAACTCGTATATAAATTACCTGCCAGTGTATGCAACTCGTATATAAATTGCTTGCCAACGTATAAACTGGTATATAAATTGCTTGACACATATGCAACTTGTATATAAATTACCTGCCGATGTATATCTGGTGTGGAATTCAGCTAATAGTATAAAATAAGTTTAAATGCCTGTGTGTCTCAAGGGAATACCTATTTTTCGTATTAATCTTTGAAAAAAATCTCTATAAATCAGAAGAAAATCACATTTTAATTTTTTTTTCAAAGAGTTGTTTAGAATTCAATATATTATTTTTTTATCGCCATTCCTTTCCTAACCTAAAATTATTCATTGTTTTATCAAGAATAAAACACCTTAAGCTCTAAGTGGCTGTTTCCTGAATAAAATATTTCTTCTAGGGTAAATAAAACTCTAATTCATAAACTATTTCAAGGAAAGCGAGGGAAATATTTATGAGTTTCCAAAGATCGAAAGAATTCACATAAACATTTACAATTCAAGCAGAAAATTTTTATTCCCTGCCAGAGAATGTAGTTCTTTTGTAGCAGCAGAATTATGAATAAAATGGGCTTCCATCTTCCACTTTGCTAAAGGCTCAACACTGAACAGAGCATTTTAGAAACAACGGCGCTACCAACCTTTTTATAAGATATATTCCTTTTTCCACCCTAAATCGTTTGAAATATTTTATGCAGCAGCTGTGGGTCTGACTTACAGGAAATTCTGAAAATAATCGAATTATGCCTTCCTTATTTATAATCTTTAAAAATAATAATAAATAAATAAATTTTATTGTTTGAGAGAGTAATTCTTTGGAAAAAGCTCTATAATTAAAAAAAATTCTAAATAATCCTTTCGTATTTGTATACCAAGCTGTTTTTCTTCTAAATATGAATAAATTCATATTTGTATACTAAACTGTTTTAAGGTTTGAGTTAGTGTGTTGCATAGCTTAATTTTTTTCTTTTAAGTATTTTAAATATTTTTTTTTCTGAAATCAAACTAAAATTAGTATTATTCGAATTTTAATAAAATATTTTTCAAATTTTAATCAAATAATTAGCAATTTTTATAACGTGTTTTTTTTTTTTTTTTACTTTATCACTGTGACAAATTTTATAAAAATCACTTGTAAAAATTATTCACTAAATTTCATACAAATCTTTGTTTGTCCAACAGTCCGATAAATTGGGATTTATTCACGGCATTGTTTTATTCGAAAAGAAAAACATGTTTAGTGAAATTATTCGAACTCTTCTAAGAATGTATTACTATTCTCTATTCCTTCGGAAGAAAGGGAGGGTGTGTATTCTTATTGATGAGCTCCTTCATGAAAATTTAACTCTGACACATTTTTGTTTTAACAGGTTGAAAAATGATAGTTAAATTTCATATCAGTTGTTACATAGATTTTAATAATTTATCTCTATTAGATATGCTTTAGTTTGGACTCATTTTGAAATTTAAAGTACTTTAATTAAAATTCTATAATATTTAAATCGGCTAATTAAAAAAAATTACATCAAAATGAATTCTGTCGTTCTATTACGCTGAAATGCGATATGGGAAAGTACATAACTTTACATACAGGATATATATTCTAATTATGTCTCCACAGTTATTTCTAAAAAGTCAGAAATATGCATATACTTCTAGATATAAAAAGGCTTTACATGAATTAAAAAAATTATTTTCGCATTGCTTGAGTCAATAATAAATAAATTACTGATAAAATTTAAAAATCTAAAATTTCCTCTGTACTTATAATCAGTTAATTAAATCAATTAAATTAATCAGTTATTTTTATTCAATAAATTAATTTTAATGAAGGAATAGATTAATTAAGCCAAATAAATTAATCAGTAAATTAATTTTAAGCAATGCATTAAAAAATTATTTTCGTATTCTTTGAGTCAATAAATATATTACTGATAAAATTAAGAAATCGAAATTTTCCACTGTACTTTAAGTTACATTTAGTAAATTATCTTTACATGCTAAGTTTTTAAACAGAAAAAAAAATGTGTTCTCTCTTCCGCGATTTAAACAGGTTGAAATACGAAAATTAGAATTCTACCGTTTTAAGCTGATCCTAAGAAAGCACTGCCTTTTCGTTAACTGATATTCCTCGATGTAACTGCTGAAATTATATAAAATGTTAATATTCGAAGATTCATAAATCAGCAATTTTAAACAGCAACAGACTGAATTTTTCTGTTCAAAATGTTAATTTATCAAATATGGCTAATATATTAACAGAAGTACATTTTTCTGGTGTACATTTGTTTATCCAAACAATATACAATAATATAATTAGTATTCCAAGCAATGATATTATTTCAAAAAATATATTTACTTTCATCCTCCTATTAGCGCATATATACTGTACAATAATTTACAATATTAAACAGTATTCGCTATATTGTACTGTATTGTTGAATATTAAATAAGATAGCATTGCACAATTTTGTACAATACTGAGCAACATACTGATTTGCTGGATCTAAAACAATTTTTCATTTGAAAATATCTAAATACTTTTCATTGTCGATTTAGAAATAAAATACGAAGCTCCATTTGAGAAACAAATGTTATACAAATGCATCATTTAATGAGATTCAAGCGGCTTAATTATCATAATTGGCAACCGAATCATAAACAGGAATATTTATTTTCTTGCATTTAAATTCATGTATTCCTCAAAATATCTGCACTAAACAATTTGTAAATATTTCCTTTCATTTGCGACATCTTTCATGACGTATTTGCTAGTACAACAATTCAGGATTAAGCCTCTTTAATTCCCTTCGCATTAAAGAGCTTTCTGCCTCGACTCCATGTTTAATACTTCTTAAATATATTAATTGGAAGGCCTAAACCATCTCATTTCCGTTTCAGCATAATGGATATCGTCAGCATACATAAGTTAGTAGATAGGCCTCGAACTAAAGTTAGTTTAATAGTTCAGTTAATAGTGTTAGTGGATCTGTTAAATTGATTAATAATTAAACAAGAGCTTAGGAATTCAAATTTTAATCAGTAATCTACAGCATCGCAGTTTATTATTGGAGCTAAATTTCCTCTATTCAAGATATATTACCAAGAATTAGTAACTGAGCTGTGTAATGATGAACTATTCAATTTGAATAAAATTGTCCATGAAAAGTATAGTTTTAAATTAAAAATAGAAAGGCATAATTTTTGTTTGTTTGTTTTACAAAAGACTAAAACAAGAATAAAGTACGTTATATGTGCTCATGCTATTATTATCATATAAATGAGAGCAACCAGCGGGTGTGATCCCCCCAAAAACTTTAATACTAATAAACTGGTCATGCCAAAGATGCTTTACATAATATTGGTGTACAATAGTTACGAAATATTAACTTTTTGACTTCAAATTAGTATTATTCTTTGGCGCGTTTTTTGGCGATTAATCCCTGGCATGCGGTTCATAGTATCCGAAAATCAGATTTGTGCTTTAGACATTTTTTTCTCAACCGATTGAAACGAAAATTTGACACAAAACTGCACTTGTAGTCACAAAATCTCATACCTAATTTGATATATTTAAGTCAATTTAATTTGATATACTTTGAATCATCGCGTTTGCAAGTTTCTGGAAATACAGACCAACAGATGGTTAACCCTTTGTCGTTTCAGTTCAAACTTTGACAGGAATTTAATCTATAAACGTTGAATTTAAGTGCCAGTTCTTATCTATCCAGATCTCTTCAAGTTTTAGTCATGTGTTAATTATATTCGAATAACCAGACAGGCGGGTTTCCTCTGACCAGATTTTATTCAAAATTTGATGGAAATTTGCAAATTAGGTATAAAGACCGAATAACGAATTTCAGCTGTCTATCCCAAAGCGTTTTGAGTTTTCATTGTCACAGATGGACATTTGATGATGGGCATTTTCCAAAAATGTGTTTTTCGATGTCAGGGTGGGGTAAAACTTGAATATTTGTCAAAATCTCCAGTTCGAATTTTTTAAAGTTAACTATACTTACTCTGCCGGCATTCTGGCATAGGGGTAGCGCGTCTTTCCTGTGATCTGGGCGTCCTGGGTTCGAGTCCCAGTTTGGGCATGGTTGTTCTTCCGTTGTTCTATCTGTGAGATGTATGAATGTGCCCCCTGTAAAAAGGAGTTGTGCAAGCGAATGAGTGATGCTTGAGTAGCAAAGTCGTACTCTTGGCCCTAGTTGGCGCTACTATAAAAACAAGAGAGCTCCCCACCGGCTTAAAATGGCTGTCTTCGTAACAGCGGGCTTGTCCATGGCAAGTGCCATACGAAACAACCACAACATACTTACTCTATGCTATTTATACGAGAAAATAATAAAATAAGTGTGGATATATTATATATATCCACACTTATACAAAGACATTACCATATTGAGATGTTTCGGTCTACAAGTGTAATAGATTTATTTTAATTTATCTAACAGAATTGCAAACAAACAATTGTTCTATTATTCATCTATGCAAAAAAAAAAATATTCCTAATGATATTAATGAAACCATTAGCACAGAATATTGTACTATATCTCCATGATATTGAAAGGCATTCTGAATGCCTTTTAATTTCATGAAGATATCGATGCAATATTTCATTTTTTGACTTTCAAGTTTTAGACGTAAATTATATATATAAAAAATAATTAATAAGTTTAATCAGGAAAGTACATTGTTGTTCTAATTAAGCCACCACGTGTCCTGATTTAAAATTAAGATAAATTTATAATTGTTTAATCAAATTAAGTAGCTAAGAAGATTATCAGATTATCAGTTACACCCCAAAATGAAAATAAAAAATACGATATGCAGCAGGTAATTTGATATGAACTGGTATTATGCTCAAATAAGACTTTAAATAAATTTTTAAAAAATAAGCTTTGAAAGCAGTTTTGCTCGTTTAACGAAGAAACACACGGGGGGGGGATTAAAAATTCGAGCCTCTAGTTCAAAATATAATAGCATATTTGATTCATCTGTTTTATTTTTAAATTTGGATCTTAATTACACAGCGATAACAATGTGTTATCGCTACAAAAGAAAGTGTTTGTCTCAACAGCCGTGTATAAGCCCAGTAGTAAAAGGAATGAAAAGTTCGGTTGTAAAAATTGTTTGTGAAATTTTTTTAAGAATATGAGAAAAAAAATATTTGTGAAAACGACTATCGAAGTTATTGAGGAGAGTTGTTATTTTTTTTTTTTGCCTACTCTCTAAGAAATAACTACATACCTTATTTGGCAGTTCCAATTCCCACAGTTTCCCGTATTAAATGGCTTTAACGATTTTAATTTCACATATATGAGGGGCCACGGTGGCCTGGTGGTAAGGTCACGGCTTCGGAACCTGAGGTTTTTAGACTCGAGACCCAATTTCATCGAAGAACCGTCATGTAAGCGGGTCTGGTGCACGTTAAATCTGTCGGGACCAAACATCCTTCCGTTGTGTGGTGTGAAATTTTGGAGGAGGGGGTCAATGCAGGTGTCGTCCTCGTCATCTGACCGCAGTTTAAAATTAAGATTTCCGCACAAAATAGTCCTAGTGTCGCTTTAAAAACGGGACGTTAATATAATTAAACTAAACTTCATATATATGACGTAAATAAAGAAAAAGTACCGTTTTTTTAATTCGAACTCAAGATTTTTTTGAATCCTTGTGCTTCACGTCTCTCCTTATCCAAAAACCATATTTTTAAAAAGTATATTTTTTAGTCTTTGAACTCCAAAATTTAAACAGTCTGAACTAAACGGATAAAATTTAGTGTTTGAATTTACACCTTATTTGTAGATCTTCAAATTTCTAACGAAATCCATCTACCCGACAGTTCGAGTACCAGTGAACAATAAAACGTAAGTGCTAGATAAATAAAATTTGGACAATATATTTAACATTTAAAATGGAAATTCTTATTAAATTTTAAACCAAATCTATCAGAGGGTTGATCAGCAGTTGGCCGGTAACTTTAAAACGTATTGACTTTAATAAATAACATTTGATATGTGAATTTGGGGTTAAATTTAAGTTCTGTGCCAAATTTTGGTTTCAGTTGATTGCAAAAAAATGCGTCTAAAACACAAATTAGAGTTTCTGCATATCATTTGCCATGCTAAGAATTAATCGCCAAAAAGGTTATAAAAAGTCACACATAGATTCTGTAGGAATCTTAAATTCAGGGCATAAAACAATATATCGTAACTATTGTTCGTTACTATCATGAAACACAAATTTTGCTGTCTTGTTTTTAAAAGCTTGCCATTGCTGCTGGAAGAAGTATGAGCTTTCTCTCCAGTAGTGAAATTTCTATATTTTATGATAATATTAACAAAACGAAATAAAGACCGATTAAATTATTAGGAATAAATACATCCTACATTATTAAACTTTATATAAAACACCAATTATATTTGCAATAATCGAATTTTTTAATGATCGTTACACAAACTATTCAGAAATTTTCGTCAGAATTGTATTTATTAATAATAGCATGCAATTAATCTTCCATTAAATCATGAGAAATCACTAGATTTCCCAATTTTCTGGAATTAATATAGAAAATATCCATTAATACAGATTAAAGTACATTCTCCCTTAATATACCATCTATCTATTAATAAATAAAGGGAATAATGTCTATATTTAATAGTACGTTAAATATTCAGAACCGCAAATATATCCTCCCTTCAATAATGGACTAAACTTACCAGCACCATTTCCACAGCAAATAAGCAGAAAGAGCCCAACGGATGACACAGAACAATGCTCCATTCTCTAGTTGCTGGTCTATTTTTCTTATGTCCTTCTGGGGACTGTTGGTTCTTTTTTGCGGGGACAGAGCAGCGGCGTCCGGCGGAAGAGCACGTAAAAATATGATTTAAAGATGAGCGAGCGATTCGCTCCCAAAAGGAGAGGGGGGGGGGGCGATGCGAAGGAAACAGGGCGATTGCGTTTTTGGAGCAATCGCCTCTTTGCAGTTACTGCCGAGGCAAACCAGTGGGTTGTGGGTAAACGGTTCACAAAAATTCGCCGGGGAGCGGTCACAAATAGAAAAATTACAACTCGGTACCAGATTTGGTGGGATTGATTTTAGTTTTCATGGGATTTGAAAAAAAAATGTTTTTTTGAAGATTTTTTGTTTTTTTATATGTGTTTGTACCATGTATGAGAAATGTTTAAAAAACACCGTCATAAATGGAGTGAAAATTATATAATTAAAAAGTCTCAGCAAATTTATAGAAAAAGCCAATGTCAATGACGTTACTGTATATTTTTTAAATATGGTGACTGCAGAAATCTCGAGGCAAATAGGAAACTAACAACTAAATTCCAGAATTATTTCAGTTTCATAGAATTTTAAAGCATGACTCTTCGGTATTTTTTTTTTAATTTGATGGAATTTTTTAAGCGGAAAAATTTAAAAGCCGTGCATTCAAAAAGGAATAAACATTTCATTAAAAAACAACTTTTATTTGAAATCCCTTGATTATTTTAACACCAAATATAATTTTTCTGTTTTAAAAGACTAATTCAATTTTTTTTAAATTTTCTAATTGAAATTCTAATTTAAAAGACTCCAGATTATCCATATAATATAGAAGAGTAAATGTAGAGTGGAAAATATGATGAAAAATAATACAGTGTAGATCTAGAAAGCTTTTAAATATTTTGTGCTTACAGTGAAGGACTTACAGATGCAGTTATGACTTTAAGTACAGAAATTTAGTATTTTTAAAGATTCTACGTTTGCTTTCCTACAAAGAAAAGCAAAAGATCCTTAGTGTGTTAAGAGTGTGTTAAAGCAGTATTTTTTTTATTGAAATCTCTTTAGCATTATTTCGGAATTAATAACTATAGAGGGTGGTTATAATTAAACTTACCCTATAAAAAGCATCAGACAACGCAAATGTATGAACGGATTGCAGCGAAATTTAGTGTATAGGCTATACACGAGATGCACTCACGAAATTTCGAAAAAAAAATAGTTCCAAAATGTCCACCTGAGGGCGGCAGTTTCGGAAAAAAATGTAACACAATAATCGCTCATAACGGAACACAGAAACAATAATAACAATCCAGAACAAGACTTAAGAGTAATAAAATGTAAAACCAAGAAAAGCTGACAATTCTAGGGAAAAAAATATCGAGATTTGCATGCTTGTGAAGAAGAGGAACAGATATCAAAACAGATTAGGATAAGAAACATTTAAAATCGTTGTCATGTTTTATGTCGATGTTTCCGACTATAATGATGACGGTATCTTATTGCGACGATGTTACGACATTGAATGACTTAAAAAACTCCATAACGTTTCAAGTGTGAATTATCACAACTGATCAGTTACGATCTGCTGTTGAACACACGTCCATCGATTTGAAATTTTACAAGTGAATGAGGGTGGACACATGGAGTACCTTTCCCTACATCATCCTGGACATCTTGTTCCTCTTGTATAGTTTCGTTCCTAATCTGTTCTTGTTTCTGAAAAAAAAAATTAATCACTTTTCTCAAAACGATATTTTAATTAGATTTAAATAGTTTTGAAACGCTTCAGGTGTCTTAGTTTTTGTGGAAATTAAATAAAATTGATAATAAAAATTTCGGTTAAACATGAAATAAAGCAGAGTTTGCATTTTATTTTTCCTTTTTTCAAACAGTTAAAAGACAATTTTAGTTCAGAAAAACATAACATTCTCATAAAAATACAGTAAATGTGCATAAAAATATATATATTTTTTTTTAAATTATCATTTAATTGGAATTACAAAAACATGCAGAGTTTTGCTCAAAATAAATTTATATAGAGTAGTAAGGAAAAAATAAAAAAAAAATTAAAAATTGAGTTTTTAGAAATTTACTGAAATTTTTAAAAAATTATACATTTTCTAACTTTTAAAAACTAATGTACTTCATTTTTAAGAGTTTTTTTTTTAAAGATGTTTGGTGCATTCATATTTTAATATGTATGCATAAAAATTTCATAACGGTAAGTGCCTAGTAAAATCCACCGTCTCTTTAAATGAGCTTATCATGATTAAAAGCAAACTAAGAGTATTAATAGAGGAGCTCCTTTAAATTCAAAAGGAATTTTAGTCAAAAATCGATAAAGTACTTATATATCAATGACTTTTCATTTTGCAAGTGAAAAGTTTAGTTGCAATTTCAAATATGAAATTCCATGCATATTTAATACGTCAAATATTATGTAATTATCTTTTCTAAATTTTGTATATGCTCCCTTTCATGCTATAATCTGTTGATCAAACTACGTAAAACGCTCGTGCAATGCAGAAAGCGGCATACAAATTTGATCCATTTTTATATAAAGCATACAGTTCCGATATTGTCACGTAAACACGCTACAAATAAACTTGAGAGATAGGGAAAAGCCTCATCTTAATTTTATTTCTTCTTGAGAAAGTGGAAGATATTCAAGTATGTGATATTTACGTCAGAAATAATGTATATGCAGGCGTATTAACGTAAAAATATCTATGATGTATAACCAATATTAAAAGTTGACATAGGTAATAAAAAAATGTAATTCTGAAACAGTAATGACCATCTTCAGGCTTGTTTAGTTAAATTTTGGCACTCTTGTTAGCAAGACAAGAATAAGACACTATGGCAATTCTGTAGAACTGCACGATATTTTTAACTGCTCGAAATAAATTTCATAGGATTTTTTTCGCAATGCTTTAAACACAATGCAAATTTTCTTAAAATGATAGATCAATTTACGAAAAATATCCTCCTTGTTGCGCTTTATGATGTCAAGATAACATTTTGAGGCTTACACCATAATAAAATGTCAAAAAGTACAGAAAGAATCCTAATGAAATATCTATCATGGACAATTTGATATTATTTTTGAGATTTTTTAACCCTCTTGCACGTCATTATTGTGTATATGTTTAAAATTAAGAGAGATTTAAACCTATAGTTTGAAATAACGCAGCATGATAACGAATGATATTTTATTCGTCCATTTTTATTTTATTTTTAAACTCTTATTTGTTTTTGCTTTATACAGAAAAAATAATAGGCATGCAATGTATATGGGTGTGTGTGTGTGTGTGTGTGTGTGTGTGTGTGTGTGTGTGTGTGTATTTAATATCATCGTAAAGCACAAGTATATTAATGTAGTAACTAAAACAATGAAAAGTGTCACTGTAAAACATAAATTTCTCTCTAAAAATGTATTAAAATTATGGAAAAATACTGTGCAAAAAAACTGCCATGCCAAAAACATTTTTTTTTTCTTAAATTTTAAATGGTATAAAAACAAGTTTTGCTCAATAATATGTCGCGAACTTATGGAGGAAAACCTGTAATTTTTTTAATTATTTTTTAAAATAAAATAATAGTATATCTTTTCTTAGTGAATACTTCTAACCAAGTAGAAAACAAAGACAAATTTGGTATTTAAGATCCAACGAACAGTCAGTCAAAGGGTTTTGAATGCTTTTTTCTTCATACATATTGCAATACGCAATTTGTAGATTTGAAATCAACCATTACGCAACACAATGCAAAAGCAAAAAAAAAAAAAAAAAAAAAAAAAGAGCTTACTAAATAACCGTTATAACAAGCAACTTGTTGACTGCGCGCTTTTTGGCTGCCCTCACGTAGGTTCCTGTTGGTGATTTTTTTTTTCTTTTTCTTATTCATCCCCAATAAGGGAAGGTCACTTCCGGTGGCCTTCCGTCAGGCGGTCAAACTTTTCCTGCCGATGCCTGCAAACAATCCTGACAAGTCATCAGTGGGGAAACCAGGAAAAAGAATCCCAGTCCATCCCCCTAGGGATCAAATTTCCAGTTGGAGGGGGAAAAGAAGAAATTGGTCAGCTTTTTAGAAAATGGCCAGAAAAAGTTTTTTAGCGAGTTCATACTCCACAACAGCGATGGGGAGGGTCGAAAAATAGAAGAAAAAATATAATAATAATAATGAGAAGAGAGAAGAAAATAGAAAAATAAAAAAAGGAGATGAAACTAAGAAATCAGAACCATGATAGTTGGGACCCTAGGCCATATCGATTGAGAATTGAAAGCTGGGGAAAAAAAGAATGTTCGAATGGGCATCGATTTGTAATTCTAACTTTCTCGACAACGGGCTAAAGAGAAGAAAACTGGATTCTATTTTGTTCTCTTTTTTTTTATTGTTCTGATTCCTATCTCTCTTCCACCCCCACCCCCACCCCCATTTCCTTGTGCCTCAGTAGAAAATGGGAATACTATTGACTTTCTGCCATCTTTTCAACTGCAAAATTGGCTTACAGATGTAGTAAGTGACCAAAGTACGGTGAGTATGGAATGTCGCCGGTTGGATTTATAGCAGGGTACAGGCGCGATTGGGAAAATGCGCTTTTAAAATGGTCGCTTTTATGTTCCAATTTGGAAAGGAACGTTTTTTTTTCTCCTGTTCTGTTTTGGGAAGCAAGTTAGAAGACTAATGCCCCAATCTGCGAAGCGAAAATTATTTCTCTCGGGTTCTGAGCCTAGATTTTAATAATAGGTTCGAATATTTTTCTCATATGTTATGGTCTAATGGGATTTTGTTTCAGATAATTTTTTTTTCTATTCTTACCTTTTAGCAAATGATCGTGAAATTACTGAGGTCAATATTCTATTTGTAACAAATTTAGATCGTACCTAAGATTAAAATGGAACATGTCATGGAAGATAAAAGACAAACGATAATGGGATAACAAGTGAAAATCTAACTGTTTTATAAAAATACAAAAAAAAAAAAATGCAGAAATATATTGCGGTTATATTACACCGTTATTTTTTCTATAATAATAACAGGTATAAATACATAGTAAAATTTACGATCTCACTATCTTATCTCACTAATTTTAATATTTCACTATATTTCTAAATAAATCAATCACTTCTTAGTATATCAAACAATGCTTAATCTGTTATTCAGATTATGCAGTTATATATCGTACTTTCATAGTTGCATAGTTGTAACTCGGTGAACCTTCCAGCACATCAACAGATCATATTATAATTTGTTAAAATTTTAGAATGTTTTATTTGTCAAATAGCTACCCATGGCTACAAGCTAGTTCACTGGCCAATATAACTGCTAAAAGTTCCAAATAAATATTTTATGTTACCAGATTTTAAGGATTTTCAAAGCAAATCATTTTATACTCCAAACTATTAAAGACTTGAAAAATCTTTTATTCACTGTTTACTTAAGAAGTTAAATCTTATTAAATAATTTATTGAAAGCATTCCTCACATAGAAAATTATTTAAGAGTAAAATAAGTAGCATCTTGACAGCGTTTCTTTTTTTCAATAATATTAGAAAAATCCAGTGTAGAATATTTATAAGGACAATGAAAAGGTTTCAATTTTATTTAAAAAATCATATTGGAATTTTAAAAAAAATTAAAATTTTAAAACTACAATCACTTACAGCTGAAAAGATTGGATCGAATATTTTATAATATAATTTTTTCGATGCCATGCTTATTTCAGTTATAGAAATAAGTATATAATAAAAGTATTAATATAAATCATGCTGTAGTATTTATATAAACTTACTTTTTCATGAATTAAAAAAGTACAAAAGTAAAAGTAAAAGTAATTAAATTTAGTATTGATATATTTGTTTCAGTTGCTTTTATTGATATATAATCAATTGCTTTGAATTACTACGATTAATAAATTTGATCTTATTTTTTCCCCTTTCTCATAAGTCCTTCTACTAGAGTTTTAAATTATTTTTTTTCCCTTAATGAACGAAAGAAAAAAAAATGAGTCACAATTATTTATTCTTTTTTTTTTTTTTTTTTTTTTTTTTTTGCAGAGCATATAAGCAGTTGGCAGCCGTCGGGATTCTCTTTCTTCTCACTGTTCATGTTCTTAAAACGATACGCAGGAATGAAGACTGGTGAGTAGAAGTCACAGTGTGCTTTTTTTAATTATGGTTTAGAATTAAATTATGGTTTAGAATTATTGGACAATAATGCTTTGAAGCATTTTCATTATAAATTCTATAATCTCGCATCATCAACGGAATGACATGGAAAATTACGTTTTTCGTAGGAAAAGTTTTTCTCCACACATATAATTATATAAGTTGTCACCCAAGGGCTCAGAATAATTACTTGCATATAAAGATCTTTCATAGAAAATGAGCACAAAATGGTATTTTCAGTTATTCTGATTGTTTTCAAAGTCATACATAATCATAAAAGTCAACTTGAAAACATTTTCATAAAAAAAATATTATGAAAAAAAAATACTATTCAAAGTTTAACTCCTGTATAAGAGTACTAAAAGATTAATTGCTTATTTAATTAAGTAAAACATTTTCAAATTGTTTTTAATTCTTTAAGGATATCTGCTTATGTAAACCTCATTATTATACAGAAAAGTACTTTTGGTTTAAAAATGTTCGTTATTTTCAAGCAATAATTATTAATATTTATTAATTCAAAACATATAACAATCATTTAAATCTCAATGACTATCATTAAAAATACAATATTTGCATACATTTTATTAAGGTTGGGCAGCGCAGTCATTAAAACAAAAAATGATAATATTATCAATATTTGAATTTGGGCATTTTTTTAATTTCATTATTTATAGTAATACATTGAAAAAATTATTTTACTTAAAGCTGATTAATATTATCAGGTTTGTCTTATTAAAGGTTTTGTCTTTTTTCGATTTTTTCAAATATGCTTTTTTTTTTTTTGAAATTGAATCTTGGAAAGTTCTTATTATTTAACGCAATCGTATAACATATATTTACGATTCAAACTCCAAACATTAAAAACTGAATATAATGATAGCAGGAAAGCGCACTTAATTGTTTTCAAGAACAATTAGAATTTTCAAAAATGATATCGGAACATTGGCTTTCGAATAAATAATTTTATTAAAGCATTTTTTACCTGTGATTTTCTAACATTTTCTGTGGAAAGGAACTATAAATATTTCCATAAAACAATCTGAAGACTTAGCATTACTGAGTTTTTAAATGAAGCCATGAAAAATTTCTAAAACAGTTGCCAAAAAATTAATATAAAAGGAAACTTTAAAATGTTCTATCCTTGTTAGTTATCATTTGCTTGTTACGAGCGGTTTTCTCTTCACTAATTTAATGATCAACCAAAGGATGGCGACATTTTTTTTTTGCCTTCCGAGGGTTTGAAAATTTTAATAAATAAAAAATATGAAAGTAAAATAACAATATGCTTTTTGTTGTGATTTAATGAAGCAATTCATTATTGTAATGAAGAGATCATAAAGCTCGCTAGGAGACTTTGATACTTGAAAAGTAAAATAAATGAGCTTAAATTATCAAACGTAGAGAATTGCTAAGTTTTTAAAAGGGTAGGTATAGTTTCTTTCTACAGCGGAATTTCTTTCCGCTGTAAACTGAGAAAAAAGCAGGAATGTGTAAAAAATATAAAATAAAGAAGTATTAATTTTGTTTACTGAAATGTCAGAGTTAAAATCATTATTAAAGCTATTATTAAAAAAAGCAATTTATAAAAGGAAACGTGTACAGTGGAATGGAAAATTTTCTGGGTGTGGACAGTTTATTTTAGTGAAAAATAATTAGTATATTTAATTTTTTTTTTAAATTTGTGTTTCTTTCTTAAAAAAATATTTTCTGTTGGAGATGTAGAATTGAGACTATTAGAAAAGTTAATTGATACCTTCTTTGATTGACACTTTTATTAAAATATAATGTATGCAAATTGTTTATATAATCAAACTTTAAAAAACAATCTGCATTATCTGTAGCACCACTCTAATAAACAAATCCTAAAAATTGATGTGAACATTTCAAACCTTAGTTTGAGTTTCAACTGATAAGAAAGAACGTAATCCCCCCTCCTTTACTTCGAGCAATTTTTATCATGTTCATTAATTTGTTTTGCATTTACATAAGAAGTGTTTGTGTTTTAATTAAATTAATTTGTAACTGTATATCTTTTCTTTTCAATTTGGGTTTAGTCACTGACAGAATTTTCCACTAGCCGATTAAACATTGCTGAATTTGTAAATTGCAACTGATTAATCCATTTGAGACGGATTGCACACCGTGTGTGCGTAGAATTTTCGAAGCAAAAAGACGAACAGCACACCGCACGTGTAATGATATGGAATTGCAAATTCCGATTACACTTTATACTTTCAGAATGATCATAAAAAATGCGCCTTTTCGAATGGGTTAACCATCATAGCAAACTGTGTTATAACGACTCTAAGCTTTCAAGATGTTTAAGTATAATCATTTGTCCTCATGATTTGAATAAATAAGAATAACAAACCTTAAAAAAGTTGTAATCATATTCAGTACTTTGATTATCGTTTTAAAGAAAAACCTTTCTCATAAGTTGTTTAATCATTATGTGCTTAATCGACAGGTATTTAAATATATTAAATATTTAAAAAATGCTTCAATTATATTTTTTAAAATCTCTCTAATAATTTGTAATTTTATTTTAATTATTTTTCATTTATTGACATAACATTTAAATGCCAATTTTACAATTCAATCTAAATATATCTCGCACATATTTGATAAATCATAGGATTCCCTCAAAATTCTCTGAATTAACAGTTTTCCAATATTTTAATATGTAACATAACATGGTAACATGTAATAATGGTTTGACTTATTATCTATGAATTGCTACACTAAATATTCATTAAAGCTGTTAAATTATTTAATAAATTTATAAATCATTAATAAATAATAAATTAATAATTAATAATTTAATTACAAAATTTGCATAAATCTTTCTATAAGACATCTAAAAGTTATTATTCTGAAGGATTTCTTTTAAGTTTTAATTGCAACGTTTATGACATTCTGTTAATTTGTCAGTATAATTACAATGAGCATAAATTATCTGAATTAATTTGACCATATCGAAATAATTACTTATAATTGGATAATTCAAAGTAAAGAACTTCTTTCTTTGAAAAGAAACCAAAATTGTCTTATAACGTATTAATTTACTGATTATAAAAACAACCTTCGAATTATGAATCTATAATGTATGTTCACAAAAGATGAATTTTTTAGAGGCGATTTTTTTGCCAAATTTAATGTTGGCAGGTTTTTATTGCAATCAAAAAAGCTATTAATTTTTTTTCTTCTAGCTAACCAAGATAACGAACTTTCAGCAAGTTTTTGGCTAGTTAACACGATTTTGTAATGATAATTCGATGATTACAAAATTATTCAAATAAATTCGGTAATTATGAAAAATAACATGCTAAATAGATAAAAGTTAGTGCATAGTTTTAGAATCCAAAATGTAGATTCTTACCTGAACCACATATCAAAAGATTTGTGCCAGTTTTTGTATTTCGCATGCATGTAAATGGAATGACCTAAATCAATGAAATTCGGTATATGGTATTATTAATGCAACTGTGGTTATTTGTCAAATTTCGGCTTCAATCTGTTTGCGAAAAACCTGCAATAGATAATAATAACAATTCTAGATTCATACCAAAGATCTTTATTCAGTAAATATTGTTTGCCAATATCATGTAAGCAATTCAAGACCTTGCCTAATATCCACAATTTTATGCATGGAGAGGGGGGGGGGAGAGAACGATAACTCATCTGTATAATTAAGAGATATTGGAGAATATACGT
Organism: Argiope bruennichi; assembly: GCF_947563725.1. Lineage (NCBI taxonomy): Eukaryota > Metazoa > Arthropoda > Arachnida > Araneae > Araneidae > Argiope > Argiope bruennichi. The sequence goes on from NC_079153.1 coordinate 92,834,343, forward strand.
GAATTCAGAGAATATGTAGGTCAAAAAACAATTTCAATATTCTTGATATTCATCGTTTATTATGCTAGGACTTGGGAAACATCAAAGTTCTACATTTGGTCCAATAATGAATGATACTTCAATCAACACCTTCTTATCCTAACTTGAATCTGTCTTCTGCCTCCTTAACATTTCCTTAACAGTTAGGAGTTATATCTGCCTTCTGTCTCTTTGTGATTAAGTCTCCTTAACAGTTAGGAGTTATATCTGCCTTCTGTCTCTTTGTGATTAAGTCTCCTTAATAGTTAGGAGTTATATCTGCCTTCTGTCTCCTTGGCATTGAGTCTCCTTAACAGTTAGGAGTTAGATCTGCCTTCTGTCTCCTTGGCATTGAGTCTCCTTAATAGTTAGGAGTTAGATCTGCCTTCTGTCTCCTTGGCATTGAGTCTCCTTAACAGTTAGATCTGTCTGTTGTCTCCTTGGTATTGAGTCTCATTAATAGTTATGAGTTATATCTGCTTTCTTCGGACATATGAGGACTTGTATCATACTAAGGCATATTCATTTCGCTTTTATCAATTGATGATGGACTTTTGCTTTGAATCCACCTACTTTCAAACATAAGGCATTTCCTATTGAAGCAATAACAGATTAAAAATTTCATTTATGCACATTTAAAAATGAAATTCGAGATCAATTTCCACATACTCCCCTAATGTGAAACATTTTTTAATTAATAGAATGCGATCTTTTTCAAGTGGCTCTTGAAATAAAACGGATATTAGGATCATTAAAAGATGAAATTCTCTCTCTCCATCATCAGAGGAAATTCAAGTGCGTTTCTTCCCAAGGGTTAATTTTATATTTCTTGGCCCATCTTAAGTACTTTTCCTCAAGGGCGTCGAAAAAACTTAATTTTCCTTTCCACGATAACTGCCAATAAAGAAGTGAACTACGTTAATAAGTTTTTTAATAGCCTTTGATCCCAGAGAACGCTCCAGTTTTTAATGAGTTTATCTAGAGATGATATTAGTATTTCTTTTAAGTTTTTATGAACACGCTGCCGAACCGACCGAAATTCTTTGGTTCCGTGCTTGAGTGCACACTTTAAAAATAGATATAAGGTACTCTTCATTTAGCTTCCCGCTTTTTTTTAATTTATAGGTAAGTTTTTTAATGATTTTTTTATGTTACCAGAATTACGCCAAACTAGTTTCAAAGATCAGAGGAAATTTTAATAGTGAGTCAATTTTAAATTTGTTTTTATTTTCCGCCAAATGGTATAAAAAGTCTAAAAGATAAAAAGCATAAAAAGTTAATGTAAAAATCCAATTTTGCTACAGCTACAACTTTGTATTGAAAGTAATTAAAGAGAGGAAACTATATTTTTTACCTCAAATGTCATTACAAGATCCATATTTCTTAAATAGGGTTTTATGACACTGCTGAGTAGAAGTGATATAATGCAGTTTCTCCTTGTATGATATAGAGTTACATATCGAAATTACATAATTATGAAAGGGATAGAAAGTTCATCGCAGAATTTAAGATTTTAGTAGATGTCAGAGGCGGCATATAAATTATGCGGAATTTAATTACTTCGAATAAATGGCAAATAAAGCAACTATCTGAAAGAAAAATAAATAAGAGAGCATATAATTTTTAGAATAGCGAATATTTTTAATAATTTTTAGCGAATAATTTTTTATATATTTCTATACAAAATAGAATACATTAAAATAAAAGCTCTGCATGAATCAAAATTATTTCCATGGTTACCAGAAATATAACCAAATCGTCTAAGGATTCAACAATTTTCCAACAAATTCGAAATGTTTCTAGAATTTTATTATATCTAACCAATTCATTCTGAGGATTCAATGACGTTTCCTCAAAAGAGTTATTTTCATGATTTCAAAAAGTGTAATCAACTCCTTTTAGAATTAATGGCTTTTCATTAAGCAGAATTATTTCCATGATTTCATATAATCCAATCATCTGATGATTCAACGACTATCTTAGAGCTATTTTCATGATTTCGTCTAATCTAACCAATTCGTTTGGCGATTCAATGGCTTTCCTACAAATCTATATCATTTCGATAATTTCATATAATCCAAACAATTTGTCTGGATTATATGATTCTCCTTCTATTACAAAACTCAGCGTCTTTCCCGCCTGAAGTTTTGTAATAGAAAGCTAATGATGTTTTTGATTTTGTAATTATAATAGGTTCCTTGTTGAAGTCTTATTGTCTAGAAAATTTAAAATCTTTTTCTAATGAGATGATATCTCATCCGACGTCGATTTGATGTCGAATCATAATTTAGTAAAAAAAGGCCTTTACATTTTAAATGGTATTCATAGTTAAGCTTGTTATATGATTATCTATCCAAATTTTACCTTATTGATATTTTAGATAATTTAACATGCAATTTAAATAAATGATTCGTCTGCTGATCAAAAAGAATTTTAAAGGCTTAAATCCACTAAGATGAATGAGTAATTATTATAAATCAGTGGATTATAATAATAATCCACTGATCTAATAATAATTATAATAATAATCCACTGATCAAATAATCTAATAAAGGTATTATTCTTCTGCCCTTTTATAGAAAAATTGTACTCCTTAGGCAAGATTGTGAACACCATGAATGATTAGATCTTTATTCTTAGCATGAGATTAGCTCACGCATGAGATTTATATTGTTACAAACTTGTAAAGTTGCTTCCCAGCATGGTTAGTTCTATCACGGGAAAGACCGATTTACAATCATCTGTAGTGGATGCTGCTCGGGTACCGAGCCAGTGATCCCAGAGCTTGGCGACAATCTTGGTGACGAATTTGGCGACTTTAGCAACAAGATAATGCTGGAAACTTCGAGAATTTTAACGGTCTTTATTTTATTTTATTAACGGTCTTTATTAGAATTTTAACACTAAGGGGCTGAGGAACGTCTGATTGGTCCGAAAACCTTCTCGATTCGCCTCCTGAGAACTATAAAAGGCTGGCAGTCTCAAGGTGCGAGGAGTCGTGAATTGAATGGTAGTCGGAGTCGTAGACAAGTAACGAGTCTTCGAGAGGATAACGAAGCAACGGCGGAGTGCCAGCGTCGTGTGGAGCCCAAGCTATTGCTGAACTGGGTTGTGGGCTGAGTCCTGTTGTCTATTGTGGAAGCAGCATCAAGTTGTGTGTGAGTAGCCAGTCGTGTTGTAGTAAGTCGGCAGTTGGATACAGCTAAAGCTAGAAGACAGTGAAGAACTTCAGCCGTTTGGAGAGACCGTACAGCAAAGCTCCGATGATCATCTCTCCTGAAGGATTCTGTCTGGCCTCTTTGTGTGCTGTGTTCGATTACAAAATAGCATTAAAAATGTGACATACGAATTAGTAGACATACGAACTTGTTCTAGTTGTAAAATAATAATAAATACCAATTAATATATGAAAAAATTATTATAGCAATGTGCATTTGAAATAAATTTATATCTATTATGACAAAATATCCTGTCTACACTTGCTAAGAATATGAAACGAATGGAAATAATTTATATTTAACGATACGCATAAGCTTTATAAGAAAAACATGTTAATATCATATACATTTTTAAAAGGTCATATAAATTTCCGCTCAGTTTTTTATGCCTTGCATCATTTGTCTGAAACTTTCTGTCAGACATCAAGACAACCACTGACCACATGGCAAAAGTACGCCACTTTCGTTCCAAATCTGCAGTGGTCTTAGCTCTGTTCTCAAGATTTGAGCCAAAACAAGACAAAGGGTGACCTCAAAATAACGGACAAAGTGTTGGTTTAGATAAGGCTTTATTCTTTAAAGCGGGTTTCCGGACCTACGAGCACCAGAGATCCTAAGTAACGGATTGCGAGATTCTCTTTAAAAGGCTGTTTCTTCCTTTTTTTTCTCCCCCAACCCCTTTCCCCCCTCCCCTTATACCCTTTTCTTCTAACTTTTGGTCCGAAATGTTGGTTCTATACAGCTGATGGGCTTTTGCCGAGGAAAATGTCTTGGCTTAAAAGATGAAAGCCTTATTTTTTTTTACTCTTTCTTATCCAAGTTTTTTTTTAAGTTTTAGTTTTGTGTCTTCAGCAACAACACTAAGAAAGAATCGCAAGAGTGGAAAGTTCACGTGAATTTATCTTTTTAAAGAGATTTTACCATCCTTCCCTCCACCTGCCTCCTTCTCCCACCCAGTTTTTCCTTTGTATAAAGGATACAGGATAAATTGAAAAATGCACTTTTGCTTTAAGACCCGGGAGATCTCCATGGCGCGATAAGGACAATGTCACGGATCCATTCCTCTCTCCGAGAAAAGACCGCTTGATGAGATGTAAGCAAAACAAAGCAAAAATTGCCCTGAATACATGAAATTGATGTTTATGTCCCCTCCCCCTTTTCTTTTTTCTTTTCGGGAGTCGGGTAATAGGACTGGCTTTATTGGGGTCAGTGTGTTCCAACAACAAAACTGATTGGATTATTGAATGGAAACTTGTTAAAGAGATTTTCTTTCTCGGGTTTTTTGTTTTGTTTTGTTTCGCGCGTCGGAATCGCTGATCCGATATTTGGACAGCGAGACTTCGCTTTAAAGAAGTGTTTTTCTTTTCTTTTATCTTTTTGCTTTTTTTTCTCTCTCGTGAAAAAATTTTGTGACAATATTCAATCTTTTTTTCTCGAATAGAATTTAAATTATTCACAACGTCATAAGATTTCAGTCGATATTCTGAAAAGCTGCATGTTTTTCATTAAAGTAGATAGATATTTTATTTATTTATTTTGTTGTTTTATAACATATGGTCTTTGCATCATATCAAATGATAAAGCCTTCAGTTAAAAATATCCAAATGCAAATTTAAAAAATTAAAATTTCAATAAATATTTTCTTATATATGCCAATAATGTGTAGCGCATTATGATTGGACACACAAACATCCTGACTAGAACATAAAAAAATAAGTTTTTGCTTTCCCTTTGTTAACAAAATTACAATTTTAATTACATGATTAATCTTACTTTGGACGAAATGTCAACTGATAACGAAAATAAATATTTTTAGTTTATTTTGCCTTTTTTAATTAAAAAGTTAATAAAATTTTTAAAAAAAAATCAGTTATTTGGCTTTCAAGTTATACAAAAAAAGTATTTTTAATGAAAAACGTTTACAAATGATGTTTTTCTAATAAACATCGGGCGCGATCTCTCCGAAACTTCGTTGTATACTTTTTAACCCATTCTAGGGCAGTGGGAAGTATGCTTCCCACCACATTTATCAATCTTTGTATGAAATTATGTAGGTTGGCATCAGTTCTGACAATTTTTTTTAGAAAGACAGAAACTTAGATGCTTCATTTCTTTATCTCACACAAAATGATGTGTCTTGATTTTTTACTTAATTATTAATTAACCAAATTACTTAATTATTCTAATTAAATTTATCTAATAAGCTAAATGAATCCTTTTTCTTATTCTAATTTCAAGCCTAAAAATAATTTAACATAATATGACTGGAAAAATTGGCAATTTAAAGGGTTAATAAATCTACTTGTGTAATTTGCCTTACACCATTGCAAAAAATATTAACGAAATAGCTAATTAGAGGGTGATTTCTAGCGATTAATCGCTGGAATGCAGCAAATACACAAATACACAAGTACCGAAAATTTCAAATCCTTTTTTATGCCTTTTTTTTTACCACCGATTAAAACCAAAATTTAACGTAGAATCTACGTTGTAGTCATAAAACTGCATACAAAATTTTATTTATTTAAAATCTTTGTATCCTTGAGTTATAGTGTTTATGTACTCATATAAGAACAGGTCGATAAACAGATTATCCATGATCGGATTTGGTTCCAAATTTGATGCATATATATTATATGCTGTATCTACGTATCAAATTTTATCTATCTAGTTCTTTCTGTTTTGTTGTATTGAATTATCTTATGTGTAGTTATCGAATAAACGTAATTCGCACAGTCGAACACTTAGAAAATTTCTAAATGGATTTCATTCAAAATTAGAGAGAGATTTTTAAATTTTGAGTAAAGATCACTTATCAAAATCTGGATTTCGAATTATTTAGCGATTATAATGTTTTGTGTACGAGAAAGTAATAAAGTCAGAAAATCTATGATAGTTTCGTCCTAACTACGCCATATTAAATTACAATATCATCTATAAGAAATATTCTAAATTTTATAAAACGTAACATTTTAACTACTGTTCATAAAAGTTTTGCAAAGGCATAGTTTTTCAACCATAGTTCTTCAAAAAGCATAATTTGAATTCAATTCAAATTCATTAATTTGCATATTCAGCAAAAACACTCTTCTATATTTCTAAATATCTTAGAAAGCACAGAGACAGTATTTTGAACTGCTAAATATTCATAGAAATACAAGTAAACAAACGCAGTTGAAAATAAACAAATGTATATATTTTTCATTAGATTTCATCAAATAAAGAAATTTAAAAATGAATTCTACTTTTGAATGATTAAGAGAAATTATCGTGTCGATATAAAAGAAATAAAAATTGAGAAATCTCATAGTGATGACTAAATATGTTTCCACATGAAAAGTTTCTAGATGAAAAAAAAAAGTTTATAACAAATATATGATTTCATATAATAAAAAGCATATTCTATTTTAGATATATTATGTATAATAGATGGAATTTCTCAAAGAGAATTTCAAATGATTTCCAAGGTTTATACATTGGATATTCCAAATTAACCTATTGTTAGTTTTCTGTTTAATACATTTCGAAAACAGTCTGGTTTTGAAATTATATTTGTTACTATAAACATTCAGTAATTACATATATGTTTACTCTGTGTGTTTTTCTCTATAATAAACTCATTGCAAAACCAATAAAGGCATATTTCTTATCCCTAGAAATAAAAGTCGGGTGATAAAAAAAATGCATAGTATTCTGAAAATATAAACCATTTTATGCTTATATCTAATTATTTTAACTACATATTTTGGCCGGAGATCCATTTCATTAAATTTTATGTTTCTTATCAATAAAATTAATTAGATTATTGAATAAAAACTGGTTGACAAACTGTCTATTTTTTTTGTGATTAAAAGAAAAGAGCGATACTTTTTAGCTCCTGCTACTGTAATTGTAACGAATATTTGCTATAATTTTAGAATACTTTCAAAGATGGCTGTTTTGGTGTATCACATTAGCTTAGAATACTTGAGTGCAATTTATTGCCGTTTTCTATTAAACACAGCTATATTGATTGAATAATCACATTTGAAGAGATAATTGATTTCAGAAACTTATGATTCTATGTAAGTTATTTTTAAGCATGTTACGATGTATCCGTTAATCCAGGACAGTCTGGACTAAACTTGTCTCTCGATTGACAGTTATTTTCTATTCTGTCACATAAGAATTTTAACTTAAATTACGCTTAAGAAAAGCTTTGTTGTTTTCTCCAATATAGACCAATGTTACATTTACAGAGATCCTTAATTTCCTAGAAAGGCGTAGAGTCAAGAAAGGGTAATTGGGTACATGGGGTAATTTGGAACGATGCTTGCTATATGCACCGGCGAAGCCTTATCGAGCTGGAAAGCATGTATTTTTTTAAGGCGTTCAAGAGGAAGACAAATAACATTTGCGCCTTTTTTCATTCTAACTTAATTTTTTTTAGTTGTAATTATGTTCAAAAATGTAAAACTCGGTTACCTATTTCTGAAATTTGTCGGATATAAAAATTATTTGTTATTTTCAGTTTTGAACATCCAGCTGAGAAACAGAAAGAGGTATTAATTACCCCTAACAATTTTTTTTTCGTTTGGTAATTCAGAACATATGTTTATAATACTAAAATTTTGCATTTTTCAATTATTCAGCATAACATTTTTTTAAATAATAAGTGATATGAAATCTAGGAAAGCGATAGTCCTGTCAATAATATTTATTATTTTATGTGAAATTAATAATTGGCATTTTTGAAGTATTTACAATATGATTTACATACATATTGTCATTTAATAAAAAAAGGGTGGCCATCAATAATTATTTGATGATTTTTCAAGTAAGAAATAAAAAAGAAAACTGACTTCCAGGAACGAGGAGATATTTTGCTGAAGGTTAAATTTTGGAATGATAATTTTGATTCTTTCAAATAATAAATAAAAGATGTGGAGACAGAGGACACAACTTATCTAAAATCCTAATTGGCTCGATATAAATGTATATTTTGTTCCATAACATTGAAGAAATCAGGTTTGATGATTGCCATATTGACTAAATTAAAATTGGTTTGAGGGTTTTGATTTTTTTTTTTTTTTTAATAATTTCATAGAATCAGATAAAAACTATACTACCAGATTTTATCGTTGAAGTAGAATATTTCAATTAGCATAAGTGTTAGGGAAATATAAATTGAAACTGAATGATCTACCTGAAGTGAGAACAATACTTCCTACTATTATTTAATTACCATTTCTTACACAATTTAATAAAGTTTTTGTGTAAGGAATGTGTTCTGCATACATTTTAATAAAGTTTTTGTGTCAGGAATGTGTTCCGCATACATTTTAATAAAGTTTGTGCGTAAGGAATGTGTTCCTTACACATTTTACACAAAATTTGAAATATTTCCTTCTCGTGTCCCTTAATATTCAGTCATTTTATAAAGGTTCATATCCTTTTGTTGACAAAACTGGGATTAGAATAATTATAAATTGTTCCAAATTGAAAATATTAAATAGTTATGGTAGTTATATGGATATCTCATGAAATGAATATATTTTTATTGGGGAAAAACAGTACATTGATGTAAATGGTAACGGGCAATAAAACAAATTCTAAAACAATAAACATTATTTTTTTTCATTTTATATATATTTTTTTCATGTTACTGGGATTAAGAGCTAAACATTATATTATCAGCTACCTCATATTCCCTGGAGTTATTAGGAACATACTGAGGTCTTAATTAACGTCACTTAACAGAGAATACTTAATTAAAATGCATTTGGGAAAAGCATTATTTAATGAACCCTACAGAATATTATCAATTGCTCATATAGATTTATAGTTTGATTTTCAATCTCATATAATCATTTAAAATTGAACAAAATGACAAATTCTGCAAAATTTGTTTACAATTAATTTCTGGTCCTATATCTCTCTGTAAAGATTTTTTTTTTTCGTTTTGCTATATGTACATTTTATTTCGTCATTAGTACATGATGTCTACAGCTGCATTGTTCTGTTAGTCGATTTGTGCAAGCTCTTTTTGTACTTAAATAAAATTTAAATTACTCAGCGTTGTCATTATTATCGTTCCCCTTGCCATTTCGAAAGTTAAATTATCACTTCAAAATATATTTCATATGGATTTGCATAGAGAAAATTGGCATTTCATTGTATTCCTTCAGCCTTATCAGATACTCTGGAGCTTCTAATATCAGATTATGCTGACTCCTTCATTGTTAATCCGAATGCCGAAGTGAATCTTCTAATTATAAGTATTAAATTCAAAATAATGTTTATTGTAATCAACTTCTGAGCTAAATATTCTCTGAAAGTCATTTGAATAACGTATTAAAACATATTAAATGCGATATATTTAGTATTTATAAAATATTACAAAATTCCAACTTACTTAATTTGTTTACTTTTAAAAGTTACTGTACTGTAGATTTTTTATTCCAGAAGAAAATTCATATTCCGTCAGTAAATTATTATTCTAATTTAAATCTTATCGTAAAAAAGTTTATTGTCATTATTTAAAAAAATGAATTGCAAAATGAAGTGCTAATAATGATTTGCTTTATAATAATTAAAAATTAGTTATTAATCATAGAATATCATAAGAAATAGTCCGGCGCTTGGTCATATGCAATTCCTGAGAGTCTGGCTTCCAAGTCGGCAGATCATTGATTCAAGACTTGACTTTATCGATTATCCCATATGTATTTGGTGCTGGTGCATTGAGCCCCTGATGATTTAATATATCCTTCTGATAATAATGTGATATACATCCACAGTTTTGAAATAACTCGGAAGTTATTCTCTTTAATCAAGATTCTGAGCTGCATGACCAAGTTTTATAGCACTGATTAAAATAAAAAATAAAAAAAAAAAATTGAAATCTACTATTGCAGATTTTTAATTATTATGTGAGAACATTATTTTTTTTTTTAAGTAACATGGTATCATTTCGACAGATAAACAATATCATGTATTCACATGACTTATTTTTCACAATCATCAACACTTAAAAAAGCGATGGTTTTTGACAGTCTCAAAATCAATCGATTTCTAAAAATTTTTTCTCGGCTCTAGATTCTTTTTTTCATGAAAAACCATTTTAAAGCGGTTTGAAACAATCACGTGATTATCAAATTACGCATGCATCGATATTTAGAAAAGGGTGATTTTTTTTCCCCCCAGCTCAAAATTGTTTGAGCTCCAAAAGTTTTTCTAGAGGACGAAAGAAAAAAAGTTTTTGTTGCAAAAATTCAGTTTAAACTGTTTTGGAAGTATCACGTGACTATTGTATTGCGCAATCGTAAACTTTTAGAAAGGTGAGGGCTTTATTTTTTGTTCCTTATGTCAAAATCGTTTGAGCTACAAAATATTTTATTGCCAGCTAGAAATTTTTTTAATTAAATATAAAATTTGACACCTAACCTCACTGTTTCGCGTTGATTCCCATTTTCTTCTTTGTACTTCTCCGGATTATAGCTTCTTACGACCCATGCCCTTTATTTTACGCCTGTGCTTCAAAAACTTGGAACCTAAACATCATGTATGTTGTCACGTGATCAAATCTTGCCTTGTATTCTCAATATATATTTGAAATGGATAAGAGTTAAATATAATAACTAAAATGAAATCAATTAAACATTCAAATAACAGTTTTACTCTGAAGAAAATGCTGGTTTGCAAATTATTATTATGGTAGCATTTCCAGTTCATTATATTTATTATGTTTCATTGCAATTAAACTATCCCGCCCCAGATCTACTCTAGCAGAAGAGCTAGTAAATAGAATTCGACAATTATTAAGAATTTTATTCATTTTAATTGCATTTGTACAAGTCTTAAACAGAGTTTAATTTACCTCTCGAACTATAAGATACATTTAGAAACTTAATTATTCGCTAATTGAAATATTTCCTTAAGATGCTGGCGAAATGTTTAATATTATACGAGTAAATATTTGCTCATTTCAAATAAAATGCTTGCTATTTACTGTATTACTTTAAAACTGATGATCTACGAATTTATCCTACGAATATTTCCGACATCGAGGCACATATTGGTCTAATTATATTTTGATATTTCTTTTTCATTCATCAATATTTGAATTCTATATTTTCATGCATATTTTGTGCTTTTAAAATTCACATTTTGAGAACCCTCAGATCAAAAAATAATATTTTTTGAGCAATGATAAATGTATCCTTACATGGTCACATTTTTGAATTAATAATAAAATGATTGTAAACATTATTTTTTTATCATTTCTTTGGAAAACGTACTTATCAATTGTTAGATTTAAATTGGAAAAATGGATTAATGCATCATTATATACAAAGTAATAAACGACAAAATTTGATTTCATATAAGGCTAGTTAGATATTACCTGATAATTTACTTATTTCTTTAATCTTGAGAGCGCATCAAAAGACTACCATAGAAGGATCTTATTACAATTGCTAAAAATTCACTGATTTGAGTCTGGATTTTACAAGAGATTATCTGAGTACATGGTACTTGGCATCTGTTTTGTATGAAATTCTTTAGGAGTAATGATGCTTAGGTTTAGTTAGATAAAAACGAAAGCTCAGGTAAAATCCTAACCATTTTATGAATTGATAATTAGGAAATCATTCTCCAATAATGGTTTATGTTCTCCAACATATGCCTATGATAATTAAGAGATAATATAATGAAAATAACATTGCTTCTAAGTATCTCAGGTAATTGATAAGAGTCTTCCAATTGGTTAATTATTAGATTTGATTTCATATGTTATATTAATATTCTGTGTAATGCTACTTCTTGGACATGATCGTATTCCACATTAAAAGCTATTTCACCTGTATTTATTCAATACTTTTCTTATCTAAACCATTAAGCTTACTATCAATCTTCTTGGCAACTTATTTTTCAAGACACAAAGACAATTGTAGAGCTTTTTCTATATGCCTTTATTCATTTTCAGTCTCCCAGACATCAGAGCAATGCGTCTACCACACATTTTGTTTGATGTTTAAGATTTTTTGTTGCATAATAGCTGTTACCAAGTTATAAAAAACTTATTCTTCACCTTCTTTCATACATGCAATATTTAATAAAATATATTTACCAAGTCTTGAGATTTAAAATTATGATATCATATGATTGCTAGAATCAAGTTATATGAAATTCTGTTTTTGAAAGGCATCCTAATGAAATCTGGCAAATTTTAGTACAATGAGAGATCTGATTTAAAAATCCCATCTATTCGTCTCAGTTCAAATCGTTTGGAGCGATTTTTCACCAAATGAAATTTGGAACAATCTTTTTATTGCAACCCTAGAAAACCGCTTAATAACATTTTTTGTAACCTTCTAAAATGATAAACTTAAGGTGAGTTTTTTTTTTTTTTAAGAAATGTATAAATTCGTGATGCTTGTAAAAAAATCAGTCATTAATTTTATCCAGGAAAAGTTCGCAGGAATATCTTTAGAAAACATTTCACCACTAGATCGGATTTTAATCTATTTTCTGATGAAAATATAAACATAAATTAATGAAACAAATATGCAATATGACAGAAAAACAGAGGAAGGCTTTTCGTGAAGATATAGTTTAATTGCTTGATAAATAATATTTTTCCAAAAAAAATCTAATTTTAGACTGCACTGTATTACAAAGATCTCTAATTAAACGCCCATGTGCATCTATTAAAAAAAATTATTTCAAAAATTGCTAGGTATCTAAGGCAAATAAATTAAATATTAGATTGCTTGCAAAAATATTGTATTTTAGTTTTATTTATTAAATTCTATTCGATTTGCTTAATGATTTATAAAAAATAAAATTATAATAAAAAAAGTTAAAAAATTTTATGAAATGTTTACCATAAAATTAACAATTTTTCGTTATGTTGCTTTGAACAATATTTGAAATTACTTGCTTCAGAGTGAAATTTTCTGAAAATATATAAACAAGGAAAATTTTGAAATTCATGTTTCGTTTAAATATTTGAAATCTATAGTGAAGAATAAGACATTTTTAATTATAAAACTTCCACGGGATTTTAAATGTTTCTTACTTACCAGTGTAGAATACGTTAATGCAATATTTTTACTGTTAAAATAATAAATATTTGGATATCATTTTATATATTTTTTGAGTTTCATTTAAATTTTATATTTTCATAAAAATTGTTTTACAAAAGGAAAGCTCTTTTCTCATAATAGTCGCGATAGTTAAACGTTATATTTATTTGTTTCGATTGTCAAAAATTATTCAATTTGTGTATATTGTTCAAAATAAAACAGTAGGATATTTATTAATGATTGATGGAGAAACATTTTGTTATTTTTAACTATTTACTTTGTAATTTTACCTATCAAATTTATCTTTCTCGAGTCACACAGTGCTATTTAATAAATTCATTTTTTTGAATTAAAAAAACTCAGTTTGACTGTTATTTATTTATTATTACAAATAAAGTGATAAAATGCATCTTATATTCAAAAGTTGTGTTTTCGTGTTTAGTAGTCATATACTTTTCTAAAACTCATTTATTTAGTCACTCTAATCTTCCTATGAAATCGTCGAAGGAAATCATCAAAAAATAGGAACTATTAATTCCCCAACAAATACACATTTAAAGACTATTTATTTTTATTTGCCTATCATTTAATATAAATAATATATCTCTAAGTGAATCTTGCCTTTAAAAGACAAGTTTATGCTTCTAACAAACATATACGCTTGCAAACCACATCATTTACTTTGTCACACTAATCTCTTTCAACAGCTATCGAAGAGAACTTCCCAAAAGTTGACACTGCTATTTCCCAAATCGCCATGTTTTAAAGAAAAAAAAAAGTGTAGCGAAAACTAAAAAGTTATTTTAGTGTGCTAAGCGTAAATTCCAATGTAAAAATTGCAATTCTAGCTAATCTGTGCACACAAACTCGGCAGAAGTTGCTGCAAAATTCTCTGAAGCAATCGGTCCGCTATCTCTATTTGGTCTGAGACCAACTTTGTTAAGGATTAAAGAAACTTTGTCAGGGATTAGGAAGCAGAGCAAAGTAAACTTAGTTAATTAATTCACCTAGTCTTACGGAGCTCAACTCCTTGTCACTTATAATGAGTTGGTGGTTGATTTGGGCGCACATTTTTATCAACCTCGCTGCTCTGGCACTCGCAGCGAGGTCTTGGCGACGACCTTTGTTTGCTTTTAATTAAAAGATAATCATTTTATAAATGATAGTTTCGGTGGAATGCTCTGCCCAACTGTGATTTTAAATGGATCAAGATTCCAGAGAAAGAGGACTCTAAAACAAATAATGTTTGGCTGTTTTCTCGAGAACAGCACTTAATTTGTAGATCTACATTTTCTTGTTGATCTGTTAAAACAAATTCAGTTGCCAGTTGGGCAGCTTAATGTCATTAAGCTTAAACTCACTTTGCAGTTGATAAATTATTTCCTGTTAAACATTTCCTTCTCTTTCTGTATTTGCATATTGTGGGAATGTTGGAATAAAATCATGTTCTATATATTGATGGTGTATATGCTATGTTGTATATAAAAGTATATATTGCTTCATCTCATTTATACTTTAACATGAAATTTTTGTATTCGGGGGATTTACCTTAAACTGTAAACCATTTGTATTTTACATATTAATAAAACAATAAAAATGTGGGAAAAGCACTTTATGATGATTTAATATTAATGTCAATATCTCGACACCCATGACATAATCATGTCAATTATCCAAAAAGTAGCCAAAAATTCACCATCAATGATAGCTACAAGAAATGATAACTAAAGACTTTTAGGGTTGCAATAAAAATTGTCAGGGTTACTATATTCAGTCAAAAATATCAACTTTTGCAACCGGCAATACTCTTAAAAGTGAGAACATATTCTATTGCAAAGAAATAGATATCTTTTATTCGATATGCAGTAATTTTTCTTTAAAAGTTAAAACTATTTATAAAACCTGTCAATTTTAAATTTAAAAATTTTGATAAGAACATTTCTAATTATACATTCACATTAAATTACAAAATATTACTGTTTTGGCTGTCACGTTTATACGCAAAGGGAAAACAGCCATATGACAAAACAAGGATGAATTGATTTAGAAACATTTAACCAAGGGGAAAAAAAAGTAGAAAGAAATTGACAGGTTTAAATTCTTCTTAAAAGGTTCACAAGCAACTATATCAGGGGTTTTGACTGTCATTAAACTTGATTAAGATGGTTTTAATGCCATTAAGTGGTATGTGACTTTTTTAAAATCCGTTTAATCATGATTAAAAAGAAAAACCTTGTACATCTCTAATTTTTCAAAAAAAATCGTACCTCAATGTTTGGACAAATTTACAAAAGTCGATTTAGCTCGTAATGAGACAAAAAGGAATGGCTTGAAATTGCATCATATTAAATAAAAAAACAAAGATGGTAACCTTTCTTATATAAATAATTACTTATTAATAGGATTAAATAGAATATTTCTTCTGTGGGCAATAAATTTTATTTGTAAAGACTTTGTGGTCAGTCTTTGGCATATCCAAGGTGTCGAAAAAATAGAAACACCGTTTATTTCTTTGAATAATGCGATTTGATATATATTTCTAATACAAACAGTTTCATTAAATAAAATTCAATAATTTAATAAAATGCATGAAAACATTTTGTGCTAAATATAGTAATTGTCATCCACTTTATATATATATATATATATATATATATATATATATATATATATATATATATATATATATATATAAATACAAATATTTGCCAGTCTATTTTGCGCATTCTCAGCCAAAATGAGTAATCAGCTTAAAAAATCCTGCTTTTTTCTCATTTGTTTCCAGCAAATTTTGTAGTTTTAAAATCACTTGTTTTTTGTGTACAAAAAAAATCTGAAATTGCTAATTTCATTCTTTTCATTTGAAGCAATTTAATAAATTTTTTCCTGCCATTTTTTTTTCAAGAGGAAATTTCTTAGAGTATCATTAACTGCTAGTAAATTTTGTCCACTTTTTCACGAAATTCTATGCTAAATAATAGATGAAATAACTTGTCTTGTGTTTTCTTTTACATTAATTGGTACTTTTCCGTTAGCACAGCAAAAATCATCAAACTAAAATATTTATGCCAGTTTTCACCAAATAATGGAGATAGCAGCCAACATAGTAAATAAGCGTATCAAAGATGTCTTGGCGTGTTTACACTCGTGCCAAAATTAAAAAACCACCAATTTTTGTCAAACTAAAATATTAGCTCCAGGTCAACCAGGTATTGCAACCAAGTACATTAGATATTGTGGTGAAAGCTTATAAGCCAGATAACAGCTACGAAACACGGGCAATTGCTTTTGTCTTGTGATCTTGTTACTCGGTTGCGAACCACAAGGTCCCAGACTCTATCCTCACTCATAACAATTCGCTACATTGGTGACCGCCACAATATCAACAATAGTAGACAAAGTAGTAGATGTCAAACTTTGGCGTGTTAAGCTGCTAAAGGAGTGATGCCATACTAACAGAAAAGTGTCCATCAATTATGCACAAATTATTTGAAATTTTCTTTTTATATTTATAAGGTAACAATATGTGTATTAAATATCTGTAATTTTTTTTCCTCAGGCGAACTGAATACACATTGTACAGCTCGGCTTTGTCAGTGAACCAAAGAAACGCAAAATTATTCAACAACATGGGCCGTGTCTTGGAATCTCTTGAAAAGCATGAAGACGCTCTGAAGTATTACAATGAAGCTATTAGGTAAGAATATAATTTTAAGAAATTGCTAAGTTTCCTCTAACTTCAGAAATATAAATTATTTAGTATAAAATTAATCATCAGAAATTTCGACATTATAATCTAATATATGACGATTAGTTGAATGAAGTTTAATGCTGCAAAAGCTCGCTTATATCATAATGTGCCAAACATGGGGTAAAATTTGAGGGATTTCAAAATTTCGGAGATTTCTGGAGAATTAAATATTTTTAAATCATGTCAGTGAGTTTGTTTGCTAATGTGTGAATAATGGCGCGACTCAGAAATAAGGCGACTTCGCCAAAGTTGATTATTTTGGTGATTTCTTGCTAAATTTGAATATCTGAACTCTTCACCTGTGATGGATTTTTGTCCAGTTTTAGATCTTTTAGTAAGATTTCTTTTGGCGTGGTCGTCAAGAAAACGTGCACTGTTCTTACTTTCTACCACAGTAATTGTTTTCACATAAAAACATCTACTAGTAAATGAAGAGATCTAGTAAATGGTTCAAATTTACCATGATACTAACACCAAAATTTTTCATAATGTTATTTAAATTCTCTTCTTAATGTATCCTATAAATTCGTTCATTGTTCTTGATCTTCCAAGGTCATACATCTACAAATATTTTTAAAATAAATATTATTTCCGTTGAATAAAAATAGTAAGGACCTGACTCAAGAATGGTATCATATGCTAAAGGTGAATTTTTTGCAGCACATTTTGCCATATGTCATCTCGACATTATTTAATTTCGACCTTAAAAGTAGTTTCTTACTAAAATAGCTTACAGTATAATACTAGTAACTGTATTTTGTAAACGGCAATTTTTTCAAAATGCAGTTAATAGAATTATTTTTATTACAGTCTTAAGAAGACTAATTTTTGAAAGATTGGCACGATTTTGTTGAACTTAACGAAAAACCGAACACATATATTTCCATACCTTTACTCCAGTATCTAAACTCTGTCAACGGAAATATTTTTAGTTCATTTATAAGCACGTGAGAGAGCTGCATTGAAAACAGTCATTTATATGCAAATTATAGAAATCATAATAAAAAATTGCAGTCTAAACTTCGTAATATATTATTTCTAGCTTGATTCGTCTGCCGTCGTTGAATTCTGTGCTAACGATTTTAAAGTTACGCCATTTACAGAAAGACAGCAAGTTAAGAAAAGTTTTCCTGCTGAAAAGATAGTGTTGAGGCCATGTTAAAGTATTTATTCGAAATAAGCTTGAAAATTTAATAATTGCATTTATTTAGTTTATTGTGAGTTATTAAAATAATCATATTAGTTATTCCTAACCATGCTATATGATTGCTCGCGATTATTTATGTATTATTACAAAATATTATTTGAAACTAATCTTGAACCAGCGAGAGTGATTTTCACAAAGCTTTCTAGCATACACTCTAATAAAGTTATCCTATAAAACGTCATGCATGACCCTGGTTTACATCACTTACGAAATATTAACTTTTGATGTGAATTTTGCATTTTTACTGACTCTGTTGTGGTACTTGACAAGTATTTTGGTGATTAATCTCTGGCATAAGGTCAAAAGTATACAAAAATCGAATTTGGATTTCAGACTCGTTTTTCCTCAAACCGAGTAAAATAAAAATTTCAAAATTTGACAGGTGTCTACACTGTAGATGTTAAATATGTGTACCGAATTTTAGCTATCTAACTTTCTTCGTTTTATTGTTATTGTGCTAAATTATATTCGAACAGCCGGACACAGACTTCCTCTGAATGGATTTGGCTCAAACTTTGATAGAAATCTACGAGTGTGGTGTAAAGACCCTATACAAAATTTCATCTATCTAGCTTAAAGCGTTTTTGAGTTATATTTGTCAAAGACAGACAGATGGATAATTTCCAAAAATGTGTTTTTGGAACTCAAAGGAGTCTAAAACAGAGATATTTATCAAAATTTCTAAATTTTTCACGATGAATATACTTTTTTCATATTACATATACGTGAAATACGTTACATACATGTGACGTACGTTACATATACGTGAAATACGTTACATATACGTGACGTACGTTACATATACGTGAATACATATTTCATATACGTGACTTATTGAATTTTAAAAAAAACTACGTACTGATAAAGTTGATAACACTGAACAATTTAATTCTTGAATTGATTTTAAAAAGTCTTTCAGGTCATTAAGTAAAAAATATTAAAATTTTGATAAATTTTTAATTGATTTAACATCTAAAACTGATTTTACAGTAAACATCTACTACACCAGATATAATTTCATACGAAATTTGGTAACATTAGCTATATCATATAACTGTTAATAGCATGATAGACATATATTAACAAGAAACATTACGATTAAAAGTATAACATTTGGATGTGTGTGGTGGACTTGAAATGCTCTTTTAAGACTAATTGATATTTTAATTCTACATATTCAGTTTCAATTAATTCGATACAAATTTACACTATCAATGGTAATTTTAATGTATCTCTTATCGGTATATTATACACGAATCCTAAATCAGTAGCATCCCTGATTTGTATGCAGTAATTCTATGATAATTGACTATTCTAATTATTAGAATAATTCTCAAAGGTACATCGGTCATTCCAGCACCTGGTACTGACTTAAACAGCATACTTCACTCAACCCTATAGCTATAGGCCGTCCCTTGCTAATTTAATAGGAAATGACAATTTGAATCGTTGTTAAATAATAGCTGAGAACAGTCATTTTGATTTGTGTACATGTATGATATTCTAATTAGGCATACTGTTGATTGTTAGGTAAGCAAGCATGTAATTTAATGAGTTTAATATGAGTGGGTTACAATGTTACAAATTTGTAATATTGCTTCCCTGCGTAGTAAGTCTCCTGTTAAAGAAAATAGACTTACAGAAATAATAATACCTGCTGAATGAATACCAAGTCAATTATCCCCGGCTTGGTAAAAGATTTGACCATCATTTGGTGCAAAAATATGAAGTACCCAGAATATTCGAGAATCATGATAATTAGAATCTAGAGTTTGTTTTTGTGGTTTCATTTTCCTATCAGGAAAACTATAAAAAGCTGAGACACAGACCTGAAATGTCAATCAGTAGTGAGTAATCGGAAGCTGAGTTGAGATCATGAGAGTAGTTGAGCGAAGGGGGTCTTCGTCAACTTTTGTACAGTCGTGTCTCTGTAAAGAATAAAGCGTCGTTATATTTTTTTGAGACTTTTGAACTTATCACCATAAAAAAACAATAGATTTTAGAATTTTAAGTAACAATCCGCAGTATTAGTTATAGCATACTTACGGCTGTTTTTGCATTTATTTGTTCTGTTTAATTGTAAGAAAACGAATAAAAAGGTTCTCTTATGTCTAATAGTTTTTGAATTCCTCTAATAAATCCCTTAAAAGTTTTTACCACATTGAAAATAATTAATAGTAATTAATTAATTCGTAATCTAAAGCTTTTTGATAGATGTCAATTTTAGTTTCGCCATTTGGTGTATAATAATGTAATAAAATTTAATAAAAATAGCAGGAAAAATTCAGTATTATTCATTGGACTGAAGCTAAAAAGCAGTAAAAAAGACAAAATATGATATATCTGTGTGCCTTTTGGAACTCTGCAATTCAGACCGTTTGACTTGCAGCTATCTATTTTGCTATAGAAGATAGATGAACAAAATATTTACAGTTTAATTGTGTGTCATGGGATTGTCTCCTTTAGAAAGTTTCATGTACATATTGAACACAGCATATGTAAGTCATTTAAAATAAGACGCGTTTAATATCAGACAGTTTGGCAGAATCATGATGTTATTTAAAAAAAAAAATATTTCTGAAATTAAATATAACAAATATTCCCGGCAAAGCAGCTGATCGTCCAAGGCGACTAGTAATAATTAAACTAATTAATATTTTACAGCATTATGAGCATATTTTATTTAAGAAATATTACATATGAAATTGGTCGCTTTTTTCTACAAAAGTTTTGAAAGATTTTGCATAATGACTCGCCTAAAAATGTTTTGATATCAAATTTCTGTGACAGGCCATCAGTCTGTATGTTACATCCTAAACTATGTATACGATAAACATAAATTTTTTGTTCCTTAAATATTTAATTATAGAGTATTCCATACATATGATTTTGTAATTTTCATTTTAGAATACAGGCAGATGATGTTAGAGGATACTTAAATCTCGGACGCGTTTATACTCATCTGAGAAGATACGAAGAGGCTGAAGACACATATTTAAAAGTAAGAATCCTTATAATTATTTTATAAAAAAAATCATTGTTTTTACGTTGTTCGAAATATAATTTTGACCCACACATAAAAAAGATATTGATATCTGCTTAAAAAATATACAGCTTATTTTTTAAACTGAAAATAAATATTTATAATGATTAGAATGTACTATATGTAACTGAAACAGGTAAGTTAACAAAAAAATGTTTAAAAATATTTCTTTTCAAAATTATCCATAAAACATTTATTTAATGTATTTAATATGCCTTGCCGAAAAAATCGTTTATATTTCTTTATAAATTTTGCCGCAGATCTCATTTTTAAAAACTGCGTTTTATAGTTATATTCTGTGAATTCTTAAAATGCTGTTTCTTAATTTAACTTCAATAAACAATCTCAATGAAAAGTACAAACGAAGTACGAAAAATACAAGCATTCACAATGAAACTGAATATTGTACGTTTATATCGTATTAATTTAGCTACTAAGTACTTAATGATGATAGTGTCGTGTACGCGTTACCACGGAAAGGGGGTGAAGTGGCATCTGAGGGTAAAGACACCAGATACTAAGTATTTAACTACTAAAAATGTAACTGATACTAATTTGAATGCATGTTATACCTAGTTAAAACTAGAACTATAACCACTCTAAATTATCAATTGATTTCTCTCTTTATATACATTGAAATAAAAATAATTTTACATTTATTTACGTATTAAAATAAAAAAATAACTTATAATAAATTTATAATTACTTTAAATATCTTAAAATTATCAAAATAATGCAAATGTGTTCAATTTTCTACATAATACTTCCGAATTCGAAGGCATGTCCTTCTCATATATCTATTAACAGAAATTCTAATGTTTAAATTTGTTAAATAGAAAATAATTTTGAATATAAAAATCACTTAAAGAAACTTTGAAGGTCACTTTAAGAAACTTAAAGAAGTTTGAAGGTCATTTTAAGTAGCTTAAAGAAGTTTGCCAGGTATCCCTTACATTCTTACAGGGATTGTCATTACATTGAATTTTCCAAAACATATTTCATTATAATATTAAATAAATCTATTATTCAAAGAAATGTATAATTTCTTTGGCTGATTTAAGTTTACATATAAAGTATCTTAGCGTTTGACAGACCGAATTAGCTAGTTGGCATTCCATTTTTGCTAAATATAAGGGAGTGAGATAATAATATTCCTTTAGAGCTAATTCCATTTTCGAGAATAAATTTCCTCCCTCCCTCTACCTGCTGGCTGACGATATTGAATACAAACATCCCCGACTCAGATCCATAGTTCCATCCCACCCCTTCCATTGATTCGATTGACTCCTGATATCGGAATGGATTCACTTTGTGCCATCTGTGTAACTCCGAGATCTATCTAATTGCAGGCCAAGTCCCTGTTCCTGGATCCCGAGGAG
This sequence comes from Argiope bruennichi, assembly GCF_947563725.1. NCBI lineage: Eukaryota > Metazoa > Arthropoda > Arachnida > Araneae > Araneidae > Argiope > Argiope bruennichi. The sequence continues at coordinate 92,857,026 of NC_079153.1, forward strand.
ACCAGGGAGCGTGAGGTGCGGGTCACCCCCAACCACCTACAACTGTTCCTTAATCTGGCTTTCCTTATCTCTCGAAACGACAGCAGATTGGAAGAGGCAGACGCAGTAAGTACATTTCCCTCTAGCCCCATTTCCTCCCCAACAAGTAACTGCTAATGGGCGCAATATCTGCACAAGCCCTGCTTTTGCTGTTGCCGCAGTCCTGGCTAGCTTCTGGTTTGGTGTGAAGCCTCAGTAAACGAATCGAACCAGTAAATGAAACGAAGCCCCATTACGAGTGGCATCTGGATACGGAAAATGGCTCTGGAAATATGCCTAAGGTTTTGGATGGATAGGGTTTTAGATTTGGGAGGGGTCATGTTATTTGCCAAATGGTGTTTTCATAGATATTGGGAGAGATTTCGAATTCATAGAAACAGTTTATATCTTTTGCTTTCAAGAAGTTTAAATATGTTTTTCTTAGATATACATTTTGGTTTTAAAGAAGGAGATTGATCTTTTCCACCTTCTTGCCTTAACTAATGCTGAGAAAAAGTTCTTGAATGATCAGAGTTCCTCAAAAATGTTGATAAGTATTATTCCAAATAAAATCGAATGTGTCAAAAGGAAAAATGTAATATCTTAGTGCTCTCTAAGATATTATTAGATCTTCTGTATTTTGTTCTTTTTCTAAATGCATATTAATTTCAATTTTATTATTTTTTATATTTTTCTAATATTTTTATTATTTTATTAGAGGAATTTTAGTATTACAGAAATGGTTTATAGATTTAGTTTTCGATTTTTTTTTTGTTGAGGGGGGGGGGGAGGTTGGAGTTATGTTATTTGCCTAATCGTGTTTATATGCATATAGATAGAGTTTTCAGATTTACAGAAACTGTTTATATCTTTTGCTTTCTAGAAGTTTAAATGTTTTTAGCTATACGCTTAAAGAAAGAGATTGATCTTTGTCCTCTTCTTGCTTTAAATAATACTAATATCAAAAGAAGTTCTATAATGCTGAAAGTTGATTAAAAATATAGGAAAATATTATTCCAGATAGATTTAAAAGTATCAAAAGGACGACTATTGCTCTCTAAGATATTATTATATTTAATCTTTTGTCTTCTAGATATATAATTAATTTCAATTCTCATATTTTTATTATTTTTTAGAGGAATATTGGTATTATAGAAACATTTTATCCATTTGGTTTCAAAGCATTTAATGCATTTCTCAAATAAATTTACACTATAAAACAGAGGTGAATTTCTTTTCTTTTCTTGCTTTTAAAAATATCTGGAAGAAAAAAATCCTAGATTTTCTGTAAGTCTAATAAATATATTCTAAAATAATATTCCACTATAATTTAAATTTTTTAGAAATAACTCATGCGTCTTGATAGCAGATTCTTACAAACGCCTTATCTTAAAAAGTTATTTAAAAAACTTCTAATGCATTTGTAAGGAATTATTTTGATTTGAATATAAGACAATTTGAAAGCTCGTACAGAAAAGTTTTATTTTCAAATAATTCTACATGTATCTTTTCTCACGTCATTGTTTATAAATCATTTCCTTCTTTTATTGGAAGAAAATAATAATAACACGTGACTTACAATATTTCCTGTTTTCTTACTTCTGTTTTAGTTATATCGAGAAGCTATTACTCTAAGATCTGACTTTACCAATGCATATCTCAATCGAGGAGATGTTTTATTGAAGATGAACAGGTAATTTTTTTAATCTTTTGATTTTTTAAAAATCTATATCATTTCACTGAAAAAAGCAAATACCAATTAAATATAAACATTCCTAGATTAGCTTCTACTTTTAAAATGTTTCGAATAAAAAAAACTTCAGTTTGAGGATTATTTTAGCAAATATAAATTAATTGCCAATTCACTCGTTGAGATTATAGCGATAAGTATTATATTAAAATCTATCATAGATTATATATATATATATATATATAATATTAAAATCATCAAAATCACAATTTTTTTTCCATAACATTGACCTTTTAAAAAAATAATAAGTGTAGCGGTTACAATAACTCCACTACTCTCTCTTTTAAAACAATAGATGGCGTTACGTTATTAACATCAAGGTATTTTCCTCTTGGGGGTCATTATTAGAGTGTGTTCTAGTTAGTGTCGTGTCTTTTTCGTATTCGTGTATGTTTTGTCTTGTGAAATGTGGAACTTAGAAAATAATTAGTAACTGTTTCTGAAACTCGTCTATTATTTTTATCTATTTCATAATGAAGTGTCCCTCTACATAAGTATTTTGAAATATTTGTTTTCTTTTATTAATGACATCAATGAATTATAAAAAAATAAATGTAAACGCAATTTAGAATACTTCGAATCATCAAAAATTGAACATCAAATTACTTTTCAAAGAAATGAATGAAGAGCAAATATATGTAAATGATTTTTAATAGCTATGATTTTTTATGTAAATTCTTAAAAAAATATTTATGTTTTAAACTATAAATTTCTTTCTCGTTTCAACATCAATTCTTTCAAATTGTGAGCATTAATTTTATGTTAATAGTTCCCGAACTAGGAGAAGGAAGAACCTAATATTCTAACAATAGACTTGAAGAGCTATTGCAATATCGCGATATACAGATTTCTATTCGGGAACACGAAGATGTGTTGTGAATACATGCAGAAACTCAAAAGTTTTTTTTGTTAAGTGTTATGATGTTCGAATGGAATTTCAAATAATTAGGCCGCGATAATTTGTCATTTTGCTTATCTTTCGATTTCATACTTCAGGAATCCTTACTTGTCAAAAAATAGAACAATTTAACAAAATTGAAACAACCATTTCTAGTATGTGGTTATTAAGTAAATGTATTTGCACTTATAAATGGAAATTAATTTATTTTATAAACATATATAGTCTAAAACTAAAACTTACTTTAAATTTTAAGAAAATATTTTCTTAAAGAAATATTTAAACAACATGATCAAATATTTGCTTTACGCACCTAAAGTTGTAGTCTTATTTCGTTTTCAAGTAATGCAAATTGTTACGGTTCGTTAATAAACTCGCTTTTTAATGGTTCCTTGCAAAATTTTTATTTCTTTACGATAAAGATTCCTACTGTGTAAAATAAGTAGCATCAAAGCAAGTTCATTTATTTCGCTTCATATATAACGTAAAAATATGTATAACATATGAATGTCAAGTTTTAGATGTCATCTGAAAATTGCCTGTCGTACCCGTGCAGCGTTTAAACATCTAGAAATAAAAAAGAACCTTTTACATATCTTGTCGTACCTCGCATCACCATTCCTGCTTTTATTTACTTAGTTTTTTCCTATCCCATGTCAAGGGCTACGGTCCATTCCATTCGAGCTTGTCCCAGGTGATAACCCAACTAACAAACTACGCATTTCTGCATCGACAAGGCCCCGTCTTGTTTTACGATGCCCCGTAACATATCCATGGGCCACCCACCCTCCACCATGTTTATATATGAAAGAGGGTCATGGATCTGTGCACACGGCCGATGCTGCATTAACTTTTCATGATTCTCTTTCTTTTCATCAAATATGCACCGACATCTCCGGGATTCGATATGGCCGACAAAGGCAGTCTTGCCTCGCTTTGTAGCAAGTCTGCAAGACCTCCATCCTGCAGCAACATTTTATTTATTTACGTGGGAGTCAGTAATGTGTTCCCCGCGTATGCTCAGAAGAGTTGTTTTCAAATTTTTATTGCTGCAGAGGTCGTTTTCTTGTTGGCGTTATTTTTTGTGTATTCCCTCACAGCTCGCACGGCACAGTCCTGGGCTAATGGAAGAAAAGTCGCCAACACAACATTTCAGCTGGAAATATAACCTGGATGTATTTTTGGTACTGGAAAATTTCTTACGAGGTCGTTTCTTTTTGTGTTGAATGTCAGGTGCTGTTCGTTTTTCTTCGTTGTAACAGAAAAAATGTTTTGGGTTTTCCAAGCGCTGAATCAATAAGTCATTCCGAGTTCCTTTTGTGCTTTTCAGTTGGTTATGCAGTGCGGGAGGCGAATTACCTGTTGAAATATTTCTGTATGGTTCTTGAAAAGTCTCTTTACTTATTTTCTGCAGTTTTTCTTTCAACTCTATTTTAAGCATTTTATTAAACTTCTTGACATAGCAGCTTATATACCCTAATACCCTCTGGATCTAAAAGCAGAATAATGTATATTTTCATTTAAATAATATAAAATACTGTTTATTTTGCTCTAATTCATTTGGGAATAAAGATAATCTACATTTACAATTATCAAATAGAGAATCTAGAACTAGACACGGCATATGCTTCTTATTATCCGTGGTATAAAATATAATTGACACAAAATTGTCCGGTGTGGGATTATTCGAACTTTGAGCTATCTATCTTTAGTTAAAACAATTTTTTGTAATAAAATTGAAAAAAAAAATATTTTTCAAAAGAGTTGAGATTTTATAAAAACAGACAAAAAACAGTTTTATTCTTTCATATATGAACAGTTCCATTTATAATAATTATTTATAGTTAAAATAAATTTAATATTTTTTTTAAGAATTGAGCCTAAGTTTTAAATTCATATTTTGTATAACGTATCAATTTAATATTATGTATAATTCTTATGATATTATGATTCCAGTAATTACGTTATATGTAGTTCTTATAATGTCATGGTTCCAGTAATTACGTTATGTATAATATTTTAGTTTAAGATGATATTTTTCTTGAGGATTTCATTTTTCTGTTGGAAAATTTTCAAGCAGTACAGTATAACTCTCAACAAACATTTATAAAGTGTTTTTTTTCCGACTAAAACTTCAGAAAATATGAATAACAATAGGTGTTAATGCAGAGAATGAAATAGGACGAGACTATTGTAGCAATTGTATTGTTCCAAATAGTTTTAAATAAAATAAGATATGAAATGAGCACTCACACCTAGTCATCCAACTTTTTGAAGTCCTGTTCGGTGCAAATTTTGCAGTTGGTTTTAAACCAGCTTTGTTATGAAAAACTTTAAATATAGCTAACTATTCAATATTTACTCGCTTTCTTATCTATTCGATGCAAATTTTGTCGTAGAGTATAGCTCATCGGGAAGTTAGTTTAAAATCAATTGCGAAATTTCATACATAAAATATTGAAAAACAGAAAATAATTATTTAAATAAAGTTATAATACATCATTTTTTTAAAAATGATTAAATGATTAGAATTTTAAATGATTTAATTTCTTGTAGCCCCTAACAAATTTGAAACCCAATACAAATTCTAAAACCCATACAGATTGCATTAAAAATTTATGATTGCAAATTTAAAAATTCATGAGATTAGGAATCTGTATGGGGCTAGGAAATATTATTTTATTCTTTTTGGACTGTTTTAAAAACATGACAGATTTTTAAAAATATATTTGTATAATTAGTTGATAACCAACTTGCCACTCGCCACATTATGCCCGATAATTAGAAATGTGTTGCACATGAAGACTAATAATTCGGCTAATAGTTTGAAGAAGATATAAATTGATTTATTAATTTAACATGACAATAAAGTTATGTATTAACAAGCCAACATGGCTTTGTTTTAAAATATATTAATTTCAAAATATATTTCATCACTAAGCTAATAACAATATGTTGACAAATTTCTTGTTGGTGGAATATTTAGTAATTTTCAATCATTCATTTGATCTTCAATAGAGATTTATGAGAAAATCAAAATCCTATGACGACAGAACTAAAATGTTTATCAGAGCATAAATTGTTCATTTTATTTTCTAACATCATGTGCGTTATTTTAAGCATGTTGTCAAAGAGTTTCTTCATAATGATTAATATAATGTTCATCCTACATGTTTTTAAATATTGCCTCAATATTTAAATATTATTTTAATATTATCTCTAAACTCAAGTAGCTAATTCAATAACCTTGTGTTTTAAGTACGTCCCAATTTACAAAGATATTTTTAATGACAACCCATTATAACTTGACAGAATGAAAAAGACTTAGTGATATGAAGCATAGCAATATTCCATTTATTTAATGAATTAAAAATAAAATACGAAACTATACCAAAAATAATTTTAAAAATACATGAATATATAACAATAAAAATGCAAATATTTCGAAAGATTTTCATTTTTTTAAACCCTTCTTTGAATTGATACATTATTTTTATTTTTTGGGATATCAAAAATTAAAAATCTTACAATTTCATCATGTGTACTTAAGTTAGTAAAAATAGTAAAATTTCATGTGTGAATCATCTGTATAACATGAATTAAAAATGTATATTTGTCTAATTTGGATGGCAGAAAAAAATTATAAAGGAGACTATATAGGATTAACATAAAAAAGTCATTAGTCGTAAAGATTATTTAAAAAGATTGCAATCGAAGATGTTCTCAAACATCACATTTAGTGTTTTTCAAGGCGGCAAAAGACATTTCTGCAATTTTCTAATATGAGGTAATCAAAAATGTTCACCAATTCCGATGAATTGCGTAGTTTCCGAAACTGGTGTTTTAAAGTGAATATTATTAATATTTCATGAACTTATATTTCATTGTATAAAAATTAAATAATTGGTATATCATAAAAATAATTATTTTAACAATATAATCGAATAACACATGAATATTACTTGAAAAATCTACGTTTGTTAAGAGTAGAAGAAGATAATTTTTCATATTCTCTTTCAGAAGATGGATACATGCAAGTATCTATATTTCTTTTACTAAACAATACATACAATATGAAGTTTTTAGAAATGTAATCAACATTAAATTGCCCTATTTTAGTTCAGATTGACTATTGTTAACTTTATCCGTATATGCGCATTCTTTAGAATACAAAAAAATTCCCCTCAGCAAGCTGAAAGGCAAAAGTAGATTCCTTTAATCCAAGTTTAAATCTGGAAGCAGATATTGTTGAAGTTAGAAACAGTCAAAATTAGGACATGGAAATCACTTTTCAGCTCTTAACTTTAAATACAAAGTTATTCGCCTTAATGAAATGCTAATTTGGCTAATTGGATTTAATTTTTTACATGCATTATTAAGAAAGTTGTAACGAAATCAAAATGTCAACTCTTCCCCCCACCATTTCCATTCCCTTTGAGTTATATGGGCCATTTACAAACCTGTCCGAGGTTTTTATATTTCCAACAACATATTCCAAGCCAGTTAAAATACAAACAAAATTACTCTAGTTATTCTGTTCGCAAGATAGCATGGGCAAAACATTATATATATAACTTTTGAATGTAAATTAATTTTTATTTCTAGGGACCATAAGCGGTGAAGAACTAAAAACTTTTTTCCGAAGTCTTGCCATGAAAACCATTGCAATAGGTAGTTTTCCTATAGGAATCTACCTAATTGAGCCTATTTCTTCTCTTTGAATCGTAATTTAATCATTATCAACTGATTTCAAACAATATGGTATTTTAATTTGCTCTACGATATTTTTTTAAACATTAATATTTTGAAATGTATATTTTGCAATTATGCAACCGCAGGTAATTAATGCAGTAATAAAAGCATAAACAAGAAAAGCTACAATACTTTTCTTTCTTTACACGAGAAAAATTTTACACGCGATGCTGAATAAAACATACATTCGGGTTTTTTTCGCTATATATATATACTGTAATAATTAAATGTTTATGAAAGGTTTCTTTTTCTTCTGTATTTCAAGCCTTGCCTTCCGCTCACACATTTTCACGAACAAAACATTCGCATTTTAATTTATACAGAAACATCACATAAAAAAGGAAGCGCGTGTTATTTAAAAGAAACATTTATTCGCAACCTAGGAACATGGTATGCATGACAATAAGAGGATAATACGCATTTTAACTCGCTCGTTGTAACAACTTTTCATTACTTAAGGAGCGGACATATACATATCACTACGTGCTAAATAAGCATTCCTTTTACAGAAATATGCCTTTTATTTAATTCTAACCTTCATTCACATAATACCAAACAACATATGCATGGTTTTAGGTGCTAAATTATGCAGTCGTAAGCTTACTCATTGAATATGCCGAAACAGTTACTGCATTCAGTTTCTGAGAGAAAGGTCCCGATGTTGAATGTTTTCCGACATCCGTGTTAACAAGTTCTTAAAACAGAATTTCGTTTCCTCCCTCCCTCGAAGAATTCCGATTTCTTCCTTCCTTCGAAACACAGCCTTTTTTTTATTTATTTAGAAAGAAAAAAATATATTCCATTTCCAAGTCTACCGAACACATACACATCAACAGAAAAGAAAAACTCTTCTAATTCGTCTTCTAAGCTGAGTATAAAAGGACGTTAGAGGGAAAAAAATCGCGATTGAAAAAGCAATCGTAAAATCTCATGAATATTAAAAAGTCTTAAGAAGTAAGAAGCTACAGCAGCAGCATTTGAATCGATGCATGCGTGCGACTCTTTTCCGAAAGGGGGTGTATAGCGTGTTTACTTTAGAATCTTTGACTGAAGTAAATTTATTCATTTCATTTTCAGACTTACTTCTTTTTCTTCTCCTTCTTCTTGCTTTCTATAGGACCAAAGAAGCAGAGGCAATGTATCAAAGAGCTCTAGAGTTTGACGATTCTAATCCTGACTTGTACTTTAATGTGAGTACTTCAACACCGCATCTATATTCTAGATTTTTTTTTTTTTTTTTACTTTTTGTTCTTCCATTATTATTAGAGTTTCACTTTCATTTAATACTACAAGGTTTTCAGCGCCCTTTTCAAATATTCATGTAATTTTACTTTTTTAGTAGTTTTTGATTCCGACTCTATATTTATTAGTTTTTATTTTTTTTTTAAGACTTAAGTTTAGTATTGAGATATGGCAGCTATCACAACGCTTTGATTTTTTTTTGTTAAATTTTTACCATTCGTTTTACAGAATAGAGATTGCTTCGTTGATAATGTATCGATTTCTTTCTTTTTCTTCTTTTGTTTAAGAGATTAATTTTACTTATTCATTTTAAACTGCCATTGTTAGGAACTTTAAAAATGAGATAGGATTTATTTTCCATTCGGGTTTTTCTACATTTGCATTTCGTTTCCTGCAGTTAAATTTTTTAATTCGCTATTGTTTAGGCCAAAACCCTTTATTTACTTTATCTTTTAATTATAACTAAATAATTTTTTTTAATGTTTTGTAAAAGGAAGATAATGTTTGCATAGATTATTTGTGGACGTTGTTGTGGAGAGAAAATAATTGATTCGCTACAAAAAGATCTTTTTTCGCCGATAAATAATACAATAGGGATAAACTATCTCTCTAAACAATACGAACAATTGTTATCTTTTTGATGAAATACAAAAGCGGTTTTTTCCCATGAAATAGAAATACAATAAAAAGAAGTTCTCCATTTCCTGTTAATTTCCTAATTACAAATTTATTTCACAAAAAATGTTATTGCAACAAACTATTTCATTTTTAATTAACATTAATGATCTCCGTTTGTACCCCCTCCTTCTTCTTAATAATCTTTTATATGACTCTATAAAATATATTTTTTATAAAATGTTTAATAAAGAGATAAAATTCAAAGTATTTTTTTATCTAAACTAAACATGGCGCAATACTCTTCTTTTATACATCATATAAATATATAATATGAATTTATTCAAGTTGATTATGTACCATTAAGAAAACCTTTCTATAATATATAGAATAATATATAATATACAATAATTATATTATATACGTAATGGAATTTCAAATCCTGTCGACTAAATAATATGTAATATTTTCGAATCCTGCCGGCTAAATAATACGTAACATTATTTTGATTGAAGCGGAATGCAATGATGAGACTTGGTATTTTTAATTCTCTTTAATATCCATCTCGGGAAAGCAATTTATTTACACGCAGACGCAGAGCGAAGAAAAGAGAAAAAGGGACGAAAAGATGATCACTAGTCTTATATAACATAGGATTTCCGGCCACGCGTCATGTTTTGACCTCTGATAAGGGCAAAAGTATCACTTTCATTTGATACGTAGTACTGATGGCGCATTATTTTTACAAAGTGATTAATTAAACCGAAAGTGGAATTAGATCACGAAATAAGAGAATATTTTTAGAATGAAGTTACGATGGGCTAAATTAAGATAAAATCTTGGAAATTAATTTGGAATTAAATTAAGAGTTAAAATATCATCACACACATATATAATATATTGAATAATATGTAATAAACAATATAATATTTTGAATTTTTTAAAAATATTTTTAACTTGCCGCTTTTAACGACTGGTTTATTCGCATGTTATATCGGCTTTCATGATAGTTAAACCATTAATATAAATTGCATTTGTTTAAAATTTCCCATTATTTAATACAATTGAAAAATCGGAATTTAATGGAATTAGTCCATAATAAATTACAGCGTATGCAGATTGAGAAATATATGTACCACGAAATAAAAGCGGGAGCGAAATTCCTATTTCAGAGTTTAGGCTTAAAGAAAACAATTCTTTGAACTTAATTTTAGCACTAGCAAAATCTCACAATTGAATGAATTGATGGGACAATAAAATTATTTGAATTTAATCATAACAATAAAAATCATTATTACAGATTCTATATTAAATTTAGTTTTTTTTTAAATCATTAAATTTTGAGAAAAGTCGTATAAAAAAGAAATTGATATTATTGAAAAGTTAATTTTTTCAATTTTATGATGGTGCAAAAATTATTTTTAGGACAGTATTTTCGAGAAATACGACTAGAAAAAAGAAACCAAAATAAATTTTAATTAAATATTAACATAGAATACTATTCATTAACTTATATTTTAATTACATTTGGATTTTGAAAAGTTGATAGTAGTCTCTTTCTTTTTTTGAAGAGAAAATGCGCCAAATGAAATCAAGATTAGTCAAAAATTGTAGATTTATATACAAGACCTGCAAATAAATAGCTATTGTTTGAATAGAAATTTATAATTTGACCGCCAAATATTTCTGAATCTTTTTACTTAATATTTTCAAATTTGTCAGAGTTTAGTATTTTTCCAACAATAGAACAATCATGGCTGGGAAGTAACTTTTACAGTGTTATCCAAATGAAGGAAGCCTTCGATTTATTATTCGGAATGAACGGGGAATGAGAAATTCCGGAACTGAAAAAAACTACGAATAATCCCAAACTTCGAAAATATAATTTGAAATAATCAAAAACTTTGAAATTTGATACTACTAAGTCAAATGTTGTGATATGTAAAAAGAAAAGTCACATAGACATTATTATTATAATATCTTAATGGTATATATTAATACACATACATTTATTATTCGTGGAGATTGAAAGTTATCTACTATTTCATTGAATTGTCTTTACAACTAAGAAATTTTTCATCACATTCGTATGATATATTCCCCTGAACCTTTTAAAATAAATTATCTTAATGATTTCCAAAAACAAACAATGTTATAAATAGCACCCAATACTGCCATATCCATACAAAATGCAAGCAATTTTTTACCACCGGCTCTGCGAAATTAAGAAAAAGAAATTTCACTTTTTCCATCTGTTATTATAATGCCATCACGTACTCAGGTGGTTCACTTTTTATTCCAAAACTGAGATTCAATTTTTATTTAAAATTATAGTTTTTGGCGACAATTATTCGGATAATCCTCTTCCTGTTTGATCCGGTCTCGCGTAATCGACAATCTACCCTATAAATATTTTTTTTCATTTGTTAAACTGCAATATAATGATAATTTTTCGTTAAATTATTCCATAATCCAACCTAAATAATTAAAATCGGTTCATGAAACGAAGAGAAAAATTATTTTATAAACATAGACTAATTAGATAATTGATGGTATCTTTTTGCTTCTCAATAAAGTTTTAGACATGATTCTTTTGTTCCTTAGTAAATTTTAATTTAAAAACAAAATAATATAAATATTTTATTTTTACACTGATGAGTAATAAGAGCAAATATTTTATAAAAATCAGAAATGATTTTTTTTAAAATTTATTTTTCTTATTTTAGCTTGGCATAGTATTGATGGACCAAGGCAGAAATATGGAAGCTCTTGAATTTTTTAATAAAGCTTTGTTTATTGAACCAGACCATGAGGTAAGTATAGAGAGACATATATGTCACTTAACTTTTTTTCATGCATTATTTGTAATTCTACTTATATATACAGAATGTCTTAAAACAAAAATCTCTCTCTTATTTTAAAATTAACGCTCTCATTCACAAAATCATTTGAATTCTGTATCTCAAAATACTGGAACGCCCAAGTTTAAAAATAAAAAATAAGAAATATTACCTCCCCCTTCAAAAATCGCAATGACAGTTCGTGCTCTTAATGAGTTGATACTCAAAAAATTACAAATCTTACCCGAGATTATTAAGCAAACGTATGCTTAGACATCCTTTGAATTTCTTAGAAAATCTATCTGTTCTCCAAACCCATCTGGTCGAACAGATAGGTTTGAAGGATAGATTCTATAAATTACACTTAAGAAAATGGGTGGAAGTGATGTTCAGACGCCTGGGATACCCATCGTAGTTTCTTTGAAAGGGTTTTTTGGAGCCTGTCAATAAGAAAATTTACATGCATAGAAAAATAAAATTATCAATCTCGTAGAAAAATTCCAAATATAAGCACACATGTCTCAGCTTTAAAATAATTTATTATCTTACAACAAATGTTAAAGGAACGACTAGACTCTTTAAGGATTATGAAAGATAGAATGTGACCATACCAGCGTTTTTGCCTTCTGTGGGGAACACTTCTTATATAGAACCATTTCTTCTAATAAAGGCGTATTTACTTGAAAAGGCATGAGTTATATACACATTCATTTGATCTTAACATTCTTACATTACTTCTCGTGAGACATATATAATCTAGAGTCTCTTAAAAATCCTACAAACAGAGAATGTGAAGAATTGATCTCTAAAACATATGCATACATTTCAATTGACACACATTGAAAATATATAGAAAAGTATATATGCCATCTCCATATGGCATAAAATGTACGCATTTTTTATTGATTTTGATGTTGTTGCATTGAATGTGTGAATGCAAAGAATACTTCACAGCTTTTTTTTCTCGTACTAAAATAGCAGCTTAAAAGCGCAAACTGTCGATAACATTTGGAAGGAATTTTGAAAATTATGCATCAGATTTTAAAACTTTTAAAATAAATGTTGGTTTAATTCCCTTACTGGATTATTTTGTTTTAACAGAGATTATATATTGTAAAATAACTTTATTTCATTCTGAAAAATTTGAAAATTATTTATTGTTTCATGCACTGAAAAAACTCAAAGCAGTTCATTTACTACGGAGAATATATTCATTCAAATATGTTTTTTTAGTGATAACTTTTTTCAAGACAAAATCCATTTCGACGTTAGACATTTCCATATCATTATCAAATAATGAAAATTATTTTTACATTATAAAATGGGTAAAAAAATATAAATATATATATGTATTTTATATGACAGATAATTCAATGATATATAATACAAAATTAGTTACAATTCTTGGTTTCGTTGTTGTTTACAACCTAAATAATATTTTCAGAAATCTCTGGAGTTTTCTGCTGTTTTAATCCATGAATCCGGAATGTCCAGGCACCAAAATCTAGCAAGAGACAGGTAAGTAAAACATTATTATCTTTTGTTTTTAATGGGTAAAAAAGTGTTTATGTAATAAACAAACAATGCTAGTAGTAAAGAATTTATTATTTATCATTGTAACGACTTAGTTAGAATTAGATATAAGAGTCCAAGAACCAAATTTTTTTAAAGACCTGGATAGATTGGTTGGTAGGGCGTTGGACTCGCATCCCTTAGGTTGGGAATTCGAACCCCGCCGGTTGAAGACTCTCTGTGTGTGTAGTGACTTGCGCACGTATAAATCTGTCGTAGTCACAATGTCCTCCTGTCGAGAGTAATACCACTGGGGGTACTGGTTCAGAGGTGATCATTCTCTGATTCAGGTCTAAATTACGATCTGTAGATGAGTGAATGAAATACACGAATGAAGCCCGCCCTATAAAAAGGGTTGCGACGCGTGAGTGGCTAAGTCGTACTCTTGGCCCCAGATGGCGCTACTGCAAAAACGAGAGACGCTTACTCGGCTTAAATAGCTGACAGATAATGTCAGCTGGCTTGTAAAGTTCTGTAAGTCACAACACAACACAGAACGAAATTTGGCAAAGTTGCGTCATATCATCATTCTAAGTAAACTCGATTTATTATTTTTTTCATATCCGAAAGTACAGAAGGCATTTTTCTGCTTTACGGTTTTGAAATATATCAACTTATTTCGATCTGACGAAGACACTATTTTGAAAAATGACATAGAATTTCAGATTATGCCTCGATTTTCTCCGACAAATATAATAAATGTAAGAGAATGCAAGCTAATGAAAATTTTATAAACTTTATGATAGTTGGTAGCAATTATATGATAGGCAAAATCATTTTGCAGTCTTCTATTGTAGATATCACTTTATAATTAAGTGTCTGGATTAATAAGTTTATTATAAGCAGTGTTTAACTTTTGACTCATATTACTTAGAACCATTGATATTTATCTATGAACCAAAAATCCGTCAAAGTTAATAGCGGGGGGGGGGATCATAGGAATAAAAAAGTTCATTAAAAATACTCAAAATCCTGATATCATAGATGGCAAATAGAAATTCCAAATCTAAATTCGCTACTATATTAAAATTTTGCAACCAAGTAACAGTTGTATACAACATAATTTTTGAAGCAGAGTCGTGGCTGAAGACAGAAAAGATACTTCGAATATTTCACTTCGTTTTATGCCATCCTGGGAGGCATGATTTATGTAAAAACAGGAGCGACAAGCGCACCAATACAGAACGGCACATAACAAAATGAGGAAAAGCTAATGATAAATTTATCTCTGTGATTATATATGTGAGATTTTTATTAGAATTTCTCTACACATGTCGACCCAAGCAAGGGAATCATAGGGATTTTTTTAAAAGAATTCGCTTGGTTGACAATTTTTTATCCCTTCACTTGGAGCGTGCGAACTGCTTATTTATGCATTTTTTAAAAAGCTTTTGTTGAATTAATTAAATAGAAAAAGTGGAATGGGATCAGGAAATAAGAGAATATTTTAGAATGAAGTTAATATGTGCTAAAGTGAGATAAAAATTAGGAAATTAATCAAGTTTCAATTAGATTTAAAAATATCATTATATATATATATATATATAATATATATATATATATATATATATATATATATATATCAATGCAATACTACTTTATTTAAAATGTTCACTTTTCTAAAGAACTGTAAAGTACAAGTATTGAAAAAAAATTCTAAGCCTCATAGCACACTACTAATTTTTTTATGGGCGTCGTAATAAATCACCAATGAAAACCTCGACAATTTGGCGTTGGCGATCTTAGCGTAGTTTGAAAATCAGCAGGTATTTGCAGCTGATATAAAAAGTAACCACAACATTTCATTCAATTAATTGGCATTCATAGGCGATGATATCAATTCTCTTTCAATATGACTAACTTTCTCAGTGTAACATCTGACTGGTAGTATGTCGCATATTTCTTGCTATGCTGTCCTTAATTGTTGCCACGTTCTGGGCTCCAACAAAAGAAACATCTTGTTCTTCAAATAATCTACAATTTCAATCACACTTTTCTTAAATACTGTCAAAAAAATCTTAAAACTTAGATGTAAGGTTCAAAGTTACAAGTGAGGCTTTCCAAAATTGTGTATAGGGTATATTGAAATCAGTTATATAGTTTTACAAGGGTAAAATTCATAAAAGCATATTTTATCAGTTTAAATCATTAGTTAGATATTTAAAAAAATAGTAAACCCAGAGTTTCCCCATGTAGGGTCTTAAATAAGAATGGAATGGTGGTGCTGCTAGGAGAGGGGAGGGTTGAGACACTGGTATCGCATGTTTAAATTTAAAAAAACTATTAATGTAAGAAGAAATGTTTAAAAAATGTCAGGTATTATAAGGACCCATAAAATAAGCAGCCGCTCGTTATGAGAGTCTGATTAGGCTAGAAGTAACTTTTTTTTAAAATTTATAATTTGGGAAAATATTTTTCAATTTTAAGAATTTGAGTGAAATTATTGAATTTTTATTTACGTAGTATCATATAGGAGAAAGCCATTAGAAAAAACTTTGAGATATAAACAATACCTTTTTGAAAAATCCGATTTTGTTGAGAAAAAAAATGTAGTATCGTCTAAAAATGCCTGTAAGTACATTTTTATATCAAAGAAAATTAGCAAAACACAATTATATCATTTTTTTTAAAAGTGTTATTTCATGATCTAAAATGATCCCATAATTGTCGATTTTCAAAACAAAAGTGGTTTATTTATTTATTTATTTTTTAAGAAATGACTTACATTGCGGCAATTGTTTCAGGAAAAGCATGAAAAGTAAGATTCACGATCATAATGGTCATAGGAAAATTAATTATGGCTCAATATTTGTGCTAAAATACTAACAAAATTAAATTCCGACGCTTTATTTCAAAAATTCGACCAATACAGTAATATTTTAACATTTTGAATTGGATTTTTTTCGTTTCACGAATTCTGATCGACATAAAAATTATAGACATTTTTCAACATATGTTTTCTTTTCAACAATGCCAAATTTTTCAAAAAAAAAATCCAGATATTTACCAATTATTTTTTTCTATATAGCATGTACATAAATTGAATCCCTTCAATCTTATTTGAATTTTAAAAAAAATAGTAATAAAAGATATTTTCCAAAAAAGCACTTTTGAAAAATTTATTCTTGATCTAATTTAACCAATATATATAATAGTTTAATTATTATAAATATATATATATTATATAATTATTGTATTAATTATAATTCCTTATATCGATCTCGTAAATACCCATAACTCAATTGTTTAACTTAATATAAGGGTAATATCCTTTTATTTAAAGCCTTGATATATATTAAGGACACTAAATTCATTTACCAAATTTTATTTACCTAACTTTTTAGGTTTTGTAGCTTAGAACAACTTAAGAATGCCTTTTTAGTATACGTCTTTTTAGTTATAATATCACTTGTATTTGCACAGCTGCAAAGAAAAACCTTCTCTGAATGGATTCCGTCCCATTGTTCATAAAAAAAATAAAGATTTAGTTATTATTTTTTTTTTGTCTGATTCAAAGGGTTTTTTATTGCATTTTCAGACACATAAACATAATTCAAAATATATATTCTCGGACTGAAGGATGTCTGGAGCGTCGAAATTCGTCAAATTCTCGAGCTCGCATTTTTTGGCAATTGACGGATATATTATATTGTATTAAAGCTAAAAAGATAATTATTCAGGAATAATTTTATAATTATCAATAATTATCAGATTATAAGAAGAACTCGTAACAGCACTCAAATTTAGTTAACATTTGGTTAACTATTTACTCTTGGACAACAGATCCTCTATTCATGGTTCTTGTTTTTAATTCCATTTCTTGAACATCTACTCTACCATTTAAAAATTGAGATGCTCTATAATAATATAATTTATGTCTGTCTATCAAAGAGTAGTATCTTGTAAATTATAGTCTAGAGACATTTAGGAAATCACAATTGATGATGTCTCCTAATTGTTTTCCCGGCTTTTTTATAGTTCCACATTACGCTATTGGCAATTTACCAGATTTCCCGACATCTCTAAAATGGTACTTTAAGACCCAATAAATATGTCTTACATGAAATCACTATAATGATGTATTACTATCACAGTCTTCTTTGATCTTTTTTCTTCTCGCTGATAACAATTACTATGACATATTATTATCCGATTTAATATACTTTTCTATTGTTAAAGGCTTGTTCTTTTAGTTATATTATAGTTATCCTTTTGCCGTAAGAAATAAAAAGTATGTATAAAGGCATAATTCCCTGCTCAATTCTAAACACTATTTCTCATAGAACATTTTTTTTCGATCTTTTCTGATTGCATTACACGATTTAATACAGTTGTAAATCACACCTCTAAGAAACAAAAACAAAAAATACAAGCTTAATGACATCTTTGTCTGAAACTTCCCTGGATTGTGCGTGATTTTCTTTTATTCTAAAGCCTCCAAGATATATCATTAAAGATTATCAGCTCTTAAAGAAATTCGAATTGAAAGAGTTCATACCGATACATATACAGAGTATTCATCCCCAACTTGCCCTATAGTCAATTTATGAACCACTAAATATACGAATACTTCAATGGAGTCCCCCCCCAATAAAAATAAACTTTAATAAATGTACTTGTGAGTTGTTAGCTGTATGCCTTTGGTGAATCATACTGAAATAGCGAGCCTATTGACTTGCAATATTTGACTATTTATTCTGGAGATTAATCGTTGAGATACAGCTAATACACAAGAACAAGAAAGCAGAATATGTATCTTGGACATATTTTTTTCTGGCTGATTGGAAATAAAATTTTAGAATTTAACACAGAATTAAAATTACTGTCACAGATAAAAATACTAAATTTCATAAATTTAAGTCAATGCGTTTTTTTGAGTTATCACGTTTGCGTGCCCGTGAAAGTACAGATCATCAACCCATCTACACTTTGGAAGATTTTTATTCTACAGGCATCTGCACTTTAGATGTTAAATCTGTGTACTAAATTTTTACCCATCCAGATCTCTTCGTTTTGTAGATATCAGTTTAATTTACTTTTGGAGAAATTGGATAGACAGACTTCCTAAAAGGGATTTACGTTAAAAATGAGTTAGAAATCTGCAATTTTTTTTTGTAAAGACCATATACTAAATACCATCCATGTATATCAAAGCGTTTTTAAGTTATCATATTTGCAGACGTATGAAATCTGAAAGGTGAAGATTCGACAAAATCTCGAGTTCGATTTTTTTTTGATATTTACAGTGTTTGCATAATTAGAATAATGAAAGTACTAAACTGAATAACTAATAACATCCCATATTTACATCCCCATCTTGTAAAATTATTGTACAAACTTATAGTTGGGTCAAGAAACTTGAAAACGGTTGCATAAGCAAATGAAAAAGCACTAATCATCCTCATACGTCAGATGAAAACGTTGAACGGATTCAAACTTAGCCGTATATGTGGGGATATATGAAAAAAAAAAAACTTTATGAGTGTGTATGCCGCCTATATCTACTATTTTTCAAAATTCGCGAGATCGGATTGTTACAACAATGAGTGCCATAAGCAAGTATTAATTATTTCACATGTATCAAGAAACGGACGTCAAATTCCATATTTGTCGCATAATAAATGAAATTCATGATGAATGCTTAAAATCAAATTTTGATCTTTCTTCTATCAAGTGCTATATCGCATGTCTCTATCCATCTTTATATATAAAGTATCTGGGAAACCGAGATTTGGCAGTCTTTTGTGAAATTGTAATAAATAAATAAATAAATAAAATACTCTCCTATGGCTTGTTTAAAGTTATAAGCGAAATCTAATTGAATTGCAAACGCGGGATCGAACATGAGAAATATGCATGCGAGTCTGAAGCCCTAACCACTACTCCATCCTCTGATAAGCTTAAGCAGGTAATGTATAGCCACATGTCAATATGTAGTTATTAAAATAATGGTATTTTTTTGCATGTGCGTATGAAATCGCTTTCTTTCATGACTTATATAGTTAAACTTAAAAAGCAAAATTTTATTTTAAATATAAAATTTGATCCAAATCGTTTTATTTCATGTATCTCGGAAAAAATAATAATGTAATCAATTTATAAATATACAAGAATTGCTCGTTTTAAGTTAAATATGGTCCTTCTTTTTGAAGAATTTTGTATACAAAATACATTTTATTTATAAAGATATTGTGTCATATTATATAAAAATCAAGTAAAATACCTTACGTTTATAGTCATCTACTTTCGAATCAAAGTTTTCATCTAAAATCCGCATACTTGTTGATCATTATCAATTCTTTTAATTACGTTTAATTTACTGGTAACTTTATTTCGTTTAGAACCTCTTACCGAACAAAAAATAGTTCAATATCGGCAACAACAAGGTCATTTCAATCTCTATTTTTGTCCTCGGGCTTCTTTAAATGATAGTGCTGCAAATTCAATTATATTTGTAATGCAATTTTCATGTTCAAAATAAAAAACATCATCAATGAGATTGCAGGATTTTGGAAATGAAGTAAATAGAGGAAGATGTGGTGCTAGCTATTAGTTTACGGAAATGGCTGCTTAATTATAATTAATGATTAAATAAATTAATAACATAATTAAATGAAATCCAAATACGTAAACAGATTTTATCATAGTCAGTTTAAAACATTTTAAAGGACCAGCAAATTTGCGCTTAACAGAAAGCTTCTTAAAATATTCCTTCAAAATCAGAATCAAGTAATGGGAAATTGGTAGTAACTTCGTTTGTGATTCGCAAACAACATGTTTCGTCGGCCCTTTCCAATTCTATAATCTTAAATGAATTACCATGAAGTGAATTAATCGAATCAGTGTCATTACGAGCAAATTTCTTTTCTGTGGTTCCAGGCCTGCGCCTAAATTATGCGCCTAAAATCAGATTACGTCTGAGAGAAGCGACTTCTTAATTGACTTCCAACAACCTTCCACTTGGCTTTTACTAATATTGAAACAGCTAATAAGATGTACAGAGGCACTTATATGTTTTATGCTGTGTCACGTGACTATTAAATCCATTTGCGTGCACTTTATTGCAATTAGTTTTTTTGGAGGCCGCGACATTAAGTTAAGTCTAAAAGAAATTTAGGGTTAAAACTTGCCTTTAGAATGAAAAAAAATGCCTCGAATATGACAAAGTTAATGGTAGTCATGAAAAAGGTGATTTAAGATTTTTGTGATGCTATTCATTAGAGATTAATTAATGTTGTTAAAAGTTTCAGAGTTTTTTAGTCATAGAAATAGCCAGAAACTAGAAAGAGTTTGTTCAATTTTTTTGAAAATTATCCGCCTTATTTTGCAACAGTTTATTTTATGCCAGATAACAAGAATTTAAAAAAATAATCACTTAATTTTAAAGTTACTTTGTAACTATGAAAAAAAATGTACCGCGTTTATGTTCGTGTATACCAGGTATTCATATTTCCCCACTTGCTTAGGGGCCGCGGTGGCCTGGTGGTAAGGTCTCGGCTTGTGAGCAGTAGGGTTTCAGGTTCGAAACCTGATTCCACCGAAGAAACGTCGTGTAAGGGGGTCTGTTGCACGTTAAATCCGTCATGCCAAACGTCCTCCCGCTGGTGTGGTGTGGAGAGGGGGTGCCGGCTCAGGTGTCGTCCTCGTCATCTGACCGCGGTTCAAAATTACGAGGTCCGTCCCAAAATACAACGGGACGTTAATATAACTAAACTAAACTAAAATCCCCACTTGCCTAATGAGATCGCATGAGTATCAATCTTTTAGACAGTAATTATTGTATAATATATTATATCTGAATAAATAGTCACATGGTCATGCTTTTCCAAGTGCGCCAATAAAATTCATTTTCAAGTTAGAAATTGTGCAAGAGGTTATCATTTGTTTACTTATGAAATAAAACAATGTGCAAAAATTGAATCCAAATTTATTTTAAGTTAAATATTCACAGTCCAAAAGTAAAACACTTAATATTAATTTCTAATATGAAGCTAAATTCAGAATAAAAATTTTAAAAAATACATGTTATAATCAAGTAAATATCTTTTTTAAAATATTGAATAGGCTGTCCCAACAGCATTACCTCTTATCTAGCATCAAAGAAAATTATGTGTTATTGTATTAGTAATTGTGTATTGAAGAAATTCTGTACTGAAATTTGTTACCATTGTGTAGAATAGTTTTTAATGTCTAAATGTGCATGAAGAAAATATATACAGCATCCTAATAAAATATTGTTTCTTTATTTCAAAAGTATATCATAATGAATAATAATGGAACAATGTCAAATAACAATACATAAAATATTTAAAATTCCTAAAATTGTGTATACATTTTTAAATCAATAACCATTGTGTAGAACAGTTTTTAATCTCAAAATGCGCATGAAGAATATATATTATATAGCAATCTAATAAAAAATAATCATTCGCAAAATATTTTTCCTATATTTTAAAAATATATTATAATGAATAATAATTAAACAATGTCAAATAACAATACATAAAAATTATTTAAAATTCCTAAAACATTTCAAGTTTTTTTTTACATAAAATTTTCTTGTTTTGCTTACTTTATGAATAAAAATAATGCATCGTTAGATTAAAGAATTTTTACATTTAATTTTTAAAAAAATGCCAAAATACCGATTAAAAGGGAAAAAAGTCAGACAATGAGATGATAAATGAAAGATGTTAAAGCATAAACGTCAAAAATAAAGTATTCTCACCAGAAGAAAAAAAATCATTTTTTTTATCCAGAGGAATGATGCAAAGAAGAATATATTCCAAGTTCCATTTTTCACTTTTTCCTTATTTCAATTCGGGTGCGTTTTTTATATTTTTCGGCCTTTCCAATTTTTTTGCAGACTCGAAAGAATAGTCGATCGAGGTAAAGAGACAGACCGCGTGTATATGAGACTTGGTTTGATGGCATTAGATAGCAAAGATTTTGTCAACGCCGAGCGATGCTTCAAGAAAGCTCTTCTGGTAAGTATGCTTCTCCTAACATTTCCCCTTTTATTTATCTCTCGGTATTTAAGTCAATTGAATAGTTATTACACGAAGACAAATAAAAAAATATCCATATTATAGTCATAAAAAATACTAGTATTTTTGGAGAGAATTTTTATTGCTGCGCATATAAGTATAGAGTTTGCAATATTATGGTCACTAACGCAATTTGATGAATACATTTTTCTTCTTGTATTGAAAAATAAATATGATGATATCGAAACAAAAAGAAAGATAGCGAGCAATATCTCATTCCTTTGACTGAAAAGTGTTATAGAAGTTTATATTAATTGAAAATTCTCCATTGAATGTTGGATATTTCTCTATCTTAGAAACTTCATTCCACAGAGAAATATTTATGCGAACATAATCTTACTGCAAAAGAGGATATGAAAGATCAGGCACATAAATGGTCAGCCGACCAAACAAAATTTTCCAATCTTCAAGAAACAAATTATGACCTCTGTATTAAGTCCGCATTATCATGTCATTGATGCAATACGTTCATTTTAAAATTCATTCCAAAAATAGTATTTTTTTCAACTTCCTAGCATTATTTAATTATGAATACGAATGGAAGGATAATTTTTGGCGTGTCTTAATTCAGTTCTGTAGCATTATTTACCTATGACTAGGAATGGAAGGATAATTTTTGACTTTTATCTTTTCGCATAATATGTAAATTTTTATACTCCATGTCTTTCAAAGATTAAGTTTTTTTAATTATGGTAATGCCTCATTTAAAATTTTAGTAGTTAACCATTTTGAGCTGTTAAAATGAAATCTATATTTACACTTATGTTCCAACGGAATGGGAAAATATGGATTCCAGAGCATTTAGGATGCGTTAAAGCCATATATTCAACGAATATTTGATTTAATCGTATATCGAATTCACGACTCTTCTGTCCCGAAGTCAATATTGTTACGAATCTGTAATGCTGCTTCCCAGCATAGTTGGTTCCACCATCGGAAAGAATGTTTTACAGTCATCTGTATTGGACGGAGTCCGGTGTCGCGTCGGAGGTTCCGGAGCTTGGCGACCATTTGGCGACTTGGTGACGAATTTGGTGACTTTGGCGCCAAAATAGTTTATACCCGGAACATCGAGAATTTTCCCGGTCCGTCCAGTCGGAACCAAGATACGCCTCGAACTCAAAATTATTGGTTGAGTGGCTTCTAGCCCCGCCTCCTGAGACCTATAAAAGGAGCGGCCGCAGCTGCTAGGGCAGAGTAGTCGGAATCGACGGTAAAGTACTGGCCTTCCAGCGATAAGCGGAGCACCGACGGAGTGAAGCTAGTGCTGAACTAAGCTGTGCGATACTGTCTGCAGTAGAGTCTGGTTGTATGCTGCACGTCTCGGCTGAAGATAATCGTCTTTTGTGCTGCATATAGTTGTCGCCTTTGTGCTGTCCTGTGTGTCTTCGTGTAAATAAACGTCGTTGTTTTATTCTCTACTGCCGCCTGCTGATTGAGCGTTCTCCACACCATATGACTCCCACTATCCAAACGAAGCCGGAAATTTCGTAACAATATTATCTCACTCAAACCATTACAACCTCTGAAAATAAATTAACTAAGAATATCACACAATTTTTAATTTACTAGAAAATCTAATCCATGAAAAAAAAATCATGTGGTCAATTCTGAAACCGTATTCATTGATAAATAAAGACTTCGGAAAACTATCACTTAAAATATATATATATATGCCTCTCTAGAAACATCTTTGTACCCTTAATTGCACTTGAATTTCACGAAAAGAGTGAAAAATATATCAACTTCCTGGAATGTGAAGCAAAATTAAATTCCATGCATTTGTTTCATTTTATCAGGAACAAAAAAAATTTCCTCACATGATCTGAGGGAATCGCAGATTCGAATTTCAATTATGTCAAAGATCTTGCCTATAAACATAATTGATTTATTAGAAATATGAAATGCCTAAAATGCTGCAGCGTTTGTACAACATTGCAGTTCTCAATATTTTGACAATGTTTGCGATTATTAATAAATTCTCCAATATCCCAGTGTTAAATTTTAAAAAATAAATTTGTATAAATATTCGTGTGGTTTTTAGATGAATTTATAATTTAATTAACTTACTAATTATTCGCAAAAAGGTAAATATCTGAACTTCAAAGATGATTTCCAATCATAAAAAATAGATAATATATCGTCGTATTTGCGAAACAAAACTATTTTTAAGAACCATATTTACTTAAGATTCCCTTGAATGATGAAAAAAGTCTTTACTTTACCAAGGAAATAGTCTTTTCTTTCCATCTGCAAAATTTCATCCAGTTTCCTGTTCGTTTTGCAAGGTACCCTTATTTACTGAATTCGTATGAATTGAATTTTATCTTTCAGTCCTTAGTATAAGTCCATTTTTTGAAAAAAAGATTTAAAAAGATCTTTACGTTAAAATATTACTTCTAAGTCCTTGAGAACTAACTAACACTACTATCTCCTTCAAACTAAAGATATTAAAGGCCAATTTCCAATTTAGATCCTCTTTTGTCCTCATCGTCTTTATTATCGTTCATTGCTTTTTATTCCAGAGAAAAGCCTTCCTCCTCTACGTATCCACAAAGCTACCATCCGAAAAGATGTTTCCATTTCCCCCCTCATAGCTTTTAATTAAGAAAATAAATGACACGCACATCACCAAATCTTCGTAAAGCTGCTCAAAAGTAACCTTCCTATACATTAACGAGCAATTTGTAAAGGAACTCCCCGGACATAATTCCTCATTTCTGTAGTTTAAGTGATGCTTGTTATCAGGAGCAACAAAATTTTTACTCTTTTACTGTAGAAGAAGCCGGACTCCCGGGAGGCATTGTTCAACC
Source organism: Argiope bruennichi (assembly GCF_947563725.1). NCBI lineage: Eukaryota > Metazoa > Arthropoda > Arachnida > Araneae > Araneidae > Argiope > Argiope bruennichi. The sequence continues at coordinate 92,882,573 of NC_079153.1, forward strand.
TGGCCTTGCTTGTGTCGGAGCAGCAGAGGCACAAGGAAGCCCTGTCATTCCTGGAGCAGCTCCTGCGAGTGAGTAATTACTTCCTTCAGATCGATTTCGAGGGCTTTTGTCCTTTTTTTTTCCCTTGCACCGAGCCTTATTTCTCAGCTTTGGGGATTCCAGACAGTGCCGAGGCTTCGCTTTCAAGGTGAACCGGAGCGTGGACGGGATTATCAGTTTGCCGTTTTAACCTGTGTCAGCAGCCCTCGGGGGGCTTTTGTTGGTCGGATTCACTTGCACCCCAGCGGGCTATTTGTATAAGTAGGGTAGTTTGGAGAGATAAGATAGATTATTTAAAAGCATGGTTTCTACAAATGGCTTCAATTAAATTGGTAGTTATCGCTTCGATACTAGATATAAAACTTTGGATAAGTAATTTATGCTGTGGGAAAATATGTAATTATATGAATCAAACTATTTTGATTCATATGATTGTTATTTTGATTCTATTTTGATATGGAATTTTGATCTTTACACGTTTCAGTGTATTATATTAGGTCACTAAATTCTAATTATTAATGGAATTCTTTGTATTAAACGAATTAATTAATTTTTATTTTTAGTCAAAATTTTAGTTTGTGAGAATAGTTTTTGTTCATCTTTTTCAAGATCACATGACTCAGTATATAGACCAGATTATAAATCAAGAATCCCTAATTTTAAATGGATCGATATTTATAGTTAGTCTGAAGGGGCTGCTTATTCAAGCCCCAAAGGGTTATTTGTACAAGTAGAGTAGTTTGAAGAGATAAGAGATTATTTAAAGCATGGTTTGGTGAAATGGGCTCATTTAAATTGGTAGTTATCCAATGTATTTCATAGGAATATTTACTATTATTATTGAACAAAATTCTTGTAATCATTTTGATGTCAGCTGAATAATGTTTCAGGCAGTAGTTTATTAATTGCGAACTTGCACGTTAACTATTAGAAGATGTCTATGGTTAGACAGGACATTCTGTTGGATTGGACATTCTTTCAGACAATAGTAATCATCTACATCATCAATGTCAAAAATTTTTATCAGAGTAGGATTATCATTTTGGGAATCATAACCTTGACAACACCAGAATTAATTGGGAATTTCACAGATTAAATTCACTTGGATTAGGAAGGGTTTTATGCTATATATACTTAGAACAGTTTAAGCAGATAAAATAGAGCATATGACGAATGATTTAGGAAAGTGGGTATAAATTAATCGGATTATCTTAATGTCGTCTAATTTCGATTATTTAAATTATATTAATACAGAGCTGCCCATATATATTTTTATGCACCAGTGCTTTAGCACTTAAATTTCTCTTAATTAGACTCGTTTGTAGGATTTTATTCTGTCTTGGTTGATATTATAGCGTATCCTTTAAACTTTTGAAACTAATAATTATTCGACAAATATTTTCAAAGTGGAATGACATAACTAATTATCTTATTTGTGAAATAGAAAAGATTATCAATTCGAAATTATTATTATTTTAAATTTATAAGTAAGTAAGCTTCTAGTTTTGATTGGTTGAAATCATTTGAGGCTTGTTTTATTACCCAAATAATTGATAGTAATTAAGTTAGCAATTTTTCTCCCCATGTATGTTACTGCGTATTCTTACTAGGTCAGGTATCAGTGTTCATGCTGAAGCTCTTGATTGGTTGAGTACACGTGAAATCTAATTTTGTTAATCGCATGAATGTAGAAAATTGGACAGACGTTCAGTTAAAAGTAATAAGAGTAATTATTTATCTCATGTGTTATTGAGTTTTATTTGGTCATCAACCAACCTCAGAGTCTTGTATGGTTAAATGTTGTTTATTCATATTTCATTATTTAAATAATTTTCAAAGTTTGGAAATAAGGCTCAGTGAACAATAAGAGTGTTGTATATTAGAAAATTAATTATTCTATCGTTTTTTCGATATGCTTTTAAACCGTTCAGTATCAACTGTATTTTGGCCACCAATATCCGATTTCTTTGATGTACTGATAACTACAGATCTATATGAAGTTTCAATAAGATTTCATGCATTTAGATGAATTATTTTGTGATCACAAAATTTATTAAGACATTATATATATTTTTTTATTTATATTGTCATTCAACGATATCTATTGAAGCCTGAATGAAAATTATATTAGCAATCAAAGTGATTGCTGTGGTAAATCAGTCATTAGTAAATTTAGTTTTTCAGCTATCAGTATCCGACATGACTCTTAACATGTTAATAATTTCTTCATAAGTTAAACACAATCGAAAACTTAATTATCAAAGTTTGAATGCATATATGATTTAAGTCGGGTAAATAAGTATCATACATATATGCTGCTTTGTTCGTAAATCAGAGAACTTTTCGCACATAACTGCCCGTTGTAATAATATACCTTAGAAAATTTATGAAGAAGACTGTTGATTTTGAAATTAAATATATTTTGATTTTATTGAAATGATTTATGCTTATTTTTAAATGCACTGCATTTATTTTAGCTTAAAAATGCATTTACAATAAAGAATGAAGCATTAAACAGTTTAGTACACGAGAGTGAAAAAATTATATGGGTTGTTTTTTTATGCAAAATTATAAATTACACTGAATAATCTATAAGTCGATTCATTTTTTGAGCTATTTCAACGCCTCCCAAAAACTATTTTTCAATAATTGTCTATATTTGAATTACTTTCATATCCCACCAGTCTCGAAAGTGCTAAAAGAGCATACAGTTTTTCTCTGTTTTTAGATTTTCATTTCCTCATCAGTATAATATTATCTGATACCTTATGATTTTTAAATAAATTAACATATTGTTTTCCACCAGATTCTAAAACCCTCCGTGCTTTTGCGCATATATTAAGATGGGTTTCATTCGTCAAAATAGGGGTGAGAGGGAAGATGAAAGGAGGGGAGGTTTACTTTTAAAAATAAAGTAAGCTCGCGGTCCGAATTAAAATGAAAATGACACGATACTCCCACATACGTGAAAAAAAGTATTTAATAGTCTAGAAATCAAGGTCAAAAAATGGCGAAGAATTTCAAAAGTGAGCTCATCCTGGGTCCCACGGCTTAGTGAGATAGAATAGCCTTCTCAGGATACTGAAAAGAACAGTATATACTGCTTACCTTGGAAAAAATCAATATGAAAAGACGCTATAACAGTTATACTATTTTAAAATCCTTTACGTGTACTTTGTCTATTTTGTTTTTCAGTAAAACTTCCAGATATTTTCTTTTTAAGCCTAACTGCAACGCAATTAAAACTAAATCTTAAACTGGACCTCCCTCATAATAGTTATGCAACTACATTTATTCGCAATAAAAGAAAAGTTCTATTATGCTTGGAATTCAGCCAACCTACGCACGGAAAAAAATAAATAAGGTTTCCTTAATTTTTACATCTTAAGAGTAAAATTTACTCAAAAATGCGAAGAGTTTCTGTGTTTACACACTTCCATTTATTTTCTCAAAATTTTTTCTGACAATGTCTGGTTTTGCATTATAATATTTGCTCTGCCTCTTTATACACATTTAAGTACTACGAAGCGTTTTGCGATATCATTTCTTATTCTATTTTAAGATAGCAGGAAAAGTAGTTTTTAAATGTTTACCAAGAAAAATGAACATAATGTTCATTTAAAAAAGGGGCCCAATTTACCTCAAGAGTGTGCATTTAGTACTTGATTCAGTTTCATTTATCATAGAGGAAATTTGTTTTGAAAAATTACGAATAGTAAGTAGCGAGTAAAACACAATAATGCTTTTTATATGTTGTATAAAATAATTTTCAGATCTCATGAAATTATTAAATTTGTTAAGTAAATTTGTTGTTGAATATTTCAGTTAATCATTCTCTCAAATTCAATTAGATTGTTTCAATTATTATTATTAATGTGCATTGAATTTTTGCTTTTAGCTCATTATACTAAAACGTAGGGAATAAATATGCAATCCATTTTTTTCTATTTTTAGCTCATAACGAATCTTAAAGAATAAAGTTTTGAAAACTTCTTTGGAAATTTATTGATCTTCTTAAGTTTTTATTTATAAAAGAAAACATAAAGATATTATTCCAAATAGAGCACTTTCGTTTGGAATAATATGTTTATTTTTTTTCGTTCGATTAATAATTTTATGTGTATCCCTGAAATATCTTTTCGAGTGAAATTAAAATCTTAAAATAATTCTAAACTGAAATTTGGTTTTAACTTACCCCAATTAGAGAAAAATGGAACCGTAATTAAATTTACCTTATTCTAATAATTCTAAAATCATTAATAAGCATATATTTTTGATTAAAACTTATATTTAATAAAAATATTAAAGCAATCCATGGTCATATCGCTTATGAAATATTATGTTACTATCTCTAATTAAAAATAAAAATAATTAAAACATGTATTTTCAGTTGAACAATAATTTAGTGTTAACAATGTCAACTATTATAATTAGTTTTATTTAATTTTAAATCTTGAGGTTTAATTATATGCTACTGCAACTATATTTGAAAAAAAAATAAATAAAGATTACACCATTCTTTAATTTCATCATTCTTAACTGTCATGATTATTTGATTGTATAACTATGTTTAACAGACAGCTTTATATTTATTTTCCTTTTCCTTAACCGTTTTAATCAATACCTGGAAAATTAATTATTTTATAATTTCACTACAAAAACTCAACTGTTCCATCTTGTTGCTTCATGCACTGAAGAGCATTAAATAAAAATCTCAACTCCAAATAAATCATTAATATCTATTGCTTTAGATCAAAATAAAATAGCAATTAGCTCAAAAAATAGATTTTAAAAAAATGGTGAATATTGAATATCACGAAAATTACTGAATGCCGCTTTACCACACAAATAATCTTTGTTTAATCATTTTCTAAGAAACTCACTAAATATTTTTTTAATCTCCTTTGAAAGCCCAAAACCCTGTAATCCATACTCCATCAGAGATCTTCGAGCCACTTGTTTTTATTTCGCCAGGAAACTTTCCACTCACTAATTAAAACTTGTCAAGCAATACCTTACAGATTAATTCTTCCTTTCCAGCACCACCCAGGTCACATCAACGGACTTATCCTATTGGCCGATATCAATGTCAATCACCTGAAGAACCTGGATGTCGCCGAAGAGGTAATTTTCTTCTTCCATGTTCTTGCCTTTTTTCTTCTTTTCTTCGCTCGGATGGTTCGCTTTCTTTTGGTCATGTCTTGGTGTTCCGCTCCGTTTGAACCGTCTATAGCAACGACAAATGGTCGAAGCAAGTGGATTTCTATAACCTCCAGAAAAAGGAATAACCACTCTATTTGGGAACTGCCCCGAATAAAAGGCAGTCCGATAGAAGAGGTTAAAACTTTTCAGTGCAGTAGTTTCAGTGAATACGCATTCGATGTCGCCATTTTTTTCCTGCGATCGTGGTCGTTTTATTTTATGAAGAAACCCAAAAAGAAATGTTTAGTTCCCTTTTCTTTTTTTGATTTTAAGATTGTTTCTTTTATTGGGAACTTTGCTGAATGCGAAGGATATGTGAATATAAGATAAACGTATCGATTTCTCGAATTGTAAGTGGAAGGGAAGGCAAAGCAAGGAACGTTGATGGATGTTAAATAAATGATTTAGTAAAAAAATTGCTTTCATAAAACTTTTAAATTTTCAGAAAAATAAGTAAATAATTGCTATAAGAAGAAAGTTTTTTTCATACCGATAATATCTTCGCGAACAAAATTGGTATCTAGTTTATGAATAAGCTGAAATAAAAAAGCATAAATTCAAGAAAAGATGTTTACGTGAATTAATGGAAATAAAATTAGAAAGACAGGTATCAGAATGGAGAAAAGATGTAAAAGAATCCAACTTGTAAATTAAATCAAACCAGATGTGTTTTAGTTTTTTCTGGGAAAGGCCTGACTTTTTATCCAAAAATTGAAGCCCCGTGAATAAAAAATTCCAAAATATTGTGGGTTTTTTTGTGAGTGAAATAATTGATATCTATAATAGAAATACAGTAAACTACTAATAATCAAGAAATTCAGACAAAAAAAATTATCAAGAAAAATATTCAGATATCAAAATTCATTGGATGTATTATTTTTTTTAATATTCTTGAGCCTTTTAAGAATGACAAATGTTTCATCTTCTTAAAATTTTAAATATAAAATGCGCTGAATATTTTTTTTTTCATATTTCTACAATTAGGTTTCTTCTGTACATTAAAACTATATTGTTTCTTGCAAGATACAGTTGTTAAGATTGATAGAGATACCACAAAAAATTCAGTTCAGAACATTATTTGCGTAAAATCTTTATCATATATTTTGCAAGGAGCCAAAAATAACTTAAAATGTACCCATTCTTTAAAGAAATTCTCATTTGCAACGCTTACATAGCAAAATTTTCATAATATATCCTCTTCAAAGCACGTAACCTTAAAGCAACATGAAATATATTAACCTTTTGTCCCCGACACGTCAAATAGAGTGGAATGCCTCTTACTTTTTAGTATTATAAAACCTGTAATTGATTCAACATTATACAGAAGAATACAATTAAACAGAACATTGAATTCTAAATGTTCTTTCACACTGCACCAAGTATAAATGCTCAATTTGTACCAAGTGTAATCTTACAAGTTAATTAATATTTGATCTCCAAATATTAATCTTATTTTAATTAAGAGACGACCGGTCTTTATAAGCTGTATTATATTCAGCATACGTATAAACTGAGCATATTTAGCGGCATCTAATGAGGTCCTTCTATAAGATCATTGCTCTTATTTTATTATTATTTGATATATATTTATTACTACATGGCCTCCTTTATGCTGGTGTCTTCTCTTCTTAAATGGACTATTAATGCTCAAAAAGAAAATGATTGAGATGGCTTTCCTGGATGACGAAAGAATGAAAGATAAATATTTTGTCAAACCCGCCTTTAGATGAATATTGCCAAATATACAACAGATTTACATAAATTAAAAAGATGCATTCATATAATTGCACAAATAATACAATAATCACGAGCAAATATTAAGATTCAATAATAATTATAAGGAAACAGAATTAACAAGTAACTCTAATCTCTACAATTGCTTTCTCCTTTTTTTCACATTGCTCTGAACTGCTATACTAAGTAGTTACATGTACCTTCGCAATTAAAAGTAAGAAATGATACAAAGCTCTAATAAACCCGTCTTAAATCTTAGGTTGGTAGTTAACACATAATTCTATAAAGACCACATCAAAAATAATTCACCGTCACCTGCTGAAACAACTTTAATGGAGCTACTTTCTCTGACTCACATTAATTTGCTTTCCAGAATGAGTGGAAATGATTGATATATGAATTTATATGATGATAAATATGAGCTGAAGATTCGATGAAAATGCATCGGCCTTGACTAGATCTTTGCTTGAATTTACAGGATTTCATAATTTGGATACATAATAATCGTTAACATGTACATTATCATTATATTCCTCTCTAAATAAAGAAAAACATCAATGTATACCTTATCTGTCAATAAGAAATTATTAATACCTAGACTTTGCTATGTGGTAGCAACTACCCTCTTCCCATCCTCTATTTTTTGTGTAGGGATAGTTTATGGATATATTTTAATTGCATTAATATGTATTTTAAGAAATTACTTACATTCACACAATTCATTATCTCCATTTTTTTCAGTGCTATCGAAAAGTCCTGAAGATTGATCCAGAGAACCAAAAGGCTCTCCATAATCTTTGTGTTCTCCACTTTGAGCGTCAAGATTTCGCCATGGCAGAGCGATGCCTCACACACACCTTGTCTCTTCACCCGACAGTGCCGTATATCCGACAGCACCTGCAGGTGGTCAGAAACATTCTGAAGCAAGACTCGGAAAGTGTCTTCGGCCACATGGCGGCCTCCCACCCCGTCAGCTGACCAACCCCCTACGCGTTCTTCCCCCGAGAGCTTTCTATGAGTGAAGTACCTTCCTGCCTTCCTCAGAACTCTTCTTCACAAGACAGTTGAAGTTTTCGGATCCGTCCTCTGAGGCGAATTTGTGGACATAACTTTGACGGAATCTTTCTGAGGTTCGGAAAGAGGTATATCTTAGCACATCCACCGAGATCCTTCTTCAGGGCTTCTGGTTGAAGAACTTCATAAGATAGATTGAAAGTCATGGATTACCTTGGCAAGTCGTGAAACATGGATTTATGTCAAAGAGGAATTTATCTGCTTGATTTAATCTGTTCATAAGGGGTTTTGGTTGAAAAGTTTCATAAACTGTTTCTGGATATCATGAATTATCTTTATGAGATCTTCAGCGTGAGTTTATATTGGTGAAGAATTTATTTCATTCAAATCTTTTTAGTCGAAGAGCTTTACATGGCCATGGATTGTCTTGGTAAAAATCAATGTTAATTCAAGCCGTTGCTGAATTTGTGCAACATTGTTTGGTTATTCAACAGAGACAAATGGTCCCTTAGCAAATGAGTGAATTATTATCTGATATAATTGAGTCAGAGACTTTTCGTTCAAATGCTCCCAAATTATAAATATACAAATTATAAGTGAGAAAAAATACAATCGGAGAAATTCATTGAAAAGAAAAGTAAGTCAGTTCTACACTGCTGTAGAAAAAAATGAAGAAAATTTGTTCTAAAATGGACTTTAGAATATTTTCGTTGGAAGGGTCGAGGATTGTTCCGAATGCTTGCGGAAGTGCTGAATGGAATCGAGTTGATTAATCGATATTCACATTTAGACTTTCAAGGTATAATAATTTTATCAAATTCTATCTCTTAATAATGCATTCTTTCTCTTAATAAACGAAATGCATTACATAAAAGAATCAACATATTCAAGAGAATTTTCATCAAATTGTTTGTTATATCGTAGTACGAACTATGAAGAAATGATTCATTAAATAAATTTTATATCATAATTCAAAAACTGGATTTGAAAGGTCCCATTCGAAAGGTCTTTTCAGACAAATCTTCAAGAAACTAATAAGAATTTAAAGCGAAATTCTTATCGGCAATCAAGGTATATGTAAAAAGTAACCTAACGTAATTGGAATTATGCACACATGTTATTCATCATAATACAAAACATTAAGTAGTAAACGATTGTTAGATGATATCAGACAAAAGCGAAAGTAAAATACAAAATGCTGCTTCTCCATTGGTGCTAAAAGGTAACTAAATTAAATATTTTGCATCTCTTCTATTATGGTATGCAAACAAAGTATAAAGTTTATCGTAATTTTCCGATATGTAAATACAATCAATAAAATTGATTTTTTTAGTTTAATATCGAATGGTATGTTCAGAATGAGACGAATTTCCTAAAATCACGTTCAATTTGTGTTATAAACGTTCTGAAAAGTGTGTTTCGCTGAAGATCTATCAAGTTTCGATTTACTGTGATGGACAATGTCAAGAGACTTTCAACAAAACTTGGACTTGTATAGTTTTAAAACTGTCTTCGGGAATGGGATGGAACCTTTATTTGCACCCCCATCTCCCACAATCATCTTCATTTCAAAGTTTCACACAAGACGAACACACATGTGCAAAAGTGTGTTTCACAAATCCATACTATAGTGATTTCAGACTATCTTATGCTCTTTCTAAATCAGTTTCATCAAAAAGAAAAAAATAATTCATATCCTACTTGAAGAGAAACCGGTTGTTCACCTTAACTATTGATTATCATTGTATCTGCATGGGTATATAACATTTTTTGGAGCATCTTCATATTCCACTGCATTCACGGAATGAGTGGCTGACTTCTTTTTCTACACATCTGCATTGCTTTCCCAAGTCAACTTTCGAACACTGCACGGTTACAACATATTTTGTGAATTTCTATCGTATGTAGCCGAAAGTGTATGGAAGTGACTTCTTCCGCTGTGACGTGTTTTGCATCTTATTCCGATTCACATGTGGAGTGGTGACCAAAATTGTGACTGTTTTTGCAATTCCTAGTGTTCTCAACTTCGTATTTCACCACTTTATCGAATGCTATTTCAGAATGTATACATTTTATTTATTCATTTTCTATTTTTTACTTAACATCTATGGACGATCCAATAGCAGTAAGTTGATTAAGTATTGCGTTAAATGGAGTTTATTTGCTAACTGAGAACGAAAGCAGCAGAAGATACAGTCGCAGTTATAATTCAAAAACTTCTAAATTGTTAATTATTAAAAATTCTTAATTCTACAACCATTTATTTGACGCAGATTCCGAAATTACTTTTCAAACATCCAGATAGTATTCTGTTTCCGTATATTTAAAACAAATTTTAACTTCTTTATTCATAGTTTTAAGAAAATCACCGAATTTCTCATGCTTGAATTTATATTATAAATTTATATATATTTTTGACACCTTCATTTTACAGGCACTTTTCAATTTCATGGAATTTTTTTAATCGTAATAGAAAACTAATTTGATGGACAATATTGAACAACATAGTACAATATTGTACAAAATTTTATAATATCGCATGTAAAATAGCAAGTTTAACGTGGGAAAATATCTAAAAATACAATATCACATGATATAGAGTAGTAACCATAAAGCTATATAATATCCTACAAAATAATACAAATTGTTTAATATTGAAAAATATCAAAATATTGTCTTCATTTATAGTATATAAATAATGTAGTAAAATACCATATAATCTTGAATAACATAGAAGACGATCGTATAAAATCTCATTCTATCTGAAAAATATAGAATTTTATAAAGTTTTTATTTGTTTATATATTCACTTTATTTTACATATAACAGGAATAATTTATAGATTAATGTTTGATTTATCGATTAACTATTGTATTAAACTTTAGAATTAATTCATCATATAATCATTAAAAATGCTCATCACTTTGTTTGAAATGAAAATAACTTTATAATGAATTAAACAAAATGTTGCACACACGTTTGCAATTAATGTGAAATGTCATTCGACAAGCAAAGCAACGTCTCAAAAACTGTCCACCATTTTGGTCGCCATCGTAACCTTTTTTCTCTTTGTCATTTTTCACACGCCTTACACGATGATGATATATTATCTTTCCGAACGATGTGTGATGGTGTTATTTTAGAACGACGATCTATTTTATAAATTTGAAGAACGATGAACTATAGCTCGAAGATGAAGAATTACCATAAGCTTCCATTGTATTACAAACAAACTAGTCAAAAAATACAGAGCAATTTCTTTTTAGGTTCAGAACGCTGTGGTAGGAAAACGCGGGATTTGACCAAATAGTAACATATTTAGAAAGTAATACATAAAAACTATTAATTAAATTTTTTTCGGAAAGAATATGAATGGAAATTTGATATTGTAGTTTCAAAAAGTGGAAGGCTTATATTTTGTTAACATATGGATTAATTAACCTGAACCAAAATTTTCAGTTTCTTAATTTTTTTGCTTAGTAATATGTTCACATTTATGACAATATTCCATACCTTCATATTTATTTTTCTTATTAAATTTAATTATGGAAATTTTTATTTATTATATACTTGAAATATTTTTTTAAAATATAGCACTTATATATTCTTCATTTGGACGATAAGAATAAGTTGAATTCTAAAGAGATAATTTATGCCTTTTTTTCTCACAATATCAAAATAATTTTTAATAAATTCTATTAATAACTATATAATATCTGTTCATTGAAAAGACAATATGAACAAAATTAAATTTTTCATCATAACGAGTATTATAATGTTAAAGAAAAAAAGTAAAATGGCTTATTTCTAAGAATTATGTCTTAGTAGTTTTCAATCATAACCATTAAGTTTCAGAACTAAATTTTATACTACAATTATGAATCAATATTTGTAAATCTAATGCTAAAAAAATTCGAAGAAATTCGAGATAAAAATTTTCGAAGAGATAAAAATTAGAAAATTACTATATTCAATATTATACTATTACATTACTTCGGATATTCGAAGATTATAGAATTATTATTAAAATAATATATTGCATTATGACAAGATGTAGTGTCAAAACCTTGGAAATGGCTTCCGTCTCAAAAGCAATGACACCTGGAATTTATTATTTTTTTTTCTTAATTATTTATTTATTCATTACTTTTTTAATACATTGCTATTTAAAGTTAGATTAAAGCTGCATAAATTTTCTTCTGGCATATATGACTTTTAGAAATATTCGTATAAATTTATTCATGAAATATATTATTAAATTTTATTTTAAATAAATTATTCATTTTAAATTATTTAATATTTCTACTAACTTCTATAAGTTATTTCAATTTTTTTTCTTGATTCCTTTAATGATTCCTAATTTTCAAATTATATTAATACTTTCTGACTAGAAATTATAATTTCAATTCTTATCTCAAAATTTTAGATTTTTATGTTCTCAAACATGCTAATATGTTGCCAGTTTTTAATAGAATAAGTTTCAAAAACTAACAAAATTATACTGATCATTTTTATATTAGCATCTTTTTATATCTATAAATAAAAAGCCGTTTAAAACCTGTTTAATTCTAATATTTTTTTTTTTAGTTCTCAGTCTTTAATATTTAATCAATATTCAATAATAATCAATATTCATAATTACAAACACTGAAATCTAAAAAGGATCATTTCTGAAATTAATTTTTAAATGGCATCATCACTATGAAATCACATTTTAGAAAATATTAAATGATAAAATAAGAGCTCCAATAATATTAAAATATTATATTATCATCGGGAACAAATATCTAACTATATAAAACGTTAGAACTCTTGTTCATATGGAAATACAAAATCTAGTACAAAATATTCTTCACACAATCATGAAACAGTCAAAGTATATAAAAACGTTTAAAGCAGAATTTATATGTAAACAGTTAAATATATAATTATTAGAATGGATCTTTATTTATTTAATTATATTCTTTAAATACTAGTCAAGTTTACAATAATTTAATTAGAGTATTTCTATTTTTTTCCTCCCTAATTTCTCTATTTAATGAAGAAGTTTTTAATCGTCCCCCAATATATAAATAAAATGCTTAGATTCATGTTGCATTGTTATTGGTTTTAAATACATTTTGCATTTTATTTGTACCTCTTGTACCTCCCATCTTAGAATTTTCAAATTCAAATCAATATTTAAATTTCGTATCACGCATCAGAAAGTGCAATAATAATTATCACAGTAATGTTATGCAAACTTTCATCTTATTAGAAATTCCCAGTGTAAGCTCATACCATATTGCTCAGTTTTAACCAGTGGAAAATAAATTTAAAAAACACTTTGTTTTAAGTTACGGTATTAAATAAAATTAAATGCAATTTTTGGAGAATTTTATCTTTGTTAATGATGGATATTTTTTTTTCTTTAATGAGCTATATATTTGATGCTTGGATTGGTGAAAAATTTCGAACAAAATTTTGATCCTGAAATGGCATTTTTGATAAGCAAGGATGATACTGTCAGTTTTGATTTGATTTTTAGGTTTTAACCCTTTAAAGGGACATTTTTTTTCTAGTCATATTATGTTAAACTATTTTTAGGCTTGAAATTAGAATAAGAAAAGGGATTCATTTAGCTTAATAGATAAATTTAATTTGATTAATTAATTAATTTGGTTAATTAATAATTAAGTAACAAATCAAGACGCATCATTTTGTCTGAGATAAAGAACTGGAGCATCTAAGTTTCTGACTTACTAAAAAAATTTGTCAAAACTTATGCCAGCCTACTTAATTTCATACAAAGATTGATATATTTGGTGGGAAGCATACTTCCCACGGCCCTAGAAAGGGTTAATGGCACATGGATTAGATTTGGTCAGTGCAATATTAAACAAGCATTATCTGAACTTACAATAAAGATGAGTGTGTGTGCGTGTTGGTGCTCTACAGGTCAGACCGTTTGGCCTACAGCTACCAAGTTTGATACATGCATACCTTGAAAATCAAAAATGTGCATCTCGGAACAATTTTTTTTCTTAAATTTTTATTAAAATTTTAACTAATAAAAATTAAACGAAATTTCGCGTTTTCCGCTATAGATTCCAAAAATATCGCACAATTTTTTTTTTTCATTCTAAAATAAAAGAATAAGTTCCAAGAAAGAAATCAGGAATTTTATTACAATGATACAAGCAAAACACTTCTAAAACTATATTGCCCAACTGCCATTCAGGATAAAGTGATTTGTGATCAACGTCTAGTAATAAAACAAGAGTTCCAAATTTCTCTGTCGTCTAGAACTAAATAAAAAATAAGCACCACTTTGTTAGTTTATTACTCACCAAATAAGAAAGGGCGTTCCATGTATTGTGTCCAGAAACTTGTACTTTGCTTTTTTTTTTGTTATTTCCACGTGTCACTGCTGAACGAGGTTAAGAAGATTAGCTTCTAGTAGAGAACTAGCAACAGGAAGACATATTTGCGGACAAAAGGCCTTAACTATCGTTTCGAGTGTCAACTGTGATATATCTGTACTATACTGAATTTTTCTTCTTCTATGACACATTTCGGGCGTGTACTTGTAGCGGATCACTCTCAGAATTGGATTCGTGCCAAAAAAAAAAGGATAAATAAATAAATACCTATTCTTAAGCTCACTTTGTAATCGCAGCTTCACCGACATTAATAAAAGTGAATATTATTCTTTACTCTATTCTTGGTCTCTTTCTTTGTGTTTCTGTGTTTACAGTTTCATATCAATATAAATTATTCATAAAGTGTCATTTTTTGTTTCTTTTCATGTGAATAATAAGAAAATACATATTTTTCATTGAATTCATTTAAAATACATTGACTTAATTTGTTAAAAAAAATCTAATCAAAACCACTGCATGCTTCTCCTTTTCGTTTCACATAGTAATAAATACTCATTTTTTAATTTCCATACTAAAAATCAGCTTGACTGGTCTTCTCGATACTTTCTCGCATACCCCTCGCATACCCCACGCATAAAATTGTGGCATCTGGACAGGGCATTGAATGCCATGAGTGCTTAGATTTTTATTTCGGTCCTACATGATAAGTATGGTAAGGAACATCGGTCTTTAACTGCATTTCATTGGCGAACAATAGTACGAATATATCGATTCTTGATTGAATCTAGCACAGTAGTACAAATATATCGATTCTTGATTGAATCTAGCACAATAGTACAAATATATCGATTCTTGATTGAATCTAGTACAATAGTACAAATATATCGATTCTTGATTGAATCTAGTACAAATATATCGATTCTTGATTGAATCTAGCACAATAGTACAAATATATCGATTCTTGATTGAATCTAGTACAAATATATCGATTCTTGATTGAATCTAGCACAATAGTACAAATATATCGATTCTTGATTGAATCTAGCGTGCAATCTTTGGCGATTAATCACCAAACATTTATTTTATACCTTACGTTTTTGAGTTAGTATGTTTACATGCAGGCGAAAGTATAAACCGATAGATGGTTAAATCTGTAACCTTTAAGAAGAATATATATACATTTTTTAGATGCTAAGACTATTAATCAAATTTTATTTACAGACATTTTCAGGTTTTCACGTTTAAGTGCGTGCAAAAGTACAAATCGGCAAATAATCAACCCTATATGGAGTTTTTGTCAAACTTGAAAGGAATCAACAGTTTTGTATACTAGATTTGTAAACGAATTTTTTTCATCTAGCTTTTTAAGTTTTATAGTTTATTGTGTTTACTCGCATTTAGACAGCACGACAGACACACTTCCTTTGAACAGATTTCGTTCAAAATTTGATATAAATGTGCAAATTTAGTATAAAGTTCATGCAATAAAGTTCAACAATCTATCTGAAAGCATACGTTTTATGGTTACGTTTACAGATAGACAGACAGACATAATTCAATAAATGTGTTTTTTTTTTTTTACCACAAGGAAGTCTAAAAAAATGGAAATTCATCAAAATCTCACATTTTTATCGTCAAATTAACATTTTAACGATTACAATATTTTTTCTTTGTATATACATATATATATACAGGGTGTCTCAAATCCTTGACAGAGGCATTTATCCCTTAAATATTGATCGTAGACATATACTGTAAATTACAAAATTGCGTAAAAAAAGGTGCAAAATGTTATGAAATCGATTAAAATTTTCAGGAGATTAAACTTTAAAAAATACAAAATTTAAATTTTTATACGAACCCCGTACCAAAAAAATTCCCACTGAGTAAATTGTGCCCCATCCTCTAATAATGTCATGTACAAAATTTCATAATTTTGTCATGAAAATTCTCAAAGATATGTTAAAACAAAGTTGGAGAAGGATCAATCACAAATTAAAATGCAAATGTTTACAGCTTCAGTGCAGATGACGTGAAGCAGGAACGCATCATAAGAAACTTAAATATGCTTCATATCTTTAGTTTAAAATACAAATTTCAAAATCTATGCTTCCTGTATGTCTTCCTGTTTAAAATCTATGCTTCAAAAATACTTTAAAATTTTATATCATGAATTACAGAATATAACTTAAAAATAGTATAGTCAGTGAACTTGTAAAAAATCTTATGTAATCTTTCGTTAAAGTAATCTTTTCTTATGTAATATTTCCTATAAGTTATGTAATCTTTCCTTTAAGTTATTATTTCTACACATTTTTAATACTTTTGAACCAATAAAAAGTACGATTATTATTTATTTATTCAATCATGGCTTTCTTTGTTAATTTATGTACGACCCCTAAAGCAGGGACATCCGACATGATTTTTTTCTAATCACAAATGTCTGTGGTTATGATAGTCCGCAGTATAAATTTAGCGAGTTAAAACTACAAACAAATTCTGAGGTACTAATGCGTAGTAATTTTTTATGCATAATTTCTCATGTATTCCTCTATTCCAAGAATAATGAATTGTTTACATGAAATATATACTTATATTATAAATATTAGTTGTTTTCATCGCATTATTATACATAATATTTTGTCAAAAATTCAAATTAGTCGTTTTTCATATATCATTAGACAAATATATTTAAATTCAAACTTGTTTAAACAAAATATATACCTAAATTGGAAAAATTATTGTATTTTATCTCATTATTATACATGAGAATATATAAGTAATTTGACATTTAAAATAATATAAGGAAAATGAACTTTACAGAAAAATTTATGTAAAGTATTAAATTCTCTTTAAATTAAAATTACTGTGACTTCTAGACATTTAGAACATTGATACTGAGACAAATTTATATGAATCGTTTTTCTTTGAATAGGAAATTTAAAGGAGTTCTGGTAAAGCTTTTATAATGGATATTTTCTTACTTCCAAATTTCTAAATTCATTAAATTCCAAATGAAATTCGAATTCTAATTATTTTTTTTCTTTTAAAGAAGATTCATTATGATTACATTTTATCCAGGTATTTATACTTAATAAAATTTACTATGTTCTTCATATCCTATGCAGAATAAATTTTCTAGCCACAGGACTGTAAAATTAATTTTCATTCAACGAAGCTGATATAAAAACTTAAAAGCGTTAATCAGAGAAAGAAAATCATAATCAGTTGTACAGTAAAAATTTATTTCGCATTTCGAAATAAGAATAAAGATTTTTTTTACGAATTGAAGCCGAATATTTATTTAAATTTTGGAGTTAAATTACAGACAATGTGGTAAATATCCGCTGGCAATATAATTAACCCAGCAAGGAGATAATTAAATTTATTTTAAATATAATGCTTATGAAGAAAAATGTAACATTCAAAACTGTATTATAATTAATATCACGATGCACATTCAGGAAAAATATAACGTATCTAATATTCGTAGATTAGTTAATTATAGAGTCATTATTTAATATATTGATTTTAAGAATAGTTTGAAGAAAAATTATAAAATATTGTGCAGTATAAATTTAGCGACTTAGAACTATTAATAAATTATGTTATACTAATGAAATATTTATGAATAGTAATTTTTTATAATTACCGGACCATCATTTTCCGTCATTTTTTTACTTTCTCGTGTATAGACAAAGTATAGTAATAGTTAAAAAATTCGAACTCGAGATTTTTACAAATCACCATATTTTACTTCTCTTTGATTTCGAAAAATACATTTTTTTAAAAATGTCCTTCCGTCTGTCTGTCTAACTCAAAAATGCTTTGAGCTAGATTGGTAAAATTTCGTAGACGGTCTTTGGATAAAATTTATTTATTTATGTTAAATTTTGTGCAAAATCGGTTCAAAAAAGTCTGTATATAGTTCGTCAACGGATTCTGAGGCGACCACTTTTCGACGACCCCATCTCATTAAGGGGTGAGACGCGGAACGATAAGCTCGTTTCCGGTATGATTATCTGTAATGTTTACGTCTCATAAAACCGCGAGTCTCCATGGTTAAATGTAAACATCTCTTCCTTTCATCTTTCATTTCACCCCTATTTTGACGAATTAAACCCATCCTAACGCATGCGCAAAAGCGCGGAGGGTTTTACAAAGATAATTAGATCGACAAAATTTGGTACATAGATTTAAAATCTGTAGTGTAAACATTTTTCATATTTTGATCCAAATCCAACAACGAGTTGAACGTCTGTGCTTTCAGAAAAACGGAAACGTAATAATTCTAAAACGAAGTTACTTAAATATATGAAATTTGGTGTGGAATTTTATGGCTACAAGTGCCACTCTGTGTAAAATTTTTATTTCAATCGGTAGGAAAATTTTTGTCTAAAACACAAATTCAATTTTCTGATATTGCCAGTATACTAGAAAGTAATCGCCAAGGATCGCACGATAGATTCAGTAAAAATACTCAAATCATGTTAAAGTTAGTATTTCATAATTGTTGTATGCCAATGTCACTGCAAGGCGTTCTCTGGTATAACACCTTTATTAGAGAGTATGCAAGAAAAATTTGCGGAGAGCCCTCCCACTGGTTAAAATCAAACTTTTTAAATGAAATATCTACCTATATTAGTAAGGTTAAAATGTTTTATCCCAGTATTAGACATGGGAATATAAAAATTTGGCAATTAAAATAATATATTAAAATGGACCAACACTAAAAATATTAAATTTTCATTAAATTTAAATTGCGGTCATTATCAGAGATCTTTAATAACGAGTATTCATTAATTTACATAAATGTTTTTTCAAAATAAAATAAAATTTAAGCGAGTTCTGGTAAAACTTTTACGATACAATTTTTTTTAACAATTCCAGATGAGATCTATATTCTACTTTTTTTTTCTTTTAAAAGTAACCCACCATAAGTTCATTTTATCTAGATACTAATTTTTTTTTACAAAAATTATTATATTAAGTTCTTTAAATTCAAAGTATAATGAATTTTCTAGCCCCCGGATAGCAAAATTCATTAATAATATCCCATCATACTTTATATAAAAAATTTAATTTGGGAACAAAAAGCTAGGTTAGTTGTACAAAAAAAAAAAAAAAAAAAAAGAAAGATGCATTTTGAAATTAAGAATAAAACAGAATAAAGAAATATTTTACGAATTGAATCTCAATTTTTATTAAAATTTTCTAATTAAATTACGTACAATGTGGTAAATATCCGCTGGCAATATTATTAATACTACCAAAGACATAATTAAATTTGCTTTAAATATGTAAGAAAAAAAGAAATTCATGTTTCTGTATCTTAATTAAATTCAAAATTATATTGCAGCTCATCTCGCAGTATGTATTCGAATTCAATTCAGCAAGTCTAATATTCATAGGTTGGTTTGTTGTAGAGTTTTTTGACGCAAGATCAAGATTTGAATTTTGCGCCAATCAAAGCCAATATTTATACACGATTTGAATAGATTATTTTATACACCAAACGTTTTTAAATATATTTATTAAAAGTACCTTCTATTTTATATTTGTTTGTGAAATTGTATAAAAGCATTTACTATGAAATTATTTTTACAAATAATACAAAAATTAAAATGAAATTAGATTAAATATTGTTTATTTTTATAAACAAATGCTAATAAATAATTTATTATTCTCTTTTAATGTATAATCCGATCATCTTTTCTCCGGGACTAGGGCCTCGCTTCTTGATTTGCTGTTGTTTAGTTTATACAGACTGTTATTTGCGGACAATGGCAACATTTTTGAATAATTCTTCCAATATTTTCATACCTGTTAAGCTTTTGAGGCGATAAGTGATGCGTAAGAATAGAACCTGGGACATTGTGGTTAGAAGTCTAGTAACTAAACCATTAAAACCAAAGCGATCGTTCGGGTAGAAGAGTTGTTAACTGGCTTATGTGCTATTCACCACAGTACTCTCCCTCCAGTGAGTCGGAGGTGAGACGAATGATATGGATGTTGAGTGGTGATGTATTGAGTTATTAGCTGTTGTCTAAATGGGCCGGTACCCAGTTGAATAGCGCCAAGCGTTATGGCGAGCGTGTGTAGGTGCTGATGCGCCAAGTGTGTCTGTCGACTTTGGGTTGCTGCGTCAAGTGAGTCTGACGACTTTGGTTGAGGGTAGATGGCGTCACAACAGCTGTACGAAGGTTGAAAGTTCATCCTCCGAGGTCACCAATTTGGTGATATGTGATGAGGGAGGATAGAACCTGGGACCTCGTGGTTAGCAGTCCAGTAACTAAACCATTATACCAAAACGATCGTTCGGGTAGAAGAGTTGTTAACTGGCTTATATGCTACTAACTACACTTTCCTACATGTGAAATCCTTTTAACGACGGGCATTGCCAATCTCAATAATATTAATTGCCCATCTCAAGCATTGATACAACAGCGTAAATAAGCCTATTTGCTTTTATTCCTGTTTGAAGCAACAATAATAACATTATGAAACGGATATCGAAATTTTGAACTGTGGTCAGATGACAAAGGTGATGCTTGGGTAGGCAAGCCCTTCTTCAAATTTTTGCACCATGCAGATGGGGGAGACATTCTCTCCCAATATATTTAATGAGCTTCAGATCGGTTTACATGGAGATTCCTTGGTGGAATCGGGTTTTGAATGTGTGACTGTCTGACACCAAGTTCTTGTTCCCGGTCAAAATAGGTCCATCTAAAATATGTTTTGCATTACATTATGAGCAATATCTTTAAATAATAACATATCGAAAAAATTGGATAAAAGAATATTGATTAAGGAATGAATACATATGTCATTAGATATATTTTTAGATATATATTCGGGAAAAAAAATCTTTAAAGAAATCACGGATGGATTTGGATTTAAATTTGATAATAATCTATATTTTAGCTGTTAACCTTGTATATAATATTTTAATTATCTAATTCTATTTTTTCTGGTTATTCAGTTCCCTTGCATTTAAACAACCAGACAAGCTTCCTCTAAATGAATTTCATACAAAATTTCTTAAAAACATACAAATTTGGAAGTAGTTCCATATACCAAATTTCAAAAATCCAGCTCGACGCGTTTTTAAATATCATATTCACAGATAGGCAGACGTACAAACAGGCTTAATGACAGTAATATGTTTTTCAAATTCGACGAGATCTGTAACTTCAAGATTCGTCAAAATCTGAACTTCGAATTTTTTGACGATTACAATATCTTTTCTATACTTCTAATACGAGAAAGTAAAAAAAAAATATATATATTTTATCCCAATTTTTTTAAGTGTTTCATATTGCTAAAATGAATACTTATCATATTAACCCTTTTCACTCGAAAAAGTAATTTGATGCATATTATTCACTGACATCAAAAACTAAACACATAAATTGTTTTAAGTTGGATTTCCCTGAAAATATGAATCTACATTTTTTTTTTATCATTGTATAAGTACTTTTAATAATTAAAATTTTAAAAAAAATTGAAGTGGTGAGTGAGAGACACCATTCATGTGCAAAGGGTTAATGAATTGTCCCTATTGTTGCGAATGAATTGTCGAAATTATTGAAGAATTGTTTCCACTTTTTAAACGCCTCCTCAATTATTTTCAAGTAAATGGCTATACCTAATTCAAATTTTCAACTTTACGTTATTTTTTCAAATACTGAAAAGTTCACTCTATTTCTAAATTTTTATGTTTATATAAAAAAACATTTTCTATATATTGTTACGATATTAAAGCTTAACTTTATATGTAAATGTATTCTATAAATACTAAACTTATTTTGTAACTGATCCCTCAAATAACCCATATTTTTCCCAGCGTATCTTTAAATCAATTAGCGCAACTATAAAGAAAGAATAACGTTCAGCTTTATTAATTAGTGATATGCTGAATGGAATTTTCAAACAAAATCCATACTTTCTTAATTCGGACCGAAATAAAAGCTGTAATTCAACATTTGCCATTCAAAAGATGCTTTAATTCTCTTTTGAAATATGTTTAAAGTAAATAATTATTTCTCATTGTATTCTTGGCTATCAATAGAAGAGGGAATTCATAATATTTAATGAAAAAAACGTTAAAAGAAAAAACTGGGTGATAATTAAAGTTAATGAAAATGATTATTTCGTATTTATACGCTTTTTTCGTATTTCTTACTGTATAGAAAATTTTCACTTTCATAGAATAATTGCTATAACGATTTTTTCCCTTCTTTCCAATAATTACTGAATTGTGCACAATTATTATTTCCAATTCAAGCATTACTGTTTGAAATGAATGGTTTAGATTTATCGATTGTAGGAAAAAACACGATTGCCGAAAATTATACATCTGTCTTTTATTGGAATACGATTAATTTCTGAAGGTTAAATGACACAAAAATTCATGCATTTAATGCCAGTTAAAAAGATTGGGGCATTCAAACTAGATCTTTTCAAAACGATTTGCTGAGAATAAAAGCCTTTTATTCAATCACAATATTTATTTTGCATTCACTATAAAAAATTTACAATGCTTATAAATTGAAATATCTGACTTTCTTTAAAATCATTTTGAAACATGATTTTAATATTCTATTAAATCTATTCAGTTTAGTCCAATTTTATCTCTTATTTTTAAGTAATATTTTTATAAATTTGCCTTTGTACATCTTTATGTCGTATGCCTTCGTCAGAGAAATGAATATAAATATTCATAAATTACTTCATTTATTGTTAATACAAATTTATTCAATGATTCAGTTGTAGTTTTTTTGAGAATAGAAAATATTTTAATTATCCTAGAAATATACATGCTAAAAGAAATGCATAAAAAAAAATCGGAATTCTGTTGAATGCCTTACCATTTTTAGGAAAAGTATGAAATATGAGAATTATCTGAGTATGTTCTATATTTACCATAGCTTATAAAGAATGATCAATACTATATAAGCAAAATACAAAACGAAGTCATGATAAGGCATTATTTAAAAGATTTGCCTTCTACAGAAATACAAATGCTACGCAGAAAAAATAGTAAACGAGTATCATTACAAATCTTTTACGTAAAGGAAAATTTAAATTATACAAAATGGAGTCCATGCCTTTCCTATTAAAGAAAACAAATATCAAAGGAAAATAAAACATTTTAAAACGCATTTTGTTAATTTCGAATAAAAAGAGCAACTTTGTTAATTCTTACTTTACTGGCTAGGTGTTTGGTATTCCATAGAATGTCGTAATTCAAATTCCATGAGTGACATGATATATTATATATAGGGATTGCAATACCGGACCAAAATTTCAATACCGGTATTCGGTATTTTTTAGATCTTAATACCGGTATTAGAAATTTTAGAAAAAGAAAGAAAATAAGGTGTTTCTTTGTTTTATTTGCCATTTTTATAAGAGAGTGTAAATATCACAAAAAATAATATGATAAATTATAACAATATATAAAGAATTATAAAAAAGTAAAAGAACAACTTATTTATTTAAATCATAAAAAATTGTAAATATCACTATTCAGTCTGTGGTACTATTACAAATTTTTGAAATGTGATCTAAAAAAACATAATGCATCAATTGTACTGTCATTAAGCCTGAAAAGTAATTTTGTGGAAAAACGACCAGCTGTCGAAAACGCTTTTTCGGCATCTACGCTAGTTGGTGATACTGTTAGCAATACGCGATATACTTTTTCCAAGTATTTACCTCTAAATCCTTCATCTTCAAATAAATCAATTTCTCGTCGGATGGCTTTGGATATAGCTGATTTCTGTATTAAATTTTGGTTCGTTGAATTTTTTTTATTTATCGCTAATTCTAATTTTTGTTCAAGAGACAATTCATTTTCATTATCGATATTAGTGTCATCATAATCTTCGATAACTGAACCGAATTTTTCTAAATGTGGATAGGTTTGTGAGTAAAAAATTGTAAGAAAATTTACTATAAACTTAATCAGATTTGAATTAATTATTTTCTTTTCTTTTTCATTATCATTTTTAAAATAATTATAACTATGTAAATACCATAAGACATATTCTATTTCGGTATGCCTTTCTTCTGTGCGATTTTTCAATGTAATATATAATTCTTCAGATAGTGATGTGTGCTGTTCTTTCATGATTGCAACATGAAATTTATTGTTGCATTAGCTGTTAATAAATTAGAATCTCTCCGACATAATGCCTCAATAGTCAGTTTTATTGGAAGAAGAGCTGATATAGTTCTGGATATTAAGTCGAATTCACTATCTGAAAAATTAATTTACAGGTTTAAGTCGATTATTGCTTTTTGAATTGGATTTCTAAATTTCAAAAATCGTTCCATCATTAGGAGTAAACTGTTCCAACGTGTCGCAGAATCTATTATTAACATAT
Organism: Argiope bruennichi; assembly: GCF_947563725.1. Taxonomy (NCBI): domain Eukaryota; kingdom Metazoa; phylum Arthropoda; class Arachnida; order Araneae; family Araneidae; genus Argiope; species Argiope bruennichi. The sequence goes on from NC_079153.1 coordinate 92,907,315, forward strand.
ATTATATTATTAGTTAGTATAAATTTTTGTAATATGGCGTTTTTTTTAAGGGAACGTTTAAATATCTTAACAATTTTTCGAACTTTATAAATTATATGAAGCAATTCTTGATGGGTTAATATTTCATCCTCATTAGCAATATCTTCTTCCACAATTACATTGTCATTATCTTCATTGTCAATATCACTCTCACTCTTACTCTCTTCAATGTCGGAATCCGAAGTTTCTATATCTACAGTATTTGGATTCTTCTGTCCTTTATTTTTTTGGTATAATATATCTATTACTCCTAATTGAATTTCATGAGCATAGCACAATTGCTGATTTGCACCAATCAACTTTCCAACTTTTTTCATAACTGTTGCTCCATTAATCTCCTTTCAGGGATAATCCATGTTTCGCTAATTTAGATTTAAGCAATTAATTAAGCCATTAATTAGCTAATTAATTTCGCCCGTTAGGAAGGCATAAAACAAAAACGTATACTATTTTGCTATGTTGGCGATCCCTGAACATATATTGGAGACAATTTAAAAAATTTCTAATAAATACCGAAAAACCGGTATTTAAACTTGTGAATACCGGTATTACAAAACTGTAAAATGGCTCAAAAATAGCGGTATTCGGTATCCCGGTATACCAGTATTGCAATCCCTAATTATATATAACTCTAATTATCCCGATAAAATTTATTAGACTTTTCTGGATAATTTAAAAGTTGACAAAGAAAAAAAAATTCTTAGTAAAAGAAATGAACTCTGTTGATAACATATTGTAACAATTCTGCAGAAGTGCTTTTATGAAGTGGCATTTACTCGCATTTCTAACAAACGCGGAATGGATGCCAAGTCAAAAATCCCCGGATGTAGAGACAAACCTATAGACATTGGCAATAAATGGAAGGTTCTTGAAATTGCAGAAATTTTAAAGATATATCTCTATTAGTACTTTAGGCATCGTTCTTGGGACTTCAGTATCTGATTACGGAGACTTATAATTGGAGGCGCCCACACGAAAATCAGTCAGTTGAGTAAATTGTTTCTACAGAATATTGAAGTGGGCGAGTTCTCTGAGAACATTTTCTCTGTGCTTGATTTATTTAACGAATTGCTATTTTCGTGTATTTTATTGAATTCTGAAAATGCTGCGTTTCTGCGTACTTCGGTTGTTCTTTTATTACTTGTATTCTATATTTTCTTATAGAATAGAATATAGTTATCGATTGGTATTGTTGATGGACTTTTCTTCGTACGTATGTACCTGTAGACAGGTATAAGATTCATATGAGCATACCCTTTTGGAATATCCCATGTGAATAAGAAAATCATGTGGAAAATAAGAGAACTTTGAAGCCAGAAACGAAAAAAAAAAAATCAGATGTTGAAAATCTTATGGCCATTCCGCTTTTTGCTAAACACGCTACATAAATTGCTCAATTAACCAAGACAACAAAATCCAACCAAGTGGTTCAACCTTATTATATCCTTCTCTGACTTGTTTATTTCTATTATTTATTTGCGTTTATTTATTTTTCATTTTTAAATTTTTATCGAAATTTATTTTATTGTTTTTTGTTAGCTTTATTAATTTTCAGAAGTATTTTCTGCTACATATATTCTGCTATTTCTTATTTTACTTTTGTATTTATTTATTACTAGCCGCCTTTGGCGACCAGCCGGTTCGCCAATCTTAATGCTCGTTAAAATTTTAATAATTAAATATTTTATGTAATTCCTACTTTAATAGCTTCTTCATCAAATATTTTAAAGCCTCAAATTTTGATAGTCATATAATTTACTCATAATAATATAAAGTCCTTCAGCCATAACATAATATGTATCTCTCTAATTTTCTGTTAGTTCCGGTAGAATTTATGCTTAAAATTAAAATGGAAATGACTAAACTGCAAATAATATAATAATATTTTTTACTGAAACAAAGCATTTTTTTTTAATATGATTGCTGATAATCGAGTCACTGAGCGTTTAAACTTTATGGGCACTAAAGAATATCTTTCTTAAGTTATGTAATATCTCAAGAATTTGTCAACAAAATTTTCTCAGATTCATCATGAACAAATCGATTCATTAACAATGTTTAATTTTAAATGCATCAAACACTAAGAAAATAAAATGAATCGTTTAAAATAATCGGTCGAAAACAGGTTTAAAAAACTACTTAAAAAACGATGTACTTAAAACTATAAGCATATACAAAAAATATATAACTAACATAAATACAATTTACTTACAAAAGCATGCAACTAACCTAAAAATAATTTAAATCATCCGTTGATAACGGTTGTCATGGCAACAATCAGAATGCGCATGCGTGAATTTTCTTCGCCAGCTCCGGTAACGCAAATGCGTGAATTTTTCTACGCCAGTTGGGGTAACTATATGCAGATTATGCATTTTTAATTTCCTTTATTCTGTGTTATTTTAATTCAAAAGTACTTTAGAATGAATCTGAAACATGGATTAATTAACAATGTTTAATTTTAAATGCATAAAACATTAAGAAAATAAACAGAATCGTTTGAAATAATCCGCCGAAAAATGTTAACCCTAGCCTCATTACTGTTGGGAAAAAAAAAAAAAAAAACTGAAGCCTTACTCATTTGGCGGTGGGAAAAATGGAAGAATTTTTTGGCGAAAAAGTTGGCGGTGGGGAAAATGGAAGATTTGTTTGGTGGGAAAGTTAGTTTTTAATTAATAATTAAAATTCTAATTAAAATTTCAAAAAAAGGGACCCCAGGTGCACATTCCTGACCTCTAAGGTATACATGTACCAAATTTGATAGCTGTATGTCAAATGACCTGGCCTGTAGAGCGCCAACACACACACACACACACACACACACACACACACATTGAGCTTTATTATAAGTATAGATTTACATTTTATTTCGCTTTATTTGCATTTTATTTTATTTTTAATTATTTTTGCTTTTTTATTTTTATTATTTATTTGCTGATATTTATGTATGTTATTACTAATTTTATTTATATATTTTATTGTTTATTATTATTTTGTTTAATTTGTTTGTTTTTTACGACAATTTTTTTAATAAATATTGTAATTTTTTGCTGTGGGATTTGTGTTAAAGAGCTTTCTGTCCCCCTTCTGAACGGCTTAATAGCTCAGATTAGATCAAAATTTCTTGAATGAATTATTCTTAAAGTATATCTATCCAGTGGACGGATTTTCTTGTAACAAAAATAATTTACTGACAACAAAAACAATATCTTTCCCACTTTATTTACTTAAATTCTTGTATTAAGTTAACCTTCCTGGATTATATCAATCAGCCGGTTATTTGCTGTCAATGCTGCTGGTCTATCAAGCAGACTGTGTTTATTTGCTTTTATTGCAGAAAAATTGCCTGAAAGCGATCCGGATAATAGGAAATTTACAGTATATAATTTTCTTGGATAACTCAACTTATTATAATTTGGTTTATCTGAATTGACAAGAAGCCAAGGATTTTCTTCCTTTAAATGGTTTTTAATTAACTTAATTTGTCTACTGGATATTCGTACTTTGATAGAATTTGCCTAGATATTCAATAGAATGCCGGATCTCAAATTTCGAAGATAACTAACATACACACACACTATATATTATAATAAGCTTATATATTATATAAGCAATTTATTTACAAGAAGGCACGGACAGAAAACGTCCACAACAGCGCGAAACAAAAGCAGAAGTAAGGAAGGAATGAAACAAATGATCACTTGTCTTATATAACATGGGATTTCCGGCCAAGCGTCATTTCGATATTCATGTTGACCTTGAATAAAGGCACCGAAAGGATCATTTTCACTTGACACGTGGAAATAATGGCGCATCGTTTTTACAAAGCTTCAACATTAGAATGCGATCAGGAAACAAGAGAACACTAATCGAAATAGACAAAAATTTAGGAAATTAATTTGGATTAAATTAAATATTAAAATATCATTACATATAAGAGAGAGAGAGAGAGAGATTATAATAATTATTCAAATAAACTGTATCGGACCCATCCAAATTATCGAATATCCTTTCATATTTTTTCTTTTTAATTCTTCTTTGGGTAAAAGAAACAAAATTTGTTTCTACTATTTTGCCTGAATGACAAAAACATTTGTTAACATTTTGTATATTTACTGCATTAAATTAGCCTTTCTTGTTCACATTAACAATCGCCGAGTTTTTTCAAGAATTCGTTTTTAATTGAGATTTTTTTTTTCTGAACACGATACGAGTAACTATAATATTCTTGAATATTCCACCTGATCAACAGGGAATGAACCAGTTCATCTGAACCTATAGAATCCAGATGCTTTCTTCCTTTAACAGATTAATGGTTGTACGTCTGCGAAGTCAAACATCACCAGGGGTTGATAATATTTTTGAAAAATTAATTTTTAAAAACTTATATAAATTCACAAAATAATTCAACATGTATAAAATTACAAAAACAAACAAGCAAAAAAAAAAATTGCATCAATTTTAATATTTTTCCTTTGTGTAATAATTTTAAAAATAGACAATAAAACAATAATTATATAAAATCAAAGATGCAGCAATAAAATGTGGTCAACAACAATATCCACACTTGTTTACTTTTATCAATCATCGCACAAAGAGTATGATACTGGTCACTAACGTCCGGCTGTAGCATCATACACATATGTGATTAAAGACTAACAGTTGGTCTGGTTATCTCACACGTGTGATTGGACACTAACAGTTGGTCTGGCTATCGGCTATCACACGTATCATTGGACACTATAGTTGGTCTGACGTGTGATAGGACACTAACAGTTGGTCTGGCGTGTGATTGGACACTAACAGTTGGTCTGGTGTGTGATTGGACACTAACAGTTGGTTTGGTGTGTGATTGGACACTAACAGTTGGTCTGGTGTGTGATTGGACACTAACAGTTGGTCTGGTGTGTGATTGGGCACTAACAATTGATCTGGCGTGTGATTGGAGATTAACAGTTGCTTTGGCTATCACAAACATTGTGTGAACGGCCATTAAAGTATGACATGTACTTTTATTTAAACTGACCTATTTACTGAATATTGAATTTATCCCGTCAACTTTACAGTTAAACTGCATAGTTTTATCAAACATGTAGACATTTACTTTATATAATAAATGTGGTATCTATTTAGAACTTATTAAAACCATATTATCAAATTGAATAGCAAAAGTTCTGTCTGCCTCTTATTTGTCTTCACCCCATTTCTTCAAAGTAAAATATTCTATTAAAATGAAAAGAAAAAAAAATTAAATCTTTCTTATAAATCCATTTCTGAGTTGTACAGTTCAGCAATCTAATTTGAAGACAAGCCAAACTTTCTGCGAAAGTTATAACAATAAGAAAGCCTTCATTCATGAGGTTGATATACCGAGATTGTTCAACGCAAACATCTCCATCTGGAAAGGAAGCTGAACTAAAAACGAATAAGATTCGAGCGCCCCCCGGGAATCCACCGGCAGACAGGAATCGCATTTCATAACTTTGGCTTTTCGAAGAAGGTTGGAAAAAAAATAACGATTCGATCAAAATATTGTTTGAAAGGGCTTTTCTTCAAATCTCATTTCGCAGACTGGTTCGGATCTCTCAGAATGAAACTACGGTTTACTGGATGGATTTTATTCTTTATGTTTATTATTTTATTCTTTCAGGAAAACATTAACATGAATGTTGGACTTGCTGCAGTAATTTTTTTTTCCGATCTGCGTACACCACTTGCAAATTCTTCGATTATATCAGTCTCATTTTGTTTTGAGTAATTTTCTTGACTAATATTATATGCTGGAAGAAATGTTTACCCGAAAAAGATTTAAAATTAGTTTTTGCTGAGGAAAATTGAATTAGAAATGAATCAGCTTTGAATTTGTAATAAATTTTAAGCTGATTCATTCAATTAAGAATTATTAATTTAATTCTTCATTTTTACATTTTAATGACGTAAAACCCAACCAATGCGGTATAGTAAATTCTTAAACTACCAATTTAAATAAATGATTAAATATGCCAAATAAAATGTGTTAAGAGGTTGAATAAATTTTTACCCTATACAAATTATTATTAACTTTTAAGTTAATTTCCACTTTTAGCAGTTTCAAAATTCAAAAGTTCTCTAATTCTATGCTGGGTTTTAGACACGTTTATTGTAAATTGTTATAATATCATGCAAATTTCATTGTATGAGAAAATATTTCTATTGAAAATTTTTGTTGGGTTACTTTGATAAATTTCGTTGGTAGGAACAGAAAGCTTGACTTAAAGTTCTGGCTATAAAAAAACTATTATTGGATTTGTGGTAAAGCCGATATCTTCATTCGCGCGCTTACCTTTGAGAATGCCCAACAACTGAGGTCGAGGCGGAAATATAAGATAATTACTTTTATGTCGGTATTCTTCATCTGCTTAAAATGCGAGCTACAATAAAATTGCGAATTAAATCTGAATGAATCCTTTTTGCTTATATTTCTGAAGATGGACAATTAGCGAATAAATAAAAGACAGTCAACAAACTTCTAGTAACCGCTATTATTTTTCCATACATTATAGTTTAAAACTTCCTTAATCTTAAGTGGAATTTCAAGGAATGATAGAAGAGACCCAGTTATCTTAGAAATGACGAAATGATGCATTAAAAATAATATTTATTAGGATGATCACACTTTTCGAACATATTTGCATTTTCGAAATTCTGAGTAGATGTTCGTTCTATTATACCTATAGTACCTCTTAAACTGCCCTGGATAATACTATATACTGCCTTATACATATCATCCACAGGAAATACCACAGAAAAAATAAGCATATAGTCTCTTAACATTCTGTAGATTTAAGTATCAGTATCGGTTATTATACAGATAAAATTATTCTATTAAGTAGCTGTAAATACAGATATCAAATGAAGTGCCTAGTTCAAAAAAATGGCACCAAACTTCAAGGAAAGAATTTTATAAATTAAAAAAATATACGTTTAATATATGTTAAAAAATATATGTTAAAATACGTTAAATATATATGTTAAAATATGTTAAATATATATTTTAAATATTATAGATTAAAAAATACGTGATATAGTATGAATTTAGAAATGAATACATTTCGTAATATAAATTCAGAATTTCCGGAGATATTTACTACATACTACAGTTTTAAAATGAATTTTAAGAAATGGGGATAAGTAAGTGAATGAAAATTACAAACTAACAATCTAAGAACCTTTATCTCAGAGAATGTCAACATTTCTTTTCAAGAAATTCCTTTGTTTGTAATAATCTTCACTATAATTCATCGAGTGTCACAAAAGTTTACTTAAAGATCTCATGGGCTGAATCACTTACCAAAAGTAAAAATAAACGAAGAAAATATGATCATTTATATATGTTTTGTAAAAAAAAAAAAAAAAATGTCTGCATTAAAAAAAGTGTCATAGATACTTGCATAATGATTAAGAATTAAAAAAAAATCCACAATGAAATAGCTATAGTATTGAGATATTGAATTTTTTTTTTCTCCTCTTTCTTTAAGGTGGATTCTTCTTTATGTGTTGTTTAAAATTAATTCACACATAAATTTTAAATCACACACTGTGATCTGCTCTTTCAATTTCGAAATTTAATATACTGGTTTTCAAACCATTATATTGAATTTCGAGAAAATGAAAAAAAAAAAAATGAAGAAATATTATATAATATAATTATTATATATTGTAATAATTTCAAATATATATCTTATGAATAAGTTGATATTCATAAATTCCGCTACAAAATATTGTTTAAGCACCCAGTTGTTGTAAACATTAAATCCGTGTTATTTTAAATAGCTTTAAACTTATTCTCTATATTGTGTATATGATCCTTTTTAAAGGAGCAGAGTCCCATGACACCACAGCGGCATTTAAAAAATAAAATCTGTATAAGCATTGCCTTTTGAGCAATGAAATTTCAATTTATAATTTCTCATATAAAATATTCGGATAATAAGCAGAACGGATTTTCTTTAATTTTAAACAACGGAAGAAAATCTCAAGATTATATATTTTATGAAGAATGAAAAAGTTGTGAATTTTATTGCAACACTGAAATCTATAATTGACAATTAGGCATAAAAAGGTATAAAATTTTGTCAAAATTTAAGACAAAAATTCCTAATAGTTAAATTGAGGCCATTAAAGAATATTTTTAAGTTTAAAGCGACATAAAAAACAGTTTTGTATAATGATATATTTTCGGGTATTATCATGGTATAATGCCAAAAATCTCATTTAAATTTTAATTGAAATTTGAAGATAAATTGCTGTCAAAGCTCAAATAAATATATCTATCCAAATTTGATAGATATTAAACAGGTGGTTCATTTTGTATAGGGACAATACACACGCGCATACATATATGCACTGTTTATTATTATTTAATTTGAAAGATAAATAATTTAGAAAAATAAATAATTTAATACTTATTAAAGCATTTCTGAAGGAGATTATCTAATTTGATAAGCAATCTGTCGCAATTTGATTAGCAATCTGTCACGTGCCTTGACACAAGTGATGATACTTCTCTTAGAAACGCAAGTTAATTTAATCCTTAAAATATAATAATCTATAACTATTTACACATATACAATTAAATTCTGATATAAATCTAAACTCATTTCTCGGAATTCCCAACAGAGCACCCTACCACGTATTCAATTGTTTCAGATTCTCTGTCAGTCCTGCAAGCCATGCAATCAGCTCGCAATTATAATAGGTAAATATAGACAATAAAAAATTTAAAAAAAAATTAAAAAATATGGTAATGAAAAGGCGGATCCATGTGCTAAGTTGGCGGCACAGAAAGAGAGTATTGTAATAATTGTCATCAAATCAAATAGTGTCTTAAAATGGGAATTAAGAGAGGAAATAAAGTTACAATGGTTTAGCAGATGATGTCCAAAAAATTAAGAGTAACTTATGACTTTATTCCTAATCCAGAAATAAAAATAAGGAAACACCATCCACTGATAATCCAAACTATATCAGGACATGGGATATTTCCCGCATATTTCCAAAGATTTCGAAGAAAGCAGAAAAATAAATGCATCTGTGGAAGAATCTGTACTGTTTACCATTATTTAAACGATTGTATTAATGTCTCAGAACAAAGAAAGAATCTAAAAGTTGAAAATAATGACTTCAGCTCGGTATCAATGATGCCAGAAAATCTTAACATACTGAAAGACATAATGTTGAAAATTGACAGTTTTTCGCCAAAAATTTAAAGTTTAAAAGTGTTTACCTTTCTTCTGTTGTGGGACACACATTTGGAGGAATACATAGAATGTTGAGAAGGTTTTCTCAAAGTGTTGACCTGCTGCTTGTAAAAACAGGATGAGGGGCAGACGAAGAGGAAGGTCAAAGATTGACCACCTGTGGCTTAGGTCCAACTGTCTCGAAGAGTATGCCAGTTCGGAGAATTTGTCAGTAATATACTAGATGGATTATGTTAAATACTGCAGTCTTCCAATACGTATCCTGTCGATACTGCCTTGTTCAGTGGTGGCAGGGTGGTTGTCTGTACACAAGAAGAACACCTACCAATACACACTTCTACCGGTATCAGCCACACCTCTCCACACAACTGTCCCTCTCTTCACTTCATCCCCTTTTGGTTGGGGGGAGGGGGTCGGAGCAACTACATGGAGGTTTGATACATAACACAATCATTTGTAGTTTAAAGAGAGAATATTTTGCTACATTTAAAGAGAGAAAGAAAATTCTTAATTCCATCATTAGCAGGAACGGCAGTATTAAAATTCTTTGGAGAATATATGTAATTTCGTTATAAAGATTCGTTCGTTCGTAGAGATAAAACTACATTCTAATATACTATTACAAAAGTAAATTGCATCATGTGGTAACAAAATTCAGGAAATAATTCAGTTTTTTTTTTTTTTTTTTTTTTTTTTTTTCAAAAAATACACCATAAAAATAAAATGTTTTTTATGAATTTCCAAAAAGAAAAGTTAGATTGTCCTATAAAAAAATTTGACTCAGATACCTGCTTAATGATACAGAATAGAGGAGAAAAATTCTACAAAAATAGCTACAATGATATATCTTTTTTTTTCTTTTTTCCTTCCTCTAAGCAGATACTTGCGCTTTAATTCTAACCCCGCACACGTCGGTCCTGGCCAGTCCCTGGGGCTCGAAAATAATAAAAGAGGAACGCATTTTTTATCGGATTAGAAACAAGCGATGTGCTTTGGGGTTATTCAGACGTTCCTCTAGCGATGCAAAACTCGCAATGTTATTTTTAAAATTTATTTTGAAGAGAAGAGGAAATATGTTGCATATTTTATTCTTCGTAAAAACGGATCCAAAACTCATTTATTACGTTTCAACTTTTTTTTTAATTCGCAAACACTGCAAAAAATGAATTTTTAATCAAGATAACAATTATACGCCGAGATGTTCCATAGAAAAGGGAATTAAAAAACAAATACATAAGAGAGAAATATTAACATCCGTATTTAGAAACTAAGTTCTAAGCTGATTAATTCCTTTTCTTTTTTCTTAATTCCTTTTCTTTTTTCGAGTCTTAAATAAGACGCGAAACTTTCATTATTGTTTCTGTTATTTTGACATAAAAAGATTAGAAATATTTTCTGCAGAATTTGAAATAAATGAAGCTAATAATTTTTAGCATGTTAATGGATTTTTTTGGAAGACAAAATAAAGATGGAAAGAAAACAATTGACGATTCTTTTTCTCTTGTAATCTCATTTCCAATTGATGCTCTGTAGTATGTTAAGTCGAATTATTACATTAAATAAAGCTGTCTATTATGCTCACGTCATTTATTATTTACACATGAAAGATTTAGTTACATGTATGTAGATAATGGAATTTAAAAGCCAAGGAATATTAGATGAATATTAAATTATTTTTACCTAATTGAAAGAATCGGTTTTAAATAAATTATTTATTACACATAATGCATCATTTAGTTTATTTGGTAATAAAATAATTTCAGGTGAATCTCAAGTCACCGTGACTTGATAGTCAAGTATTGGTACTTGCTTCGAAGAACTACTAGTTTGGAACCGGATTCCATCAACCAATGAGCAGCTGGTGCACCACATTAAATCAGCTGGTGTGATGCTGAAAAATTGGTTCAAAATAAGATGATTCGTTGCATAAATAATATATTATTTAGAGAGTTGATAATAAAATCATTTCAAGAGGACTTCAAGTCACCGTGATTTGATGATAAAGCACTGATCTTAAGTCGAAGAATTGCTTGTTCGAAACTAGATTTCACCACTTAATGGGCAGCTGCTTCACATTAAATCAAACATCTTTCTACTGGCGTGGTAAGAAAATTTGGCAATGAAGGTTTGTTCAAGAGTATCCTCGATATCTATTTTTAAAATTGAAAAATTCCATTCCAAAATAGTTCTCCTATGGCTTGGCTTCAAAAAGAAAGTTAATTTAACTCAACTAATTAAAATTATACAATCCAGATAATATAACTAATTAAAGAAGATTTCTTGTGCTTTGTTTGATGTAGATACACCTTACTTTAAAGTTATATGAAGACTGTTTGTAAGGAACTTCTATTAGGCAGATTCTTACAGGAAGACTATCTACTGCAATCGTTCTCATGAGAAGACTTCAGGAAAATGTCTACAGTTCTTCACGGATCATGGTCCCTAGAACCCCCAAACCCCCTTTGCCCAAAGGGTTATATAATACGCGCATAACATTTTGTCCATGCCATTTTATGAACAAAATATCAAGTGATTTTGTTTGGATTTTAATTAGATTGGAATATGTTGTTAGAAATGTAAAAGTCTCGGACGAGTTCGTAAATGGTCTATCTAGTTCAAAGGGACTAGAAGAGATGGCAGGTTAAAATTTTCATTTCGCTATAACTTTTTTAATTTTGAGGTAGAAAAATAAATACAATTAACCAGATTAGCGCCTCATTAAGACAAACAACTTTTGTGTTTGATCTTTTTCGATGACTGCAATATTTTTGAATTTAGAAGCTGAAAAGTGATTTTCAAACACTAATTTTGACAGTTTCTAATATCAAAATTTATTAACGAATATAAACTTAGATGTAATGGAATATATCTTTACCTTGCAGCTTACCAAGATGATTTTTTTTAATGTTTAGATTATGGAAAGCAGGGTTGAACCGTTCAAAAGTTCAAATCCACACAAGCGAGAGTACGTTTGGCCCTGACGTTCGCAACTCGTGATCATATTTCACATGCTTTAAGCTCATGTACGACATATGATCAAAAATATAAGAACTGAACCCTTAACTCAGTGTTAAAACATACCGAGTCGTTTGGTAGCAATTTCCTTTGAGTTTTCTCACATATGTGCTGAAAATTAAAGTAATTATCACCGTTTTTATAAAAAAAGTTAAAATTTTTAAACGATTTTTGTATTGAACTGTTTCCAAACATGTAGAAATGTGCAGTAATAGTAGATTTATTATCGTTTAGTTTGATTTAATATCGTATAGTAATATTTTCGTCTTTATTGACGTGAAAACTACTCAGTCTTCTTGTCAAAGACAAACTTCCGATTCATATTTTATTATGGTTTATTCTCAATTTATTTTTCCTTTTTTGGCCTATTTAAGCATATCGAGTATAGCTTAGGCCTGTCTCTTTTTGACCTATTGAGAGCAGTTTAAATTCAAATCTGACAAGCACAATTTCTAACTCAAGTCTTCAGTCAGAATGGATTAAGTTGAGCTATAGTTAATGCCCCGCTGCTCAGATAACCCATTCGACGTTATTCAAGCATATATAAATGTATATTCTGGATATTTTATTATTTGTCAATGTTTTGGACGTCAGCATTTTCAATGCTTTCATGGCAAAAAGTTAGAAACGTTTGAATAATTTATAAGCTATTATGCAGTTCATAAAATCTTCCCACAATCTAACATAAACCACAATGCAGATATAATCAGGCTTCTGACAAAATACGACGCAGATTCTTTGTACAACTTTCTCTACCATAAAAAAATGCAACGACAACAAAATGTATATATTTATTCAAAACATTAAAAAAAGCAAGTAAGTGGCAGGAATTACGCTCTTGGAATTTTCGGCATATGAATGGGAAGGCTCCAAGTCCCGATACGTTTTGGTCACACCTCATAAATTGGCGTATCTTTGAACAAATCAGATTCATCTAGTTCAGATTCCTCGTATTCTGAGGATTGAAACTTTAACATCAAGCCCTCATAAACAATTAAAAAAATACCTGTAGAGGTGTATTTTCTCAATACATTTATATATGAATTAAAGTGCTTGGATTGTCATTTGATAAATTTACTGGTTTGTCCCGTTGAATAGAAACTTCCATTTTGGATGATAGTGACAATCTCGCTCTCCACACCAGACAGAAGATTCTTGATCCGCGATTGCGGAATTTATTTTTAGTAAGGCTACATAAAATATATATCTTCGATTGAAATGGGTGTCAAATCAATTATCTTCTTTCCCTGAAGTCTTATTATGCTTCAATTGTTTACAATTTCGAATTAAAACCAGTGAGAATAGTGATCTCGCCAAACCTTTATTATATACTCACTAATACCAATAAACATCTTGTATATTCCTGCAGGCAATAGTTACAAAAGAACTTATTATTGTACGATCTCTGGGATTTATCGCTGGAATGCGGTTGTTACACAAGCATCAGAACATCGAATGTATTTTTGAGATTTTATTTCCAACCAACTGAAATCAAACTGATTCAGAACTTGACAAAATGTGACCTAACTCTGAGTGTATTAATATCTTCAACTGCCGTTTTAACACTTCGTCAATTTTGGGATTCCATACAGAACAATGAACAGTAATGGCCGATTTAAATTCGAGGAACCAAAGAATGCTTTAAATTTTTCTTTCCTTGATGCCATTTTGATAATTATCGGATGTCAAATAACTATTTTCTCTATTAGTTACTAACGCAGAAACGTCGGGCTAAAAAAATTAAGAATACAACTACTGCATAAAAAAAACTCACATATCATAATCGATGACTCTTTTGTAATACTTTTTTGTAATTAGGAAAAATCATTATGGAAATGTATTTCAGCAACGTTCAAACATCTCAATTGAATATTGTATATTTTAAAAGGAATTTTCGAAATTTGCTATGTGAATTAAAAAAAATAATAATAAGCAGATTATATAGAAAACTGTAAGGTAAGAATACAATATATTTACCAGACTAGCATCTAATTTCAAGCTATTCTAAAATTTTAATATCAATTAATGTGGCGACACCTGCCGCTTCACATTTCAACTTCTTATTACCTAAAACATGTCTGATCTGTGATAAATTAAACTTGCATCAGGCTGGAATAAGAGAGGGAATTACCATTACCAGATTACCAAGAAGAATCGGTCATCTAATCATATGATTCGGATGGATATGAAAGATGAGGCTAACAGTATAATATTCTACAGAAAAATAAAACTCTTCAATTCTCACAAATGATATACATAATATCTTATCACTTTTCTTTGAATAATTAGTATGCAATAATATGCCTGCTATCAGAAATGTTTAAAGAAAATCATAATGTATAATAATTAATCATGATGTTAAATTCTAGATTAGATTAAATCATTAGCTTTATGTATCCATTACGTCATAATTAATTTTTTATATCTTTATTAGAATATATTTAAATATATACTTAATATTTTATAAAATTAATTAACTATAATGGAGTATCATAAGAATTAACTAGATTCAGTACTTAATTCTAATGATTGTAAGTCTGAGGAGAAAATATTTTGATACATTTAATATGTTTTCACAAATTAACTTATATTAAGGAGGAAGTACGATACCATAACAGGCTCCTGTTCTAACAGTTGCTTAATAGCTAATTTCTAAAACGTTATGGATCGACATGCGATTTTAATTAAAAAAATGTTTTTAACCACTTTCAATAATTATATTTTATGTTGTTTGAGTCAATAAATTGACTTCTGAGTAAAAATTATGACATCTAAATTTTTATTCAGAGCCGCAGTCCTATCAATCATATAGTGATTTTTTTTTTTGACGAATGAACTTTTTAAGCAACAAACATTATTTTGCCATTAAAATAGATCAAATTAGGAGGCTTTCAAAATTAGAAAGCAAAGATTGACGCAGTAACCTTTCAAAAACAAAAATTCAATTCTTCTGTCCACCAAAACTGATAGATTGGAAGGTTAGAGTAATTAGCAAATTTTCCTGATACACGAATTTACTAAACAAAACACACAAAAAGAAATGCTCATTACTAGTGATTAAAGAAAGAATTTAGTTATAAAGCTTTGACAATTTGGGGTTTTTCATTGGTCACTTCGAAGAAATTACTACAATCACTAAACAGAGTTTTCTTAAGACAGTAGTTGATTGGCTTGGAATGACTTTATTCGAATGTTAATTTTACTCAAAGAATGGAATATTTTTTTGTTTCAAATTTTAATATGCCATGAATATCTTACTAGTTATGACTAATAGAATTGTGGGACTGTAAAAAAAATTAAATATTCGTAATTGGTATAAAAAAATTAATTCAGTGACTCAAGTAACATAAAATGTGATATTTACTCTGCTCAAAGTATTTTTTCGATTGAAATTTTATACATCTAACTTTACTAAAATTATCCTTTAGAGCCTCTTCAGAGTACGTTTTTTAAATAGTGTCCCAAAATTAAAGAAAGATTTGAATTTGCCACCGTTTTTTGCAGAAAAGTTTTGACAAGCCTATTAAAAAGACATCTGACAGCTGATACTTCAGGGTTTATAAAAATGGAGAGTTGTCCAATAGAACAAAGTGTTTTCATTGTTGAACAATATTTCAAAAACAATATCTGGCTTCAACAGTTCAAAAATTTGAGAAATGGTCCCTTAGATCATATGATTTAACACCATTAGATTTCGTTTGAAGGGGTCATTTAAAGTCAAAGGTTTATGCCAACAAGCACACAAGTAATCGTACATTGAAGCAGAAAATTCAAAGTTGCATCAACGAAATTCAGCAACATTTATGCAAAATGGTCTTGGAAAATGTCTACAAAATAGTGCGTATGTGCCAACAAAGCCGCGGAGGACATTTTTCCTATGTATTATTCCATACATAGCCTTACTCTGTATACTTTATGATTCAATGAAAATATAATTTAAAACTATTTTTTATTTAATTCAAATCTTGTGTTAACATGATGTTCTATCGTGTAAAGCTCCATTTTTACTAACCCTAAACTATTAGTTGTCACATGGTTATTTTAATAGGGTTGCCGAAACTTTTCTTCACGAATGGTGGCAAATTCAAATCTTGGGTTAATTTTTTGACACTCATATATTAGGCTTAGCATACAATTCTAATGTATAAGCATTGTTATCAAATAACTAAACTCATTCAAGATGAAATAAGGAATCTGCATATTAAATTATATTTGTTGCAGCTTCGCGATCGGATATTGATAATAATGCGAAAGAAAAAAGCATTTCCAGAGATGGTGATCGCAATATTTTTAGGACTTAAGAAGACTGATTCCTTGCAAATTCTCTCTTTTAAAGAAAACAACATATTATATTCGACATGGACTCCATTTTAAAATGTTATGAATAAATCTGCATTAAACACAAATACATAAACTACAAATATGAGTTTATTTAAATAAATGTAATATTTATGTATTTTTCTCGCTTCTTGAAAAGGAAATTTATATTCAAAGATTTGTTTGCTTAAACTGGATTTTATACACTGAGTAATACATTCGCAATTTCTAAGCAATATTGTTATATCAGAATTTCAGAAATAACTCGGGAGTGTTTTTCGAAGGAAATATCTATGGAATTTTTGTTTTGGAACTCGATGTAACAAAATCTCTTTCTTAAAAAAAAACAGTTTACAACCTATCCAATTCTCTAAAGAAAGTAGAAAAGGTCTTGGGTTTCGCTTTTCTGTAAAATACAAGATAAACTCTGCACAAGAATATATCAGAATATGAAATCGCCATCCGTAGCTTTGGAGAGATTCTTATTTTGAATTATTTTAAGAATTTTTATGTAAAATCTTTAAGGAAAACATACTTTTTATATAAATTTTATAATCTCAAATTTTACATAGTATTTTCTATGATATTTAACTAGTTATTCCTATAAATGAAACATATTGCATTAAATTTATACAAAAATAATATATAAATTCTTTAAGTATAGAGCATTTGTAATCACTATATAGGTATAATTTTACGAAAGTAAGATCAGAATGTTTTTACAAATAAGTTTTTCTTACATGAGGATATCTTATTTTAACTCAGATTTAATATCTCGTTTCAAATAGACACAGTAACTAATCCTTATTCCGAACTATGATTATATGATGAGGATGACATCTGAAGTGGCAATCTCTTATTCAAATTTCCACTCTTCTCTGGGGCTTTTGAGTAGCCGAGTCAGTCTGGATTTTAATTTTTTTTAAATCCAATAGGGAAGCACATTATTTTTAATTTCAAATTTATGCGTCCTAAACAAACGTAAATGACAAAGCTTTGGTGCAATCGGATTTCAGAATTGATGGTCGATTTTCGGTGCAATCGAATTTCACGATTGCTGGCGATTTTTGGTGCAATCGGATTTCAGAATTGATGGTCGATTTTCGGTGCAATCGAATTTCACAATTGATGGTCGATTTTTGGTGCAATCGAATTTCACAATTGATGGTCGATTTTGGTGCAATCGGAGCTCAAAACTGATGGTCGATTTTGGTGGAATAGGAGCTCAAAACTGATGATTGAAGTCATAATTGATTGCATCTAACCATCAGTCTATAATGGTCTCCCTCTCTATTTTTGATGACTAAATCTGTACATTTGAAGCTGCAATTTTGAGCAGTGATATACAATGATAATGACATGTGAGCCAACTGCCTCACTAAATTTCCGTTTCACAATACGACTTCGATGAGATATTTCCTATACAAGAAGATATTTAATATAATCGAAGATAGAATTCTCCAACCCTAAAAGCTATTATATTCAAGACCATCTAAGTATTAATATTTTCTGGCCCAGAAAAATCAAATAGTGGAAGAGAAACGATAATACGCTAGATTCACATTTAGCAAGTCTAATTTAAAATGATTAATTTGTTTAGTGGAAATTCAAGGAAATATTATTAAAATAGTAAACATTTATGTGATATTGGTTCTAATTCTTCTCGATGACCTTCGGTATGACCTTGTTGAATATGATACATGTCTGCTGAAATTGAACTAGAGACACCAATTTAAAATCTGAATTAGCTTAATGTAATCATTAACTTTTAGTAATATATGGTGGTAAGTTGTCTTGTTCAGGAACTTTCAATAAAAATTTCCTTCTAATTGTATTTCACTTGGAAAGGAACGAAGATACCTTCCAGCAATTAGCAATTCGATATAAAATCATACATTAATCTGAGTATGAGCAAAGATTACAACTTATAACCTTCTTCCTCTGATTTATAGTTCTCAAAAGTTCACTTTGGAAATAACAAGAAAATGCTATTAATAGTTCACATGTGTATGAATAATCGTTCATCTATACCAAATTATAATATTACACTTAGCTCCACATTCTGTTTTCATTTCTATAGCAATTATACTATAGAAATGAAATTCTTACTCATATACTCAAGTCTATATAAACAAGTGTTTAAGAACTGACATGACCAATCAATAACGCCACAACATTTGTCTCTACTTAACATAGACTTTTCGGAAAGAACGGGGGAAAGGGGCGTGGAATTCAGATGTGAGGTGCAAATGGGAAGAAAGGATTAGGTGGGCTTTTAGCTTGAGCTCTTTCGGTTGACTAACTACCACAGGGAAGTCTTAAGCGTGGCAATAAGGGAAGTTCCAATGTACGTGTTTTTCCCTTCATTTCTCTGCAATGGAATTGTTCAGTTTACTGAAAAAGAAGAGATAAAGGAATAGCTAATGGTGGAAGGGAATTGAGTGTTATTTATGAGAAAACATTGAGTGTAAGAAGTTGCTTGCATTATTTATTCACGATTCTTTTTTTTCTTTTTTTCAATTTTTTTTTTTTTTTATTTCTATTAGAATTTTACAGTTTTAAATTTTGTACGAATAGAGTTTTATAAAAAAGAGTATTCAATGTTGTGTTATATCATTCAGTTTAACTCATTCGCCACTGTACCCTTCTGTCATATGTATATCAAATTAGACTTTCCTAAAAATGTAAGCTAACATTAAATCATTATAAGATGCTATTAATCCATTAAAATCAGACAAAATCGTTAAACAATTTAAGCATTTCATGGGTCTTGAATTGAATCAATAGGACAGTGAGTGCTATTTAATTTTTTCCCTTTTTCCTAAGGTTATTCTGAATCAAAAATTAGAATACAAAAAATAAAATTAGAGATTTGGTCTTAGATAAATCGGAACAAAAACAGTTAACTTGAAATATCTGAGAAACAATAAATAATTTCAAAAATACTTCAATATTTTTCAATTATTCAACATCATTTCATTATTTTTCTGCATTAGAATCAAAATTTAATCAACGAAGTAACTTTTTATATATTAGTTATAACTTTTATAACTTTAATAGCTTTTTATAACTTTTATATAGTTATAACTTTTTATAACTTCATAAATTGTAGGAAAGTCCTGCTTGTGATTATTACAATGAAAAGCCAACTGAACAGAAAGATAACTCGTATTCAAATTATAAACCATGATGTTATAGATGATGCCAGGGTACGAAAAACGAAGCAGAGAGTCAGCGCGTGTAGTCAATGCAACTAAAAAAAGAAGGAAAGTCACATTTTTAACATTGGCTGCAAATAATATCGTTTGTTCAAAATAACTACAAGAAACCGTCAAGACCCCTTTACACGAAGTAGAATGACCAGAAGACGGAAGATGGTATATTTTGACGAGTGCTGCCAAGGAATTTGGAATTTTTCAAAAATGTTATTTCACGTTCCATAGACTATAAGAACGATAGATGGTGGACAGAAAAGCAGCAATAGATGATCGTTATATCGCCAGGTTGCGAAGAAAGACAGATTTCAGATAGATTACAATATTGCTCATCACTTGCATACGATAAATACATTGAATTGTAACTACATTTATATAAATAGATTATCTTTGCTATATAAATATACAATACGTTGATCATTTGACTTCTACAGTGTAACAGCAAATTCTATACCATTTTGGAATCGAAAAAGAGTTAACTAAGTTTCGTAGGATTTTGCTAATAAAAGAAGCATTTCTTTAACTGGGACGGGCTCGCGTCTAACATTAGAGCCTTAAAAATACACCATAGAAAATAATTTTTGCAGTGAAAAAAATTTTAATTGCAAAGTTACCACAAGCATTTCGAGTATTTCCCACATTTTCTCTTCTTAAGAAACTAGTATTTTCACCTCTTAAGCCTGATGCACTCGTTCGTATTTAAATATTAAGTATTCTTGAAAAAAACCCACTGAAATTAGATTTCATTTCGAATTTAGTTATATAAATGCTTTTGTTATCAATAAGTAATAAATTCAATATAATTTTGTATTCATCCTGAATTTTTCAGCTTTTAAACACAACAAACCTTACATTTCTTATAACAAATTCTTGCTTAACCCTTTAAAGGGCCATTTTTTTCTATTAATATTACTTTAAAATATTTTTAGGCTTGAAATTAGAATAAGAAAAGGGATTCATTTAGCTTATTAGATAAATTTAATTTGATTAATTAATTAATAATTAAGTAACAAATCAAGACACATCATTTTGTGTAAGGTAAAGAACTGAAGTCTCCAAGTTTCTGTATTTCTAAAAAAATGTGTCAGAACTTATGCCAACCTACATAAATTCATACAAAGATTGATAAATTTGGTGGGAAGCATACTTCCCACGGCCCTAGAAAGGATTAAAATATTTTTAAATGGTGGAGTTTAAAAATAATATTTATCTGAAAAAATTCTTCTGCATTTATTTATTTATTTATTATGCATTTGTACAATTAATGTTTTCTATAACGTAATTGCAGTTTTCTTTATGTTGTGTTGAAATAAAAATAATCCCGGTCCGGTCGAGGATTAATGCATTTAATTTAGAAGAAGCAAATACATTTTGATAATTCATTCTTCTCGATTTCATCTTAGTAATCGAAACTATTTATATTCTTTTTCGTTTGAATGATGAAGAATTCACATAATCTAGCTATAATTCGTTTCACTAACATTCCAAACTACAAGTGCGTTACATATAACATAACAAAAAATATCCAATTACAATCAATCATCTAAAATTTTTCCAATAGGGACATAAGAATGCACTGCATTGTTATTCCGCACAACACGAAAACATTCGAAAAAGAGAACAAAAGATGCCTATCTATTCACGACCCTTTTAGAATTACAAAACAGGAAGGGGGAATATCCTCAAATTTTGTTCCAGGAATCATTTGATTGATAATTTCTCATCACAAAATATGACCAAAATATTTGCTTTTGAAACAAATCCGATAAAGAAAGAAATGGAATAAACCCGCCCTTATTATAACAAGGAACAACACAATGGCGTTCGAACATAGCTTTGAACTACATTCTACCGTAAATCTGACGATCCGAAATTTCATAGAACAAACAATTAGCCCACTGAAGCAAAAACCCATTCTTTATGGTTATCAATTAATCATGCAAAATAATTTTGCATCTTTCGATTCTTTCTTTCTTTCTTTATTAAAAAGGACAATACAAGGGTTTTTTTTTTCTCATCCAGAGGTTAGTAGAAAAAATATCGCAATGAACAAGGATTTTCATCTTGGGAAATATTTATTATTCTTTGCCACACGCATATACAACCACTTCCAAATCTTAGCCTTTGTCGGCATCTTTCGGCACCTCTTCAAATTTCAAAAGAAGATTTTTTTCCCCCACTGGAGTTCCGTCACCCGTTCACCTATCTGCGTGGCAAGAGCTCCTCTAGAAAATTTTGCAGTGTGTTTGTGTATGCTGGTTTCTCCTTTCTAGCGGAATTTTTTGCACCGTCTGCGCAGTGCGAAGGAAAAAAAAAATTATCCCTTTTTTCCCCCCTTCCCTTAAACTGAGATTTTGTTCTTTTTGAGGAGGAGATTCCTCGATCCTTGGGCAAACATGAGGACAATGAGTTCAAGAGAGCCGAAACCAGCTGCTCTCAGCTGCTTACCTTGAAGAAAAAGAGAAGAGGGGAGGGGGAAGGTAGCGATGGATCTTTTTTTTTTCTAGCGATTCCTTCAACCTCGCGAAGAAATGCTAAAACTCTGAAATGTAAATTGTTTGGTGGTATTTGGAAATCGGTTTTCTTGATTGGCTTGTGCAAAATTTAACTATATAAAATATTTATTACTTTTTATTTTAAAAAAAACTGAGTAAAATTCTTATAACTTTTAATTTATCTAATTTTTATTACCAGGCAAAATTGTTTTATACTGTGTTGTACCATTATTTTAAAGTTAAAATTGAAATTATATGGCTTATATCTTTCAATATTTATTAGATTTCTTTGAATGCCAAAAATCAGCTTATGGAATTTCTTTTTCTTTTTAACTACATCTATTGATTTTCATATCAAAACATGAACTGATTGATAAGCCAAATAACATACAGTGGCTCAGACAATTGATAGTACACCTTACTTTTACTTGATAAATACGACTTTCAATATAAATAACACATTACCAAGAAGTGCAAACTTGTTTCTATTTTTGCACATGAAAAATGGTTTCATTTAAAGTAAAAATAAAGAACAATCAAAGAAAAATTTCTAATTTAAAAAGTTTCAGAAGAATTTTAAATAAACATATGCAAATTTTTTGCCTCAAAAAAATGGGTAATGCATGAATGAAATTTTTGTAATATCTCATATGCAAAGAAAGTGTCAATATTTAGTTGCATGTCCTTTGACTTTTATAATGGCCTCTAAACATCGTGGTACGCATTCGACCAACTGTTTGGTGGTATATAGAGATATTTTACTCCATTCTTCTTGCAACACTTGTTTCAAAGGAGTTTTGTTTCTAATTTTGTGTTTTTGGACCGCTGTTTCGAATGTGACCCACAGATTTTCAATGATATGTATGTCGAGGGTTGTGGCGGTGTGTATAACTACTATTTACAATGAAAAAAAACCACATTTTGATGTTAGCGCTGTGTGTTAGGAGTCTTTGTCCTTTGCAGGAAAATGAAATTTCCATCTAAACCCAAATTTTTAGCACTTTACTTTAGATTGCTGCAAAGTACATCCGAGTAAACCATATGGTACATAATGCCATCCATAAAAGAATATATTTCCTACCTCGGATGAAGCTATACAAACCCAAACATGACGGTATCACCACCATGTTTAACTATAGGATGTAAATTTTTTTTAATCCAAAGCGGTATTGGGCTTTCTCCATACGGTGCGGTGGCCGTCATTGTCAAAAATGTAGAATTTACTTTTATCACTAAATATAACTTTTCTCCCACATATATTTTCAGCCAAACCATCATTTTTAAATTTTACAATGATTTTCTGGACACAAGCGGGGCACCAACAGTTTCAGCTATCTCACGATAAAATTTTTTCCTTTTAAATAATCTTAATGTGAATTTCCTTGCATCAATACTGGTTTCTCTTA
Organism: Argiope bruennichi; assembly: GCF_947563725.1. Taxonomy (NCBI): domain Eukaryota; kingdom Metazoa; phylum Arthropoda; class Arachnida; order Araneae; family Araneidae; genus Argiope; species Argiope bruennichi. The sequence continues at coordinate 92,931,041 of NC_079153.1, forward strand.
AAAGGGCCATTTTTCAATTAAAAGTTTGACTTTAAGTTCATCTAACATAATTAATTATACAAAAATGATCGCTGAAAAGGTTTAAGATAAGATTAAGAAAAATTAGATTAAAATTGCAGTAAAGAAGAAAATATTTAGCGGTAGTTAAAAATGTTCAACACTCTCTGTATTCTCAATTTTTGGGGGCAAAAATCTATCTGTATATGTTTATTTAAAATTCTTCTGAAACTTTTCAATTTATAAGTTTTCCATTTATTGTTCGTTGTTTTACTCTAAATTAAATAATTTGTCATGAGTAAAAATAAAAAAATGTTTGCACTTCTCGGTAATGTGTTATTTATAATGACTGTCGTATTTATCAAGTAGAAGTAAGGTGCACTCTAAATTGTTTGTGCCACTGTAGATTGATTTTATTCCATATGCAAAATACCAAAAATGCTGTAACTAGGAATTAAATGCAGAGAAAATTACTCTTATCAATCCACTCCATTGAGAGTCCTGAATGTTATCTTACCATAAATAAAAGACATTAACACTACATCTGTAGATTCTACATCTCTTTCTAAATAATTGGATCGAATTAGAGCAACATTTGCTGCTGAAAGAACAAGAGGAAGAATACAGTCAATTTTTCAAAGTTCAAAAGTTAATTAAATTATTCAATTCATTAGAAAACAAGCAGGATACAACCATTTCTCCGAAGAGACTTCAGAATAATTTAACTCACAAAAATATTTCTATATAATCCTAAAAAAACGAAATGTTATCTTTTTAATGATACCAATATTATTTTCTAACCATATTTCCTACAAGTTTTATAATTTTTTCAAAGTTTATTAAATAATTGAATAGATGCAGACGATTCTGAAATGAAGTTTATGAAAAATCCTTTGCAAGGCAACTAGGCTGTGAACTATTTCTGCCATTTTTTATCTATAATTTATTTTTTTTAAATATTTTTTTATTTGGTTTACTTTTACTTTTTATTTATGAAAAACAAACTTTTTAATTGGTTCATAAGACTTGTTAAAACATTTCTTAGAATTTAGTTTTTATAAACAAAATTGAAAGCACACATTACATAAGTATTAATGAATTACGAAAGCAACTTTCGATTTGGCAGTATTTAAAATTCTTGTGAATCAATTAATATTCTCATTTCAACGAAGAATATTAAGATAGAAGAAATTCTCTTTATATTTTATTCAAAAACATTTTTCATTAAAGTTTATTAAACATGAAATTATTTGAATCCTGAGTAACGCATGTTATAGCAATAAGAGTATATTTATCTATACTTATAATAAAGATGGAAGTGTGTGTGTGTACAAATGGGAAATGTGCACCTCGAAACGATTTTTTGGAATTTTTAATTAAAATTAAATGATATTTCTGCGGGTTTTTTTCGGCAACTTCCGAAAATATTATCGCACAAAAATGATATTTACGTCAAGTTAAAGTTTAATTGATTATATTGTTAATGATAACAATGTTTTAACCTATAAATTAAATTTCCATTTTTAATGAATTTTTAAAAAAATATTTTAGCCATACTTTTCGCGCAAAATAAAAATAAAATTTAACCTGCACGAGTACGTTAAGCTTCAATGGGAAAAAATTATCTTTTATCAACGTATTGCCATCACATTGATAAAAGCTCAAATTAAAAAGATAAGATAATTATTACTGCAAATTAAACATACAAAAATGTAATTTTCAACACGTATTTGTGTCAAATAAAATATATATGAAATGTAATATTTTCTAAAATATAAATACAAGGAAACCTTTCTATGATCATTTACAATATCTATATCATTAATTCAATTAAAACATCTTTATTTAAGGCAAACATGGTTTAATATACACAGAATATTATGAATTACAAAATTTAAACTTTTACATAGAACCTCTTCTCTGTGATTCATATTTACAAGATATTCTAATCATCGATATTTTATGTAAAAGAAATTCCTATTTCACCCCCCCCAACTAAAAAAAGTTATTTTCAATAGACGTAAGATACATAGAATCGCATATTACATCACCCACTGTTGCTTTTTTTTTCTTTAAATTTGATTGTTATTGCTATATGTCGGGTTTTGTTTTCTTTTTTACGGAGACAATAATATAATTATATAATTGTTTGCGTCTCACTAATTTGTCATGAAACTTTTGGAGAGAAAATTATGTCGATTTCGGAGCGCCACCTTTCAAGTGACAGGGTGTTAGATGATCCTGAGCATTCGGTTTTAAATCCTTCGGTGGGTAAGATTCTCCCGTTAATTTGGTGCAAGGAGAGATTAAGACTTAATGTCAGTTACTATCGTTTACAGTCATTGACCACATGTCACTTGACTATAATTTATAGACCACATGTCACTTGACTATAATTTATAGACCACATGTCACTTGACTATAATTTATAGACCACATGTCACTTGACTACAGTTTACAGTCATTGACCACATGTCACTTGACTACAGTTTACAGTCATTGACCACATGTCTTGACTACAGTTTACAGTCATTGACCACATGTCTTGACTACAGTTTACAGTCATTTACTACATGTCTTGACTACAGTTTACAGTCATTGGCTACATGTCTTGACTACAATTTACAGTCATTGAATACATGTCTTGACTACAATTTACAGTCATTGAATACATGTCTTGACTACAATTTACAGTCATTGAATACATGTCTTGACTACAATTTACAGTCATTGAACACATGTCTTGACTACAGTTTATAGTCATTGACCACATGTCACTTGACTGCAGTTTACAGTTTATTTGACTCCTATTTGATCAGATCCGTTTCAAAATATCTCTTACCTACTTTTATAAAGCTATAGAACTAAATCACTTAATTACTTTAGAAGCCATTAACATAAGTATAAAATTATTGATGGAAATTGAAATACCTACGAAAAATAAAAGAATATGATATCCATTTATTTGACACTTTTTAATCAAAATAATTTTCCCAAGTCTATTTTTAGCACACATTATGATGTTTTAAACCTAAGATATATATTTATTTCAGTTATTTCTTTTGTAAGATTATAGGTGTGTTTCCTCCCTTCAGCAAATAGCAGTTTTCTAAACACTTTGCAGTTAGAAGTTCCCTATCATTAAGCAGCGGGACCCCACATTTACGCAACAGGGTGCCTTCCTCCGGACTCCAAATGGGATCAGAAAAGCCGTTTTATTCACTTCTCGGAATGCTTGATCTTTTGAGTACACGTTTGAAAATAAAATGTGAGTAATGTATCTGAATAGCTAATGCATTGCATTATGTTATTTTTAAGAATTTCTCAGCGTTTCTAAGAAGAAAAAAAAACATTCAGCAAGAAATAAAGCAATTATAAAGCGAGAATAATTTTAATATGAAATAGTGTTGACAGGCCATAAAAATATATTATTACGTAGTAAACTTCATAATAAATTTGGAAATATTCTCCTGATATTTAAAGTATATTATACAAATTACTGAAAAATATTATTTCAACTTTATTTATTTACATTTTTTTTTCTTTTGGAAATTTAGTTTTTAATAATTTGCATTTGATATTTTAGTCAGAAATAAATTTAACAATAATAATTTTCAAGAAAATATTAGGATGATTTTTTTAATCTAAAAATTTATTTTACAATTGATCATTGTAAAATAAATTTTATCATTTCATTTACCTTCCTATAACAAAAAAAGATTAAACTCATTCATAAGAATAAGCTATCAAAATTTGTCTCTTATTTTACGTAATATTTAAAGCAATTTAAATCACTTTTAACAAATATATTTTTGAGCATTTTTATGTAAATTATATGCTTGTAAAAACAATATTTTGAATTGATTTTTTTTTATTTTGATTTTAAATGAGTTGTCTCTTTGTTATAAAATTGGTTTTAGATTCTGTAATACTTATACTCATAAACTTTAAAATTGCATACTAATAAATAAAATAATTCCAATTTCTTTTAATACTCTAACTAATATAAGACATTTTAATTTTTTTTTATTTTTAAAAAGTAACATTCGTATTCAAAATTTAAATTTTAAAATGCACCAGTTGGAAATGAAATTAAGAAAGTACGTTCATTCATTTCAGAATGTATTAATGTAATTATCAGTTAATAATAGGTAATTTTAAAAGCTCATCGTTAAGCTAACAATATAGTTTCTAATTGTAAAATATCCATTCATAAATATCAATGTGGCATATGTTTGTTTTTTTTCTTAACCCACGACAAAAAAAAAATATAAGAATTTATTTCTTTGAAAAAATTTATGAATTATTACTTCTTACCACTATTATTTATTTTCGAGGTTATGATGCACCCAGAATTCTCGTATTTCTTCAAAAATTAGTTAAGATTTAGCAAAGTAAATTAAATTTTCTTTCTTATAAATTATTAGTTTTTGTTTCAATTATAATTTTCCAGGCAGATGCGTATGTGAAATTTTATTACATGCAGTTGAATTCTACATAGTTTATTTAGTTACTTTTTGCAGTACGTTATATGATAATGCATCTTTCTAGATTTAGCTTCTATATTAGCAATATAATATATTATGAAATTTCCGGGTTCGTTTGGATAGTGGAAGTTATATGGTGTGGAGAACGCTCAATCAGCAGTAGAAAATAAAACAACAACGTTTATTTACACGAAGACACACAGGACAGCACAAAGACGACAACTATATACAGCACAGAGAAGAAAATTATCTTCAGCCGAGACATGCACACTACAAGACTCTACTGCAGACAGTAGCGCACAGCTTAGTTCAGCACTAGCTTGACTCCGTCGCTGCTCTGCTAGTCTCTGGAAGACTTGTTCTTCACCGTCGATTCCGACTACCCCCCAACAGCTGCAGATTGCCTCCTTTTATAGGTCTCAGAAGGCGGAGCTAGAAGCCTCTCAACCAATCAGGAACTTTCGAGGCATATCTCGGTTCCTAATGGACGGAACGGGGAAATTCTCAATGTTTCGTGTATAATCTATTTTGGCGCCAAAGTCGCCAAATGGTCGCCAAGTTTGTCGCCAAGCTCTGGGACCTCCAACGCGACACCTGGACTCCGTCCAATACAGATGACTGTAAAAGAGTCTTTCTGATGATGGAACCAACTATGCTGGGAAGCAGCATCACAGATTCGTAACAATAGATATGCATTGCTGACAAAATCCAAAAGTAGGATGTTGTTTAATTTAGAATTTTTGAACATTTTGGAAGAATTGTAAAGATTTTATTGTTGCAGAAGAATTAGGATGTACGAAATTCTGAAAACTCTGTAACATTGGATTTTGACATTTTATTCCATGAAAAGCACGAATCAAATAAGCAAAAAACAATTGAGGCATATACGGAAAACAATACTTGTCGACACTAACAAGAAACATAGGCAGCTAATAAATAGAGAACAATTCACCACAAAAAACTGGAGGATTTCTCTGCAAACAATTCTCCAAAGACAGTATTCAAATGTATCACTTATTTCAGTTTTTCCCCCTCGTTTGCATAGGTTTTTTGAGACAGTAGTATTTTCCAGAACATTCCTTGGATCTCGAAAATTTAGAGGTATCACCATAATTCTAGTATTTGTTAGAACCTTCATTTTTATCTCCAATTATATCCCTAAGGCTGGGGTTTCATTAGATTTTGGTGCCTATTTAGCATCGGTTAAATGAATTTGCAAGATACTTTGCCATACTATGAAGCGAAATGTGTAAGTAAACAATATTGCTAATTCACAACATTATGTTTTAAAAATTTCATTTTCTAAATTGGAATTGGAAAGAAATTATCGATAGAAGTGTTTTATTGAATAATAAATATTTAAATCCATCTGAGCTTTGAAAAAAATTGTTAGTAAACACTAAATTATATTTCCTCCGTTTTAGAATTTTATCAACAATACATTTATCTGAGAAAATCCTCTGCCGAGGGTCTTTCCCTTGTTTCTGAAATGCGGATTCCAATAAGCACATTTTCCCTTGTTTCACAAAGCTGCTTTATTGTCTTCACAGTGGAAAAATTCGATAAATAATTCAACGTTTTCAAAAAAAGAATAAAACATCATAAGCAGTTTCAAAAAAATATTTTCAACGTCTTGATTAAATTGAAAATAACTCAGTTTTAGTTTAATAAAAAGAAAAGAAAAAAAAATTCATTTTTTTAATTATTATTTACAGAAATAGCAAATTATTTTAACTATCAAAACATTCTGAACTTTATTCCTTCTCTTCAAATTAGAAATTAACTTTGATGAACAGAAATAAATACAGCAGCAAACGATTACAGCAAACGATTTTATAATGATTAGCAGCAAACGATTTTATAATGAATAGAATATTTCTAATTTCGTTCTCGGATTAAATTTTAAATTGTAATAAATGCGGTCTCTCTTATACCCAGTTAACAAGAAATAAATTATTATTTCTAACAATTCTAGAAATAGTTGACTTCAGTCTCTGGGGATGTTATTATAAGATATTAAGTTTGCTTTATGAAAATAAAAATCCATAAACTTCAAGAACTGTAATTTTGAAAAATATTCGAATAAAAATGATAATCTAAATATTTTTAATTAACTATTGTGGTTTTCGTTATAAAGGAAGGAGCAAATAATCTTTTCCTTCTGTTTTTTTTTAAATGAAATGTTTTCATTTGCGCAAATGCTATTTAAATATTTAATTTCGTGTATATAAAGAGAATCAAAAAATGTATGTTTGTTTGAACTTGCAATTTTATTTGATTTGGCCTGCAATAGATTCATTATTCAGATTTTCTTTTATAAAAATGTTCTGTTTTTTTCCTCCTAAATAAAACTAGTAACCTCATTTTTAACGTTAAAAAATTCCAATAACATTTTCTTTTCAAAAGAATGGTTTTATTACCATTCATATATAATAAGTAAAAAATACCTACAAGCTTTTTCTTACACCTTTCTTCAACTCATTTTTGTTCAGGTAAAAGCTTACTTATGAAAATTTCTTCTGTATCTCACATTGATATTAAAAATAAAAGCTTTACTAAATTATGTTCAAATTAAGCTAATATCGCCAAGTACTTGCACATCAAACTAAACCATAGTTAAGAAGAATGGAGCGTTGGTGTGCAACATTTGTAGCCAATTCATGTAAATAAATAGGATTTAGTTCTTCAGGTTAAAAAGATCTATCAATTTAATAGCCTTTATGTTTCCAAAACATAGGGCACTAACAGCAATTCAAACAGAATTCTAGGCAAGAAAACGCACTGCATTCACTAGAATACCACAGCTTGTTATTGCCTGTCTTAAGTTGGTGAATATGAGATCTGAAGTCCGAATGCAGAGATGTGTGGATTCTTTCATGCCGAATAGAGATGTGATCATTAAATGTGAAACGCCCAGTATGAATTTTTATCAGTGATATTTGAGATAACGCTATTATCTGGAATGAAGCACTGATGGATTCGAACATAGCAATTGCTTCGAATATCTATCTGATGAATAAACTATTGGTTTTAATTGTAATTTTAAATTTCTCCGGTGTCAATCGCAAAATCCTATGACAAAATTAAGTCATCGATTAAGAAACAAAGTATTATCATCATGGCCAAACTCAGTCATCGATTAAGAAACAAAGTATTATCATCATGATCAAACTCAGTCATCATTTAAGAAACAAAGTATTATCATCATGACCAAACTCAGTCATCGTTTAAGAAACAAAGTATTATCATCATGACAAAACTCAGTCATTGAAGAGTCTTTCACGTTCAGCAAAATATGGGCTACTTTTAAAGTGAAACAATTGGTTTGAACATGCCAGCTGTTGCATATTAGGTAAATTGTGCTGAATGACTTCTGAAATTTAGAATTAGAAGTAAACCAATAAAAAAAATCAATGTCATCTTTCATTCAGAATTTATTTCATCTACATACTTGATTGAGAGATTTATGGTGCCAACATTGATATAAGTAATTTCAAAGTTATCTTTAAATAAATTGACGAAAATTCTGAAATACTAAACCATTATGTCATATCGTTCATTGAGATGAACTTAATAACTTTCAATTCAGTAGGTTTTATTGAATCTAATAGTCGATTATTTAATTGGTGTTTTTTAATTCACTCACTTCTTTAAGAGACAGTTAACGACAGAAATGCCGGAGAAAAGTTGGAGAATTATCGGAAAGTTAATTCGAAATCTATTAGAATTTGTTTTGACAATGAAGCTAGTTTAAGAGGCAATTAGTTTATATTCTTTTTCTATTAGCATTTGTTTAGATTTTGTGTCAAAATGTAAATTATTTTAAATGTTTTTAGGTATTTAATGTGTGTGTAAAATGGTTATTTTAAAAGATATAATCCAAAATCAACTAACAACCAAAATCAAAAGACTTTTTTTTTTCACTTAAAGTTCTTAAATTTTCAAAACTTTATTTTTAGAGCAGTTTGTATGCAGGATTTTTTTAAAACTACGTTGCATCAAATCATTACAAATTCTAAATATATTTGCATAAATATAATAAAAACTAAATAAAATAAAAAAAAACATTAAGTAGTAAGGCTCGTTTTCAGTTCTTGGTATCATAGTAACAACTTAAGAAACAAAAGTATCATAATATTTTCACAATTTATAAAGTCAGACATATCAAGAAATTTACCATATTACGCATCTTAAAAGTCGTCTTATTTAAGAGTGGATTCTCTTAACATTTCCATAAAATGCCTAATTTTTTAAAAAAATATTGTGCGCAGCGAAATTCATGTTCGTTATCTTGTCAAAACTGATTTACTTTATTTTATATTTCCTTTGCTTAAAATTGTTTCACTCATTTTAAAATTCTTATTTAGAAATGAAAGTTTCTAACGTAACATTGTTAGGATATCTCTGATTTTTTTTAATGCTTGTTAAGCATTTGCTCAAGCCATTTATATAAGTTATATATAGTTCTATTAACAGTTGTAAATTGACTATCTTTGATTTCCTTTTCCGTTATTGGAAATTCTAAAGCCGCTTAAATGAGAAAGTAATTCGTAGGCATTGCTCAATTTACATCGTTTCAACAAGTGAACATCTTAAAAATCAAACTAACATCACCTGCAACTTAAAAGCTTTTTAAAATTTTTATTTTTAAGATATAGCTTTCAGTTTGTTTGGCTTCTGACATTTCTTTCAACAAATCATTTGAAAAAGCTTCCAACATCACAGGAAAATTTACTTTGATAATCCTGTTTTTGTTCACTGAATATTATTTGTTGCATTACTGAGAGAAAAAAAAAGAATTTAAAAGACAAAATTGAAACCGATTTACTTCAAAGAGTACATTTAGGAGGATATGCCTATCAATAATGCATTTTAACTTTAAATCACTGCTATTTAAGATGGTTTCAAATTATTTGCAATCATTTTCAAACATTTTATGTTCAGATATTGATATCATGCACTAATTAATACCAAATTTGACGTATTTGTTGCATATCAGGACGAATACATGTTTATTACTTTTTAATCTTAAAAATATTCTACCATCAAGACAAACACCTTACTTAAATTCAAATGCATCAAAATTTATTTCATTGAAGCAAGATTTATTTTACTAAATTAAAATCAGAAATAAAAATTGTTCGATCTAAATTTAAAATATATTTATGCATCTTTATTTTATGGAATCATTAATTTCTATTGATTAAAGTCTATTTTCTATTGATTTCTATTGATTATGCATTTCTATTGATTAAAGTCCTATTTATGCACATCCTCACGGCATTAATGTTAATTAAAGATTAATTACATGCATCTTTACTGCATTAAGATGTTAGGTATACGCATTTCTATTGAATTAAGTGTTAGTTATATGCTTCTTTTTTGTATTAAATGTATGAATATGAATTTTATTATTAATGGATAAGTAAGCCTTGACCTAATTTGGTGTTCTGGTGTTTTTACATCTATTTCAAAAATATATTCGGATAATTATTAAATTCATAATGTGACTTTTTAAAATTTATCATTCGAATAATATTGATATAACCAGAACTGATAATTATTAAATTCATAATGTGACTTTTTAAAATTTATCATTCGAATAATATTGATATAACCAGAACTGATAATTATTAAATTCGTAATGTGATTTTTTAAAATTTATCATTTGAATAATATTGATATAACCAGAACTGATAATTATTAAATTCATAATGTGATTTTTTAAAATTTATCATTTGAATAATATTGATATAACCAGAACTGATAATTATTAAATTCATAATGTGATTTTTTAAAATTTATAATTCGAATAATATTGATATAACCAGAACTGATAATTATTAAATTCATAATGTGATTTTTTAAAATTTATCATTTGAATAATATTGATATAACCAGAACTGATAATTATTAAATTCATAATGTGATTTTTTTAAATTTATCATTTGAATAATATTGATATAACCAGAACTGATAATTATTAAATTCATAATGTGATTTTTTAAAATTTATAATTCGAATAATATTGATATAACCAGAACTGATAATTATTAAATTCATAATGTGATTTTTAAAAATTTATAATTCGAATAATATTGATATAACCAGAACTGATAATTATTAAATTCATAATGTGATTTTTTAAAATTTATCATTTGAATAATATTGATATAACCAGAACTGATAATTATTAAATTCATAATGTGATTTTTTAAAATTTATCATTTGAATAATATTGATATAACCAGAACTGATAATTATTAAATTCATAATGTGATTTTTTAAAATTTATCATTTGAATAATATTGATATAACCAGAACTGATAATTATTAAATTCATAATGTGATTTTTTAAAATTTATCATTTGAATAATATTGATATAACCAGAACTGATAATTATTAAATTCATAATGTGATTTTTTAAAATTTATAATTCGAATAATATTGATATAACCAGAACTGATAATTATTAAATTCATAATGTGATTTTTTAAAATTTATCATTTGAATAATATTGATATAACCAGAACTGATAATTATTAAATTCATAATGTGATTTTTTAAAATTTATCATTTGAATAATATTGATATAACCAGAACTGATAATTATTAAATTCATAATGTGATTTTTTAAAATTTATAATTCGAATAATATTGATATAACCAGAACTGATAATTATTAAATTCATAATGTGATTTTTTAAAATTTATCATTTGAATAATATTGATATAACCAGAACTGATAATTATTAAATTCATAATGTGATTTTTTAAAATTTATCATTTGAATAATATTGATATAACCAGAACTGATAATTATTAAATTCATAATGTGATTTTTTAAAATTTATCATTTGAATAATATTGATATAACCAGAACTGATAATTATTAAATTCATAATGTGATTTTTTAAAATTTATCATTTGAATAATATTGATATAACCAGAACTGATAATTATTAAATTCATAATGTGACTTTTTAAAATTTATCATTTGAATAATATTGATATAACCAGAACTGATAATTATTAAATTCATAATGTGATTTTTTAAAATTTATCATTTGAATAATATTGATATAACCAGAACTGATAATTATTAAATTCATAATGTGATTTTTTAAAATTTATAATTCGAATAATATTGATATAACCAGAACTGATAATTATTAAATTCATAATGTGATTTTTTAAAATTTATCATTTGAATAATATTGATATAACCAGAACTGATAATTATTAAATTCATAATGTGATTTTTTAAAATTTATCATTTGAATAATATTGATATAACCAGAACTGATAATTATTAAATTCATAATGTGATTTTTTAAAATTTATCATTTGAATAATATTGATATAACCAGAACTGATAATTATTAAATTCATAATGTGATTTTTTAAAATTTATAATTCGAATAATATTGATATAACCAGAACTGATAATTATTAAATTCATAATGTGATTTTTTAAAATTTATAATTCGAATAATATTGATATAACCAGAACTGATAATTATTAAATTCATAATGTGATTTTTTAAAATTTATAATTCGAATAATATTGATATAACCAGAACTGATAATTATTAAATTCATAATGTGATTTTTTAAAATTTATCATTTGAATAATATTGATATAACCAGAACTGATAATTATTAAATTCATAATGTGATTTTTTAAAATTTATCATTTGAATAATATTGATATAACCAGAACTGATAATTATTAAATTCATAATGTGATTTTTTAAAATTTATAATTCGAATAATATTGATATAACCAGAACTGATAATTATTAAATTCATAATGTGATTTTTTAAAATTTATCATTTGAATAATATTGATATAACCAGAACTGATAATTATTAAATTCATAATGTGATTTTTTAAAATTTATCATTTGAATAATATTGATATAACCAGAACTGATAATTATTAAATTCATAATGTGATTTTTTAAAATTTATCATTTGAATAATATTGATATAACCAGAACTGATAATTATTAAATTCATAATGTGACTTTTTAAAATTTATCATTCGAATAATATTGATATAACCAGAACTGATAATTATTAAATTCATAATGTGATTTTTTAAAATTTATCATTTGAATAATATTGATATAACCAGAACTGATAATTATTAAATTCATAATGTGATTTTTTAAAATTTATCATTTGAATAATATTGATATAACCAGAACTGATAATTATTAAATTCATAATGTGATTTTTTTAAATTTATCATTTGAATAATATTGATATAACCAGAACTGATAATTATTAAATTCATAATGTGATTTTTTTAAATTTATCATTTGAATAATATTGATATAACCAGAACTGATAATTATTAAATTCATAATGTGATTTTTTAAAATTTATCATTTGAATAATATTGATATAACCAGAACTGATAATTATTAAATTCATAATGTGATTTTTTAAAATTTATAATTCGAATAATATTGATATAACCAGAACTGATAATTATTAAATTCATAATGTGATTTTTAAAAATTTATCATTTGAATAATATTGATATAACCAGAACTGATAATTATTAAATTCATAATGTGATTTTTAAAAATTTATCATTTGAATAATATTGATATAACCAGAACTGATAATTATTAAATTCATAATGTGATTTTTTAAAATTTATCATTTGAATAATATTGATATAACCAGAACTGATAATTATTAAATTCATAATTGATTTTTTAAAATTTATCATTTGAATAATATTGATATAACCAGAACTGATAATTATTAAATTCATAATGTGATTTTTTAAAATTTATCATTTGAATAATATTGATATAACCAGAACTGATAATTATTAAATTCATAATGTGATTTTTTAAAATTTATAATTCGAATAATATTGATATAACCAGAACTGATAATTATTAAATTCATAATGTGATTTTTTAAAATTTATCATTTGAATAATATTGATATAACCAGAACTGATAATTATTAAATTCATAATGTGATTTTTTAAAATTTATCATTTGAATAATATTGATATAACCAGAACTGATAATTATTAAATTCATAATGTGATTTTTTAAAATTTATAATTCGAATAATATTGATATAACCAGAACTGATAATTATTAAATTCATAATGTGATTTTTAAAAATTTATAATTCGAATAATATTGATATAACCAGATAACTAGCAATTAACTAATCATTTTAATTATGGCTGAATCCTTCTGTATTATTTTTAATAAAGGAAATAGCTATAGACATGAAAAAAAACACCACTAGAAATGTATAAGAAATAAATCTTTTATGCAATTTTCAATCAATATTTTGAAATAAAAATCTTACAAATCAACTATTATTTTCTAAATATACTAATTTCAACCTTATTATTTTTGTAATATCAATTTTCCTTCATAAAGTGGATGAAATTTCTAAATTCCCTCATAAAAATTCTTATTCCCTCATAAAGTGGATATATTAAGGAAATGAAATTCTTTCGCTGCTTCTCAATGTCTATTTAACTCCTTTTCTAAGCCAAGTAATTTCTTCGTAGCACGTTCTAGTTAAACATGGACAGTTAACGAAACAGCCTTTTAAAACAATCAACTCCCATAAAATCTTCCTGTAAAATCGGTGCAATCAAGGTGTCGTCCCTATCAGATCCACCCACCCATAAAACCTGATACTTTACACACCAAATCCTTTTCCAGCATAATGGGATCGTATCGAGTCAAATAAGTATCCACATATGTCCCGCTCTTTGTCCCAGCAGAGTTTCTCACTATGGCGAAAAGCTATTTAAAAGAGTTGGCTGCGGCGGCGACAACAAAAAAAGTCGTCTGGGGGGGGAGGACAGAAAGAACTAGCAAAGGCAGATCTCGTTATGTGTCCTTGATTAAGGCAAGAGATCTCAATCCCTTTCCTTGAAGCTCTCTAACAGTGTGCGAAAGCTTCATTAGGATCCTTCAGGGACATCTCTTGATGTCGGACCCTATTCCTAATGAAGATCTCTAATTCAGGCTCGTTCCCATCGACCTCCCCCCGCTCACTTACCCCTCCCTTCCTACCCCATCCCGCATTCACTGAGAATGAGAAGAAAGTTGAGAGAGAGGGAGGGAGGTGATCTTGTGCAAGACATTGTGTAATTCTTAGAAATTCTATGAGGACGATTGGGTCGTAAATAATAAAAGATGAGGGACAAAAGAAAAGAAAAAAGTTATATCCTCGAACATTAAAACGGGGCCCTCGTTATTCATTTTAAGAAAATGCTTTTTGAGAGATTTTTCGATCAAACTCACATTTGCATTGAGGCGGGATAAATTATTTATGATCTGGAGATTTTTTTTTTCTTTTCTTCACGGTTATACTTTTAAGTTGGAGCGAATGGGAGAACTTGAGCCTCTCTCTTTACAGGTTATTTTTGTTAGTTGGAAAAAGTTTTATGGAAGTTTGAGGAGGACTTCGTATATCAATTGTGGATTAAAGGTACCTCTTTTGAAAATACTTTGAAAAGGGAACGAAATCATTGCACTCAATTTGGGGCCGAGGAAAAGTTGACGCAGATGGTTTGAGAAGGATTGAGGGGAACGATTCATTTTTGATTCAGCTATCAATAGATGATATATCTACCTTCATCATCATCTGATAGATGTAATTTCAGATTTGTTGCATCGAAACCTAATTTTGGATGGATTTTCAGCTCGATGCATGTATAAATGTCGTAGTGTGGCTGCATTAATGTCATATAGGGAAAACTGTATTAAAAATTCATATTCATTTCTCTTTCAAAGCCGTTTTATTTTCCTTAAAATTGCTAGTGTAAGTTTATAATGTTTGAACTAATAAATTCAAATATATAACTAAAAAAAATTAAGTTTAATTTTTTAATGTTGAGTACTCCCGAAAATCACATTGCCTTTTAACCCTTTAAAGGGCCATTTTTTTCTAGTCATATTATGTTAAAATATTTTTAGGCTTAAAATTAGAATAAGAAAAGAGATTCATTTAGCTTATTAGATAAATTTAATTTGATTAATTAATTTATTTGGTTAATTAATAATTAAGTAACAAATCTAGACACGTCATTTTGTGGGAGATAAAGAACTGAAGCATCTAAGTTTCTGTCTTTCTAAAAAAAATTGTCAGAACTTATGCCAACCTACATAAATTCATACAAAGATTGATAAATTTGGTGGGAAGCATACTTCCCAGGTCCTAGAAAGAGTTAACACAAGCTATTTGAAATAACAGAGTAAGAACTATGGAATTCCAGTTAATTTTGATGTGGATTATAATAAAGTCCCAACTACTTATTTCTTTTAAATCAACAGTCAGGGCATCTGGAAAAGCTTAAGTTTTTCTGAGATATCCATGTAATAGAAATAAATATTTTAGAAAAATTATTTAAAGCCTTATTATGTGCGATTTATTTGCAATCATTTCCATTTATAAAATAACGCTCACTTTCAAAGACAAATTCACTATGAAAGTGGCAATAAAGATGTCCAATAAAGGTAAAAGCAGCATATAATACTTCAAATGCAGTTGGGTTTTAGTGCATATTGCGTGGTTTCCTGAAAGATTGGCAATAATACAACTCCTGGAGTTGCTTGAAAGATTGATAGGTTCGTCACAAGAAGTGCGATTACAACCACCTCAGACAACATATCGAATCACCAAAATAATACAATTCCTGGTGTTGCCTGAAGGGCTGGTAGGTTCTCCTCAAAAAGTGTAATTGCCGCTATCCTCAGACAATAGGTCGAATCACCAAAATAATACAATTCTTGGGATTGATTGAAGGATTCGTAGGTCGGTACAAAAAGCGTGATAAAAGCTATCTCAGACAACACAGCGAATCACCAAAATAATACAACTCCTGGAGTTGCCTGAAAGATTGGCAAGTTCGTCACAAAAAGTATGATTACCGCTGACTCAAACAACATGAAGAATCATCAAAATTATACAACTATTGAAGTTGCTTTTGGTCTCAAATACTACATTTAAAAAAAATTGCAAATTATTATTTCAGAAAATACAATCTGTGCTCGATTTTGTAGTTATTGTTGCATTGCATAGCAATGTAATGTCTTGATCCTGACCGATAATATAAGAATAGCGTAGCATACAATTTCTTTATTTACAGCCTTATATGTACACAAGTACAACTTGTTCTCATCTAGGTTAATATTCTTCAAAAAATTTACACAACGGTTGGAAGTTAATCATGAAATAGTTCCTCGATAAATTCGGAAAATAAACACCACAAAAAATGGCTACTCCAGGGATAGTTCTAGAAGTCCACCGATATTTATTGGATGGATCTACACACCGAAGCTCGAATCAAACCGAGCTTCTCACAAAATCAGGAACACCTTCCAAGCACTCACGTCTCTCCGACTCCTCCTTAAAACGGCTCTCACTGTTCTTTTTCCCCTCTTCAAAAATTATTTCCGTCAAATTTCCGCCTCTCATTTTCTTATTAGAGCACTTGAGCTCCTTATCACCCAATAGCTGTTCAAAAATGTTTTCTCAATGGTCTCCAGTCGATCGTGGGGATGTCAATGATTCATCGTTGTAGCTGACCCTTTCCGAACAGTCTGTAAAAAAATAGATTTCACACATCTGTTCGCGCTATAACTTTGAAATTTCCTGATTATGTATGGAATTTATCAAAACTGGTACATCAGAATATCTGGATATCTGATGTAACGTTCCCCATTGATGTAACGTTGTTAATTATTGTCCCTTCATAATGGGAAAAAAGTTTAACATCTAGATGGTTTGACGTTCTTCTTCCTTAAAGATATGATGGATCTTTTTGAAAGGACGAAAAGCACATCTGCGGTTCTTTACCTGGATACAACTAAGACACAATGATTCTGCTGGCAAAAAGGATCTCCCATCCGGCAGTCTGGATGCGCTTAACAAAGTGTAGGGTAAACAAGTGATGTTACATTTGACCGGAATATGAATTATCAGGTGAGGGAAATGGGAAATGTTACGTCAGGTATCCAGATATCCTGATATACCAGTTTTAAAAAAATCCATACATAATCAGGAAATTTCGAAGTTATAATGCGAACAGATGCGTGAAAACTGTATTTTTTTTTATTAATTATAAGAAGACTGAATGTATATTAAATGGTATTTGTAAGGACAGTCAGATTCATCTCTAAGAATACAATTCTTGCATGTTTCAGAATACCACATAGGATCACCGAAAGTGACATACAACTCTTGGATTGAGTATTTTTAAATCAACTGGCACGTTTTCTAATCAAGATTAGGATCATAACAGCTGTAAAGGCAATCTGTATTCATTTAATTTATTTTTGTACTGAAAAAGAATACTCTAAAATTACCCATATCTGTGCATATTTGTTTCATTAGAATAAAGTATGATTGAAAAATAGTAAAATATGAAGCGTAATATGAAAACGATATTTATTTTTATCAGCCATGTTTAAATAAATTGATTCCATAGAAATTTAAGTGACAGTGACCTCAGCCTAAAAAAATGAAAAGTTATTGATCAGCTAACTATTCAGAAAGAACTGCATAAAATTTATAGAATCCATCAAATTCCATCAAAAAGTCTTATAACAATTTTCACCTCTCAACTCTGATTTAAATATAGTCTAATCAATCTTTCCTAGAAAAATGCAATTTCCTTATCTCGAATCTTTATTATCTAACTTATTTTTCTTAACAATAACACTTTTCAAACTAAACTGACAAATTTCATTATCATAGAATAGCGATTGAACTTATTTATATGCATCATGAAGGAAAATGTTCTCCATAATTTGCTCGGCGATAAAAGCGAAGGCTTTAAAAATTCTGTAAAGCGTTCTTCAGGAAGGCCTTTGTTCCATAATCTTACACCACTTTCGAAATTTTCTTTTTAAAGTGTGTACAAATTGAATAAATGGTTTCTGTGGATAAGAACCTAAGCTTTGCGACTCTATTGTGATTTACTGGATCTTCGCTAAAGAATAATTATGTTAGCCAGTTCTTCGAGGAGTTCTTTAAACCACTTTCAAAGCCATATTTTAAAGAATTAACTTACACGAAGCAGATGCATGGAAGAAGCAATCTTTGAAAAACTAAAAGCATATTTACTGCAGAAATTAGGAGGGCATTATTTATAATCCACTTGTGAAGAGCCTTTGTGAGCTTTCCGGCAAATGAATGCATTTTGCTCAATTAAAGCAATTTACGGTATAGCTATGGAATGTCATTCTATCCTTGATATATTGCTATTTCTCAACACCTATGGATCCTATAATTTGTCTTTATTGTTTTAAATAAAGCTTCGAAGATATTAATGGCAGTTAACCTGGCCATTTCTCAACCACTTTGAAAAATACCTTCTGGAAAGGTGAATGGGAGGATAATCATTTCCGTTCATTAATATCTCCGAGACATTAAAATTTCCAAAGAAACTGAGTTCAGATAATTGTGTCTTTTTCATTATATTCCATGACTTTTGAGAAATTTTAACCTTTGAGTTTCTTATTTTTATAAGTTTTATGGTGATGTAGGAACTGAAATTCGGCTTTTGAATGTTTTCATAGATAATTATATATTGCATAGAGAAGTAACATTTTATGAGTTAATCAATAAATATTTAATGCAAAAATTATCAGTCAATAACCAACTGCAATGGACAATGGAGTTCGAATCTCGCTAGAGACAGTGTCATTCACAGTATGTGTAAATATTTAATTCCTTGATTTTATGTTTTCCTTTACTTCATGTTCCAGAAGATTCTGGACATTTCTTTAGTTTACCAGACAAGTGTTCTGGACTTTCCTTACTCTCTCCAGAAAAGTATTCTGGAACTTTCCCTGTTAGTATAAAAGCAGAAGATGTCAGTCATTGTGTTCTGAGTTCAGTTAATAAATTGGTTTAGCTCTACGTCTTGTGTGTGTCATTAAGTTCCACACTAGAGTACCTACGTGACGATATCTATAGTTTATATATATTTATGTTATATATTTTATAGACAGTTTTTTAACTGTGCTTGCGAGCTTGGCCGACAGGTGGCCAACCTCTTGACGGATTTGTTTCCAAATTTGACATTATCTGGATTTTAGATTTTAATTGATGTTCCAAAGATTATCCATTTAGATCTCTTCATTTGACAGTTATGCTAATAAGCTTTCTTTCTCCGCTTCAGATATGTTTTTCCCTGCGAAGGGAAACCACTACATCGCTTTGAAATCAACTTATATGAAGTTTTCAGAAGGAAAAAAAATTAAATTTCATTTCATTTTTGCATTTTAATTTTCTAAAATATGATGCTTGCACAGACAAAGTATTATAATCGTCAATAAATATTACTCGCTATCTTGACGAAGCAATGGAAGGAAAAGGTGCGATTAAATATTTGATGAAATAATGAAAAATGGTTTGACTATCATTATAAAAATTAAATATTATTGTTGAAAATCAACAAAAAAAAATTTTTAATGCCAAAATTTGGAGAATTGGGCACAGTTAAATTGGTATCATTTAAAAAACTTTTTCAAACTTGAAACTTTTAAAAATCCTTTTTGTGAAATAATAGTTTTTAAAGAACTATCATGGAAAAAAATACAAAATGCATATAAACTTCAATTAATTAAAATTTTACTTGAATTTCAAAAACTTTGTTTTCTTTTAAAAACTTACTATAACTTCTCATTTATAAATTTCTATCGTCCAAAATATTTCTTGCAAATTTTTTATTCTATGTCAAACGTTCTACCTTGTAGACTTTCACCCAATACACAATCATTTCATTACTAGTACAAAATGGAAATTATCAAACCATTCAACTAAAGTACTAGCAAAAGAGAATTTTTTTTTTCTTCAAAAAAGGTGCATCTTTCAAAAATATCCCAATTTAATAAAAAAAATCTTTCACTTGATAAGCATAAATTTTAATATTATATCATACCTTTAAATTGCAAATTTTCAATACAAGATTTCAAAACAAATCAATGTTTTTTATGTATTATTGTTTCAAGTTTTTATTTCCAAGATAAAATATACTATATTCTTCCAAAAGTTTGATTGAATTCTTTATTTTTAAATAATTATCTTATTATTCTTAACAATAATTTAATGCATTACCAAACGAAAATAGAACAAAATATAACAAAGGAAAATACATTTTTTTTAATGCGTGATATCCTCTGTTTTAGTTTTTAATGTTTATTTCCATGATTCAGTGAGGTTTTTATTTTTGCGCATTTTGTGGCATCTCTATTTTTCCAATGACAAATTCATTCTAAAATTCGATGCAGATTTATAATTTTTCATTAAAGATCAGATATATAATCTCTTGCATCTAGTCTACTTTGTTCTGATACCGTGATTGTTAACAGATAAACCGACGGCACTATTTTTAAAATATTTATTTCTGACTGATGGAGACATTAGAAAAGGGTTATTTATCAATATTTGGAAGTGAAATTCTTTGCTGATAGCTGGGCTTTCTTAATATACTACAAAACGTTGCTATCTTCGAATGGAAGATCCAGGAACCATACCATTTCACCATACAAGATTTTTTTTCAAACAGTATTTGGATGCACTTTACCAATCCAAATATTCCTTAACAAGATTATTTGATACTTAAGTATCAAATCCAAATCTCCTAAAAAAGAGTTTTTCATCATTAATCTCTTTTTGGAATTTTCATTATTTCAAAGATGTTATAACCCCCCCAAAAGCGGAAAAAACCGGGGAATAGAATAATCGGAAAAACAATTAAGGTTGTATGACAAACCCTTACCAATTTTATTGTCAAAATATGAAGATGGGTGCCCTATAAAGAAAGTTATGATTATGCTTGAAACATGCTCATTCTGACACAATCTATAGAATGTTGAAGTAGGTGATAATGAGGAAAATATTTTGAATGATGAAATATTTGAGCCAAAAGATTTAGCTGAACAGATTTGTTGTTGTGATCCTTTAATGTTAAATATTTTTTTAAAAATATGCTACTATTTTTAGGTATACCATGATTTATAATATTGTCTCAATATCGAAATAAAAAATAGTATTACTTTATTACCTATGTGCTCAGAAATAAAAAGCTTTTTATAATTTTCTGTAAAATTAAAAAAAAAATCGATTCACCTTTTCTTCCCCCATTCTTCAGATGTGAAACTACAATCAATATCAATATGTCGAATTCAAATGTTTGGTGAAAGAGAATTTTAGTGTTCCCCTTGCTGCGCCAACAATGTCAAGTCGCCAATAAAGATGGCGGACAAAATAAACAAATACTTCTGCGGAACAGTTACGGTTACCATTTGCCGCCATATAATTAGGACTTTTTACTGATAAGTATTTTTTTTCCAGGCTGCCTGGTTCCTTCGACATCTGTAGAAGGCACCGAGCATAATTTTTTAACTTAAAAAAAACTTCCTACGGTTTCGCTAGCAGCGGGAGCGGGAACCTAGTAGCTTCGCTAGCACATTGAACATAAGGACTGTATGGATAACAGGAACAGTACATAACCAAAAGAAAAGAAAGAACAGAGAAAGAAACAATCGGAACATTCTCCATACAAAATTTCAAACAAACATCCTTTTCTCAATTTCATCAACTCGTAAAAAAATATATTCCATTCACCCTTCATCCATTCTGCCCGTTCGATATCAAACCATTCTCAAGTGAGAATGCAGATGAGTTTTTAAAACTCATACTGACAATTAAAAATTGCAAAATAATAAATATTTTCTGTTCGTATTCACATTAAAAATAAGAAAGTAGAAAATAACTTTTAATTATAAGATTAATTTTCTTTATTTAATAAACTTTTAATTATAATAAAGAACAAAATTAAAATCTTTAATCGATATTTTTTAATTTAACATTTTTTTATAATATAGTTGCAGTTCATGTACAACTCAACCATTGCAAAAAGTAGTAAACAAAACAGCATTAGGGTTGCTAGAAGAGCGTTTCAATCGGTTGCCATATTGGCGACAAATTCGGGGGCACATTATTCTTCACTTTATCCAAATGTTTAATTTGAATATCAATATGTAACATCTTACTTAAGTATCAAATTTTGTATTATAAATTCCAAGACTAACGGAAAACTGAGTAACAGTTGTTCAATAATATATTGAATTCCCTTGCAAGAAATATTCGTTCAGAAGTATTCAAGAAATATTTCTAATCTAAGTAGATTATTAAATAGATTCATCAAAATGCACGTAATTAAAGTGATGACTGAACAAACACGTTGTATGCATCGAATTCACAAATACGTTATCCCTCATTATATTTGTATAATATCTCTGATTACCCCAATCATCAGACATCGGATTATTGAACACTCACAGAATTACCGAATAATCACGAGAAATCCATAAAAAGAGCAAACAAATTACAAAGAATTCTGTCTGAATGATAAAATAATATTAAAATGAAAAATTGTGAAATAAACAATTTAAAAAGCTGCAGCAGATGTTTTTAGTTTATTTTCTATTCTGATGAAATTCATAAGCAGACGATTTTAATTAGAATAATATAATTCGGCAAGAATTGTAAAATGGTAAATATTATCAGTTCTTAGCTCATTTTAAAAATAAAAATTGAATGTTTTATTAGCAGTAATAATACTTTCAATCATAAAAAGCAATTTAATTAAATTCTTTAATGAATGTTCACTTGTCGATTGTTTATTTCCATTTCTAACAAAATTTTTGTAGTAGCAAAAAAAGAAAGAAAAAACTGTAAACAAATCAGTATTAGGGTTACTAGAAAAACTATTCCGCTTGTTTTTTTTTGGGTTACTATATTAACGACAAACTCGGGTGTACACTAAACTAGGATTTAACCTAATATAAGCATTTACAATAAGTTTAAAAACTAGAAAAAACAATAATTCTTTACAAAATAAACACATCACATGATATAAAATCAACAATATATTTATACAGATTTATTACTATTTAAGTTTGAGTCAGTATATTTCACATTACAATCGTTCAATAATTTCTTAAATTCACATCTACAATCATTTTTATAATCCTCTTTTTTTAAAACCCTCTTTTTTGTCGAGGATTTTCCACAACAATATTAAATTTTAATTCCAGCTAATTTTTAGACAATGACCATTAATACCCATTTACCCTTTAGACATTTACATATTCATGATAAAATACTGGGATTCATTCATTACTCTAGCAAAAGATATCTAAATTACCCAAGCATCAGGGTTTGTTTTTTTTTGTTTCTTTTTTTTAAAATCAACATTTGATCACGATATTATATAAATACTCAGTTGCAGAATTATGAAATGGATGCTAGTTAGTATGAATTTCATGTATATGCAATCGATTTTCATGTATTACATAAAACTTTCCACCTCTTTTAAAATCTCTAAACAAGTTAATTAGTTTTACTTTCAATCTTCATCTTAAATTTTGAAACTTACATTAAACCGTAACCAAATCACAAAAAAAAAATCCTTATTATATTTCAAATATATTTTTATGCATTTGTTTATACTATTCTTGTAATTCATATTTCCTATTACTAATTCTAATATTTATATACGGATTCAATATAAATTTTGACACAAAAAAATCTACAAATTAATCACCAATTTTCTGAAATTTGCGAGATGAAATACATCCCTCCTCCCCTTATTTAATACTAAAAATATCAAGTTTGACTTACCTGTTAATTTCCGCAGACATCAGTGAGGTGGAAATATTTGTTGATTGATCTCATTGCTCAAGGCAAATGTAAAGGAGTTACTCACATCCTAAGCTAGGCGAGGACGTTGGAAGAATAGTATGGCATCGCATTACGTGAATAATTATCGGCCATTGAGGTCTCAAGTGCTGGACTAGTCAACTTCAAAACACCATTCTAGAAAAAATTGGGAAGAACTTTACTAAGAAGCCGATTGGTGATCTGTTAAGTACTGGCCAATTCTAATGAATCTTTCAATGAAAGACGAGCTAAAGCCAATGTCAGCAATGCACAGGCGAAACGATGAAATGAGTTTTGTCATGCAGTAAGTGTTGTTTTCTAAACACTGATTGTAATATCTAATACACAGTGATTTTAGATTATATTTTCCATTAAAATATCTCAGCTATCTGTTGTCCATATATAGACCGAAAACGGATGGAAAACGATCACAAATTTCTCCGAAACTAAAGAGAAAAATCGCAGCTGGAACTCATTGATGTGGAAAGTAGAGACAAAAGAGTTGCTCAGATCTCAAAGAATAGTGCTGGAGTTTAGGACATCACATCAGTAGCTGGTTGACCATAGTTCATGTAGGCTTAGGTCATTCGAATGGGCACATTTACATTCAATCTTTATTCTAAATTCAGACAGAAAAACAACAACTCTGCAGCTTCATATATTTTTGAAGAATATATGAAGACTGAAAATATGCTGCTGACCCGTAATCTGTATTACGGGTCAGAAGCTGCCTGACGGCAATTCGTTTATTCTTTTTTCATGCGAGAGGCAATAGCCATCATTGAACCTGAACTAGTCTGTCCGCATTTCTACTTCTCGTTTCAGTGTCTCACTTCCAAAAACGCAAACAAACACGAAAAGCACACTAGCTCACGTCTTCCTCTGATAGGTCAAGGAACAAAATTCGGCAAAGAATTTGAAACGCTGATTGGATGGGAGGTTATTACCTGAATTAAAATCACTCATCAATTCTAATCACTAAAAGCAAAGCTCTGAATCGGGATCAACAGCTACATCTCTGGTACAATAAAGGATCAAGAAACTAAACTTAAAGATAGAGGCGCAAAATCTAATCCTTATACACAAAAGATCCCTGGACTTTAGTGGTAACATGGGTTCAAAAAATTAATAGGAGCTCCTACCTTTCATAATGGAAACAGCCTAAATTTTGCTAAAGTGACGAAAAGCAAGATATTTTTGTAAACAACAAAAAACATTTTATTTTCCTGAAATTATATTTTCCAATGAGATTTGAATTTGTTTGTTGGTTACTGGAATTAAATTCTTAAAAGAAATCACTAGAGGGAAAAAAAGAAATCACAAGAGCCACAATATGACTAGATTTATATGCGCAAGAGTAATTTTCATGTGCTGATTAGATTTATATGCGCAAGAGTAGCTTTTGGCTATACTACACTTGTAATTTGGTATAACAGCTAAATCAATGGTACAATCAATGATCAAGGCATCAAATATCAAAAAGGTGGCTAGGATTTCAATAGTTAACTGCAAATTATTCCTCGATTTAAGAGAAATATGGATATAGATGGTCAAAACGAAGAAGCTTTTTTCTCTCACAGCGAAAATCAATTAACACCAGCAAAGATGACAAAAAAAAAGTTATTTTTCGTAAATAATGAAAGGCGATAATTTCACAAGAATTTTATTTACCCCATGAGTGATTTGTGGATTAGCCTAATTAAAACTTAAAAAACAATTTTGACTTCACTAAAGATGAAATCCACAGTCTGGATTTATTTCGTTGGATTTGTTGTCGCAAAAGCCATTCTTGGCTATACTGGTTACAAAACCCATTCTGGAACATCATCTACATAGCTGGTGCAACTAGACGCTGTTCATCAAATCTTAAGTGTGAGGCTTCGAAATTCAATCATCAACTACAAAGAATTCCTCAACTTCAACTGAAATTTGGGTTAAAAATACTCTAATGTAATTAAAAGTCAAGGCATCAAAGTGGTAGGCTTCGAAATTCAGTTGGCAAATACAATGAATCCCTCAACTTCAACGGAAATCTGGGTTCAAACTATACTGTTGCTTAAAAGCCGAGGCATCAAATCTAAAGTGGTAGGCTTCAAAATTCAATCCCAACTGCAAAGAACCTCTCATCTTCACTGGAAATCTGGGCTCAAAAGATACTGATGCAATTAAAAACCAAGACATCAAATCTAAAGTGGGAGGCTTTGGAATCCAATTGTCAACTGCAAAGAATCTCTCAATCTCAATGGAAATCCAGGTTCTAAAGATATTGATGCAATTAAAAGTCAAGACATTAGATCTAAAGTGAAAGGCTTAGAAATCAAAACTTCAACTGCAAAAAACCCCTCAACTTCCAGTGTAAATATCGGTTCAAAAGATCAAGAAGAGAAAGTTACT
This sequence comes from Argiope bruennichi, assembly GCF_947563725.1. Lineage (NCBI taxonomy): Eukaryota > Metazoa > Arthropoda > Arachnida > Araneae > Araneidae > Argiope > Argiope bruennichi. Next base: position 92,957,660 of record NC_079153.1, read on the forward strand.
TTTTCGCACAGCGGTAGCGACCTAAACACTGCAGAAAAAATAAAGAGCGATACTTTTTTTCTTTTGCAAACATTGAAAAACATCTTAAGTTTTCAAGAATTATAATTTTTTTTTCATGAGATTTGTATTGATTTGTATGTCAATGCAATTTTTATAACAAATCTCTGAAGACAAGGCCTGTTTATATAAAGCAATATCTATAACAAAACATCATAATTTTCTAACAATAATATTTTTTCCATGAAATTTCAAATGTAGTAATTCAAGAATATTCAGTTGAATAAGTATTCAATTGTTATATAGTTATTAAAAATATATCCCGATTTAAATTTTATCAAACAAGCAATAGACTTGAAAAAGGAAAAAAAGAAAAAATCTATAGTTGATAAAATAGCAAAGCAAAAAGTTTCTTTCTTCATATTTTTATACTTTTTGGCAAGTAAAATATTTTAAATAAAATTATGAAATTCAAGCACTATTTTAATCAATAATAAGTCCTATTTTCATCAATCTATTTTTGTGTATCACTTAAATTTTAAATTTTCAGTTTAAACGCAATTGTATGTTATTCATAAATTATTTTACAATTTTCGATTTGAAAAATTATCAATTCTTGCTCTCAAAAATCGGTAAATGCCTCACCTAGATTTTGAAAAAAAGATTAGATTACTTTCCATTTACTTTCTATCAGCCTGACATCATTCATTTCTCACTAATATGTTGATGAGACTGTTTCGAAACTCATCTGCAGCATCTGCTGAATATTGAAGAAAGAATCCTTAATGGCGATGGAAATAACAATCCTCTCTCTACAGATTGCATTTCTAAGCATAAAAATCTGCAAGCAATTGCCCATTTAGTTTTTATGACTTCTGATATCCTAAATAATATCGCATTAAGCTATTAAAATTATCTTAGAAAAATTGCTTAGTGTTCAGAATGTGCTTTAAAAACATTTCAGAAAGTTATTCATAAAACTGAGCATTTGTGGCTAATATGTACGCAAAAAAATGTCTTTACTTTGTTTTAATGCTATATAAATTACTTTAAAATATTTATTTTTGTATTTTGTTGCATAAAAATTTAAATTTTCAGGAAAGCAATTGCTTTATTTCATTTGTTTTTATTGTCGAAACATAAAAAAATAAATCAAATAATTTTTTCCTTTAACTCTAGCCACTGGATTGATTTCACCAGTTATTTCATTTGCAAGTTCATTATCCTTAGATTCTTCATCAATTGGTAACTATCCTAATTACCTTCTCAATTCGAGTGAAAAAAATCGCAAAATATTTTTCCACTGATCATCTTTCTATAGAGAAAACGTTACAAAAGTCTCAAACCACAACCACGGAAACGATTTCACCAATTTTTAATTTATATGAATGTCTATAGCTGCTAGATATGTCATCAAGGATCGCAAGTGGCTCCAACCTCCATTTTGAAGTCAATGTGTATTATTTGTTTGTAATATTAGTAATTTGTTGTTAAAACCCAGTTACTCATTTTCAGTCACTTAAGAATTTATATATTAAGTAAACAAAATTTTAATATACAGATGATGTGTGAAGCAGCATAACCTTTATTCATGCGAATACTAATCAGAACATATTTGCTGTCTGATTTATTTTCAAGAAACCACTAATAATTTTCCTTAAAATGAATATAATATTACTCTACCACCTTATACTTTACTCCTTATACTTATACTTCCACGTATTCTAAAAGTATCACTGAATTATAAAATGAGCTCAGCATTTTTAATATTAAATACCAAATATTTGTTTATTTTTCAATCATATTATAATTATTTAAAATAACAATTTCTTAACAATAGTAGGATAATTGATTTAAAAATATAATCTGTTTTTCTAGAAGAAATGCCATTCAATAAACAAAATCGGATGAGAAAATAAATATCAATTAAGAATATCAGACTATATATTAATAAAAATATCATTTACAAAAATCTTTATTCAGTTAGTTTATTTGGTAATTTTTACTATTGTTCTATACTATTAATGACTTTTTAGTAAGTGAGCTATTTTATTTGAAGTTGGAACTGTTATTATATTAAAAAGAATGGGTTATTGTTTCTTTTAAATAGGATGCAGGACACTGAAAATAAAAATATGAGCATTTATGGCATTATCGGCCTTATCTAGTTTTCACAGTTTTATGGGGAAAGGGTATTATACCTGTATTAGAAAGTATGAGAGAAAGTTTCGAGGACAGCGCCCTCTCTCGCTATATACATGTAATTACAAAATCAATTCAACATGATATGCAGGTGGTAATTGACAATAGATTTATGGAGCCCATAGAATTTCCATATAATGAAATATTCAAAATATAAGATGTTACTAGAAATTATAGTTGCACTGTATCAGCTTTTCGAGTATTTCTGAGAAAACATTATTCTCTAAGCAAATTTCGTTAAAAATAAAAAACAGTCCCATGTTTAAATATTTTGGTGAAACAAAACGCAGGATTTTTTTTTATTTTCATATCTCACACTGTAATAAAATTTCTTAATTTATTAATCAGCTAAACCAATTAAAAAATCAAATTATTTATATAATAATAACATTGATTATTTCATTTTTTTTATCTAATTATTCTAATTTGAATACCTAATTTTTTAAATATAAAAGTTATATTTAAAGTTATGTTGTGAAAGCCGACGAACAGAAGCAAAATAATGACATCTGAGTTGACACTCATCTCAATAAATTTTACTCCCTGGAAACATAAAAGCAACAACACATAGGCAACATCAACACTATTAAAATATTAATTTGCCTCAATCTCATGTATTTTATAGAAAATCAGTGGAAATTACAAATTTATTTATACAGAATTTTAGGTGAATGAGTTAGAAAATATAAAATCACAATATGAGTAAATAGGAATTTTTTTCCTTCATACAATATTATTTTTATCGTATTGGGAGCTAATGAACATTTGTTTGATAACACGGCGTACCTCTTCGTGAAAATTTCATTTATAAGATGCATAGGAGGTATTTTTCTCATGATTCTTGGTTTTCGTTTAATTATCTACAATAGCCCTCCTGTAATTAATATTCACCATGCTTGAATAGAACCGAATAATAGACATATTTTATGGTTAGCTATTCTTTCCGTATGTAATCGAAAATAAAGCAATTAACTCCAGTAATGACAGGTTACCCAAAAAAACTGTTTATTTTGCTTGCCAAACTTTAAAGCGAAACTCCAATAACCTCTTTAATCCATTACCTTCATAATATCCTTTTGTCATCAAGATTTATCACCAAACGAATTCGCCACCCTACTTTAACACAGTTGTCCACAAAATGCTTTAAATTTATTATTAAAACGTATACATTTCACTGTCATGTCCGCTGCATTTCAACACCATCGAATTGATTACAACGGACTAGCACAACCAACCGCCGGGTCAGTCCCGCTTTGCATGAAGCTAGGCTGTAGCACATAATAGTCTTTCATAACATGCAGATGCCAGGGCGTAACATTTTTCATGTGGTCACGCGATTTGACAGTTAAATGAACGACTGTCATCGAATGCATGCGCCGGGGATAAAAATATTAGATTCTATAAATGAACAGACTTCGCTGCATCGGAGGTGAGGATGTCCATAAATGTCACCCTTCTAAAAAAACGATGGTTTTCCTTCTTTGTATAATCTAATGTAAAAAGGTGAATGATGAATTATTTAAATTCGTCAGAGGTTATTTATGATTTCAGTTGAAGGCTGATGTTTAACGAATTGCCAGTTTGATGCAGAATTTGAAAGGATTACGGGAGAAATTATTAATACTTCCGAGCATGTCTTAATGAAATAGTATCTCTTTTATAATATTGTTTCAAAAGATAAGTTAATTTGTGAATTCTTCATTTCAAAGCCCTAATTTAGAGCAGCAACCGAACTGCTGGGGTAGACCAAGACAGATTTAGGCACTTTGCGATCTTGTGCAGATTGCGTAATAAAGTGCCTCTTTTAACTTTACAATGTATATTGTAACTATTTGGTTACACGTTTTTATTCCGATTTATAAACTTCATGTGACTATTCCAAAGGACAACAATGAGTGTTTGGAAATTCTTTTTTAAATACTTTTTGAGAAAAGAATTGAAAGAAGTAGAAAAGACCGATATATGGCAAGAGCGGTACTGGAATTAGATTTAAGCTTGAAATTTGGAGAAATACCAAGATAGCTATTATATGTATTGCATGGTGGCCATTAAAAATGCTATCAATTTTTATTTATTTTATTTTATTTATTTATTTGTAAAAAAATATATTGGTAAAAAGGACTTGCTATTCTTGCAGAATATTTATAATGCGATTTTTATACTTTGGAATTGTTTAATTCATAATGAAACATTTAACACATTTTAATTTTTTTAAAGTTTCGCAAAAAGAATGATTAAATTTCTTAAATAATTTTCCCAAATTATATGCAGTTATTCACTATTTTTTTTTTTTTTTTTTTTGAAGAAAATAAAAAGTTAAGCATTTTAGGGTTAACAAGATGAACAATTTAGCGTCTTATTTTAGTTCATTTTTAACTTGTTAATGTTTTATTTCCGATTAATCGCTTTTTTTGTTTTACTAGTTCTATAAATATGTAATTGCTTTCATTTAAATATTAAAACTTGAGACTTCCCGATATCTATATTTATGCACAATATTATTAAAGCAGTTGCTTGGTTTAAAAAATATTCCAATAATTAATTACATATAATAAAGTATATAGAGATTCGGACTAATAATTATACTTCATAAAGTATTAATACTATCCTGATATTTTATCATTCATAGAATTTCCATTTTTACAAACTTGTTTATTCGGCAAAAAGAAAAATAAATATTTTTTAAAATCTATCTGCTTGCGGCTGCATCAGATTAACAGGTCTAGGCAGCTACATATCCATTTAGTTGAAAATCCATCACATGATGAATCTAAGTATCGATGCAGTTGATGAGGGCAGTATTTCAATTACTGCCCTCGTTCTCCTGCCCTTAGCGTACTGTTTTAAAAAGTTTACGAAAACCTTTATATAAAACTTTCAGTGGAATTTGACTTATTCGTGGACATACTTATTCGTTAAATTAATGTCTTGTTTCAAATTTCAGATTTTTCCAACTTTCGATAGAAATCAGAATTTATCTTTTGAAAGGCTTCATATTAAATTTTATGCTTATGGGTTTTTTTTTATTATTATCATATTAACGAATGTTAATATGAAAATAGGAAATGTTATTTTCCTGACTTGGGGAATTCAGAAAACTTGAAAATTCATATAAATTTTTAAGAAGAATTTTTCGACTGTTGCGATATTTCTTTCATTTACTTAATTCTTTCATTTACTTACTTTCTTTCATTTACTTACTCATTTACATATGAGAAAGTAAATATGCACATATAATTCACATGAACAGAATCCAAATCAGCGCTCTCTTCTTTTAATGATTGTCTTTATTTAATGATATATGATGCATATGCATCTGCATCTGAATATCATATTCTTTTCTTGGGCTGCATCAAAGAGATTTTTTTTTAATTTAAAGTACATGCTTATAATAAATTTACCAATAATGTAATAGGTTGCCAATATTAGCTGTCATATATATATATATATATATATATATATATATATATATATATATATATATATATATATATATATATATATATATATATATTACTGGTTTCACCAAATTCCATCATTCGCAAAATGAAACAAAGTAGCAATTGTCTCGCAAAATAATTTACATTAAATAATTCCTTCATTATCAAAAACTCCAATCAATAATAAATATGCTTTTATTGAAACCTGAGTTCGGGATTTTGCATGATTTATGCAATTAAATTTTTTGTATTTTATTAAGATATAGGGTCATAATTAATTTTATAATACAGGTCTACCCATGAAATGTACAAATGTGACGGAGCTCCATGATAAAAATCAATAATGAAATTTTAGCATTAGTGAAATTTATTATTCGACTATTAAGGTAAGAAAAATAGTTAATACTATTTTTATAACCATAAAGTTTTACCATAATATGGAAAAGAATTTTAAAATCTATTAAAAATAAATGCTTTAATGGAATTTCTGTTTCAGATTATTCAAACGGGCTATTCAAATTATTCTACCGAAAATTATTTTGTCTAAATATTTATTATCATGTGATTTATTTTATAAATATCATACGATTTATTTCTAATTTGATTTCACTTCTTCTAAAAGACCACGCAGTTTATGTACCATCTTATTTAAATCTATAATGAATTCATTATATAGTAATATCACTTGTACAGAGAGCATAAAAAAATGTGCGTAATATTTTAGACATTGTTATTATATGCTGATTATACGATAAATTCATGTTCAAAGCACTGAATACACCATTTACAAGAAGAGTTTCAGTTGGATTGAAATTTTTAAATAATAAGGAAATGTATAGAAATATATTATATACTTATTAAGTATTTGTATTTTACCAACATTTTGTCATTGAAGCACTGAATGTTGTAAATACTTGAAAAGAATATGGGACATTAGGTAGAATGATACATTTTAGGAAGTAATTTTTCTTTATCACAATAATTTTCATTATATAGAATCCGGTATATCTCCGCATATCTATTCCGATCGTGTTCGTAAAACCTAAAACGTTCTTTCCTTCAGAAGTTTATATATATTGTTACGGAAACCATTCGAGGATTACGGCGGAGAAAATACAAAACTTAGGTAGGGAAACATAGACCAGACGTAAATAAAGAACAATATTTGTAGATACTAATAACTAAGTAGAAGCAAGTCGCTAAACACAAATGTTCAGAGAGATCGCTTTGTAATCAACACTGCAAAGAACGCATCGTCTTTTATAAACATTTTCAAAGGTATGGAATTTTCTAGAAGAGTTTAAGGATCTCAACTATTAATAGAGATATTGCCATAATTCTTGTATTTTAAGAGCTTTTTTTTTTTTTTTTTTTTTTGCCAAATTATTGCCATGTACGGAGGCTATTCATCTGGCATCCATTCGGCACTCGGTAACAATATCCATGAATTTTTCTTTTTAGCGATGATACTATCATTGCAGGAAAACAGTAATGTAGATTCGTTATAATATTTGCATGTGTGTGGAAAGGAGTTTGTTTAGTTTAGTTATATTAACGTCCCGTTTGAAGCAACACTAGGGCTATTTTGGGACGGACCTCGTAATTTTGAACCACGTTCAGATGACGAGGACGACACCTGAGCTGGAGCCCCCCTCTCCACACCACACCAGCGGGAGGACGTTTAGTCATGACGGATTTAACGTGCAACAGATCCCCTTACACGACGGTTCTTCGGTGGAATTGGGTCTCAAACCTGAAACCCTCCGGTTCCGAAGCCGAGACCTTACCACCAGGCCACCAGGCTCCTTGTGGAAAAGAGAGAGAGAAATACCTTTGTAAATACCTTGTAAGAAAGCTGATTCGAGTAATTTTGATAAGATTGACAAATATTTTGTAGGAAGGCTGCAAATCCCGGTCGAATTCGTCGATGAACCATCCAGATCCAATGGAGCAAATTGTGAACAGTTCAAATATAATATCTTAACTATTAGAGATGGAAACAATATTTAAATCAATTAAATTGCAATTAGAATAACGAATTTTTGAAATCATGGATTAAGAAATGTACTAATAGATAAAATTTTACTGCTTTTTACTTGCCGAAAGTATAATGACCTTAAGATAGAATCCCAGATTCGAGACTCGATTACACAATGGATATTTAGAACACCATTTTCATAACCTAAATAGAAAGGACTATGCTTCGACTTTTGTATTGTAAACAGGAGTATTTTAAATGCATCTGAGAAATTTGTTCTAAAATATAACCAAAAGATTGAAATAAGGAACATTGATTAAATCACACTGATAACACAAGAGCAATCAGAAACCCATAGTTTTAGGACAAAGGCAGAAATTTGAATACATATGTTATAAATTAGAAATTAAAATCAAACCTTTTAAAATTATCAGGCTCAATATACATGCTACTATATAATATGAAATTACTTATTGTAATTATTTTTAATGAATTTCTCATATTTTATTATTTTACTAATTTGAATTTTTCGCATTAAACATAATAAATACATTAATAAAAAGAAAAAAAAATATAGCATTAAAATTAATTATAGAAAATCGTTTCATTGTTGATTAAAACTAATCATTTATATAGAATTAAATTTTAAGAAAGGAATTTTTTTTTAAAATTGCTTAATAATAAGAAAAAAAATATTTGTTTTAAATGTTGAAACTTAATTTCTTTAATGAAATAAGGCATAAAAAAAGGGAACTATATTTTAGCCTACATTTTGGCATTGTTTAACTTAAGATGAACTATATTTCATATTTTGTCACAAAGCTATGAAAATGGATGCAATCATTCATGTCGAATATTGAATACATTATTCTTTTTAACACCTGCTCTTAGCCAATCAGCCTCAGTTCTCCACTTTTTCTCACTTGTTCTCAGTTTTTATAACTTAATCGATGATCCAATAACGACATCTTGTAAAACATCCCTTAAAATCTGAGTGAAAAGTTAACGAACCTCTTCATTCGAGATCACCTACGGACTAATATTTTTTTTCTGTTAATTGCACATTGAATAATTCATCAAATTACTCGATTAGCAGTTAATCCTATCGGTTTACAAGCTCAGAAAAATCTTCCCATCGTAAGCCGATAATTGAATATATCATCGGACGATAGTTAAACACAAAAGATGAAAAATAATAATGAAAAAAAAACCCGAACGAAAAACTTAATAAAATAAAAATGCCCTTAAGAACCAGCTGTAACAAGAAGAAAAAAAAAAAAGATTGAAAGAAAATGACTGGGCGAATCTTTAGCAGCGAGGAGTGACATTTGAAAGTGCTTGCTGCAACAGGAATTTCAGAACCAGCGAAAAAGAGTTCTTGAAGAACAATTTCTTGAGCACGAGATGAAGGAGGCCGGGGAAAAAAATGGCTAAATGAAGTGGCGGTGGCTGGAACGTCTGTTAATATCTCGGCAAAGAGGGACAAACATTAATCAAGGACCCGCTCGATACTTTTCTCGGTGGTGAAGGTCTGGAGATAATGGAAGAAGGCAGATAAGAAGAAGTCCTTCTCAAACTATGATTCCCTCTTTATTAAGATAGGGTGCTGTGCTCTCCTTTTTTTTTCTTTTGTTATTATTCTGTGCTTCTAATGTGCTGTTGTATGATGGGTTGCTGGGAGGATGGGCCTCTCGTAAACTATTTGCGTTACTCGGTTGGTAATGATCAGGCATTTGCGCCTTTTTGAACCGTCGTGGGTTTTGTTGCCATTTAACTTAAAAGAAATTCTCTTTTTTTTTTCTCCTCGAAGTTGTTAAAATTCTTTGTATCTGTGTTCTTGGACCGTTGAAAAATAAAAATAATGGATAAAAAGCCATTACTATGGGACACATCATGTAAAGGGCAGGAATGCTTTACCGAGGATATATATTTCGTTTGTGTGAGTAGAATAGTTTAAATTGCGAGAGTAAGTAAAAAATTATCCACACTTTTGACATATCTCTTTTTACATTTTACATTTTGTATCCTCGTAATTGAGGATGAGATACATTTCTTCGTGTGGTTATTGCTTTTCACCACCCTGGTGGGTACAAAAAAAGATGAGGGTTGGCTCCTCCCATCGATGACGAGATGTACTACCCAAGAGAAGGGTTGTACCGTGGCCGGTGGTGGCCCTTAGGACGCAACCACAGTTCCCGCCAGTGTTGCTGTTGTGGCGATACGACCATACATATTTTTCCGTGTGCCTCAAGGTGATTAGAACTTACCAGTTTAAGGCTTAAAATTCATATATTGTGCATACTGACACTTATTTTATTGTTATACTTCTGTGATAATGCTATGAAAGTTAAAATTCTATTTCCATCGTTTTTCTTCCATCTGTTGCAAATAGTTCAGGGCTACTCTAGTATAAACTTGCATCTAAGACGTGCAACGAGAAACGACCCCATTTCTCTAATCAAAGGGTGGCAAACGATAAAAAAAAATTCCTCGCAAATTGTTGTAGTATAGAAGAAGAGGGATATCACGTATTACTGTGTTTTTGTGAATCGAGAGCAATAAAAGTGGCCAAAACAAGACATGGAAAAGTTATAGGACGACCATCAACCCTTATTGCAGTTGGCAACATTCAACAAACTCGAGGTATAGTGCTATGAATAAGTGATTTATAGGAGTGTTACGACATTTTAACTGAACGTCGTTGTTGAATTTGAACCTTTGATTTATCCCAGTTAGAAGAATTAACAGATAAAAATCTATTATTATGGGACACATCATGTAAAGGGGCATGAGTGCTTTGCCGAAGATATGCGTATAATAGTTTAAATTGTGAGAGTAAATGAAAAATTATCTACACTTTTGACAAAACTTTTCTTACATTGCACAGGCTAATGCATTTTTTTATTATATTGATGTGATAATGTTATGGAAGTTTAAATCATAATTCCATTGTTTTCCTTCCACCTGTTGCAAATAGCAGGGCTACTGTATTAGAAATATGTGTCAAAGATGTACATTGAGATCTGATCCAATATCTCTAATCAGAGGGTGTCAAAGGATCCAAAATTCACTGCAGTTTGCAGTAGTATAGAGGAATATCACGTATAACTATGTTTTTGTTAATCGAGAAGATAAAAAGTGGCAGAAACAAGGCATGGTAAAGTTACAGGCCATCGATCTTCCTTGCAGTTGACAACATTCAGCAAACTCGAGATATGGTGCTATTAATAGGCGAGTTATACGAGTGCTACAACCGTCTACGATGAATTTCTGAAACATATTTCCTCCAATCAGAGGAATTAGATAAACTCTCGTTGTTTTTCTTTGGTGCAAACAGCTAATTGGTGAATCATGATCTCTCTGCAACAAAAGACAGAAAAGTGGCAGAATTTCAATCAAATATTCATGCCATTGCCTCACATAACAATGTGACAATAAATTAATCGAGAATAGAAATCAGAATGTTCAATGTCAATAGTGAAAGTGTACATAACTTTTTGGCTCACTACGTAAAAGAAAATAAGTCTTTCAGTTAGATATTTGAAATGTAATAAATTATTACATGTTCTTGTGAACTAAGAATGCTCCAGAGCATTCGTAGGTTATATTCGTAGGTAGGTAGGTGTTCAAGTTCTTAAATAATTGTTTAAAATATTCAAGAAATGCTGTTCTATTTCATCCAACTATACAAACTTTATTTAGAAACACTAATTTGGTAAATATCTACAAACAGTGTTTTTCGATATCCACAGGTTTTGCCAGACCAAAAACATTTAAATTTGTTCTTCAAGACTCATTGCCATGTTAGTATTACCAAATTTGATTAAACATATCCAGAAATTTTTCCATTCATGTTATGGAGTTAAGCCATACAAATTTGTTTAATTTATGTTTCACAGATTTGAAGCTATATAGCTTCACCTTATTACTTCAAGATTTCAGAGACATAACACGATACCAACTACATCAGCTTTTCTGTAAAGTCTATTTCAAACTTTTGTAATCGATTGTCAAAGATTTACATCCAATAAGATGAATACTGTAAGTATCAGACATTTTTGTTTGATATTTAATTAAAGATTTATTTCTTTTCCAACAAGACAATTTTAATTTCCTTTAATACTTTTATACTTTTCAAATAATGCCTTCAGGTTTTGAAATTATCAAATTCACTGGTATATAAGCAGACATTTAATTGATTGATTTCTTTGATTTTAATTGATTTCTTTCAAAATTTGATAGGAATATAAAAATACAGTCTAAAATATACGAATTTTTTTTAATCCGTGCAGCCAAAGCGTTATCGTGCTCTCATATAGAGAGATATAATGCCAAAAATGTGTTTCTTTTTTTAAATTCAAGAAAAATCTGAAAAGTAGACCTTCATCAAAATTACAAGTTCAAACTTTTGACGACTACAATATATTTTCTGCACATCGTATAGGAGAAAATATAAAGGAAGATTTTCATATTTTAAGAATATTTACCAAAAATTTGTTATTACGATGATATCTATTATTTTTTCCATGCCATTATTCTGAGATACTATGAAACCAATTCCACATTGAAGGTGATACATATGCTTTTTTTTAATTCAAAACAAACTTTAGAAACTACATGAAAAAATTCAAAAAATGTCAATGGAAATGCACTGAAATAGATTCAACTGTTGATTGTGATGATACTGTTAAACATTATCATCAAAAGAAGTATCAAAACTATATGCATTTTCATTTTTGCCAAGAACATTTCTTTTATTCTTTAGTTAGAATTTATTAAGTTTTCACAGATAGCATTTACGAAACCTCAGTACGCAGCTACAAGTCCTGAAATAATACAAGCCCACAAACTGGTAAATCAAATCAAGGATAATATCTCACAGCAGTCTTAAGTTACAAAATCTCCTATTATATTCTGTTTGCTGAGAATTTATCAAAAATTACATCCAAACAAACATCCATCAGGGAAAGAAAACAACAAAATAATAAAAGCAAAAGTGAAGCAAACAAAAGAGAAGTGGAAGAAATGAAAAGAAGGATCGACTAAAAAATTGCGAAAAAGAGCCCGGAGCTCACATTTCTCAGTCGGGAATCCATCTATTTAATAAGAGAGATGTTTTGAATTCTGGATCGAAATTCAATTTCCAAATCCGCTTCATTCCGTAACGCCTGTGCGGGGGACAATAACCAAGAGGAGATTTATGAGTGGCGAACGGTAATTTTCTTGACAAATCTAATCGACAAGAATCCGTCTCATCTTCTGCAGAAAAGATGGCGCCTTTGGCTGTGTGTTTGGCGATGAGCGGAAAAATGCCAAAAATGCGCGCTTCTGGCATTCACAGCGCAGCATTCTTTAGGAACTATAATGGTGCGGAATCCCATACTTGCATAGTGCGCTGGAAGGGATGCGGTGGGGGCTTCTTAAACAAAAGGCATCTCATCCTTTTAGTAAGGGGGTTTAATTTTAAGCAATGAAATGCTTCTGGAGGGGTCCTTTCCGCTTGATGGTCCCGTGATTGATGAGATTTTGGAATTCGTGGGATTAAGTCATTACTCAAGTAGCAAAATTACACTGGCGTCAAGTTATGAAAGAAACTGAGAGCGCGAAAGATTTTGTCGTGACTTAAATGTGTAATGTTGCGCTGGTTATGAGAAATAAATCTTCTATACCCCTAAGATTAAAAGTTGGCTCCCAGCCATAAGCAGTTCGCACTGATACCGAGCACGAGTATTTTCCATCTCCTTGGAGTTATTAGCGTGGGGTATTATTTCGTTCTTTGGAAAATCATGCAGGGCCAAAATAATGTTATTATTTCCATGAGAAAGGGATATTATGAATTATGACGCTTTAATACCAAAAGAGTTCGTGTTGTTGTGCTGGATTAAAATGATGTTGTTGTCTTTATTCAGATCAACCTATAAGAATGGTGGCAAATGAAGACATACAAGAAAGCATACATTAATCCAAACGTTTTTTAAAAAAATCTGCTCATGTATCTGCAAGGAATTATTTTCACTTTTACGAGTATATTCAAGTAAAACAAGAAAATAACGAAAAAAATTTAAACAATGAATGTATTATGTACTGTTTTAAACTATCCTCAAAGTACAAGGTAATCATAAAATCATTTTAGTTTAGTTTAGTTTAGTTTAATTATATTAAGTCCTGTTGTAAAGCAACACTAGGGCTTTTTTGGGACGGACCTCGTAATTTTGAACCGCGGTCAGATGACGAGGGCGACATCTAAGCTGGCACCCCCTCCTACACCACACCAGCGGATGGACGTTTGGCATGACGGATTTAACGTGCAACAGACCCCCTTATACGACGGCTCTTCAGTGGAATCGGGTCTGGAACCTGAAACCCTACGGCTCACAAGCCGAGACCTTACACCAGGGCACCGCGGCCTGTCATAAAATCATAATCTCTGTTTGGGATACGTAGCTAAATGTTATTAAAGTAATAAAACCAAATTTCGTATAGAGGATATAGAAAGCAGGAAGATGAATTCCATCAAAATAATTAGAAACGGAGACATCAATAGATGAGATTTTGGTACTGGGTCATAAGAAAATGAGCCAAAAATTGCAATGAATGATTGAAAAAATATTATAGAATTTCTTAAATATCCTAACGTTAAAAAATACGCATACTGAAATGAATAACATGTAAGATGAAATTCAATGAAATTGATATTTTATTATTCAACATGAGGAACATTTGGCTCATGTGCAAATTTTCCAGAGCGATGACTTTTATCGTGTAGAAAGTAATGCATCAGAAAATTTAGGAAAAATATATTTTTTCCTTTCGTTTAATTCATCTATCCGTTTTCTCCATTATCTAGCACAGTCTGTATTATGAAATTTAGATTTATTCGTTCATTAATTTTAGGTTCAGATTTCAACTAAGGAAATTTATTTTATAGTATCGTTATGTAAAGATGGGATTAGGTTGATAACAAGTAGATAAATAAAAAATCTGTAGATATAGGAAGTGATTTAAAATATGTTCTTCCAAAATCAGTACTGTAAAAATCAAAGAGTTCAAATCTTAAATTAATTTTGAAGAAATGTTTCTTTTCAAGCATATATTAAATTACATTGTCTTTTATTCTAATTATTTCTTAGATCTTGCCATCTCCATAATTCATTCAATAATAACTCATTTCTTTTTATTAAAGAAACACCTTTTTAATTTTAATAGAATTAATTAATGATCTTCCAATCAAATAATCTCTCAGGTTTGCGAATGAAAATATACATATTTAATAAATTAAATTATGAATATTATCATTAATTACTTATTTTTAGTAATTAATGATAATTAATGACATCTTTTTTTATCAAATAAGACTGGTGTTGTTGTTTCACTTTTGGTTATTTTTTTTTTTTTTTTTACTTGCACAGAACAGAAATATGAATATCCTTGTAGAAAATTTTTAATATTGAAATAAAATACTTATGTTATTTCACATAAACATTTTTAACAATATAAAATGTACATAACAATAAAAATATAATATATATATATAATTCTGTTCGTTATCTACATTTTTAAGTAATTCGCTGCAAAAACTCTCCGATTTATTATTTTTGAATTGCAGATAATTTAGAAGAGCTGATTGGAAACAAGCATCGCAAATGCATCTGAAATATTCCTCTTGGCATAATGTCATTCGCAAAATACAAATATAATTTAGCCGTTGATAGTGACAGATTTTGAAGCTGAGTAAGGATATTACTCGAAACTTTTGTTCTTCAGAACTTTAAGATTTCGGAATAAACACCAAAACTTGAACTTATTCAAATCCCAAACTCATTTCAGAAGAGTCAAAGAACCTCAAGCAAATTTTAAATAGTGCAATTAGGAAATAGCTTAAAACTGATAAGTGGAACCAAATTACAATCGATGGCGGTGGCATGGCTGTACCACCTTCAGCTTGCAGCCCACGAATTAAAACATGATGACATTCAAAATCTAGCCATTATCTAAATCCTTCATGACAGCAGCTCTAGGGACATGGAGCATTGTCTCAAACATATCGGCAATACCCTCACCAGAAAGACTTACAAGATTCCAACTGTCTTATCTGTTCCTTTCTCTTAAATGAGAATGGACGGATTGCAGTTAATTGTCATTCCTCCACTGTGGATTAGAAGATTTTCCCAAATCTTCTCAATGATCTATGTGATCCAGTGCCGAAGCTAATAACTGCCCGGAATCGCAGTTTTCGTTCCAAAGGGTTAATTAGACAATCGGTTATGACTTCACTGGACTATGGTAACAGCTGGGAATGTTCTGATTAGTCAGTTCCACGCTCTGGGGACCCGCGGAACTATTCTTGGTGCTTAATGAACCAGAGGGTTAGATAGACGTATCCATAATGCCAATTTTCTCGAATGGAAATTATGCTTTTGCCACGATTTGAATAAATTTGCAGAATTTCGCTGTGTCGAAATTAATGCAGCCGGCAGAATAGCTGTCTGGTGTGAGAAGTGGTTGAAATTTAAATACTGGAAGAAAAGCTGTAGTGATATTGGACAGTTATAGAATGGATGCCAATTAGTTCCAGATTTGGGAGAAGTCTGGCATTTTGACTCACTATATGTGATATTCAAATAGTGCAATGGTAAAATTGTGGTATTATAACAGGCAATTGAATAACAGGTAATTACGTTCGATTGCTTTAAAATGAACCAAAATGTATCATTACGTTTTGTGTATAATTTATCACTTTTCTGAAGATATTTATATATTTAGTCTTAGTTAAAATATATAGAAGTTGAAATTCTTCACAAATATTTAAGTTTATGAAGTAATAATATGATAAAAAATACTAAATAGGATAATAAATTTTATATTGAAAAATATCCTAAACTATTTATAAAATTAATTAATTACTGCATGTATGCATGGGCTTCTTAGCCATTTCCTCAAAGCTATTTTATTTTTTAAATTTTTGATTTCAAAAAATGTTTAGACAAAGAGCAATGATTTGATAAAAAATATGTTAATTTAGTTAACATATTGTATGTATAATATGCTGAAAAGTTAATATAATAAATGAATTGTTTTGTCTGTAAATTTCTTTATTACATATATTTTTTCAAATGTATTATGTTTCCACCTGTTTATAAAATTGCTTTGTTTTAATTACTAAATAATTTTACTATTAATTTTTGAATATTAGTATTAAAAGGTTCTTAAAACATTTTTTGCCTTAAAATGATATATCACTCAAAATTCATGTTATTTAAATTTCAAAAAATATAGAAAGGTAAAATATAAAGACAATAGGTATGTTTTTGGTTTATATTGGCGGACGAGTTATTTATCTGCAATGTTGTGGCTATCTGTTAGTAAACTTGAAGAATTTCATATAATTACATAAACATATTAAAAACTTCTGAAAATAATTCCTTTGAATAATTCCAAATTTCAACGCAGTGTTTATGTCAATGATGGTTTGCAATTGTGCTAAGACAATGAGCCAAATGTCAACGCTTTGTTAGCACCAAGGGTTAATCGATTCATTAGTAAGTTCATCAATAAAATGCGTTTAAAGTAATCACATACTGTTACATATGCATGACCACAAAACGCGAGTTATAACACAATATCACTTTTAACACAATGATAATGGTGCACAGATTTATCAATGCCTAAATCACTACATAATGATAATATAACCATGGTGCACTGATTTATCAATGTCTAAATTACTACATAATGATAATATGACCATGGTGCACTGATTTATCAATGCCTAAATCACTACACAATGATAATATGACCATGGTGCACTGATTTATCAATACCTAAATCACTACACAATGATAATATGACCATGGTGCACTGATTTATCAATACCTAAATCACTACACAATGATAATATGACCATGGTGCACTGATTTATCAATGCCTAAATCACTATACAATGATAAAATGACCATGGTGAACTGATTTATCAATACCTAAATCACTAAACAATGATAATGTGACCATGGTGCACTGATTTATCAATACCTAAATCACTATACAATGATAATATGACCATGGTGAACTGATTTATCAATACCTAAATCACTATACAATGATAATGTGACCATGGTGCACTGATTTATCAATACCTAAATCACTACACAATGATAATATGACCATGGTGCACTGATTTATCAATACTTAAATCACTACACAATGATAATATGACCATGGTGCTCTGATTTATCAATGCTTAAATCACTACCACTATAAACTCAATGTTGAAATTAAACTTTTTTTCTAATAAGAAATGTAATCTAGAAAACTTTTGATGTGTTTATGATGATATATAACGCTTTCGAGTTTATAATTTTACTATCAATTTAAGCAGCTTAGAAGAAAAAATTTCTTGTACTAATAGGACTCTTCAACCACCTATTCATATTTGAAATAACAAGTCATTATTTTGTATTTTGTAGCATTCTCTATGGCTTGTCCAGGAATGCTTTGATACATCAGTCTGCATATTTGTTTATATTTCGTTTACTTTAAAATTCTTTAATAAGATTACATATGAAGACAATATATATCTCAAACTAATGTTATTTTCAGCTCCTGAAAGTCAGAAAACAACCATCAGAACTTTGTCTATAAAGATCTATTTCCGAATGGAGTGCTAATAATATGTGTTCGAAAACAAACAACAGCATTGCCGAAGATGGATTATGCCCCAATAAACATCATTAACAAACATTCTTCATACCTGACATTCCGAATATTAATTATGCGATTTTACAGTACTCTGCACAACTCATTCAGGAATGCTTTGATGCGCCAATTCACGCTGTATTTATGTGAAATACTTTCAATAGCATAGAATCTTAAAGCATCATATTCCTTAAAACTAATTTTTTTTAATTAAAAATTCGAAAACAACCATTAGAACACTGTCAGTAAAAGTTTGTTTCCAGATAGAATGTCAATGATAGAATTTCGAAAACAACAATCAGAATAATCGAAAGGGTTCTTGTGCCAATAAACTTAACCAAACAGTCATTTTTCAAATTTACATAAAATTTACAGAAAAACAAATATTTGCTCTGCAGCTTCGTGGCATTCTCTAGAATTGTTACTGGAATTTTTTGTCACACCAGTTAGGGCCGTATTCCTTTTTTAAACATCTGAAATATCTTCAACAATACTGCATATCAAAGTATTATATTCCTCAAATAAGTACTTTTTTCTGCCTAAAAATTCAAAAACAACCATCAGAACATTGTTTATATAAGTCTGTTTCCAGATTGAATGCCTATGATATAGTTTCGAAAAAAAAATCAACATTATTACCAAAAACGGCTTTTGCGCCAATAAACCTCATCAACCAATAATTCTTCATACTTGACACAGCAAATATTAATTCTGCTTTTTTTTTTTTTTTTTTTTTTTTTGCACTTTGTAGAATTGTTCGAGAATACATTGATACTCGAGTTCGCATCTCATTCTGTTTTTTGTTCATTATTAATATTTTCAATGTCACTCAATACTAAAACATTATAATTCTACAAGCTAATATCGTTTTCTACGCATGCAAATTCGAAAACAACCATCAGAACTCTGTTTATAAAGGTCTGTTTCCAGATAGAGTGTTAATGATGATTCTTTTCTTCTCTCATATCTATAGACCGATCTATCGAGGAAGCATTGGCTGACATCAACGTTCAGGATCGATCCGTGAAGCCAAGAAAAGACAATCCGTACACATGATCGATCACTTTATCTCTCTTCTTACGCCGGGTTTTGTGTCGAACGGAATATTCTCGGAAGCAGAATCGAAGTTCCTGATCAACAACAAAAGATGTCTGGATTTGGATAGTCAGCCAATTTCCTCTCTGCCGTTAAAGTGCAGCGGAATCAAAATGAGCTAAAAGCAAAACTTCTGGGATGAAGCTTTTTCATAGATAACTGGTATATTTTATGGCAAGGATCTCTGGCAAGCTGTTTTGGAATTTTTATCTATAGAAGAAGATGCGATGTTTGTTTTCTTTGTTTGATGGTAGCGATTTATAAAAAAAAGTTATTTTGTTGTAGATTTTATTCTTATACTAGTTATTTGATTTCGATCTTCCAAGAATTTTGTTTAATCACTGTTATTTCTTTAGAGTTATGTTCGCAAGTTTATAAATTCTTCATATATTTGCATAGAAATTAGGAGGCGAAAATTTTTTAATTAATAAAAAGTTGTTTCGATCTCTTGGAAAAAACGTTTCTGAAGTGATTTCTTTTGATAATACATCGTTATTCGTGAATGCGAGGAAGAGAGCAATGTAATAGACTCTGTACTAGCTTATTTTGAATGTAAGAAAGCTTAATAAAATGACTACACTTAGCAAAGCTCAACATCATATCATTGTTTCAGAAAGCAGCTATTCATTTCTCACACCGGCAATAAGTGTATGAAAATTAGGAAAGAAAAACGTTGCTGCTGTTTCTAATGGCACTTGTCATAGATACGCCCACTGAATTTAGAAGTCGGTGATTTTAAGCCAACGGTGCGTCTATTATTTTTCAGTAGCGCCATCAAGGGCCAAGAGTACGACTTAGCTGTACACACGTCACAACCCTTTTTACGAGGCGGACTTCATTCATGCATTTCAATCACAGATCGTAATTTAGACCTGGATCAGAGAACGATCACCCCTGATCCAGTACTCCCAGTGATATTACTCTCGATATGGAGGATTTTGTGACCACGACAGATTTATACGTGCGCCAGCCATACACACACACGGGGAGTCTTCGGCCGGCGGGGTTCGAACTCGCAACCCAAGGGACGCGAATTCAATGCTCTACTAACCAGGCTATCCCGACCCCGAAAAACTTAATTGAAAAAAAAAGCTAGTTTCGAGCCTATGGTGAGAAGGTTTCTGTCCTGTTTTCTTTTCATATGAATATATCACAATTCATAATTGTGAAGTATGGTAAATACAATGGATTCTGTTTAAGGTCATAAACTTTTTTGAATATAAAATGGCAGTGTTTATCAAAGTTCAACAACGTATCATTGAGTCAGAAGTCAGGCTGTCGTCTCGCAAGCAGGCGATATTTGCATGAAAAATAAAAGACGTAAAATGGTTAATTGAAAAAAAAAAAAAAAAAAAAAAAGGTTTTGAAATTTTTAAACGAATATTTTTGAAGTAATATTTTTTGGAGTGAATACATCTTCAACTGGAAAGCGAGAAGTCAGAAATATAACGGATTATGTACACTATCATATTATAGTAAGAATTTAGTTTTTAGAACCAACATTCTAAGAGAATAAATCCCTCATCAAAGATATCAAGTGTATTAATTTTTTAAAAAACGGACTACTTTTTATACAATCCTGTCTTATGGAATTTAAAAAAAAAAACAATTTTTACTCAAATCGCATACATGATTATTAAAAGAAGTTGCAGAAACATCATGCAGAAATTGCAAATTCAAACTTTAAATCAATAGGTTATCTTTCTTACTTTGGATTATTTTTTACTATAATGCGCAATCAATAATGTATAAACTGATCGACATTCATAATTATAATAATTATATTAATATTCTAATTAAACTACCAAACATCAGCTAAAAATGACAGCAAACATGTGGAGAATATTATTTTTATATCAAAGTATGATAAGCTAATTTTAGTATTATATTTCTTAAACTGTGTAATTGTTCTGTATTAAACAAATATTATTGCAGTTACGTAAAAAACCACAGCTAGTAAAACATACGAAGTATAGATGCAACATTAGAATTTGCTAGAAATATACAGCATTTTATGATAACAATTGGTAATCGCATGCCACATCTCATTTGATAATAGATACAGCTAATTAGTGTTGATGGTTTTAATCAATTAATCTTTTGACAAATATGGCATTCGGCATTAGCATGAGCATATATAACAAATCTCTTGGCAAATATGGTATTATCATGAGCATAAGTAACAAATCTTTGGCAATATGGCATTAGCATGAGTATATATAAAAAATCTTTTGGCAAACATGGCATGAGCAAATATAACAAAATGTTATATCAGATCACGATGAGTTAAAAATTAAATTATTCTATAATTTTAATTAATTTACTAAAATCCACACAGTACATAGAAATGAGATATGCTTCATTTATTTCTCAGCCATTTCATCATTTTCTATTTTTTAAATTAAAAATCCAAATAAAACAATTACCTCCAAATGAGTTAACTAAAATCAAACTTATAAGACTATCCACAAATACATTACTAAGCTGATTACATTAAGTTAGTTTTAGATTTGATTGCGTAAATAGAAATTGCATTTTAGCTTCTCATTTATTTCCTGCTTGTAATCTGTTTCCAGTAAAGATTAGTTCATAATTAAATAAAAGCTCTCTCCTTTTTCAAAATACCACTAAAACCTATTATTGGTAATAAAAGTATCCTGTTCATTATTACTTATCAAACTAATTCTTTATTAGGATGATAATGTTCGTTAAATTATCTATCTAATCGAATTAGTTTTGAGAATCATCTAGAAACTAACTTTTTGTGATTTTTAATCAAGTAAAGTATTTCTAAATAAAGATGACTCTGAGAAGAAAGGAAATTAAATTGAAAAACCATGTAAAGCACTCTCCTATAGTTAGGATGTCATATTGAAGCTCTAATCATTTAATTTTTCTGTATCGATCTACGAAAAAGGAAAAAAAAAATATGCCATAAAAACCTTTACTGGGATTCAATTTCAATAATGCAAGACTCAAATCCTTTTCTCTTTCCATCAAATTTATTTTGGGCAACCGAAACCACCACCACTAAACCGAGATTCCAACCATTGCAATTTAGTTTATGTTAATGAAAATATTACTATCGCAAAAATCATTAAATAGTGCTTTGTGTCCCATGTAATAGTTTTTGGTGATATCCAGCTGCCGTTGGGCAATAGTGCTGCATGATAGTAGAAGTTATGGTTGCAGTTTTTCATAATCATTTATTCCTTTTTTTTTATTTCTCTTTTTCTCAATGTTCTCTAAGTATAATTAAGAGAACTCTTATCCGATAATATTTCAGTAGATAATGCCTGCATATTGTCCTTTCCGCCTGTATCTGTGGTTTCCCTGCGGTGACATTTGCATGGTTGCGTTCTTTCCTCCCTCCTTCCCCTATTTATACCCTAGGGAGGGGAACTTCTCGTAATTGATGGAAGAGTTCCACTTTTTTTCCACCCATCCTGCTTTCCTTCTTTAGCAAAAATTTAATATTCTTAATTAACATCAATGATAGGCTAATTGCTTTTGGTTTTGTGTCTCCTGAGTCAGATCTATAATTTCATCTCTGGAACTTTTTTCTTCTTTTTTTGGGGGGGTTTCTTTTTTTTTTTATTTTTAGGTCTCAGCTTTTGCCGTTGTTGCCTTTTGGGGTTTGGATGGGGCGTCGTCGCTGAAAGTGCTTGCTAGAAATAATGAGAAGAAAAAACCGCAGGAGAATATGATCGCCTTTTCTAGAAATAAAAAGATTGAGAGCGGAATAAAATATTGGCATCAAAAATGATGAAAATGGCTATTTTTCTCCCGATGAAACTCTTAAGGGGTTTCCACATGATTCAACAAGATTAATATGTCTTTTTTTTTCTGTCAGATATGTTGATCATTTTTTTTTGTTGTTGTTAAGTAATAATATATCTAAAAAAAAGTAAAACAACCATTTTCTAAATTTTTAACTAGAAAAAGTATCATTTTACAGTATGGTAAAAATTATAAATACTTTTTTGGTTATTATCAAAGGCATTTAAGAAAGGACAGTGCCATTTGATATTTTTTTATCCTAATCTTGCAATTCATATGTTTCTTTCTTTTTAGTTTCCCAATTATACAATAATGAACATGAAAAGCTATGTAACAAGATATAAGGAAGTTTTAGCCATTTTTTTTTTATTTTTTTTTTTTATTTTTTTTTATATAGAGAGAACATTCATTTTTCAATCCAATGTTTCTAATTTAATCGTGAAAATGGATATATTTATTGTTAAGCGGAGTGTTTTATGCTTCAAAAAAGAGATCAGGTTACCAATTGAGCTTAGTTTTTTCGATTTGCCTCTCTCTGTACTAATCAACATTTATTTATTTAATTTATTATTATTATTATTATTATTATAATAAGAACAAGAAAAAGTACGGAAATCGCTTGCAATGGAGATTTTGATGATGAAAATGAAAAGTTTTTTTTTCTTTTCTTTTTTTCTGAGCGATTAATTTTTATTATCTTTTTAGTTAAGAGGTTTTTTTTTTCCTCCTTTGAATACCTATCACACATATCACGAGATTAAACTGAGTCTATTGGTGTATGTCATTGTGCGACATCCCCAAGACATAATTCTATATTTTGAATGCCTATAATATTGCAAAAGTAACTTAAAAATTGTGTTGGGCATTCTGAATTAAACAGCAAAACATGTCACATAACAAACATACGCGGTGCTTGGAACATAAAATTTAGCTATCGCCTCGCCTCCGAATTCATTCTTTAATCTCTTGCTATAAAAAAATCTTACTGTTCTAATTAAAAAATTATTTAAAATATATTTTGATTATCGTTCTAATGGCTATTTTTTTTAATTCATTTTATTTCTTATTTTGAGATTATTTTACCTATCAAATCCTTTACCAAATGGCACCATTGATGCATAAGCAAAATTTAATTTAATTAATATTCTACCGATTACGGAAGTACTAAATTATTTAATTGTTATCAAAAATACAAAAGTGTGAAGCATTTCATTCTTTTAACACGTCAACAAATGAGTGAAAATTAGGAATAAAAGTGTTTAATCTTTTCTAGGGCCGTGGCAAGTATGCTTCCCACCAAATTCATCAATCTTTGTATGAAATTATGTAGGTTGGCATAAGTTCTGACAATTTTTTTTAGAAAGACAGAAACTTAGATGCTTCAGTTCCTTATCTCACACAAAATGATGTGTCTTGATTTGTTACTTAATTATTAATTAGCCAAATTAATTAATTAATAAAATTAAATTTATCTAATAAGCTAAATGAATCCCTTTCCTTATTCTAATTTCAAGCTTAAAAATATTTTAACATAATATGACTAGAAAAAAATGGCCCTTTAAAGGGTTAAAACAGTAAAGCAAAAGCAGAAACACTTACATTTTCGTAACATCCATAACGGAATTCAGAGAACCACCTGTGATAGCAAAAAATTTCCAAGAATATCGTTACACTATTGTGTGGCATTCAGGAAATCAAGCAACGTAATTGTTAAGATTTGTTCCAACGTTTGGAGCTAATAAATGCTCTCTGTGCCATGGGAATAAGGGACGCAAACTATCATCTAAATGATAGAATAATGAAAAAAAGAGATTTAAAGCATAGTAGCTTATTCATTCAACAGATGTACCATCAGTAATAAAAAGTAATAGAAATTTTGTTTCCTGATACAGAATAGGTACGCTTGTAAGCAGGGGCATAGAGAGGCTACCTGACAAACAGAGCATCCTTTGTCAACACCATTATCTTAGCATATGTAAAAGTAATTTAATGCATGATATTATATTTTCTCCTTTTTTTTTTTTTTTTCATCATTTTTGCCTTTAAAGCATGCAAAACTCTATGGCATAAGTATTTCAATGTTTTGACTCAGTGCCGACCCACAATAAGATAAGCATTTCATGCATCTATACGCATGACTATGCATTGACTAATGTGCATTTGACTATGTTGACTAATATGCATTTGATTATGTTGACTAATATGCATTTCATGCATCTATACGTATTGACTCTCCGTCGCTACGTTCCTTAATGTAAAGAAAAACAAATTTATACGCACTATGTGCCGTTATAAATACTCACAACACGAGTCGCAACTCCTGTATTTTATACAGAAGAAGACATACATTTGATTATAAAAGGAAGAAATCCAAAATATGTTTTATTATTAGTGGTAATAAACTTACACCCCTTAATTTTCCTTCAGTATGTCTAATGTAACATGATTTGGTCCAATATTAGTTCAAAGATATCATTCCATTGTTTTATTTTAAGTCGTTTAAGAACTTACTTGTGAGCCATTCAAAACTCAGACAATGAAAAAAAAAAAAAAAAAAAAAAAGAGCAGATAGGGAGGAAAGGGAGAAACCTGTTTGCATTCGAAATAAGTGGCAGAATAAGCGAGCGATTATCTCTACAAACAAATCGGATGTTTGGTCCAGAGGGGATCATACCCCTCTTGCCAACACAATTCCGATTTCCAGTACTCCAGGGCACGCGATTCGCGAATCATGAGTCATCCCCAGGCAGCCTGTTGCTGAGTCCCCCACCCACTCCATCTCAAGGGGAGGGGAAGAAAAACATTGTTTGTCATTCCCCAGACTCCCCACGAGCAAGAAACCGCGCCCCTCTGCAATAAACGCACTAGTTGCTTAATAAATCGACTTGGGGGACTGTCAACAAAATTTGTAAGAAAAAAACATCCGCTGTTTTTTGTTTATTTAGCTGCCTATTTTCAGTTACATTCAGTCAATGGCATTTGAATTTTATATGTTATTTGTCTGAAATTTTTAATGACGTTGAAAGTGATATAAACGATAAGCAGATGGCTATCTTGAAAGCAATATATATATATATATATATATATATATATATATATATATATATATATATATATATATATATATATATATATATATATATATGTATATATATATTTCTTTCATATTGTTCAAATGGGAAAAATTTCGGTGTGAAAAAATTTGGTATGATAAAAACATCCGCTGGTTTTTGTTTACTCAGTTGCCTTTTTTTCAGTTGCATTCAGTCAACGGCATTTGAATTTTGTGACATAGGTCTGAAATTTATAAGAACACTGAAGGTGATATAAAAGATTAGCAGAATATTATGTTGAAAGGAATATATATTTTTCTTCCATGTTCTTAATATGGGAAAATTTTGATACAGTAAAATTCAGTCAACGGCATTTGAATTTTATGTGCTATATGTCTGAAATTTATAATGACGTTGAAAGTGATATAAAAGATTGGCTGAAGGCTATGTTGAAAGTAACATATATTTCTTTCATATTGTTAATGTGGGAAAAATTTGATATAATAAAATTCAGTCAATGACATTTGAAATTTATGTGCTATGTGTCTGAAATTTATAACAGCGTTAAAGGTGATATAAAAGATGTGAAAAAGACGGAAGTATATGTTGAAAGCAATGTGTATATTTTTTCCATTTCGTTAATATGGGAAAAATTTTGTTATAATTAAATTTTTATTGCATCAGGTTGATGTAAAAACAATTAATAAATTCTAAATTTTTATAAACTTATTATTTGATGATTAATTAAAAATGTTACATAATAATAAAATAAGGCAAATATCAACAAATTGATGTCATTCTATCAAAAGTATGAGTCCGACAGATAGTTAAAGAGTTAAAAAATTTTCGAATGCAGCATGTTTGAGCCGCTCAAATATATATAAGCTTTTTTTTTTCCGAAGTATTTTATGTTGATTTCTATGAAAAACGAGGCTACTTATAATTGAAAGATAAGGATGCTTAAGATGAACAAAAAATATTGAATCGTTTTGAAAATAATCATACATCAATAACTTTCAGAGTGAATTAAAAAGAAAAATGTTGAACTGTTTTGTGTTATTTCACATACATTAAGTGAAAAAAATTAATAACATCTAAAAGCCATTATTTAAAATGATAAATTACTTACAGTGGTTATTTATCACTCGTGAAAAGCTGTAGAAACAAAAAAAAAAAAAAAATGTCAGTTGTAGTGTCTGAAAATAATGAATAAAAGCCAATAAATCTTCTAAATGATATCATTCGTCAAAGAAGTTTCGAAGACTTTATGACATACAGAAAATGATTATACAGTAGAATTAACGCTAGAGCTTTTTTAAATAAAACTCGAATTTGTCTTGTAAACTTGAATTAGGATATTTATTGGGGTAATGATATACTCTGGAAACAACAGTTCAGAACAGTACATATGATAATAAAAGGAAGATGGTCAAGGGAAGTTAGTGAACAGTTTTGCAAATGAAACATTGTTCAAAAGATAAGGTCATATTCAAATGCAATTTAATATGAGTTTGTATTTTGAGTGCAAAACTTGATAAATATGCCTTAACTATAACTATTACGATCGTAGATCAAAATCCCTTCGGATTAGCTATTAAATACAGCAAAGTAGACCTACATTTTGTAATGCGAAAGAAAACCCTCTGAAATTTGTACTACAATAATTTGTTCATAATAATTAATTTTAAGACAATTCAAAGTGCTCTTTTCCTGGAATTCTTTTGTGAAAAAGAGAAACTTATCGTAGCATGTGTATTTTAAAATTAATATACATGTGCAATTTTTAGTAGTTCTTGCAAAAAATTGCATATTCTTGTGATAAATTTCAGTAAAATCAGGATGATGATGATGTCGTGTCCGCGTTACCACGGAAAAAGGGTGCAGTAACTTCTGAGGGTTAAGACCCCTGAGCACCCGAGGGCAGAAGTCTGACCTCTAGCTCATATGAAGATGAAACTCACACATTCGCTTGCACAACCCCTTTTTACAGGGGGATACATTAACACACCTCACAGATAGAACACAGATGAAGAACAACCATGCCCGAACCGGGATTCGAACCCGGGAGAGATCACGGGGAAGATGCGCTACCTTTGTGCAAGGACGCCGACAGTAAAATTAGGATAAAACTAAAAATAATGTTGTCATATATTTTATTATTATGACGGATAATGAGATCTTATAAATTGTAATTTTCCACATTTTTATTTATTTTCTAATTGCATCTTAAACAAGCAAGAAAATAACTAAATCATTTAATAATAATAACATGATAATAATTTTTAAATTTAATAATAAATTATTAAATCAAAGGGAAACAGCACAAAAAGGAAGTATTTTCCGGAACAAAATTAATGCCCCGAGGTAAATCTTAAATATATATTTTGTACCAAATTTGGCTCCATTGAAGTGAATGCTGTAATCCATATCGGCACTAAATAGAAGCGCACAAACTGATGCACTTCATTACACACCCCAAATTGCTCTCATATACGAAATATAGAAGAAAGTAATAAAATAGTCAAAAAATTCGAACTCGAGATTTTGACGAATCTTTACGTTTAAGACTGTTCTGAGTCCGAAAAACACGTTTTTGGTTTTATGTTTCTCTATAAACTAGTCTGCCTATCTATGTACACAATAACTCACAAAAGCTTTGAGCTAGATGGCTGAAATCTGCTATATAGAATCACAACTCCATTGGTAGACTTCCGTCAAATTTTGAACGAAATCCGTTCTCGGCAAGTCCGTCTGTCTAGTTGTTCGAATACAATTGAACTCGATAACTATAAAAAAACAAAGATCGAGGTAAATAATATTTGTTAGACATAATTAGCTCCTAAAATATAGATATTTATCAAATTTTGAGTCACATTCAACAAAGAGTTGACAGTCTTTCGAACTTTACTTATGCATGAATGTGAACGCAATCACTCATAAAAGCAATGACTTAAATCAATGAAATTCAGGATGTTATCTTGAGTCATCACCAGTAATTTCGTGTCAAATTTCGCTGTCAATCGGCAAATTTCGGTGTCAATCAGAAAGTACTTTTGATTCACGCCGAAGATCTGCGTTTCATTTCATAACAAACGTTGGTTAATGCTGTACAAGATATTTATGGACTTACTAAAGGTACCGAATATTATGCGGTGGAAATGGAGTAAAAACTTTATTGGAAAGTATGCGAGAAATCTTCGGAGAGACCACTTTCGTGAGTTTTTAAAATGATGATGTATTGTATATCATTATGGTTCAGATGAACTCATAAATAACGCGTATTTTTTTCTTTCTTTTTCCAAATCCTTCACTAATCCGGTAATCTCTCCTAACATCGGTAAAAATAGCATATTTACAGATAATTGCGGATCATGAACAAATTTTATTTTTTAATTGTTTCATTTGTCTTGTTTTAGAGGATGTATCTCTTTACAGTAATTAAATCCTTTATTTTTTTCTTAACAATACAAAATTAAAAACTAAATTTATACCTAATTTGATAGTGAGGAGGAGGTATACGGGAATTTTAAAGGAAAAAAAAAACACCAGTAGTGTCTACTTGTTGCACATATTCACTTATCACAATTTATGACAACGCCATAGCTTTATATTTTCCTCAACAAATTATATATATATATATATATATATATATATATATATATATATATATATATATATATATCTGTGTGTGTGTGTAAGCCTTATTTTGTTTGAAGCAGAAGGCAGGTTTGAAGACATAGATGAGACATTTTACATTTTTAAATTAATTTTGATATCCATTCCGGGAAAGCATAATTATTTACAAGAAGGCGCGGACAAAGCAACGTCCGCCACAGTGCAGCACAAAAGCCGAAGTGGGGAAAAAGGGACAAAATAAATTAGCCCTCGTCTTATGTAACATGAGATATTTATAGGGAAAATATTTCTTCATAGTGCTAACATATTAATAAGATTCTGATAGGAATATCTGACGCATGCCAATCACAGGTAAGGGAAACGCAGGGATCTTTTAAAAAGAATGTGCTTACTGGACATTTTTTACCCTTTCACTAGGAGCGTGAGAATGTGTCGGCGTTCAGTCGATTCAGCAATTTTATAAAGCTTCTCTTGAATTAATTAAGTAGAGAAAGTGGAATTAGATCACGAAATAAGAGAATATTTTAGAATGAAGTTATTATGATCTAAATTAAGATAAAATCCTGGAAATTAATTAAATTGAAATTAAAGTTATATATATATATATATATATATATATATATATATATATATTGCTTACATTTATTGGAATTGAAGTAAGAGAAGAATAAATTACATGAATGGAAAGATTATAGATCATATCTAAAAAACATGTTAAAAATGGATTCAAAGGCAATATTAAATTCTTGGCAAGGTTCCCGCTTTATGTAAATGTTTTAAACCTTTAATGTAAAATTTTATCAATACGTAATATAGATGATGAATGATATAGTGTATTTATTTCAGTTTTTATGCTACCAACGTTCTATTTAGATGAAGGAAGAAGGCTGTTTCAGAACAATCCTTGCAAATTTGAATGATTCGTAGATAATAATTCAAATTTCTACGCCCCAAATGCTAGAGGACTTTCGGGAGTCGAACTCAGATTTATACAGATTAACAGACTGACACACAGTTGGTCTTCAGTAATGATGTGACATACATCCTGTTCCAAAACCGAAACTGAATCAGCTGACCACTGCAACATTATGAAATCCATTGCATATGTAAAATAAATAGAAGATAAAACGCTTATCTCCGATTGTGATATTGAGATTGTTTTAAAGAAAATATCATAATTCCTTTCTTAAAGCTTCCAGGAGTAGTCCATTAAATGCTCTATACGTCATAAAATAAAATTACCTAAACTGTTTTAACAAACACTAAACCAATATATTTGATTTTTGGTGGAATCCAGGTTTGAGCTTGGAGTCCTTCAGTTCCAAAATAAAGAGTAAGCAAGAAATAAGTTACTCACTTCAGAGGGCTCTAAAATGCTTTCTATTGCGCCAAATAAGATAAAATTTGAACTACAGATTATCCGAATGATGCGTTTTACATTTATTGATTAAAAAAATAGTATAAAAATTCATCAGTAGATGGCGTTTTAACACAAATGGTATTTATTTGCATATATTAAAAATGTGAAACATAATTTACGTTACAGCGCGTTTATTACCATTTTTCTTTGGAAAAAAGAAGGCTGATTCTTCACGAGCATTAGTTCTTTTTCTCAGTTCGTCATGCCGTTGCAAATTCGTTCATTGCAAGAAAAAGTGCTGCAAGTGAAAGTGTTCTACCAGAGCCAACAAAACTCCGTTGCAGCTGTAAAAGAATTTCATCGTATGAAACAGATACGAAGAGGTCCAATGTTTCCAGCTGTCCTACGCAAGATGAGACAGAAATTAGAAAAAAACTGGGCAATTTGGCATTCTTCCAGGAAAAGGATGAAAAAAATCCCATCTTCCAGCATCGAAAATGTTGCAATCACGCTCGTTGAAACAAGCAGTCAGTCGCCGCATAATAGTGCGAGTTTGTTAGTTGGTTCACGTGTTCTGGATATGCCATATTCAACTGTACAAAAAATCGTACCGCAGATTTTGCATTTTTATCCATACAAAGTCATGTCTGTGCACCTGTTACAGGACGGGGACTTGAAAGTCCGTAAAACGTTTGCACTTGAGTTCCTTGCTCGAATGGTGGTTGATACAACCTGGCCATGGAAATTCTGTGGAGTGATGAAGGATTCTTTTGCCTCAATGGGCAAGTTAACATCCACAACTGTCGAGTTTGGGCAAGGAAAATCCTCGCGTTATCCAGGAACAACCCTTGCATCCTAAAAAAGTGATAGTATGGTGTGGTTTTACAGCTACCTTTATCATTGGACCGTATTTCTTTGAAGATATAACTTCAAATGGAATCCATACCTGCTCCGTCACAGGACAACGGTACCATGATATGCTGAGGGATTTTGTAATCCATCTCTTCTATACCGTGGATGCCTTCAAGACATCATTTTCATGCAGGATGGTGCACCACCTCATATTGATCGTCGAGTAAAGAGATTGTTAATACAGCTTTTCACAGAAACACGAGTTATCAGCCGTCACTTCCGAATAGCATGGCCTCTTCGCTCGCCGGAGAGCACCCATTGCGACTTTTGGTTGTGGGGTTATTTGAAGGCCAATATCTACTGTCAAAGGCCTTCATCTCTACCAGATCTGAAGGACAACGTTCGGCGCCATATTATTAATATTTCGACAGACTCACTCCTGTCATCTATAGAAAATAATGTTCTCCGATTAGAGCATATTGTTGAAAATGAAGGAGGACATATTGAGCAATTTTTATTTTATTTTATTTAACAATTATAAACCAAATTAAATGATTTTAATGGTATTACAATACTTAATGGTAAATTTTTGTAGTATTTTTTTATTTAATAAATTTAAAGCGCATCATCTCAATAATCTGTAGTTCAAATTTTATCTCATTTGGATCAATATAACGCATTTTCGAGCTCTCTTAAATATGTAACTTATTTCTTGTAACCCTGTATATTTTTTTCATAAAGCTTTTTACCTCAGTACTACACTAAATGAATGTCCTGAACTCATAAAATAAAAATACTTCTACTGATTTAACATGCACGCTAAGAAATAAATATGCAATAGGTTTTTAATGTGAAAAGACCTTTGAATTCTTAATTCTATGGCTTCGAAATGTTTCTATTCCTTTCGTAAAGCTTTCCGTTGCAGTCCATTAAATGTCCAGCACCTAATAAATCAGAATTACCTCGTTCCATAAAACGTACACTAGGTGAAAATGTAAGGCATATTTTCAGTTTAATCTAGCGTTGAATGTGGAATTCTTCGGTTCTGAAATATATTCTTTCATAAAGCTTTCTACCGCAGTACCTTAAATAAATGTGTCGCACTCGTAAAACAAAAATAATTCCACTAATTTAACATGCACACTAAGAAATAAATGTACAAAGATTTTTAATGTGAAGCCACCTTTGAACTTTTGATTCTTTGGCTTGAAAATGCTTCTATGCCTTTCGTAAAGCTTTCCATTGAAGTCGATTGAATGTCCTGCACATAATAAATCAAAATACTTCGATCCAGTTAACTTACACTAGGTGAATATATAATATATATTTTCAGTTTAATCTAGCTTTGAATTTGGAATTCTTCGTCTCTGAAATATATTCTTTTCATAAAGCTTTCTGCCATAATCCATTAAATGTCCTGTACTTCCTAAAATAAAATGACTTCTACTGAATTAAAATGCACCAGGCCTAAATGACGGACATTTGCTGGAATTCACAATTGAAATTCTGAATACTTTGAGAGTGAATAAAAGACAATCATGGCTATTGAAAACTGCAGACAAAATATTTTAATTATTTTCTTAATTCTATTAGCATAATAAACATTTATCAATTACTATCTTATTAAGTAAGTAAATTTCGATTATTCTTGGTTTTTAATTATTATAAAACAAAGGATAAAAAAAAGGTAATATGAATTATAGATAATTTGAAACTTTCTCCTCCATTTTCTTTAAAAATGTACATTCTAATTGGAATATTTATTGTCGAATTCATAAACTTGAGATGCAGCAACTCAAAGAGAAAATAAAGATAAAAGTTAAAAACACAGCGAAATGAACAAAAGTAAGTCATTACTTGAGTTTTCCCTTATTTCCTCTTGAGCCGAACGAAAAAAAATGAAAATATCTTTCGAAAACAAAAGTTGAGATGAAGTATAAAGGAAGGATTATCATCTTTTTCTCGTTTTATGAGAAAATCGTAAAAAAAAAAGAAAGAAATTTCCATCTGGAAATTACAGAAATATGTTTTTCTCCGTTTTTGCAGGTAATGCGTATTCTTTTCGAGTAGAGCCAGGATGAAAGGATTCAAGTGCATTAAACTTTCGCTTCGAGAAAAACTTAAATAAAAAGCGAAAAGTATCTACTGTTTTGGCCAAAGAAGTTTTTTTAAACTGTAGTCTATTTATATTTATGACCAAAAGTACATGTTGTTGGAAACATGTTTTAATTTTTAGTATCTGCTAACATAACGTTGTCTTATAAATCATCTCGAAAATGGCCTTATAGAGTTAGCAAGGATTCATAGTAATTTTCAACGAGATATATAAATTTTTGCAATATTTTATTTAATTTAATGCTTTTCTAGATGGGATTTTGTAATGGATTTTCCTTTCATTTTCAGATATACCATTGCGTTGAAATTTTATCCCGTTGTGCACTCCATACTTCAAATTAATATTAAAAATCCCTAGATTTTATTATTTATTAATCGATTTCTTTTAATTTGGTTCTGATTCAAAACGAGGGGCGACATCTGGTGGTGAAAGACAAAAATAACTTCCACAACATTCACAACAATTCATTGTGCAATATATTATAAGTTAAAATGTTGAAATAAATAGAAAAGTTCTGAATTTTTTTATTATTATTATTAATATGAGTGTAAAAACCATAATGAATTTGCTCCTGCTCTACCTAAGCAATCAGGATTTCATTAATTGATTTTCGCAGAAAGTGGGGAATTAAAATCGAAGTAATAAGATCCAATACCGTTCACAGCCCAACCATTCTCGTGATACCTTTCGAAGAAGCGAGAACCCACCACAATTCTAATAAATTTTAATGGTGCTTTCGTGGAACTTTTCTTGATAGAAAGTTCCATAAAATTCTGGTAGAAAGTTTGTTCAGGATTTTATTTAAAATTAAAATCAAAATTGTTTCATCAGAAATATGGGCAATAAAATCATCCTTAACACATGAGGTGCTTATAATAATGGAGTAAAGAAATGAAACCCAAATGAATGTTTTAAATTGCAATTTGATGCGGTTTTCATCAAATATTTAGATATAAATTCAAATCACCTATGTTGGATTAATGACTTTCTTTTTATATCCACATTTTTTGATACCATTTTTTATTGATATTTTTTACAAGTACACTAATAAAAATTCGATTTCAAAATCTTGTTTATTTTTATTTCCTAATTTTTTGCTTACTCTTTGTTTCACCCGGTTGTGAAATGACACCATTTCTCAATTTTGCAATCATTTTAAATTCATGTGTAAAAAGACCAATTTGCTTATTCTTTCCAGAATAGAAAAGGTAAATTGCGTGATATCAGAACATTGAAACTGATTTTGTTTCCAGAAATATTAATTTCGGTGTTTCTTCTATAAGCGTTTGTGTGCTTTTAATGATTTGTATTCTATTTATGTTAGCAATTACATTGTAGTGAATAGCTTATAATTTAGTTAACAGCTACACCACACCAGAGCAATTGCTTTTGTATTGTGGTCATGTTACTGGGTTGTGAACCACAAGGTCCCAGGTTCTATCCTCGTGTATACCAATCCGTCACAGTGGTGATCTCGGACGATGATCCTTCAACCCTCGTACAGCTGTTGTGGCGCCATCTATCCACAACAAAAGTCGTCAGACTCACTTGACGCAGCAACAGCATCAGCAACCACTCATCCACACACGCTCGCCATAACGCTTGGCACTACTCAAATGGACACAGGCGCCTTAGAATCAACATCTGATACATTACCACTCAACAGCCATATCGTTCGTTTCACCTCCGACTCACTGGAGGGAGAGTTTGTTGTGAATAGCTTATAATTCAGTTAACAGCTACGCTACCCGAACAATTGCTTTTGTATCATGTTCATGTTACTGGACTGCAAACCACAAGATCCCAGGTTCTATCCTCGCGCATCTCAGTTCGCCTATAACATCTACAGAATATATCTAATGCTAGGAAGGGCAATTTCCGCTTGTCTTTATTTTAACATAATTATGTAAAAATTGTAAGCACTGCTGTTGTATAAGTGAGAATGATTTCCTTTTGGAATATTTACTCATAAATTTTCACATATCCAGTACAACTTTCAGCTTTTAATCTATCTTTAATTTGGTAACGTTTATAAGCTGGCATTCTATCTGTAAAATATATCACGTGATAGTGTAGTTGTTTAGAAGAGTTGCGAAATATTAGAAAAAAATTATTCATAAATATTTTGTTTTAAGAATAAAAAGATTTGGAATTCAGAAAAAAAAAATCGATGGGAACTTTCTCCTTTCCGGTCACTTGCAGAATATTGGGAGTCACATGATTCATATCTTAATGCAAACAACAGTATTAACAGGTTCTTTTCTTCTATTAAGAAGCAAAATTTTATGCAAGTTTAGAATTTTAATGACCAGAACACATAATATATTTCTTATACGTATAATAATTTTTACATACCTATGACTAAACAGAATGACAGTCAAACTCTTAATGGTAATGGTCTCTTTGTTACAGAATATCATATAGATCAACAATTTTGAAGACAAAAACCATATGCTAAAATTAATCTTTCTAGTTTGTTTTTTTTCGATTTTGCTCTGACTCAAAATGCATAAACTTATAGTATTTCTGTTAACAGATTTCATTTAAAATATCGGTATCTGTAGTTTTGCTTTGCAATTTTATGAGTAAAATCTAGGGTTTGACGGTTGTACAAACCCGCTTTTTAATATAAATTTCTCACATTTAAAAACCGGATTTTAAATTAAGAAAACCGGTTTTTCCGGATCACCTGTATATTCCTCCTTCTCTTAAGGCGAAGAGAAGCCAATTTATTAACATGTGAAGGTATATTTGAATTTCTGTTAAATTAACTGAAA
The DNA here is from genome assembly GCF_947563725.1 of Argiope bruennichi. Lineage (NCBI taxonomy): Eukaryota > Metazoa > Arthropoda > Arachnida > Araneae > Araneidae > Argiope > Argiope bruennichi. Next base: position 92,994,638 of record NC_079153.1, read on the forward strand.
AATGTAAACACTGAAATAAGTTTGAAATTATTATATGCTTTAGAAAAACAAATTCAAGAACGAAGACAAGTAGAATTAGCAACTCTTTTGCTGTATTGCAAAATCCACAAGGCATTTCTAATTCAGCGAAGAAATCTAGTATACTTTTATTATCTTCAAAAACCGAAATTAGTAAGTTATCTGGAAAGATATTATCTAGAATATTTCCAAATCCTTATTTAGAAACCGATTCTGATAAAAAACAAATCAAAGAAACTACGCATAAAGGTTTTATTAAAAGAAGCCATGAAAAATTCAATTCATAAGTTTCTATAAGAACCTAAAGGAAAACTTACAAATCCAAAGACACTGAAAGCTGAATTTTCATTATTTGAGGCAATGAATAAAAGAAAAAACAAACAAACTTAGATTTGTTATTTGATGCCTCGAAAACTATAAGTTCAGTAGCTATTGAAAGAGTATTTTCAATTTCAGGTAACATTGTGTCCAAAATAAGAACAAGTTTTAGCCACCACTCAGTGGACATTTTATGTTTTTTTAAATCCCATTTTCTTAGGAGAAATTAAAATTTGTGAAAATAATATTAATATTATTTGAAATTTTTGTTTTCGTTTTCGTTATTTTGTGTAAGTAATATGTATATGTAATCTAAATACCTTTATATATATATTGAATTTGATATTGATTTTGTTTTTTATTTAGTATAAATTAAATAAAATATTTTTTTCCCTATTCTATTTTTTTGACAAAAATTCGGAAACCGGATAAAACCGGTTTTTTGGAAATATTAAATTTGAAAACCGGTTTTTCAAAAAGTCTAGTACAAACCAAATTTTTACCTGTTGCGTTTCCTTTATCTTATTGGATCGACTTAATTCCAAACAGATATATTATTCTGGTAGAAAAGAGACTAAAATGTGAAGATGCGTTAAACTTTCTGGTTTGAATTTATTAAGGATTACAATATTTTATTATGTATCAGTCACTTTTCTTTTATATATTTGATATACTGCACAGTAATAAGAAAAGTAGCTACTTCATTCCTTAACTCAGTTTTGTACCCTTTAAAAATGCGGGAAGGGCATTTGCATTCTTTTAGTTTTTCAATTCTAATAATACCAGTGAGCTGAGCTGAGAGTCAACAACGCTATCTTTAACCCTCTTAATTCTAAAATCGTTCCGATTCTGGCACCTAAGAATGCTGGACCATCCGAATTTCTTTTTCAGAAACAACAGCAAAAAAATTTCCTCCTTCCACAAAAACTGCAATGACAGCCTCATGTTCTTAAGGGATTCATTTAAACAAGAGGATTCAGTTTAGCTGATGGCTATCAAGAAAATTATGCGTTGACATCTTTTGAGAGTTTTCAGAAAAACCCTCTATCCTGCAAACTTACTTAAGCATGTGTATCTAAAGAATAAAGCACGTGCACTGAGCATTCAATCAATGACAGTCAACGAAACAAGGAGAAAGGGTTCCCACCATAGCTTCATTGAATGGGCATTTCAAACCTTTCAATATTGATAGAGTTAAGTAGAATTGGGGAAAATTTTCTATCAGCAAATGTCATACTTGTCAGGAGACATATACGATGCAACATGAACGATAAAAGAATCCCTCATAAAGCTTTAAAAGGCAAACGATTGGATTTAGAATCTACTATATTTGGCAAACAATTATTTTGGCATTATAAGCTTACAAAGAAATAATTTTAAAAATTAGGATTAAAATTTTAGTTGAAATGTAATCAAAATTTTGATATTTTTGTCGGAATAATTTACGTGATATATTATTGGACAAAGATATTTCGTACACAAATTTAAAATTCAAATAATAAACTTTTTAGTGAAACCAATTTTATTTCAGCAGTTTGTTTTCTCTATCATTCATTTTTTAAATTAAACGTACTTTACAATAATTCTTTTAATCGTTTTAGTTACTGAATTTATACTCAAATACCTTGTGACGACATTAAACACACATTCATGTGCATGCTATTTTAGAAAAAAAAATTAAAATAGTAGAATCAAACCTAAAGCTTTACCACACTACAATGTTTGGATAAAAGACCCGAATCTTTTTAAATTCTCATACCACACAGAAGAAGTAAATACTTTTTGTTTTTGTTTTTCAAAGGAAAAAATATCACACATGAAGAAAAAATTGTTTCAGATACTTTAGTAATGAATAATTTTACTCACAACACTAGCTCATCGGCTTTGAATGTCAAAAACAGTCTTGAACGAGCTTTACTGAAAATTTGATTTTGCATTAAGCCAGTTTTGTAATCGTCAGTAAGATCACCTATGTGCAGAAGATGAGAGAAGAAGCAATGTTATATAATTGTATCATTGGTGTAAGTGCTTGACACTGTTCACTATCTTTGGTAAATGCATGATTTTCTTTCTTCATATGAATAGCTTATTGGAGGTGGCTTTGCTGGAGTGATATAATTTCATTTTAAAGGTAATTTCACCATATACCATACATATGTGTGTCTGTTTGACAAAGAAAAGTTCATCTAAAAAAAAAAAAAACATAAAATTCATAATTTCTTAATTGACACAAAGTCTAATGCAAGTCAATCAATAGTTAAGAGCGCATTATAAAACAACTCTTTAAATGAATTGTGAAATTATTGTAATAAAAAATGTATTTTGTATTCATGCACTGGCTAAAGATTCTTTCATAGGCTGAGATAAGTAGAGAATCTGTGATTTTTGCAACCAAGAAAAGAATCAAGTATAAATATTAATTTTATAAAGACTTAGCACTCTTTGGAGACAAACTGCTTTATTAGAAATACTGACAATTATTAATTTCAGTTAAACATTTTGTATAAAAATCATTCATAATTTTCTTTAACAAAGTGTAATTTTTTACAAAATGCAACAGCACGAAAGCTTTAGGCCACAAATTGTGATAAATATAAAGCTCTGCTTTAACGTATGATACCTTTTAATGGAATCAAACCCCATGTCATTACATTGTCATTAAAACCATAATTTTGAGGGTGATTTATCTTCTAATAGCTTTGTTTTCCGAAGTACAATTTCTTATTCTTCATGCAAATTCAATGGCAGAGCTCTGGTAAATAAGTCCAATATGATCCAACTCCCCCAGTTCATCTTCAATAGTTACCCAAGTGAAAAAAAGATGATCGGTGCAATGTACTACTTTTTCGCTTTTTTCTTATATTTTCCTTTACAAAATGACATGAACGCATTGATACTTTGTACCCTTGGCGCTATCTATCACGAAAGGCATTATCAAAGTACAAGAAAGAAGCGGCGAAGTATGTCTATATCATAACGCAAGGGCGAAAAGAGAAAAAAAGTAAACGAAATATTTATCCCCACGATTATATATTGTGAGATTCTGATAGGGACTTCTTTATACGTGTCTATTTAAATAAGGGATCTTTTAAAATAATGTGTTTAGATCGAAAAATATTTATCCCTTCACTCGGAGTGTGGGAGTTTGTCAATTTCAGCAATTTTACAGTGCTTTTGTTGCATTAATTAATTTTTTTAAAAAAGTGGAACTGGATCAATAAATACGAGAACATTTTAGAATCAAGTTAATATATATAATTAGATTTCGAGATATCATTACAAACATGCACACACACACACACACACACACACACACACACACACACACACACACACACACACACATATATATATGCACTGCAATTTTGTATCATTAAGATGGCAACGCTTGGAGTTTCAAAGCGGCATAAAAATTATTTTGGAGTAATAATATCTAAAGGTATTCTCAAAAGTAGCTATTAATTTTTTAAGTTTATTAAATTTTATAAAAAAAATCACTCTAAAGTACACATTCTTATCTTCTAAAGTTGATTGCACCAAATATGGTGCCTCTACTCTAGGCGGTTTGGCACATACACATATTCTCATTTATTATTAATAAAAATAGAGATAAAGATGCTTTTTTAAATAGATTATACTCTAAAATAAAGCAAAAGGAACAGTCCCTTGTAAAATACTTAAAAAAAATTATAGAACATTTTCTGATACTTTTAACCAATTCTTTGAAACTTCGCATGGTTATAAAAGAAAAGAAATAATAATTGATTTGATAAGGAAAAGAAGAAATAACTGATAATAGTAAGGTTTTATCTTTATTTTTTTTAAAAGAATAGTTCATGTTACACATTTCCTTTCCCTTTAATCTTTTCAAATATAACGACAAAGAAAAAAAGATAAAAAAAAGTACAATCTTAAAGAGATATCTTTGAAGTTTAAAAACAATCAAAATCTCGGAGTAGAACTGTTCTTTTTTTCTTCTTCTTCTTTTCTTGTTATCAGAGACAATCCGTAAAATCTTCGTTCGTTTTATTTTTGTTGAAAATTTGAGATTACACTAAGAACATGGAATTAAATTCATATTATCTCTATTCAATTTGTAATTTTACTTTTCAAAAAAATAAATAAAAAGATAATAGTTTTCTAAAACCCGATTTATATCATGAACCATGCTGTAATTGTTCTATTATATTTCTATTGTTTGCCTTGTTCCCATTTTATACAGATAATAACAAAGAAACTTATAACAGAAGAAAAAACAGCATGTATTTATTTTCAGCTTTCAATGTCTTGTATGAAATGTATAAGGAGTAAGAAAGTATTATAATAATGAAAAGATTCAATTTCAAGATTTTGAAAAGTATTCATACTTCAAATCTCTATTATTGAGGGGGAAAAAAGCATTTTTATGATTGCGTCTGTTTGTCTGTCTGTATGTCTGTGAATAAAATAACTTGCAAATGGAACAAGACGAATAATGGAATAATTTAAAATATATTCCTTTATCTATTTTTTTACACATTTCTATTTAGCTTTCGATGAAATTAATGTTCGTTCGTTTTCATAAAAATAGTATGCTTTGAAGCGAAATAATACAAAATCGTATATATAAACTGCAAGTACATAAGTAAAAAAAAAAAAAAAAAGATAATACACATATTTTAGACATTAGAACTACATGCATGCGCGAAATATTGGATTCCGCCAATGAATAGATAGATGTTCTATTAATTTTTGTCCTATTTATATTTGAACACCATAAGTTAAACTCAAAAAGTAATCACTTTTAATTGCTGAAATATTGTATAAATTTTGTATTATACCAAAATTATATATTTATTTTAAATTTTAAACGCTGTCTTCCAGTGCAATGTAGTTAATAATTCATATTGAATATTTTTTATTATACTACAAAGCTATGCAGAACACACGCTGTGCTGTTTAAGCATGTGACAAAGGTGAGTGAACAATCATTATTTTAAATATATTTCCTACGGATTTTAAAAATATCCTATGGATATAAGTTTAAGGGCAAAAAAAAAAAAAAATATGATATCACTTTGTTACATTATAATGATTATGCGAATTTTTCTAAATTACTATGAAGTTTTGAGTATCTAGTCTTGATTAGTTTAGTTTAGTTATATTAACGGCCAGTTTAAAGCAACACTAGGGCTATTTTGGGACGGACCTCGTAATTTTGAACCTCGGTCAGATGACGAGGACGACACCTGAGCTGGCACCCCCCTCTTCACACCACGCCACACCAGCGGGAGGACATTTGATCATGACGAATTTCACGTTCAACAGACCCCTTACACGACGGTTCTTCGGTGGAATCGGGACACGAACCTGAAACCCTCCGGTTCCGAAGCCGAGACCTTACCACCAGGCCACCGCGGCCATTTAGTCTTGATATTAAATCTTGTCTAAATACTCAATATGACTTGGTTTGTTATTACTTTTTAAGCATGATGATCTATATAGCTGCTTAACAAGCAAAATTATCAATATCATTGTAACAAATTTTAAAAATTAAAGACATAACTGAATATTCCTTCGCCAATAATGTTTATGATAAATTATTTTTCATATTTTATACTGATATTCGATCTGTAATTCTTGCCATGTTTTTAAAGAAAGAAGATAAAACAATTTTTCTGTACCAGTAACGAATAGGACAGATTCCTTTTTCACGTTTGAAGCAAATGTACGGTCTCATGTCTTTGTCACATTTTGCAAGAGGAAAGTAAACTGGATTTTTCTCTATCGATAATAAATTGGCATTTTTTTACATTCGGAAAATGATGAAAAGACTCACGTTTTTACCGTATTAACAAGAGAATGATAAAATTAAATCTTTCTTTGCCTATGGCAAATTTTCTATTTTTTTTACAGCTTAAACTCATGTACTGTCTCATGTTTTCATAAGATGTGAAGAAAGATCCGCCATATTTGTGACTGGTAGAGAAAATTTCACTTTTATTTCCCCTCTAGTAAAAGTTGATAAATTATCAAAGATTTTTTTTGGACAACGATTTACTGCTTATTGTGTAAAATGTTACTCTTATATAAACGGTAAAGAATTATAAACATTTTTTGAACTATCTTATTTGTCATGAATATAAATTGCAAATGCTCTCACACGCTCAATTATCTGTTGTTGTTGTTGTTTCTAATGGCACTTGTCATAGACAAGCCCACTGACGAAGTCATGGATTTTAAGCTGTGAGAGCTTCTCTTCTTTTTCAGTACTAGCCAGTTCAGTACAGTTTCTTGCGCCATCTAGGGCTAATAGTAAATCCTAGCTACTCATACGTCCCAACCCTTTTTAAGAGGCGGATTTCATTCATGCATTTCATTCACTCAACCACAGATCGTAATTTAGACCCGAATCAGAGAACGATCTCCTCTGAACCAGTACCCCAGTGGTATTTCCTCAACTTGGAGGACTTTGTGGCCACGACGGATTTTTACGTGCCCTAGCCACCACACACGCGAGGAGTCTTCGGCCGGCGGGGTTCAAACTCACAATCCAAGGGATGCAAATCTAACACCCTACCAACCAGGCTACCCCGGCCTACTCAATTATATAGTTTTCTTTACTGTTGAGCAGGTAGAAAAATTGAAACAATAGTTTATAAAGTGATTAGGCCGATTTTTTCCAGTTAAATAGCTACCTTATTCATTTAATTAAATATTTTACTTTTAATTCATATTTTACTTTTAAATCCATACACTGCTGTTCCATCTAATATATAAACATAACAGAAATCAACTAATTATAAATCAAGCTTTGTGAAAGAAATTGCGACAGAAACAAAATATTTTCAAGTAAAACAGTGATATAAATAAACTTAATTCTTATGTCCGAACAGCGATATTTTATTACAGTATATGATTACAAAAAGCCGGAATGGTTTTTCCGGAATTTCCTAGTATACTCCGAAATAGAGGTTTGACCCCTCTCCTTCTTCCAATATTGAGTTTTCAAGTAACTGCATGAGTGTTTATATGCATGGCAATAAACAGATCAACAGATGTTCAATTTTTTCATGGATTTCATTCAAAATTTAACCAAGATATAGAATTTATATGCTACAACATCGTTCCGAATTTCATTTATCCTTGCACAGATTAGCACAGATCGACGGGCAATCCATCTTTTGAAAGATTTAATTTAAAATTTGAGAAAAATCTCACTTTAAATACTGCAGCTATGTATCAAATTTCATTTATTTATGATATTCAATTTCTGAGTTAAAATTTTCACATTTATGCAAACTTGCCACCTGACTGACAATCAGTTTTATCGGTTTTAATTCAAATTTCAATACGGATCTATATTTCAGATGAGAAATCTTTATCCTAAGATTTATCTATCTAGCTCTATATGGTTCGTAATTATTGTATTCATTTGGACTTGAAGAGCTAGACAAAGAGATTGAAAAGATGTCGTTAAATATTTGATATAAATCAACACATTTAGTGGAATGACCGCAAATCATCTTAAGGCCGTGGTGGTAAGATCTCGTTCTCCAGATAAAAGATCCGATTCCACGGAAGAATCATCGTGTCAGTAAGTCTGGTGAACGTTAGATCCATCGGGCAGAAATACTCTCCTGCTGGTGTGGTGCGAATATTCGAAAGGGCGGTATAGGCTCAGATGTCGTCCTCATCATTTGACCGTGAACTCAAAATTATGAAATCAGTCCCAAAATAGTGTCGCTTTAAAAACGGAACGTTAATATAGCTAAACTAAATATACCACCTTTATTTTATATGTAGTATTTGCATTATTTACCATCCAATAACAAAACGATTTTGAGTTGCCGTCTTCACAGAGAGCAAAGCAGGTAAATATAATTCCAAAAATGTGTTTTTTATTATTAAACCGTTAAATTTATAAATTATAAGCAAATTCCATTTGTATCCATTTAATCAATAAATTGTTTCATGCAATCATTATTAATTCACAATTCTTAGTATAAAGAAATAATTATTTTAATGACTGATATCAATATTTAGCAAGAAACAGTAGAAATCATTTTAATGTTGGTAGTAAAATGTGTTATAAATGAATTTAATGAGATTACAAATAACTTTGAACCAACCAAAAACTGATTCAGGAAAAGTTTGAAAATATTTATTTCAAAATCTTCTATTTATATTCACAGCATAAATATTTCTATTAAAGTATAAAAAATTTCTTTTACATAAATGATGTATCTATGGTATTAGCAATACATTAATAGTGACAAGTGGTAAAAAAAAATACTATATTGATGTATAGCCTATTATGTTTGCCCTTATAAAAATGGCTAGTATATGCTAATGACTTTCTTTATCTGGGTCATCCGAAACAGTAAAGAAAAAAGTTAATAACACAGCAGAAGATATATTCCTTTTTACTTGGATACTTTTCTGGTTAACTGATAGAACTCCACTACATAAAGAGCAGAACCAAAAAGAAAAATAAAGGGCAGATAAAACCATCGAAACAAAAAATTGCAACAAACTGGGAAGCATAATTCAGGCCACAGAAAATTGCTACCATATAAAATGCAACGTCATTTCCAAGGAAGTAGCACACACACAATCCTTTGCATACTCAAGTAATGAGTATTAAACAGCGCTCTTAGATAGTATCCATTTTAAGAATGTCTCCCCAATAGTCCAATCTAAATTTAAACTATCAAAGCTAAAAACCAGTTCAGGACATCTTCGTAAAGTAAGTTTTTGCGTCCTGCCCCATCAGCATTATCAACCCAAGATCTAATACTTGCCGTTCTTTCCAGTAAAAAAATAAAATCAAAAATCCAAACTCCGTGGTAAACAAAACTCATTCTGGGACACTCCCCTTTCTAGTAACTGCCGATCTGAGCACCCTTTCCCTGCCTCGCGATACGAGGCACACAATGACGTTATTTCCCATCGTTTGGGAAGTCCTTGGGATTCTAAAGCACCCAGCCGACAGAAGGCCCGTCTTATTTCCGTACACCACGACGATTTCGCAAAAATCCAGGGACAAATTCTCTTATCACGGCAATCGTAATGGGTCATGGAGAACGAAAAATTCCACGATAAAACTTTGGAAATGTGTTCTGGGGGGTGTCGGGAGCTTACGCCACTATAAATTCAACTGATAAGAATCTAAAACTGTTTCTGATACAGCGAGGCTTATCAAGTTCGGGGTTTTTATGGGCAGTCCATATCTTTCCATTATAACCGCCTTGTTAAGCTAGTAGTTTAAATTTGCGGTATCTGAAACTGTGGTGCTTGGGCAAATTTTTAAGTGCGCTTTAGTGATGCTGATAATGTTGTGGGGTTTCAAAGTCGCGGCCGTTAAAGTGACTCTTCGTCGGCCGATTTTCCGCCGTATTGAGTTTTTTTAAACAATTTACTGGATATAATCGATTAAAATATTATACGCTCAAATTGGTCATTAATAAAAGTTTCTTTTCGCAGTTTACGTTGCTATCTATTTTCGTTTTTAAAATATATGCAATAAGTTTGAGATAAAAGTTTTAGGGTATTTCTTGTGTCAGAACAAGAAAAATTAAACTGCCTGTTATCTTTGAATTTTGCTGTGTTTATCTATATTTTTTTTTTTATCAAATGTAATGTGATTGATTATTTTTCGATATTTCATGGGAATTCCCAAAGATAACTTTGATTGATTTTTTTCATGTAATTGTTGAAAGTTGGGAGAAAGTTATGCATTAAATTTAGAACAGATTTCAAGTTAAATACCGAAAATGAAAAATGCAATGAAAAGTTTTATATATATAAAATTTTTAGGGGATTCTTGTGTTACAAGAAGAAAAGATGTAATTTCTGTTTAGTTTTAAATTATTTTACTGTCTATCTACAACTTTTATCAAACATAATCCGATTGAATATGCTTGGATATTTAGGTAAATTTTTAAGGATAATTTTGATTGAGAAACAGACATTTTATATAACTGTCGAACATTGGAAAGCTTATTTATTTAAGCACGAAAATGGTTTCAATTTTTTTTTTGTTTCAAATGGCACTTGACTTAGATAAGCCCGCTGACGAAGTCAGTGATTTTAAGCCGAGAGAGCGTCTCTTATTTCAGTAGCGCCATCTAGGGCCATGAGTACGTCTTAGCTACACACGCGTCACAACCCTTTTTATGGGGCGGACTTCAATCATACATTTCATTCACTCATCCACGGATCGTAATTTAGACTTGAATCAGAGAACGACCACCTCTGATCCAGTACCACCAGTGGTATTACTCTCGACATGGATGAATCTGTGACCACGACAGATTTATGCGTACACCAGCCACCACATGCACGGGGGGGGGGGGTCTTCGGTCGGCGGGGATGGAACTCACAACCCAAGGGATGGGAATACAACGCTCTACCAACTAGGTTATCTCGACCCCCAGGTTTCAATTTAAATATCCTGAATGAATTTAATAAAAAAAGAATAAAAAAGAGGGAAATAAAGAAAATCCATATGCATTTGATGTTCTTTTTATAAAAAGTTAGTTATACATTCTGACTAATAAAAATTTGTAAAGCAATTAATATGCGATTATCTATCTATCTATATGTAATGAAATAACATATCACAAAGACACGTACGAATAATCAAAAATCGCTTTCTTAGTCTTTAAAGTTTTATCTTTATGGCTTTTTAGAAAAAAAAACGGATCATTTCAACAAAAATGAGTTAATAATGTTATTCATGCAGTTTTGATAGATATATATTTTGAATAAAAAATGTGTCAATAATGTTTTTTTTTTTTTTTTTTTTTTTTTTTTTTTGTAAAACTGTTTTAACAGAAGGAGAATTTAAGATACTAAGATATGCAATACGATATTTATATGTTTCATTTGAAAATGAAAGTTTCTTAGTAGCCATTTTTAAAATTAAAATAAATGTTTTACACACATTAATTAAGTCAATATCTCATTTCTTCATTAAAATAAATTACTTGGCAGATAGGTAAATATAAAGCTGTGAAAGTCTTTAACATTTGCCCTGTTTTCGAGTCATTATCATCAATTAATACTTACTTTCGTTTTCAATGTTTCCAATTTTCATCCATTCTGGGAATAGGAGAATATTTTTGAAAAAGTAACTAAAGAATAGTAATCAAATTCCATAAATTCTTGAATTCGCGATACTATCATTGCAAACATCATAAAACCCAAGTTATCCGTAAGAGCTGCAAATTGGAGTCAATTAAAAATGTCTTGTAGTTATTTAGAAATCAACATGCTCAAAATGAATATCTTTATATGCTTCTTATTTATTGAAAGATCTTTCTGTGAAAGTAGGGGGAATTTTCGAAGCTTTCATTTAGTTAACATTACTTCAATATGTTCCTTTCCAAAATGTTCGAATGTTCTAGTGATTTCGAATAATTAATCTAAGTGAAAGCGAGTTAAATCTGTAGCTGTTTGAACTTTCATGGGTGGGTGTGATCTGAAAATCCCAAAGGGTGGAGCTCAAAGCAAAGTACTATATCTGGTAAATGATTGCAATTCATTATTAAGATGCCTGATTTGATGTATCTTGATAATGAAACATCAAGATCTGTAACGAATCAAATCAAATTTATTAATCCATGCAACCCTTCTCACCACACCAACATTATTTTGAGATCACAAGATTCTACGTCATAAAGCACTTCTATGATAAATTACAAATTGATATGTCAGTAATAAATTCATCTTTGTAAGATCTATGGCTCCAATTGATTTAGTATGCTCAATGGCGGGAGAATCAGGTGGAAAAAAATCTATTTTATTATTTTGATTCTTATGATATGTTATGGTTTAACCAATAGAAGATTTAGATAATTTTAATATAGATTTTAATATGTCAGAAATTAATTTACCCTTTAAAGGGCCATTTTTTTCTAGTCATATAATGTTAAAATACTTTTAGCCTTGAAATTAGAATAAGAAAAAGGATTCATTTAGTTCATTAGATAAATTTAATTTGATTCATTAATTAATTTGGTTAATTAATAATTAAGTAACAAATCAAGCCATATCATTTTGTGTGAGATAAAGAACTGAAGCATCTAAGTTTCTGTCTTACTAAAAAAATGTGTCAGAACTTATGCCAACCTACATAATTTCATACAAAGATTGATAAATTTGGTGGGAAGCATACTTCCCACGGCCCTAGAAAGGGTTAAATCACTTTGATTTGGCATGGATTCATGAGATAACAAAACTGATAAATGCATCACCACAAAATTAAGAATAAATATTAATTCTAGGTTTTTAAAATGGGCTGATTTAAGCAAACAACGTAATATAAAAAGTTGAGCCTTCTTCTTCGATACTTTTTTTCTATTACATAACAAGAATTGTGTTCTAAAAATAGGTCTTGAAAACAAATATTAAAAACTAAAAAGCAACTAGATTCGTAACTGTCTACAATCAGATTAATCGAAATTCAATAATTTTTAATATTCTGTCATTCATTTATATAAAGAAAGCAATTTTTATAGAACAAAGCGAATAACTTTATTTCAAATCATACTTTAATATTATTTTTTTATAAATATATTCATTGAAGACATGCATATTTCAGTGATACATATTTCGTGTTTATTTAATAAAATTACGGGGGAAAAAAACAAGAGCCAACCAGGAGTTTATTCTGGTATCGTTCATCGTACAGTCATAATAAAAGGTGTCATTTGAAAGAACATAATGTATTCTTGAAGAATTTTGAATTATGAATTTCGTAAGGGGGCCGTCTATAAGTTGAAATACCCATTGGCAATACCAATTTTTCTCATCAAAATTTAAATAATGCATCAATTAAAACTTTCATTACTTTAAGTCTATTCGCTTGGAAATTAGGAGTTGACGAAATTTTGACTTTCTAATGTTAAAATTAAGTTTTGAATTTTTATTCATATCATAGAAACTTAAAAAGTAATTGACCTAAACTCTTTTTGTTATGAAAATATAATGTATTCTACACATTTTGCATATATATTTTACATAATAAAGTAATTTTTATTACGTAAAAATTACAAAATTAGAGCTTAAGAATTTTTAAATTCCAATTTACTTAAATTATGGCATAAGTTGAAGAACAAGCCTAGTTTATGGAGGCGTGCAATATTTCAGTTCATTCCTACGAGCAGTTTCCTCGTCATATTAAGTTTTCTATATTGCATAAAACGATGAATTTAGGGGCATTCACAAATTCCAAAATATCGACAGACTTTTATTTGGCATTGTAATTCTGCTGGTTATGCATGCAATCAAATAAATATCATACTAGCAAAAAGGAACATCGAAGTAAAACAGTACTTATTGAAATTAACAATTTACAACAGACAAAATAAATATCTGATTGAATACACAATCTATAGCAGTGGACATAACTTGCTGATAATGCGATAAATACACAAAGAAATAATAACTATTTGTGTGAGCGCCTCGCCTTTCTTACTCTCCCAACCAGGAGTGAGTCACATGGAATTGTCTATAAAACTCTCTTGGTCTTTGTTCTTAATATAGGTAGGATCATAATAATGTCAAGGTCTTGAAGTCTATTCAGCATTGAAACAGAATCCCTACAAATTTCTCTTTCCAGTGGTCCGATTAATTAATTATGCAGAGAAACAGATTCAATATTTGCAACAATGTTTTAACAGCGTCGCTTAGGCCCAATAATTCCTTAAAGAAATACAGTCGGAAGTTATCGATAGATAGTAATTTTGTTCAGCTTCCGGGGGGGGGGGGTGAATTCTACATATGCACTGAAAAAAAATATTCTCAACTACTACTAAAGAATGTAAATCTCACAATCGAATGGATTGCAATGCGTTTTCAGCTTACTTTCAGCCTATAATGAAGAAAATTTTCTTCTCTTTAATTAGCCGTATCTAAGATTTATTTATTAATTTTAGAATATATTTTAATTATCGGTATCAAAAGCATAAAGATAATATATAGACTAATAGGAAGCCAAATTAACAAAGTGAGATCTAACCATCTAGTTCATTGTAATTCTTAGTTACGTCTATCACGTTATAGGGACGGATAGATAGACAGGCTCCTTTTTGATGGATTCTATTTGAATTCAAATATAAGTTACGATTCTTTACTTTTTTTTTCAAATAAAAGTTTTATAGAAATTTCTTTGATTCAATGGCCGACTTAAAAATTTCTTCTATTTTATAGCATTTTCAAGTTATAAGGTTCATTATAGAAATAAATCGAAAAATTATTTTTCAAGACACAGAGCTTTAATAAAACGTCGAGTTTTTTTTTTTTTTTAACAACCACAATACTTTCTTCTAATGTACTTCTTTTATTTTTTTTAGCATATTTCAGTTTTATAAACATTCCATATGAAAGCAAAATAAATTTATTTTGAGACAGGCATTGTATTTTTCAATCGCGCTCAGATGACAAGGACGATAATAGAACTGACATTCCAGCCTTCAAGATTCCGCAACATAGCATCGGGAGTACGTCCGTCTTACCCACGATGCCAGATTTGTCATGCAATAGGCAAAGATCTCCAGTTGTTGTGCGTCCGTGTGTGTGTGCGTGCGTGTGTGTGTGTGTGTGTGTGTGTGTGTGTGTGTGTGTGTGTGTGAGGAACCCTCCATTCCGAAGTAGAAGCATTATCATAATCACAAATCACAAATTGACTACACCGACCCGTTGGAAAAACTTGAATGACCGGACAGCTGCAATGGCAACACTGACGGAAACTGTGGTTGAGTCCTATGGGTCATCACAGGCTTGTTACCATTTCCTTGAGAAGTACGGCATGTCTTCGATGGGCGGAGCAGAGCCGCAACTTTTTCTATATCCTCCAGGGTGACGAGAACCAACTACCGTACCGGAAGTATCTCATTCTCAATTACGATGTACCCTCCCCCCCCCCAGTGGGAGGGAGAAACATTATCCCAAGACCACTGCGGCCTTTTGCATACATCATATATGTGGGAAAAGGCAACGACCAGCATTAATATGTGAAATATATTTATTAAGATTAAAGTTCAAAGGACAAAACATTACTACATAGAACATAAAAGATACATGAGCGTGAATTGCACGTCTTGCAGTCTCACTGCCCAACTCTCGTCTGCCAATAATGGCGGGAAAGCATTACGTGATTAATGACGTGACGCAACATGGCCAGCATGGCGCCGTACAGGATACGGGATCTGTCAGCGCTTCCCACATATATGAAAAAGAAAAGAAGACGCACCTAAGGCTTTTTCGAGACAGCTGCAGTGAGTCCCAAAATTTTTTTTGCCATGAACTTGTAGCCATGACACTTATGCCACTTTCAACAGGTTCAATAAGTTGCTTGAGTTTGGCAAATAATAATTCAGATATGTATCGCATATAATAATCATGCAGATAGTTTTTTCTGCTTCTTATTTTGATTTCATAAAAGATGGTCATCATTATCGTTTTGATGACGCCACCAAGAAAAAGGCATTAGTTTTGCTTCGTTGCCACCATGAGTCACTTCCAATAGTTTGACAAACAGATATCTCACTTAACATATTTGTTCTATGTAAACAAGAACTAAGATGATACACGAGCATTAAAAGCAACCCCAACTCCCGCTTTCATTCTTTATGTTTGGATTGCACTAACGATTTTAAAAAGGAAAGAACAAATCCCATACTAACTGCACAGGCAAGCGTTTTTTAAACAGTTTAAAAGAGCCTGAATGCCGTATGATAACAGCCTCGCATCGGCACAACATCCTCTTTTAAAGAAAAACAACCGGAAACTATCGAAAGTGGATAGCTGTGTTCAGTCTCCAGTAGAGTGAATTTTACATGTACACTGCAAAAAGGAAAGCAACTCCTCAACTAATATTCAAGAGGCTGCGAAAGACGTAAATCTCGCAATCGATCGCCGGCACAGAAAACAGAGACGCCCTGAATTTGAAGTTTCGCCATTATTTATCGAGGCTTTATTGAATGTTCGAGTGTCAAATCCTTTTGTAGCACTCTGATGCAGTTGAAGGAGGGGTTCGGAATTTTTTTTTCCTGCTATAAATATATATATAAATTCAATGCTTTGCCAGCCGAAGAAAGGGATATGAATGTTTCATTGTAAATCTTAACCATCAGAGTATGTGCCTAATAACTCTTTCCTGGTTTGACATTTATATTACTTAATGCTGTAATTGGGCATTAAATACAGGGATTATTCCATTAAAGAAACGTAGCTGGACATGACAGTCTACTACAGTTTTGGAAACTTTCTTTGAATCTATGTTAAGTATATTTTTATATAATAGTACATTTAACACGAAGGCCAATTTATAACTGTTGGTTGTCAAAACTTTAAAATATTTCTTTTTCAACAGCAAATGTTACTCTTTTGTTACGATTAAGTAATGGGTTAGATACCGATAATTCTATGCATAAAAAGCATTAGGCATAATATGTATATTTACCATTTATTTCGAAGAGTAATTATTAAAATCAAACAAAAGTAAAAAAGCAGCTTTTCAGGTGTATTTACAGATAATTTTCAATTTAGTTTCTCTGTATTTAAAGTATCACAAAGACTATAAAAAAGAGGGTAAATGAAAAAAAAATATTAATAAAATTAAATAAGGTGGGTTTCTAGATAAATAAAGCATATTATGCATTTCAAACCATAAAAATGTGCGACTCATTTAACATTTAATATTATAATAAAATTCATTAACAAGTACAAGTGAAATTTCAGTTTATATGAAATATATTATAAACAGCATATTTTTATGAATGCCTGTGAGGGCTAATTATTTATTAAATGAGTTATTTTTCCGAGTTAAAAATACAGTACGAATGCTTTGGATCACTTTCAACACTAATGTTTGTTTTAAATGCTCTTTTTCGGTATTTCCGTAATCGTTATTTGTAGCAAAAAACCAAGGAAAATTTCAAATCGATAAAATGAATAAAGTTTCATCTAACAATTTTTATTTCAATATTATTATCTAGTAAAAATTTAATCTTATTGTAAATATAAACGTGAAATGATCGTAATAATAGAAATAGTAGATACGAAGGAGAATTTTCATTGAATTGTGTTACCTTTTATTTTAATATGAATTTTTCAAGAAAAATTAAGAAAAAATCTTACAGTAGGATATTTTATGATGAAAATAGGACACCAGAATTGGCATCAAAACTGTCATGCAAAAAATATCGTTATTCTAAACAAAAAAATTATTATTCTTTTTCTCTTAAATTATTTAATATTTTTAGTATTCATTCTTCGAGGAATGAATGCAAAATGCTGATTTTTGTAAACAAAAATGAATTATTATGCCTGAAAGAATATTAAATTGTTGTCAGTTAAGAAGAATAGTTGTCACTGATTGATTTAAGAATAAGCTAATATTTTGAATTATTCCAATTTATTTTGTAAATTATTTTTTTCATCATTTTTGGTTACAACGTATTATGAATATCTTAATTACATTTTAGCATTCATTAAATTTTGTATGTAAACTATATGTGCCTAATTTCTTCAAAAAAATTAATTTTAAATTAAACAAATTTTAAAAATTGTAAAACATTTAGGACCATAAAAATATAAAAAAAATAATTATTCTAGTAAATTTATATTTTGTTAATTTTTTTTGTATTTAGAAAGCAAATAATTTTTTATAAAACTTGAATTATATACTATGTAAATAGCATTTTAACTGTTTTTAACATTGGATCATTTGGCATTCTTGGCGACAAAAATGAACTCTGGAAAATCGAAGACTTTCGGCTGTATTTATGTTGAGACCTGAGATCTCTAGATTCTTCTAAAAAAATCCATGCCCAATCAGAGCTTAGAAATGGTAAAAAGCTCACATGAAAATCTATTTCCTCTTTGGAGTATTATTGAATTGTGAATAGAGAAGCTGATTGTATTGTGCTGTTGATATAGTTTACATAAAGATGCGCTGATTTTATTTCTATACATAGATTGCTGGACTTTAGCACTATGCAGCACCCGTACAGAATTCCGCAACATTATCTACGGACTATCTACCCACTATCCTATTTTGAATAAGGTACTGTACGTGCAGGGTTTACTGTTTCCAGTTAAGTAGGTAATTTTGAAAGTCTATGAGTTCAAATGGTTTCCTGATGTTAAAATTGAATGTTAGAAAATATTTTTGATAGTACTAATAAACATTTCAAGGGATATCAGTAGATTTTTTTTTTAACTTACTGACTGAAAATAACAAAATATTTGAACAGTGAAGTCACATTTGAAAATTTGTTGAAGACATTTTCCACGCTGCAGCTCACAAATGATAGGTAATTTTTTAATTAAATTTTTCAAAAGTAAATATTTCTACAAATGCTTTTTAATAAATTAATGTTGCTTGTATTTAATTCTGTTGTTCATAAAATTATGCTGAATTTTTAAAATTGATTAATCCTAGAGTAAGAGTAAAATTGATTGCATATTTCATTTTAGCAATTTTGAATCGATATTTTAATTTCAGAATAAATTAATTCCCAGCCCATTCGCATTGCATATAAATGATTTTTCAGGTTAAAATCGACTTTGCTATACAGTTATCGAATTCTTATATTGGATTATTATTTACTATTAAGCATTCAAAATCCAATTTATTTTGAACCTTGCTTCTTCGAAATATAAAGGATTCGAAGTATCAGTGACTGATTTATAGATATTAAGGATTTGAGAAAAGTCTCTAGAATAAATGATATTTACCAAACTATACCACTTGGAATTTATTCTAATATATAAAATGTGATTACCATAGAATATAATTCAATAATATTTCTTTAATTATGAAGAACGAGAAATAGGTTTTAATCAGGCTAAAATTTTAATAATTTATCATGGTTTAAAAATGCTTTTAAATATAGATTTTTTTTAAACACAATACTGAAATATCCAAAAAAAAATCTCAAAATGAATTCTGTATTAAACAATAGAATCCTTACATTATCGTCACATGGTCACCTACAAATATATTACATGATATTTTTGCATATTATATATATATATATATATATATATATATATGCAGAAATAAGAAAGAGCGCGAAAAAAATGATAACTAATCTTATATAACATAGGATTTCCGGCCATACGCCGATGGAATACATGTTTTGACCTCTGATAAGGTCAACGAAAGTATCACTTTCATTTGATACGTAGTATTGATGGCGCATTAGTTTTACAGAGAAATTAATTAAACCGAAAGTGGAATTGGATCACGAAATAAAAGAATAATTTTAGAATGAAGTTACTATGGGCTAAATTAAGATAAAATCTTGGAAATTAATTAAATTGGAATTAGAATTAAAATATCATTACACACACACATATATATATATATATATATATATATATATAATCTATTTTATGATGTGTAAATATTTTTTAAATGCTAACATATTTAATACTAAGAGAATTTGCAGTTTGTACACCTTTAGAAATTTCTAATAAGCCGATTATAGTATCGAATATCCTTATGGCAGTATGCCGAAACTGTACAAAACTACATCGTTAAGGCGATTTAAATGATTTCCTTATATCTGTTTAGAAATATGTGAAGGATATTATAACTATTTCAAAGTACATAATGTCTTTCTTTTATTTCAGAATGATCTATCTAATTAGCAAACTAAAAGAATCTAAAAAAGAAATACATATAAAGGAATAATTCAAAAATAATATTTCTGAAATAAATCAAAACTAAGATTGTTAAATTGTCATAAACTTCTGTTAAACTTATAGAAATTATTGAATACCTCAGTGTGCAATAATTCTGCTTTTAAAACTTTGAAATGAAATAGTGATGGTCTTTATTCTGGAAATTCCGAACTTGATGCAGAAGCATCTTTTACTTCATCGGATAAATGCGAGAAACTATTCTATTCCAACTGTCACGTTCGAAATCCAAATGAATCAATTCCTCTTCGTCGACCAACTCCTCACCCACACCCTCCACCTTAACTACAAAGTTATTCTCATAACCCTGTCACTCCCAATTCCAGATACTGCAACCATATTTGAAAACTAGACAATCCACCCGTTCAAAACTTTTCCGAATAGTCGACTTGCTGAGCGATGATGGTACAAACTGCAGTATATTACAAGCTCCTCCGGATATTGACACAACACGTCTTTATGAAAACACTTCTTCTTGTCTCCCATTCTGGCGAACAAAAGGTTGCTTGGCGCCTTTCCCGATTCGTCGCAAAAGTGCAAAAGGAGATACGTCTTGTAATCACAAGAACAACATGCCACTCTAATGAAAGCAGCTTTAAAGGAAGATGTCACCCGGCTTTTCCATCTGAAGGAGGTGCTGACCTTAAAAGGAGGATTTTGCGATGTCAGCGATGAAGTTTGACTCGTTCGCGTCGAACGAGGATTTAAGCTTCAATATCTGGATGGGTGGGAGTTGAAATTAATTAGTTCAGAGAAACTCATTTCGGATTGTCTAGAGTTTGGAATTACCATTTATGGAACGTGTCTGCGATTTGGATGCTTCATTCGTGAAGTTGATTGGGATGCAATAAATCAAGCGTTGTTGATTCAAGAAAGATGGACGAGCACGAAGCTGTTTTGTAAATTGCGGAGAAACTAAAAGAAGCGCTTTCAAGAGAGGGAAAGAGTTTTCTAAAGATAAGATATTAAATTTCATTAAGACATCGCATATGAAAATATTTATTAATTTAAAGTGAATTGGGATTCCATTGCAAAAAACTTGAAAGCTACTGTGGTGAAAAAAATACGATATGATTTCTGATAAAACAGAATATTAATATGAATGCATACACATGTAATATTGTTGGTAATGATAGTTTCAATCAAGTATAGATACTTTAAACCTTTCAAGTGTAGTTTTAATCAAGTATAGATACATTAACCCTTTCAAGTATGGTTTTAATCAAGTATAGATACTTTAACCCTTTCAAGTATAGTTTTAATAAAGTATAGATACTTTAACCCTTTCAAGTATAGTTTTAATAGATACTTTAACCCTTTCAGGTATGGTTTTAATCAAGTATAGATACTTTAACCCTTTCAAGTATAGTTTTAATAGATACTTTAACCCTTTCAGGTATGGTTTTAATCAAGTATAGATACTTTAACCCTTTCAAGTATAGTTTTAATAGATACTTTAACCCTTTCAGGTATGGTTTTAATCAAGTATAGATACTTTAACCCTTTCAAGTATGGTTTTAATCAAGTATAGATACTTTAACCCTTTCTAGGGCCGTGGGAAGTATGCTTCCCACCAAATTTATTAATCTTTGTATGAAATTATGTAGGTTGGCATAAGTTCTGACAATTTTTTTTAGTAAGTCAGAAAATTAGATGCTTCAGTTCTTTATCTCAGACAAAATGATGTGTCTTGATTTGTTACTTAATTATTAATTAACCAAATTAATTAATTAATCAAATTAAATTTATCTAATAAGCTAAATGAATCCCTTTTCTTATTCTAATTTCAAACCTCAAAATATTTTAACATAATATGACTAAAAAAAATGACCCTTTAAAGGGTTAATAAAATCAAAGAGGCAATCAAAAACCGATAAATTAAATTTCGGGAATTGCTTTGAACTAAAAAGAATTTCCCAAACATAAGATAAAATTTTGTTTAGACATCGTATATAAAGGAATATATAATTTAAAAATGGATTAGGTCTCCTTTTCCAAAATTTTAGTAAAAAAAACAGATATGATTTTCTTTCAAATCAGAATATTAAGCTGATGGATTCTTGCATATACTTGTAATGTTGGTGTTAAGAATTTTTAATGAAATCTAGACACTCAATAAAATCTAACTATATAAATTTCAAGAATACTTTGAAGATGATAAAATAATTTTTCAAAGATAAAAGAATGAATTTCGTCAAAGGATCACACGCAAAAAGATATATAAATTTCAGGAAAATTGGGACTGATATTGTATTTTAAGAATTTGAAAGCTATTGTGGTGAAAAAACTACAATACGTCTTCTGATAAGATAGAATATTAATGTGATCAATGCATGCGCATTTAATATTGTTGGCGTTGATAATTTCTTAATGAAGTGTAGACATTTAGATTAAATCAAACATAAATAAATTAAACCTCGGGAATTACTTTGGACTAGGGAAAAGAATTTTTCAATGACAAGAGATTGAATTTAGTTTAAACTTGATATATAAAAGGATAAATAATTTTCAAAGGGATTTGACCTCCTTTTCAATAATCTTAAAAGCTACTAAAAAAAATAAGGTATTATTTTCTTTAAAATTGGATATTGGATGGAAGCATGCATATACTTGATATAAACTGATAAGGTATGCATACAGTTTTTAATAAAGCTTAGACGTTCTTATAAAATTCAATTATATAAAATTCAAGAATACTTTGAAGATGATGAAACAATTTTTCAAAGATAATAGAATAAATGTCGTCAAAGGGTAAACATTAAAAGATATATAAATTTAAGGAAAATAGGTACTGACATTTTATTTCAAAAATTTTAAAAGCTAATTAAAATAATACGATATTATTTCTGATAAATTAGAATGTTAATGTAATGCATGTGTTCATATGCAATATTGTTGTTGTTGAAACGTTTTAATGAAGTGTATATTTAACGCCCGGATAACAGTCATGCTATTTAAAGTATCCGAATACGTTGAGAACAACATTCCTGATTAATTTGCAGAACTAATTTTGTAGATCTCACTTTTTTCTTTCCAAAACCGCTTACCATTTTTTCTTAAATGTATTAAAAAATTAATAATAATTATATTTTACTGAAGTAATGATTATATTTTACTTTACTATATTGTCTGAAGCAAAACCAAACTGAATTAATCTTTGGTCGCTTAAAATTCTTATATCTTGCTATTTTTTGCGTTTTTGTAAATAATATAGTAAAGGACATTTATGGTGTGAATGTTTTGAAAAAAAATTAGAATGAATTGGGCATATACGGCAAAAGATTGGATCTCAGAATCAAAAATTAAAAAGGGAATGTGCAAAAAGACTAAGTGGAAAGAAAAGATTATCTTATCATCCATAAATCAATAAATATATCCTATCATCAAGAAATTAAAAATTGCAACTGAATTATTATTCTTAATCAATAAAGGAATTTACATGATATGTAGTTTTCTACTATCGTACTGTTTCTTCAGTGTTCCGTACTGAATGTCCAAACGCTGTTGATATTGGTGGAAGTAAAATCTTTTGAAAAGCAACGATATTTAAAATTTATAACTTACTTTCGAAACCATTCTCATCACGTCTTTTTAGTTGAACGTTTTAAAAAGTCCCAAATGCCCTTGTTGGTAATTCGGATATGTTGGTCGCTTTGTTCTTCATTGTTCCCTTACAAAGGATTTCCATTTATCCTTTCCAACCGAAGAACCTGCATCTATTTAGTTTAAATCTTAAAAAAATTATTTGTTTCTGAAAAGACTTTTTAATACAGCTGAAAACGGAAAGAAAATTTGCAATTCAGTAACATAAATTTAAAATGTAGCACTATTTTCCCTGAGATTAGAATTTTTTTTAGAGAGAATTTCTTTCGAAATGTTCATCTTTTTATATAACATTGCTTTTTAGAGAAGTAAATTGTTTAAATATAACTTAAACTTCATAAAAACTATATATAGCATTTTTTTTACTATCATAGTTACTTTAATTCCTTAAAGTTATAATTACGGACCTCAATAATAGGTCCAATAAATTATATACAGAAAGTATACAATCTTACAAAGGCACTATCTTAAAGTATACTATCTTATAAAGACTCCGTAGTAAAGTATACAAAGGGAAGTATACCTTACAAAGGCACTATAGTAAAGTATACAAAGGAAAATATACAGTCTTACAAAGTCACTATAGTAAAGTATACAAAGGAAAATATACAGTCTTACAAAGGCACTATAGTAAAGTATACAAAGGCACTATAGTAAAGTATACAAAGGCACTATAGTAAAGTATACAAAGGCACTATAGTAAAGTATACAAAGGCACTATAGTAAAGTATACAAAGGCACTATAGTAAAGTATACAAAGGAAAGTATACAATCTTACAAAGTCACTATAATAAAGTATACAATCTATGGTAAAGTATACGAAAGAAAGTAAAGTATATAAAGACACTATAGTAAAGTATACGATCTTACAAAGACTCTGTAGTAAAGTATACAAAGGGAAGTATACCTTACAAAGGCACTATAGTAAAGTGTACAGATGAAAGTATACTTTACAAAAGCATTATAGTAAAGTATATAAAGGAAAGCATACCTTACAAAAGCACTATAGTAAAGTATACAAAGGAAAGTATACCTTACATAAGCACTATAGTAAATTATACAAAGGAAAGTATACAATCTTGCAAAGGCACTATTTAAAGATTTTTCCAGTAGTCGCAGATTTTAAAATAATAATAGGCTTTATTTATTATAAAATTAATTATTTTGTAGAATTAAATGCACACGAAAAGAAAATATCGAAAAGTGAAATTTAAATATAAAAAATACAGCGACTGTGAATCGTTTAAATCAAAGTTAACCGGGGAAAAACTATTTGAAAAAAAATACAAAAATATATTTGTTTGAAGTACTACATATATAAAGCCCAACAAAATTTTAAAGATATTTTGCTACTCATATAAATATTTTCTATATGATAATATGAAACAACAAGAAGTTGATTCTATTTCATGTGATTGCATTGCCAAAACCAGCAACAAAATAAAAATAAAATACCTCTATTCCACAGAATGTGAATGGTCTTGTTATTTAACCATAGAATTTATTGGAATATTCCTCTCAAAGATTTCACAGTAAGCGTAAACATCTTTGCCCTTTTCTTTCTTTCTTTCTTTTAAACAAAGAAACAAATGCGAGTCACAATATATAAAGCCCGAAGAAGAAATCTACCTTTTGCATATGCCTGGATTCGTAGAAAGAAGGCGAACAAATCTACGAAATTGGAGTTCAGACTTTTGCTTGAAATGTCTGAAAAAAAGTTCTGATGCGAATTCGAATACTTGATTTACTTCAACTTTTGCGGTCGTAAACAAAACAAAAGAAAAAGTTAAAAAAAAATGAAATGGTTTACTTTTTTATATGTATTTTCTTTTCATGCGTAGACTTTCCATTTTCGATTTTCTTTTGAATATGTTTTGAAGATTTTTCGACTTTAAATTAGCAGATTTTCTTCCTTTTATTTCATTTTATGTTTTAAATATGCTAATATTTGAAATATCTTTCTTGGAAATATTCGATTCAAGTACTTTTGGCGATTTCATATGAATTTATTGTTGATTAGAAACATAATATGAAAAAGAAAAGTGCTAGTTGTTTATAAGAGAAATTTGATTTCAAATTGATATTTTAAAATAGTTTATAATGTATTTCACAAATATACAAGTTATAATTGGAATTTCACGATATTTAATCAAGAATCTTATAAATTTTTTCTCGTGCATTTCTTAAAATCAATCATGTAATGCAACTAATTTTCACTAAGGTGTGAAAATTGATCATTGCTAAACTTTTTTAAAAAAAATTTAATTGAGTAACTAGACAAAGCAAAATATATCTATTCTATTTTAATATTTCACATCAACAAATCAAAATGCCATTTATTCTAACAAATCTTATATGGTGTCTCGGAAAATCTTGCATAGTGTTAAAATAAAAACGATATTTTAGATTAGTTCATGATTTGTATAAAGGGAATGTATCTCATATGTTATTTGTCCATTTAAGTAAAAAAAAATACAAATTTTGTAACTTATTTACTTTGTAAAACTTTGATAAAACATACTTCATAAACAATAAAAAAATTCAACACTTTTTCTGATAGATGGTACGATTGAATTCGCTTCATTGTTATTTAAAAGCAATAAATTTAATAAAAAAACAATAATAATTGAAAGATTCGTGGATAAATTATGAATTCGACTAGTTTGGTTGAGTTTATTAACAAATTAACTATTTTTAGTTACAGTGGGCCAATATGAATTTGACTAAGATTTCGATTCATTTATTGCTTATTTTCTACTTAATATTCTTAATTCTTAATCAAAATATTAAGATGAATCTATGCCGAATAAAATAAAATTATAAATAGCATATTATTTAAGCACAAATAGCTTATAATACCACCGTCTGTTTTTATGGCGTAAATTTAATAAGAAGAAAAGCTATCTATTTCTTAGAAATGACACGGGAAAAAAATTCCTAATGTCTTAGAGTAATTCATCATAATATAAGTCAAGTGAATCTTGCTCATGGAAAAGAGATTAATTTATTTTCATTATATCTCATTTTGGTAAATGTGTTGTCATAAAATGAGCACTTAATCGTAACATTTCTAACGGAAAACATTTTCCAGACGGTCAACAAAAGAATTAATATTTTTTAAATTGTGTGTAATATTGTCTGATTCTATAATAATTTTGTAAATTCCATAACAATTTGTTTATACTATAATAAGTTGCCTAATAGTCAAATGGGTGAAATAAAGAAAACCGTCAACAATATAAATTTATTCACAGTAAATCGAATCACATATTAAGTCAAACCAAGATATTTCAAGTTTTTACTTTAGTTTAGTTATATTTACGTACCGTTTTCTAGCAACATTATTGCTATTTTGGAACGGACCTCGAAATTTTGAACCGCGGTCAGATGACGAGGACGAGGACGATGACAAGACGAGAGGGCACTCCTTCTCCAAATTTCCATGCCACACCAGTTGGAGAACGTTTGTTCCTGATGGATTTAATGTGCACCAGACCCACTTACACGACGGTTCATCGGTGGAATCGGATCTCGAACCTTAAGCAATCCGGTTCCGAAGCCGAGATCTTACCACAAGGCCACCGCCGTCGTCCCAAGATCTTTTATAAGATTATCATGCAGTATGATGGATGCATGCATATATGTGAAGTGTGATAACAAATGATCGGGTCTGCTGACCAACTATTAAGACTAAGAGCAATAACGTTACAATATTGGTAGATATTAACTTCGGAACATCTTACGCATGCGCCGTGATTTACAATCGTAAATTTCATGTTGTAGCATAAGAAGGCAGTCTAGAATCTGTTTCAAATTTTACCAAGCATTTGAGGATACTTGTTGTGGTATTTCGGTAAAATTAAATGGATATATGAAAAAGATTATATTGTCTCACAGGTTTTTATAAATTGTTCAAATGCTTCCAGCATAACTGGGAAAGACATGACCAACAAATCTAATGACTTACAAAACACCAAAAAGAATGACAAAACATACAAAGCACGCTTTTGGCTTTGAGTAAAAATGGTCAATGGACATTTTATTTTTTTATTGAAAGAGTGCAGGATTATCTATGATTCAGTTGAATCATTCTGGCCAAAATATTTCTTTCTCTCACATGTGTTTGCCAAGTCAATGCACTCAGTTTCCTTGAATGTTACAAAAGAAGAAAAAAAAATTTTTTTTCAAAAATTATGATAAAACGGGATGGAAGATTTGTGGCTTCGACTCAACATTTTCTGCCATAATGAAAGCTACACGTATTTTTAAAATATATACTGTACAGAAGTAAGATATATCTTATAAATTTTGACGAATGCATGATGAGGGGAAAGGTTAAATGCCAATATCTTCCAACAAACTTCAATTTAATTGTCAGGAGCAATTTTTGATTCAGAAACAATTTTGATTAGTAATATATTGATTTCAGTAACATTTTGATCTCATTAAAATTCATTCAGTAACATTTTGATTTTGACATTTTTTTATCACACCTCGCATTTAATGCCGCAAAATCTTATTAAAGTTTATTAAAATTAATAATTTCTATTTTTTTAATAAAATTTATGCAATAATATGATGAAATAAGTGACTACCAATTTTCCAATGCCATGGTGAGTGTAAACGGTCTCGCCAGGTAAAACTTATTTCTTTTATAGTAATCTTAGTTTTTAATAGATTTTACCCTTTTTGTTTTCAAAATAATCACGTGTTTCAATGCAATAATTTGTTTTTTATAAACAAGAAGCCACAAGTAGATCTTCAGTCGGTTGGTTAATTTAGCATTTTATCTTCAAAAACGCAGATATAAGAGTGAGAAATTCTTTTAGTGTTTGGTGTGTTCTTTTGTTGTTTAAAAGTATTACGGTAAAGATTTCTTTCTTAAAAATATTTTTTACTTTTTATAAACTTTTTTAAAAAATCTTATCTGACCTCTATTTCAACCGGTGGGAGTGATGTCCCCCCCCCCTACTCTTTAATATGCTTTTCATGTTAGAGAACCCCTTACATAGTATTCGCGTACAATAGTTACGAAATATTAACTTTTGGCATGAATTTAGCATTTTTACAGAATCTATCGTGTCATCCTTGGCGAGGACTTTGGCGATAAATCCCTAGCATGCGTTAACAGTATCCAAAAATCAAATATGTGTTTTAGACACATTTTCCTCAACCGATTGAAACAAAAATTCGACATAAAACTGCACTTGCAGTCATAAAATCTCATACCAATTCAGACATTGCCTTTAGGAATTAGCGAGCTTACATATTTCTGAAAATAAAGAACGACAGACAGTCAGCCCGTAGTTGGATTTGGCTCACTCAAACCTTGATAGGTATTTACACTATAGACGTGAAATATGCGTATAGAATTTTATTCTTGTAGCTCTCTTCGTTTTGTATTTATCGTGTTATCTTCTATTCGAAGTTACTAACCAGTCGGATTTCCTCTAAATAGAGTTTTTGCTGAGAATTTTATAGAAATCTACAAATTTGTTGTAAAGATTATATATCGAATTTCAGCCCTCTAACTCAGGTTGTTTTTGAGTTATCTTTGTCGCAGATAGACGGACAGACATACGGACATTTTCCAAAAATGTGGTTTTCGAACTCAGGGTGGTCTAAAAATGTGGAGAGTCGTCAAAATCTCCAGTTAGAATTTTTTGACGATTACTGTATTTTCTCTATTCTACGTTTAAGAGAAAGTAAAAATATAGTTAGAAACATCGTCTTTCAAGTATTTTCTTCTCATCTCTATTTCTTATCCATTGCATTTCGCAGTTCTGTGTTTTTGTTTGGTGTGTATGTATCTTAATCAAAGTGGCATTTTCATAACCATTCTACCGTTTGCTAAAAAAATTAATTATTGACATAGGCGTATGGGATGGTATTCTATACATATGCATATCATTATTATCAAAAGGAGATGAAAAAAAGTAAAATATTTCAATGTCAGGCACATTGATGCTTCATGGGAAGGGAATTAAATACGAATCGTATAATAATATAACATTTAACACTCTTTTAAAGGGACAGTTAATAAAAGGAACGTTTCAATGTAAACGCTAAAACAGATAAAAGACCCAAAGTGACTGAATACCAAAAGGATGAATAATTTTTTAAAAAAAATGTGCATAACAGGGGAAAGGAAAAAGCAGTACAAAACCGAAGAACATACTAATTGAACATTTAAATTTGGTGAACGAATGAACTTGATATTTACCGGATACTGTCTCCCGTCTTTTTTTTTTTTTTTACTATTTCTATTTTTGTTTTATATCTGATTAAATTTAGATATTTTTCAACGTTTTATTTTGTGTTTTATGTATATTTTTTGTGATACTTTTGAACTTGGTATATATGTTTATTTTGCATACATAGATTTACATATAATTACTCTACATAGAATGTAGAGTAATTATATTTTCCAGGAATCTAAATTGAACAAAATAGGAAATATATAATATATTTTCAGAAGGTTGTACTAAAGAAAAAATAGCAACTGTTCCTTAAAGAGACGGTGAATTCTATTAGGTATATTTGTGAATTACTCATTTAAGGTTATGAAATGTTTTTTGCATATATATTAAAACCTAAATACGTTACATTTAAAAAAATTAAAAAGATACATATTTTTTAGAATTTCAAAATATTCTGGGTGACTTAAATTTAATATTTTTTATTACTTTTCCTTATTACTCAACATAAATTTATTTGGAACAAAACTGTGTATGATTTTTTGTAATGGCAAATAAATGTTAATTTTTTTAGAAATATTTTTATGCATAGTTACTGAATTTTCATAAGAATTGTATGATCTTCTGAACTAAAATTGACTTTTAACTATCTAAAAAAAAACTCAAAATATAAAATGCAAACCCTATTTTCATTCAATGTATAACCGAAAACTTATATATCAAAATTGAGACACCTGGAACATTTCAAAGTTATTTAAATCTCATTAGAATATCAATTTGAGAACAATCATAAAAATATACTTTTTTCCTCTATGCCCTTCAAATATTTATTTCATTGAGAAATAAATACATTTTATAACACCATTTTAGTTGAATATAAATGTAAATATATATTTTGATTCTGAAACGATAATAAACAAAAATGCTTGCTTTCACCCATTTTTGTTTATTTCTAAGTCTACTGTCCCCTTAAAGAATGAACTTATCTTAACTGAAGTAATCATGTAAAATACCTTGCATGATTTCCGGCATATTTTTGAACAACGACGAAAATGTTCTTTTTCAAACAGCTCAAAAAATTCTTTGTGCAAATATATCCTTCAATTATCAAAAAAAAGAAAATAATCCACGAAAAATTTAAGCAGAAAAATGGAAAATGGGTATTTTATTTCTCAAATAACAAAATACTTTAAAAAGTAAAACTGACTTCCTAGAATTTTTCATTTTCAGTACACGTGTCTTGATGAAAATTTTAGAGAGCTAAGCTAAGAAAGAACTTGATAATATTGAAATACAATAATGTCAGTGCTTTCCAAGAATTGTTGACGACGATAGGGAAATAAGAATAAAGGGTCGAAAGCAATTTGACTGAAACACAGATATAGTCTTTCAGACGAATATAATATTACGTGTCTCAATATCGCAAGGAGAACTAGTTTCATCTTTTTCTTAACTGAAAGATATTTTGGGAAGAACCAATCTCAATCATGTATTTCAACGATACTCAAACTTTTATTGTAGGCAGTATTTAGACTGTTATATAAATGCAGATTAGTAGAATAATTTGAAACCAAACATCGTAAGTATACATAATAAAAATTATTTTCTTGGCATTTGGGCAAGTTTCGTCTGAGACAGTAAAAATGATGCGAAAAAAAGTTATGGATTGAAAAAGGAAAATATATCTTTCATTTTAATTTTAAAAAATGAAAATTTTTAATAATGCAAGAACATAAAGAGTTCTTTAAAATTAAAGAAAAAAAGGTGAAGTCGTAAATCTGATGATCTTTTCAAATATTTTCAAATATTATTTTAATATGCTGTAGACATTATAATGAAATACTGTAGACATTATCAAAAGTTTCTTCAACCATGCCAGTTTACTATTTTCAATTAGCATTTCAGCAACACTCAAATTTCCTTTTCTTGTTGTATACAATAATTAGATCAATTTGACACCAAAATACTATAAATATATATAAGTAAAAATTGTTCTCGGTATTCGGTGAAACTTTTGTCTCAGGAATTAAAAATAGGGGAAAGCTATAAAATGAAAAATGAAATTACCGTTTTCATTTTTAATTTTTAAAAAATGTAAATTTTTTAATAATGTAGAAATATAAATAGGTATTTAAAATTCTAAAAAAATGAATCCGTGTATTTGATGTTGTTTCCGAAAACATTTTGAATATTATTTTAGTTTTTACATGAAATACTTCCTTTTAGTCTTTTTCTAAAACTACAAAAATCACTTCAGAGATGCTTATTTACAATTTTGCAATCCGCATTTCAATGACACTCAAATTTTCTAATCTTGTTGTAGACAGTAATTAGACTATTATATAAATGCATATGAGTAGAATAATTTGAAATCAAAACATTTTAAGTATTATAAATAAAAATTATGTTCTCGGTATTAAAGCAAGTTTCATCATGGAAATTATCGATGAGCTGAGAAAAAACTATAAAGTGGAAAATAAAATTATTTCTTTCATTTTAATTTTAAAAAGTATATTTTTAATAATGTAGGAATATAAATAGTTCTTTAAAATTCTAGAGAGATTCTAGGGAGCCGTAAATCTGTATTACGGAGCCGGAAAAATAATTTTTTAAATAAATATTTTGAATACTATTTTAGTTTTTACATGAACTACTGTATTGTTTATCTATAACTAGAAAAATCATTTCAACGATGCTTATTTACAGTTTTGCAATCTTAGATTTAATTTTAAAGTTTGGGAGTCTTCAGAATTTATTTTCTTGATTACTTTTTAAATTCTGTTTTCTAAACTAATTTCTGATCTATTTATAAATAGCCCATGCTTTTAATTCTTTTAAAACATTATGTATTCTACTTCAAATGCCCATATATACTGCTGAAAAAGGAATATTTAATACTTAAAGTTACGCTTAAATTAAAAATACTTGATAATACGCTAAATTAAAAAAAATACTCTTAACTTGTTATTTTAAAGAAATTATAAACATAATAATTTTTTATATTTGTTAGTGGAGCCTGGTCATAATTTTGAGAACAGGAAAATAACATTTAGACTCGTATAGTCTTCTGCAAATTTCCATACCACATCAGATGGAGGATTTTAGACATTGAAGAATTTTTGGTGTAATAGACCCACTTAAAAAATGAATATCTGAGTCAAACGGATCTAAAACCTGCAATTCTCCTATTTTGAAGTCGGACTTTCCGTCCCTCCCCCCTTATGTCAAAAATGTAGGCCAGATAACACTACTGTTCTTATCTTACCACATTTGTCAAATAAGGCATCATTTCATATAGACTAAGTAAAATTCAAGAAATAGCGATAGTTTTAAAGGAAAGGTTTTTTCAAGAATTTTTTTGGTTTGGACTTGTTATTGGTTGGCTGAAATACCTGATATGTAACCAAAAAAAGCTTCAATAAGTAATTCAAACATTTTACTTTGAGTTAAAAAAATGAAGCAATTTTGCAGTAATGGTGAGATGCTTACTGAAAAATTTCTCTGAATAATTTTTGTGCAAAATATGCAAGGAATTATAAATGTTGTTTTGTATTTATACTTTCCTGAAACTAAAGCTCATATCGGGATTTTCTTGGATTCAAAGATTAGCATATCTTTATTAAAAGATATGCTAATCTTTGATTATTGAAGAGAGTGAATGATACTCATTTGAAAAAAAAAAACAATTTACAAAAAGAAAAGGAATTATTTGGTTAGATGCATTGTATAACTTTTATATAGATAAATTATGTCAAATACTGCTCGTAAAGTATTAGTCGTATTAAGACTATTCTGTTTACATTAAGGTTAATTTTATATTTCTGATTCTGTATCCCTGCCAAATTCAGTGTACATTTGCTTATTAAGACTTTAATTTTTGTCGGCAGCTCTGTTACAATCAAGATTCAGAAATTTGTATTGTTATAAAAGTTAATTACAAGTAGGCTTTGTATTGTCAAAATTAATTATAGCCAGGATTTGTATTACAATCTAAAATAAAGTTCCAATTAAAGTATATATCAAAATCAAGATTTGATACCCAAATTCTTCATTTGTAAAAAAGAATTACAGTCAAAATTTTTATTAAAAAGGTATCAGTTAAAAGAGTAAGCTGGGTATTTTAAGACATTTTAAATTATAATAACCATTTTTGCAATTATCTCTTCATTTGATTTTAATTTGAGAGAGAATATTCAATAACAAATAATCCATCTGGTAAAATAAAAGAATGTTATGTTCAAGTTAATAAAAAAAGAGTAAGAACAAGTGACAAATTTTTTAACTTAGCAATATAATAAACGACATAGACCTTAAATCCTCATATTAAAGTTTTGGTACATTATTTTGTACAGTGGTAAACATACAGAAATTATACTTACTGTAACTTTCTTGAATTATCATGCCAATTGCCAGCATCTTTAGTAAACCATCAACTAATGACCTAATTGCTACAATAAATTATAAAGTTTAAGTCCTTAATTAATTCTGAATGAAAAATTATGTTTGGAACTTTTCAAAAACAACATCTAACTTTCCAATAATCGTCAGATATCGTAGTTTATTAAATAGTTCCAGATCTTTAATTCGAAGCTCTATCCATTCTCCTACAGGCATCATTAGGGCTTAGATTTTAAGAGTTTAGAAATAGTTCAGAAACTTTCAGAAGTATAATTTCATTTAACAGCATTTTTAACTTTTAAACTTCGATCTTGGCAAAACTCTATAAAACCCTTTCAGCGTATTCGATCACGATGTAAACGACATATGTTCTTTTCGTGAATATATAACTTTGAGAAATTAATAAACTATAATTTTTATATTTCAAATAACTAACAGCAAACATTTGCAAATATACATACAATCTTTGTGGCATAAAGATAGTTTCAAATATAATTTACGTAAACGGATAACATTTTGAAATAAATCAATTGCTGTTTTAGTTTCGTTCTGACATGCTTTCATCTTTGTTTTAAAATAAATATTTATCGTATAATCAATTCTAATAATATCCTTTTTCCCATCCCCAATAAAAGTTATAAGCTTAAAAATAAGCTTTTTTTAGTATTTTTCTAAAATTTTTAACTTTGTTTATTTTGACTTACGTACTGTACGATTTTAAAATATATAAAGATTATTTAAGAAAGTTATATTTATATAATTTAATCATGTTTTCATGAAATGAAATATTTTTGATTGTTCTGACTTGACAGCGGATAAATTATTTTCTGCAGTTTCACACATAAATTTCTGAAATTTCATTAATTTTTTCTGAAAATGTAAGTTTTAATATTCATTTATTATCATAATTGTTTAAACTAAAATTATTTTAGCATTTCGAAAAAAAAAAATTTCAGAAATGCATTAAAGCATTCTTACCTCTTTATTTTAATAAAATACATTAACAGACACATTTCACTTTTCCAATTATTTTTTGCATTTTCTCACATATGAAATATACAAATAGAAATGTATTGAAATAAGACTCAAGATTTTGAGGAATATTCAAAGAGCATATTTCTGGAATTATGTCTGTCTGACTACAAACATGGCACTTTTGACAAACTTTTGAGTTAAAAGAATGCAGTTTGGTATATGATCTTGGTAACAAATTTGCAAAAATACCGTCAAAATTCAAAAAAAAAAAATCTATTAATCGGAAGTTTTTCTGTCTATCTGTTCGAAAAGAAGTGAAGACAAAAACTACAAAACATAAAGAGAACGATAATAAAATTTTGTAGATAAATTTATCATTTCATGGGTAGAATTTTATGGAATTTTGAATCAAATTTTTCAAAAGAATCGAATGTCTGTATGTCTGTATTTTCACATGAATGTAAAAGTAATGATTGAAAATGGCTACAATAAATGTAATCTAATATGTGTTTTTTTTAAAAATTAAAACTGTATTTCTGTGACAAAACTAGATTTCAACCTTTCAATAAAAAAAAAAAACTTCTAAAATATATTCACCTTTCTTTACTATGCTATGAAGTGTAAAATTTTCATATGATAAACACTGAAAATAAAAACTGAGTACTCGTGGCATTCATGAATTATTCAACGTCCTCAGTTATGGTCTAGGGTGATAGCACTTTTATTAGAAGGTGAACAAGAAACTTTCATGGAGGTCATCCCATGATGCTTATTTTCTTATGAAGTATATATTCAATGTTTTAAATATCGTAGTTTCAATCATACAAAATTTTAAACCTTTTTCGTGGGTTTCAGACTAATTAATTCAGATAAATATTTTAAAATTTTAAATTATTTTCAAAGGTTTCTAAATATTTTACGAATTTTAATTAATATTATTATTTATATTTAATTTCATTTATTTAAAAAAAATTTTATTTAAAAAAATTATAAACATTTTTTTTTCTCAAAAGACGTGTTTGAAACCATTGCCAAAGTTTCATATACGTATTTTGAGTGTTCTAATATATATCTTTAAAAAAAATTAGTCTTGATTATTTAAACTCTGCATGAAAATCACTATTTTATGAAACATTATATTCCAGAAAATTCCAGGGAAACACAATTCCATTTTTCCTTTATATAATCCAAAAACTTCTATCTCTTCCTCGCATTAGTGAAAAAAATAAAAAAAATATCAATAGATCGAAAATAGTAATGAGTAGTATTCAAATACCCCTTACGGGGAAGACAAAATATAAATCCATTTTTTTCTATCCGAACCATTCTTTCAGAAAAAAGAAAACTGAAGGAAAGGGAAAAAAAAAAAAACCAAAAGAGAGAGAGAAAAAAAGAAATACTTTAATCTACCGTCACTTCGACGAAATGGGTGTTCCTCTTCGAAAAGAGGATTCCGATCCTCCGGAGAGAAGGTCCTCATCGAAGAGAACAGCTTTCGAACGTATAACTTGCTGAGAAGTAGAAAATGTAAGACAGGCAGTCCCCTGGGAAGAATCTGCTATCGCCTCTCGAATGCGCGTTAGTTGGACATGAATTATCCAGCGGATTAGGAAATTAAGCTACCAGCATTAGTTTGAATTCTCCAGAGATGTTGGGGACAGAAGACCAGTGGAGCGAAATTGCAAAATTGACAAGACAGACATTGACCAAGGAACATCCAGTTTTGGGTGAGATAATTTTGATTGTTCCAGTAAATATTACTAATTTTCATCTTGAGATGTCGACTATCTTCAATTTTTGAATTTTAATGGCAGTTTTATCGTTGAGGAACAATGAGTTCAATTAATTAAACAACAATCATAAGGAGGTTCATCTTGAAAACTGGAGATAAGGATATAATCCATTTCTGATTTTTCTTTTTGAATTCTTAATTCAATGGATTAAAAATTTGCATGCCTTTGTGAAAACACTTTTATGAATATTATACAGGGAGCACCGTATTACCATTACCAGCATTTAATTTCACAGCCTTCAGTTGCAGACATGTGCTTATAGTTAGCCGTATAAAAAAATTGACTTTTTAAATAACTTATGCTTTCAGGTACTGGTAATATTAAAAAAAGTTTTAAAAAATAAATTTCAACGTATTTTTATATGACCTACCATTTCCTTTAATTATATTTAATAAAAGTTAAGAACAAAAATGCTACATTAGTTTAAAAAGGTAAAAGATAGAGATATCGCATCGTAAAATTTCAGCTGATTGAGTTTATATGTAATTGCATTACATGTAGCCATTCGGACTTTAATCATTCCCAATTGCATACACTATTGATTGTATATATACCGTTGTCATTTCTCTGGTTCTTAATAAGCGCTTTTTCAAATTAGTGCATCTATTCTACTTATTTTTACGTATTCAGTCCACCTATTTTTACTTAACATCAAAATTCTTTTAAATTGGGCCAGCTCAAATTATAAAAAAAAAAAAAAAAACATTTGTCAATTTTTGACAACAAAAATCAAACTTTTTGGGTTATATTCCTTTAGATACATTTAACATTAACAATATAACTATAGGGGGCCATATAAACATTTATAATTCGTAATTTTCCTAAAAATAATTTTTATTACTTTAAAAATGCATGAAAAGGAATGTTTAGCTTATTTGGAACATTTTGACATTAAAAGCACATGTCTATAACAAATGAATGCGAAATTAAAGCCTGGTTAAAATATTACTTTGCATCTTATACATGTCTTATGACTTTATATTTAAATGTTTCTATCAAAATATTTACTACTTTTTTGGTATAATAAATATATTGTTTTACGAAACAACTTTCCTATTTACTTGACAATTTATGCAGGCCTTTTGGATCTCCTACACTATTTCTTAAAAATATTCTTACCTACTATAAGTTGTCTATAAAAATCACTATTTGCATGAAACATTAGGCAACGAAAAATTCAAGGAAAACTGAATTGTTTCCTTGGTGTAATCTAAAGAAATACTCCCGTTTGATCGCCCCAGGGTAAAAAACACACACCCATATCAGAACGAAAATACTTATGACTGGTATGCAAACATCCTTTTCGGAGAAGATAAAAAAATAAAGTCATTTTTTTTTTCTTATCTGACTCATTCTTTCAGAGAATAGAAAACTTTGCCAACAAAGAAACACAGCGAAAGAAAGAATGAACCAACATCAACAAAAAAAAAAAAGGGGGAAATGCTTTAATCTACCGTCATTTTGATGAAATGGGTATTTCCCAGCGAAAAGAGGATTCGAATCCTCTAGAGAGATCACTCTCGTAGAATAGAACGTAGATATTTCGAACGTATAAGTTGCTGAGAAATAGAAAATGGAAGCCAGGCAATCCCGTGGGATGTAAGAATTTGCTATCGCTTTTAGAATGCGCGTTAGTTGGACATGAATTATCCAATGGATTAGGAAATTCAGCTTCAGACATTAATTTGAACTCTCTCGAGATGCTGGGGAGAGGGGTGCAATGAACCGATCTTGCAAAAGTGATAGAAGACAGCAGCCAAGCATAAGCTGGAGAAGACACTGTCTTTGGAAAACTATACTTGAAATAAGCATTGCCAACTTTTCCTCTCGAGATAGTGTATACCCTAATGTGTGAAATTGAATGTTAGTAATTTTTCAATTCAGTTAATAAGACGATTCTAATTAGGATTTCTGTTTGGTTTGGGGAAAGCTATTAATGACAAAATCGGGGCTTCTAAATAAGATTTAGAATATCATAAATCTGAAAGTATCAAATTACCAAGTATTTCATTTGATTCACTTGAAGAATAAAACGTATATTGTCAAATTATTTACAGTCATAATATTTTTCCTACTTTATAGCGAATTTAATTAACTACATCACAGATATATTGGATAAGGATATAAAGCAGGGAAATGAAATATAATTAAATATTTAAGAAAAAAATGTTCTCTCTCTCTCTCTTTCACACACACACACACACACACACACAAATTATTGTTTGTTTGAATGTCTTTTTATACAATGTAATTTAAGTCAAAGATTGATTGAGATTATTCCTTGGCAGAAGGAGAAAAGAATTCACAATTTTCTTTAGTTTAAAAGTTAACTAAATTCTTAATTACCGAATATTAATAATGTTTTCGGTGTTTTCCAATTACTATATGAAATATTATCGCACTAAATAGATTTTTAACACTATTTTAAAATTCAAGGAATTATCCTTCTGTAATGATATTTATTTTTTCCCTAAATGATTTTCCATTTTTTTAAAATTAAAATTAAGTTTGATACATAAACGCTGCAATTTTTTTACGGTTATGATAAAATTTAAATTTCATTATTCCATTAATCCATTCAAACGCGCGATTTTGCCGTTGTTAAAATTAGGAGAAAAAAGGAGATTGATTTGTCACTTTAGTTCTGAAGTAGTATTTTTAATTTTATTTTTATTTTATAATACTATGCACTTTTTAATTTGCAAGCACAATAATCTGAAGTAAACTGAATTAATTTTTTTTCAGTATCTAGAAATAAGT
Source organism: Argiope bruennichi (assembly GCF_947563725.1). Classification (NCBI taxonomy): domain Eukaryota; kingdom Metazoa; phylum Arthropoda; class Arachnida; order Araneae; family Araneidae; genus Argiope; species Argiope bruennichi. The sequence continues at coordinate 93,034,398 of NC_079153.1, forward strand.
AGTTAAAATTCTAAATAAACACATTCCAAATATATAGTTCAAAGATTAGAAAAACCAATATTTCTTGCCACCAAAGCTTTCAAGTTTACAATTATCTTGTTGAAATTTCCTATAAAATATATTCAAGTCTAATTGTGAAAAACTTTTGGTTGTTGATTTTGATATTTTTCTGTCTCAACAAAGAAAACTTCGAGCTAAGACGATAAAACTACACTTGCTTTAACAAGTGTTGGTTGGTTTTCCATTATTGTAGCCTAGAAATATGCTGCTTTTTTTATACATGCAAAGCCTACTTGGATAAATACACTGTCCATGTAAGAGGACTTATATCTTCCAGAAAACTTCTATAATTAAGAAAATACCTATATCATTGTAAGATTTACATTTCGAAATTCCCATAAATTTGAAAAATTCAACAATATTGCAGTCAGGTAGGATAATTTTAAAAAAGTATGATTCCAAAACATATAGAAGCAATTAATTTCTACCAATTTTTATGCATAAAATACATTTGCAATTTATAACAAATAGTTCTCTTTTTCGATAAGAAATTTTCTTGCTATCAATTACATTTTTATACAATACATAAGTTAAAGTAATGAAAATTGCTGAATATATCTATCTATATCTATATCTATCTATCTCTCTCTCTCTGTATATATATATATATATATATATATATATATATATATATATAGAGAGAGAGAGAGAGAGAGAGAGAGATAAAAGGGTATTTTTTATTTCAAATGCTGCCTTTAATTAAATATCACTAATTATTCTTCTGATGTTATTGCATAACATTGACGATACCATTAATTAGAAAGTCAGCTTTTATATGTAAGCATATAATTTTTGTATCAGAAGGAAGTTTCGAAAACAGACTTTGAATTTTTAAACTTAGCATTAATCCATCCCGGGAGGCATGTTTTATTTACAAGGTGGCGCTGTCGAGGCTAGTCCATTTACAGCGAGACACAAAAGCAGAAGAAGGTAAAAGAGAGGGAAATCACTTATCCCTGGTCTTACATACCATTAAGATTTTGATAGGGATTCCTCTACACGCGCTGATTTAGACAAGGGCATACAGGGATCTTTTAAAAAGAATCTATTTAGTTCAGCAATTTTCCATCCCCTCACTCGAAGCGTGGGAACCGCTGACAAAAGCATTTTTAAAAAGCTTCAGTTGAATTAATTAAATAGAAAAAGTGGAATGGGATCAGAAAATAAGAGAATATTTTAGAATGAAGTTGTGTGATGAATGTGATATATGCTGAATTAAGCTAAGAATTAGGAAATTGAGTTTAAATTAAATTTTAATTTTATTACAGACAGATTGACAGTAGACAGATAAGGAGAAAACTTTTCTAAATATAGGATACTGTGAGAAAAATGTAAGTTTTCAACTTATCTGACAACAAAAATGCAACAATCGAAATTTTATTACTCTTATCTCAAAATTTAATAGTACTTCTAGACTTTTTATATAAAAATCAAAAATTATAGTAAATTAAAGTTTTACTGCTTACAATGAACTAATAAAAAAATGAAAAGGTATCCGAAAATCTTGCCCGAACCTTTATAGCTTCAGAACGTTTTAAAACTAATTGGCCAGTCCTTTTTTTTTTTAACTTTTACAACAAGTGTTTTTTTAATTCTGTACAAAAAGGCAGAGATAAACATAATCAATAATTTCAACCTTTGAAAGGAGAGCAAAAGATTTTAAAGTTTTTAACTTGTATGCAATATTTTACTTTTTGAGAATATTTTTTTCGACCCCTGTTTATGACAGTATATCCATCCGAAAATCCAGTTAGGATAATAGTTCAGTCGAATGGTCATAAAAAATAAATAGCAGCAATTTTATTGGCTTAAATCAATGAGTTCGCTATCCAATAAGAGTTTTCTAAGTTTGAATCCGGTTATATTATCAGACGAAGATGCGGGAGAATATGGAAGTTGTAACCCCGTTTTTTTTGCATTTAAATACAAAGCTATTTAAACAAGAGAAACATTTTAAATTATAAATATATAGATATTTAAAAAAAACTATAAAGAGTTATAAAATGTAATGAAAGCGTAAATGGATTTAGAATAATTTTTAAATGTTAATTTTAAAAAAAATAATTGTCATTAGAAACAATTCAGAAACATTTTTTGGAATTTTACTTAGAAACATGTTAGGAAAAATAATTGATTAACTAAACTTCGAATCATTAGCAGCATTTTTTTTTTACGGAAATTTGACTTTGATGTAAAAAACAGGGTCGTTGGAAAAATAATTGTCTATCTGTTGGAATTCGAGAACCGATGCGACTTTTATTCTAAAAATACAATTATGCAATTTCAAATGATATTATAATGGTCTAGTTTCAAATCCTGTGAAAATTGAATTTGAAAAAAATATCCTGATTTGCAATTACTGATACCCGAAATACATTAAAAAATAGAGATCACAAGCATAACTTCATATTAAAATTGAGAAAATTTTTAATTTCAAATTTAGTTCCCGCCACTTTTTTAAATGACATTATAATATGATTTGAAGTTGTATAATAATACATTTAGAATCGGATATGTCTCGCCTCATAAATTCTCATTGGTAAAGAAGTGTTTAAAAATATTTTTTAAGGACGCTGTGTTTTTCAGCAATTAAATTAAATTTTCAGCAATTTAGCAAAAATTAAAATTTTTCAAAATGTTATTCAGATATGGACTTGAAGATTCCATCAATTACTCTCTTCTTTTTAAAATTTATCTAAGTAGAATTTCGTAAAATTCTCTCATTTTAAAAAGAAATAAAAATATTTTTTCCAAATTTGTACTTTTCTTAAATTTTCTAATTTTCTCCTGATCAAACTAAGCTATCATTATGTTATATAGCTCATTTTATAAATCATTTTAATACTTGAAATTTCTTAGTCTAAAGTTTACATCTTAGGTTAATAGTTTTTTTATATAAACTTGAAATTCAGTGTTAAAACTTTCATTCCACGCTCTCTCTTATGCGATAACATATTCGGGTGCAAACTCGGGCACTTTTTTTAATAGATATCCCAGAAACTTAAGCCAATAATATTGCTATTAAGTACTTTTTGCCTGGAAAAAGTGCAGTACAGGACTAACATTTCATCTCTGAGATGTATTTGATATCATTGCAATGTAGCTACTAAAATATGAAACTATTGTTGAAAAATACATTAAAATTGCATTGAAATATTTATTAAAATTTAAAAAAAATTACTTGGAAATAAAATTGGCATTACTGATAATCCAGTTGCTGGAAAATACTGTAGAAATGTTTTTTTTTTTCTTTTTAATGCATTCCGAAATTATAAAAGAAAAAGTTTATCTTTAACTGAAAATCTAATTAAAGCTTGAAATTTTTTATTACTTATTATTGAAAAAAACCGGTGTCATATTTGATATCTCTAGGTCTATTTTTTTGATCTGGTAAGCATTGTGAACTATTTTTCAGCCATACATACATATAACATTACGAAATTTACAAATAGCTTCCAGCTTAAAAACGTTAAAAGGGCTTGGCTACGATTTATGAGTTAATAATACAGTAGATAGCTCTTAATCTGTCGGAATACTGAATTACTATAGCATAGACAAGATATGAGATTTCATAGGATAACTGAATATATTCTTGTGTAATGTTGCTATCTGCAGAAATATAACATGCGCTGTCTATTGGTCTTGTAAGCCTCTATATCGAAAATTCGACCAGATTTATTACAATTTTACCACAGAAACGCAACTTTATATAAAAGCAAATATTTTTATATATTTTAAAATTACTATACGTATTATTAGATGAAAATTCCTTATAATTTTGATTTTCTACTTCAGTGATTGGCACATTTTTAACGAAAAATGTGGCGGCACACAAAGAAAAAGATAAGTTGAAAAGTTGTTTACTTACCTATAATACAATGTGTAAAACACTTTATGATAACAATTTTGAATGTAAAATAAAATGACATAATATATAATACAAAAACAATAGTGCATTTATTAAGAGATTAATTACAAGGTAATAATAAGAATACATTTAATGAGGAATTTGAGATTGACGATTTTTGATAACTTCATTTTATATTTGGTCTTAAAAATGACAATGCTACTCTCATATGGTCTTCTACATTTAACAGTCTCGATTTTTTTTTCTTTTCTTTTATTGGTTTTTATGTTGGTTAATACTGAAAATCCGAATTTACACAAATAAGATGTAGAAAATTGTAATAATATTTGTAAAACTTTTTTGGTTATCATGGGGTAATCTCATCTAATGTTAATCCAAGGGGGAATACCAAGGTAGAATAGGAGTGGCGATACTGGGAACAATTGAAATTTCTTCACGTGGAGCAAATATTTCATTTTATGAAAGGTCACAGTTATCGACTTTAAAAACTGTTTCTCTAAAAACAGTTTTGTAGTGTTGTAAAAACAACAGTTTTCTTTTATAGTGCACTTTTCTTTAATTTAAACAAACTTTACTCGTAATAAAAAAAGCATTATAACTTTTACTATATACATTCCCAAAACTTGGCGGCATACTTTAAGGTGTATGTATACACTTGAAACTTCAAAAATCGTTCAAAATATCGAATACATTTTTTATTGCTTAATAATGTTCTCTGATCCTTTAGCGTTCGAATGATACCAACATGCTGTCAATATTCAAAATATTTCTCGAGTTATAATTATTTTTCTTGAGGTGCTTTCATTAAAAACTCTAGTTACGTTTTTTTTTTAAACTCATTTTATGAAGAATGATATTTTTCCACTATGTTGCTTCATTCAAATAATCATAACTCAACAAGAAATTAACCAAATGCAATTATTTATATATCAAAATAATTTGTATGAAAAAGCGGATGTGTTGTGCCTCAATCAAAGTAATATTTATGGAAATAAATTTTTAATAGCTATTTAAAAGTTAAAATTACAGAAAAAAATCTCGCTTTTTCTATTCATCTTTCATAAAAAAATTGTTAAAAAAACTATATATATTTATAACTTGATTGAGGCAGACAACATGAAGACTAATATTAGGCATAATTTCCAACTAGAATTGTATGTCTGTACAAATTAGAATTTAAGATATCATGTTTCAAAAAATATGCTAATTAGCTCATTAAATATAATTTTATTAATTAATAATTAGTGTAATATGGTTTTTTCTTACTGAAATGAGTTTAAACATATATTAATGGCCTAATGTGAAAAAACTGGATTTTTAAAGTTAAAATTTAAAAAAAAAAATCTTCTAGTGTGTACGTACACCTTAAGAATTTGGCGACACACAAAAGTGCCGCGGCACAGAAGTTGAAAATCACTGGTCTACATGTACAATTGCCAAACAAAGAGTTTTAAAGACTCACTTTATATTCAAAGAAGCTACGTAGCAACATATGCTTATAGGGATGAAAACTATGCGGAAATTCTAACCTACCATGAAAACTTGTTCTTTGGTATTTTCTTATTTTATATTACAAGTTATTGGGAACTTATTTTTTTGTGAACTCGTGTTACGATTTTGAAGCTTTTACTTATAAGATCTACGCTTTCTTTCGTAAATTTAATCAACTTATATGGGGTTTTAGATTTATTTATTTTACAACAATGAACTATACTTAAGAAGTCCTTGCAAATTAAGTCTTTGCTTATATCTTATACTTATATAACACTGACATTAAAACTCGTTTTTTTTAATCAGGACTTTCAAAACCTTCTAATAATCATCAGATTTCTCCTCACTATTCTTGATACCAACTTGTTAATTATTCATGTTAGATTACATAACTTTGCTCATTTGGATCCAAGCCAGACATTTATAAAAAAACCGTGTGACTATAAAAACCATAAAACACAATACTGGATAAGCATAATTAAATTTAATCTATTCCTACAGTTCTTGTCTCTAATTTTCCTTGCAACAAAAAATAACTTAAACAAACGCAATATAATCCTCGAAACTTACCCATGCAATATCATCCATGAATATTTTCTTACCCAAAATATTAAAAAAAAAATAAATAAAAGCGTATCATTAATCTTTTCTAAGTCTGAGAAATACCAATTATATCTTATATTTGGAAGAAGCAATTCAGAGGTTAATGTTTCCTGTCTTTATTCTAGGTTTTTTTCCCCTTCGAGTTGAATGGATCCTAGTTCACGTATAATTAACCGGGTCTCCAGAGTCTCAAGTGCAGTCAAGAACAACCCGCAATTTATCCGCGCTCGTATTTCGTTCCCACTGGCAATCAACAGTTCGCTAAAGAAACGAATAACTAAAATAACTACTTCAGTTGCTGTCGTTAGATAAAATAATACGAGCGCGCGTCGAATTTGATACAGCTAGGCAAAATATAGTGTCATTTGGCTTCATTAGGAATGTTTTAACGAGATTCAGACATTCATAAGATTTAAAAAAATACTATTAAATAAGAAATATTATTTAATTTATAGAAAGAGTATAGTGCTTGATACAAAATAACACATCACTTTTTAGCTTTTTGAGCCTCTTGAATTCTTTTCATAAATTTAACAGTTTTTTGATAATTATATTATAAAGATTATTCTATAATAAAACTATAACTACATATTGTAAAGAAACGAGATTCCTTACAACTTCATTATGAGGTAGATAACACTCCCATCTTTACTGATGGGTCCAGAACAAGTAACTATGTCGGTTGTAGTGTCGTCACTGCAGAAAATGCATTCAGCTATAAACTGAATAATTTGTGCTCTGTTTTGACAGCTGAACTGATGGCTATTTTGATTGCTGTAGTGAAAATCTCTAATCTCCCTGCGCGTAAATTCTGTATCTATACAGATAGTAAGAGTTCTCTTGAGGCTCTCAGCCATCCTCGGAATGGAACATACCCCATAGCCTTAAGAATTCTATCTCACTTGTGGACTCTACAAGCTAGGGAACTCGAAATTTTATTTTGTTGGCTACCTAGCCACGTTGGTATTTACGGCAATGAATTAGCCGATGCTGTCGCAAAGACAGCTACCATTTCATTACAATGTTCAATTCCCTACTCAGAAGTAAAAAGACACCTTGGCAAATTAATCCACAGATTATGGCAAGAATCTTGGGATTTGCAGGTCTCTAACAAATTACGGGTTATTCATCCTTCTATCAAATTGTGGCCGAATCTCCCGGTGCGAGAGCATGATATTAAAATAACCCGACTGCGCGTCGGTCACATCCGTTTCACACACAAACACCTTTTGTTTGGTGAAGGGTGTCCCAAATGTACAACGTGCCATGTCGATTTTACGGTTATTCACATACTATCAGAATGCCCTGTCTTCAATCATCAACGAATACGCTATTTTAATACATCATGTCCGAGTATCAGTGACTTAGTGGGAGAAAATCCCCATTGTAACATTTTTACATTTCTGAAAACAATTGGATTTTATCATCATATTTAAACAGCAAATCTTTTTACACTTTTAACCTTGTTTACTAAAGTAAACACTTCATATTTTAAAATTTGCATTTGATTTTTACTGAAATAATTCACCATACCATTAGACCAGTAACTTCTACCATACTATTGGGGCAGCATGGCCAAATATGGCCCTTGCGCCAAAAAATCACAAGCTAACTAACTATGAGGTAGATAAAAAAAAAATAGACGAGTTCCAGGAACAGATATTTAATTGTTTTCTAAGTTCCCCATTTCACAAGACAAAACAAGCACGAACACGAAAATACACGACACTCACTTAATATACGAACTAATAATGACACCCCCTAAGAAGGGCCGTGGTAAATATACCTCGATGTCAATAAGATAACGCCATCTCTTGTTCCAAAAGAGAAGGTAGCAGAGTTATGTAACCGCTACAATATTTAGTTCATTTCTTTAGACTAAATAACATGAGTGCATATTAAATTTGATGCAGAAAAATAAATCGAAAATTAACTGGAAAATTCTTTGCAATGAAAATTGCTTGTGCAATACTTTAAAAAAGTTCACGAATTAAATGCCTCTGAATACCAAATTATGGAAAAGAGATGTTGTCAAAATTAAATAGTCTGTAATTTTGTTTCTTTTCTGTGTTAGTAACATGATAAGGTAAACACATTTACAGATGTGTTTAATGGATATTGAATGGCTACTAACCAGATCAGTGAACCTTGGACTTGGCAACAAAAATGAAGATTCTAGAAACATACAGGAATTTATTCTCCTGTATTTTTCCAGATTCAGGATTCTTTTGGAAAACTCCATAATTAATTGCAATTCCTAAATTAGAGCTAAAGCCAATCAGTCAAGAAAATTCATTCAAGTATTATCTCATTGCCAGTTGGTATGCCGAGAGTCGTAAGCATTTGTTGTTATTTGAGTAGCGATTTATTTTCTGCTGTTATGTTGTTGATTACTACAAGAATTGAATTTTGTACACTTCTGCTGTCTTTTGCTACAGAGATTTTGTGTTTCATGCGAAACAGAGCGTCGTTATACGTTAACGAACTCATTGGACTTTTTGCACCGGATACTTATCGGATGATTTTCTCAAGGACAGACTTTGCAGCTACAGTATTGATCAGATCTTATGTGAAGATGACTAAGAACATAATCTGATTGTTTTGCTGGCGGATTTAAAGAAATCTATTGAAGCAAGACCCGAAAACTATTATTGCATCAATTGATCTAGGCAGAAAGATAGAATTGTACAAAGATAAGAGCAAGTTTTATGTATCAAACTACTGAACAGAAATGCGGAATATTTTATGGGTTAAATGACTCGACTTAAATATTATATAAATTTCTTTAAAATTTACTTTGCTATTATCCTTTATTTCCTGTTTGCTTTAAGGTGTACGTACACACTAGAAGATTTTTTTTTTTTCAATTTTAACTTTAAAAATCCAGTTTTTTCACAGTATGTCATTAATATATGTTTAAACTCATTTCAGTGAGAAAAAAAACATATTACACTAATTATTAATTAATTAAATAATATTTAATGAGCTAATTAGCCTATTTTTTGAAACATGATATATAAAAATTCTAATTTGTACAGACACACAATTCTAGTTGGAAATCATGCCTAATATTAGTCTTCATGTTGTCTACTTCAATCAAGTTATAAATATATATATATATATATATATATATTAACAACGTTTTCATCAATGATGAATACAAAAAGCGTGATTTTTTCTGTAATTTTAACTTTTAAATAACTATTAAAAATTTATTTTTATAAATATAACTTTGTTTAAAGCACAAAACATCCGCTATTTCATACAGATTATTTTGATATATAAATAACTGTATTTGGTTCATTTCTTGTTGAGTTATGATTGTTTGAATGAAGCATCATAGTCGAAAAATATCATTCTTCATAAAATGAGTTTAAAAAAAACCGTAACTAGATTTTTTAATGAAAGCACCTCAAGAAAAATAATTATACCTCGAGAAATATTTCGAATATCGACAACATCTTGGTATCGTTTGAAAGCTAAAGGATCAGAAAACATTATTAAGCAATAAAAAAATATTAGATATTTTGAACGATTTTCGAAGTTTCAAGTGTGTACATACACCTTAAGATTTGATTACCAGATATAATAATTTAATTGGATATGTTGATTAAAATATATAGCATGAGAAATTATTCGAATTTATTATTAGATGTGATTGAGAACAAGAAAAATGAAACCTTCTTCTTAGTATAATGTTAGCAATATTATTTTATTATTATGTGTGCAGTATTCAATAATGACAGAATTTCTTCGAGTTTTAGAAAAGAAACTATAAAGAGTGTTCCCCAATAAATTTTCTCGTATTTTTTTTACCAGCGATTCATTTCGTTAATCTTTAATAAACCTATTTTCAAAACTATTAAGCAAAACTATTTTGAGGCTTTCATAAACTTCGAGGCACGAAGCTAGTTTCTCTCATGCGTTTGAGAATAATTGCAATTACGTGAAGCATGTGACATGTTTTAGATTTAGCTATGCAGTATAGCGGAGAGACTCAAATATGAAATCGAACCTCTGCATTTTGACCACTACGATCAACATTTGATACTACTGATAATATTAGTGAGGAGATGATGCAACAAATCTCACTTATCAAGTCCACAAGCATAGGAATAAACAAATGATCAGGCAATCAATCTTCGATTCAATATATCATGAAGAACCAGCATAGAAATAAGCACCAATTTATGCATTTAGTTTGATGCGCTTTTTTTGTTATCGTATCAACATGATCATTGATGGACAGACAACATATTACAGGCTGATGGATTTTGCTAAGAATTTCGTATTAACTGACTATAACACACAAAATTTCATTTTTTGTGCGCATTCTGTTTCTAAGATATCGTGATATATCAATGATACAAAACATTTTATAAGCCATCAGTTTTGGAATTGTCATTACAGTGGTTTTTAGTTAGGACTTGAAAAGATATAAAACTTGAAGATATATAAAAAATTCTTAAACAAATTTTTTGACAAAAGAAAATTTATGAGAAAATTAAAAATTACGTGTTTAGAAAATGAAGCAGTTTAAAATTTTCTTGTTTTCTCAGAAAAAAAAATATGTACTTTCAACGAAAAATCTTTGATATATCATGATTTTAGAATTATCAGATAGGAAGTGTATTTTTATTTTTGGCACGGCATATGAATTTCCAACTGATGTGCCAAAAAAATTCAAAATTTGCTTAAGGAATTTTAGAAAAAAAATTGAAATATATTAAGGTATATAACTACGATTGAATGAATTGCTTTAAAAATGCTCTAGAATATTTATATTTTTATAAATTCAAAACGCTTTTGAAAATCAGGAGAAAATATGGCTTTTTAGGGGAAGGCTAAAAAGTAACATCAAGTAAAAATTCTCTAGTCAGTAGTTTATTAAATAAGTTGTTAAAAATTTTGAAGAAAAGGAATTTTACGTCTAGTTCTAGAACTAAGAAAAGAGTTATATTTCTATTAGCTAATTATTCAATTTAATTTATTAATTACATGGTATAGTTCAACTTGAAAAAAGTAATTTTTATGCACTAAATTACCTGCAAACTTTATATATATATATATATATATATATATATATATATATATATATATATATATGTATAAATATATTTATTTGTAATTATAAAACATTAAACACAAAATATACTTCAGAATTTATGAAGTTTTCAGTAAACATTTGAAAAAACACCATTTATAGGTTAAAATAACATAAAAACTTAAATTGAGCAAAATAAAAATGATTGCATTTAATTCTAAATAATAACCATAAAAAATTCAAATGATTTTATAGAGAAAACGGTTTAAAAATCGACAAAAATCGACTTTTCAACATAGCCATCTCTCTTAACTTTTCTAATAAACAAAAGAATTTTTAATACATGATTAAAAATGTAATAAAAATACTTTAATAAATGGTATTTTATTATTATTTTTGAAGGCAAATTATCATTATTTTTTTCATGAAATAATTTAATCTTTCACATTAGCAAGTAATTAAATAGTATTAATTTAAATTTTGATATTTAAAGAACTGTAGTCGGATTAATTTTTTATTTTTATTTTTAGGGTTACAATAAATATAATAGGTACAACAGATTACATTTTTTTTATGAATTAGACAAAAGCAATAGACCGAAAGCAAATGGCATTTCAATATTCTTAAATAAGTTCTATAATTTTATACCAACATTTTTATTCCTAAAATAATTTGAGCATTCGCTGAATTAAATTTAATTTATCATGGATCGCTTTTTAAAAATTTTTGCTTAGAATCGAGGATATAGTCCCAGAAGAATCAAATTATTAATCAGCTTTCATGAAATATTATTTCAAAATTAAATGACTCGATAATAATTAAGAACATTTTTTTTTATTCATCTAATGACACAAAATAGGGTAGCAAAACAATTTCCTGAATTTGGCTTTTTACTTAATTAGTTAATTACGCTGAAGGACAAGTAATTAAATTAATAAAGATCTAGTTCCTAAAATAAGAAGATTTTCTGTCTAATTAATATTATTTATTTTGAACATACTGTTTTGTTTTTAATGTCGTATCATTTTGTTTTTATTAATATATATAGTTATCGTTTATTAATACCATCTATTTAATACAGGAAATTTCTTAACTATGAGAAATATTTTATTTATTATATTGGAAAAAGTCTCAAAGACATAACAAAGTAATATTTTGATATTAATTTATTTAAATGTTTCTTAAATAAGTGTTTAATACATTATTTGAGAAATATGACAGAAGGTTGAAAAATTCTGAAAAATCAAAATTTTAATTTAAAAAAGCATATTAATTTTATTTTAATTTGAAATCGTTTTTGGAAAAAGTGGTTGAATTCTCAGAATTCTAAAGAAGTGCTGGGGGAAATTTCAGAAAACTCGGGAGTATTTTTGCCCAATTGATCAGTCGTTTCTAAGATAAAAAGCATTAAGAAAAATTTATTATAAAGTATTTTCATTATTATTCATTTTTTTCCTATGATAGAAAAATAATAAAATATGTACTAAAATATGTACTAAAATATGTAACTAAAAATATGTAAAGCCATTTTTTTCTATGATATTTTTTCTTAATTCTTTTTTTGTAACGTAATACGATAAAATAAACACTGAGAAATGAAAAATGTTTATTAAAAATATAATGATAATTAATTATATTTAAACTAAAATTATCTGTGAATACAAGAATCGATAGAATGTGTTTTGCACATATTAAGCAAAGCAACATTTTACATAATAGTTATAGAATTTATTAAAGAAAATGTGAATTTAATTTTTTTAAATAAATAACAATTCAAGTAATTCTATTTCATCACATTAAAAGACTATAAATTGCTTTTCCTTTTATTCGTGTAATATTATGCAAATTTGCTACGATACTATTTAATTCGTTTTCAATAATGTATTTCATTAATTTAAAATTTTCTCGAAACTTAAACATGGAGCTCTTACAAAGTTAAATATTTAAATTGTCAATTATACAGAATAAAATTATAGTTTCGCGGATTACAGATGCATTTAAAAGGGCTCGTATCTCAACTGTGATGTTATAGTTTGCATCACAATGTGGTGCAGTTCTTAACCGTAGCCTCAATTTGGCACTCATAGCCTCAATTTGGCATGCTAAGTATGCATACTTGCCAAAATTTTATATGTGTCAACTTAGAGGGACATTACAATCTTTCTTCTTATGTTTGTAATGGAAAATACTGATTTACTAAATAACAAATTTCAGTTTAAAATGAATCGTACAAAAACTCAACCTATGCACAGAGATATCGTTCGAGCCAAATTCTAGATATCAATAGCCATCGAATTCCCCCCCCCCCCTCTTTACCTAACGGTGTCTGGAGGTACCTATTGAATTACAAGTTAAATAATGGAGTGCAAGTTCAGCATGCAGTTTAGCCGTTCAAATCCCAACCTATTGGCATCCTCATTTTCTATCACAATTAAGTAAGTGCATTCTTTTTGTAATATGACTGAATCACAATTAGATCATTCTTCCATGTTACTACTTTTAAAGATATTAAATAATATTTGAAAATCCACTTTTGAATAAAATATCAAAACCACTAAAATATCAAAAGGAAACAGAAAGATTTGAAAGCATAAATAAGTTTTAAAAACATACTATACATTATTTTCATATTGCTGATATACAATATATTTAAATCAAAATGAAATGAAAAAAAAAATATTAACGTATTCTTGTTCTTTTAAAATGCTGTCCATATGGACGAAAAATTATTCTTATAAATGTATGCGCAGAAAATATTCATACTGTCCATGTTATTATGAAAAGATCCGAAATCCATTGTTGAGTTATACGTTGGAAAAGTACAATAGGCTTAATAATGATTAAAGACGTTTTACTCAAAAAACATAAACATTCAGTAACAAAACATACCGAAGCATGCGCAAGAATACCAATTGTACTATACAACAACACACAAGCATAAAATTCTTATTAAACAATTGCAACAGCACAAATCGCTCAGAAAGAAGTCGTTAGAGACTTTGCTTAACTTTTCGTTTGAGCTCAACTCAGCGGTCAACTATCCACTGCTGACTTCTAACCGACTCCAAATGATACCCATTTCATTGATATTTATAGTTTCCGAGACTGAATTTTACAGCTTCTGTATAGGGACAAATGTCTGAACTCGAATCAAAATAAAGATATCGCCAACATTCTTGAATATTTGAGAGCCATCATTTTTGTCGCGAGAGTAGCTAAATTCATCGCCATGTAGTCAAATGATTACCATGTTTGTCGCCAAGAGAGTGGATCATTGATTCACCATCTATTCAGTAAATCAATAAAACTATATTCTTTATCAGGAGATATATTGCTCATATAAGCAATATTACAAATTTATAACATTATATTGAAATACGTAATTATTTTTGCTGCAAAAATGATATTTTAAAACAATAAGAATATATATTAACTCACTTTTCTTTAAGATCTATAAAATACTTATATACATTCTAAATGTAATTAAACTATTAACCATAGAACAGGAATTCTTATTCCAACTTACTACTCACACAAGCTACTTATATGCAGAAAACCTCGCCACGCAAACTACAGCTTCCTCCCAAACTACTCTTGAACTGCTCGAAATAATTACCAAGAATGTTAAATCTTATCATCTCTCCGTCTGTTATAAGCTCTCATTATTATTACTCGTAATTTTAACTGTTACCCATTTGTGTGATCTAACGTCTGGGGATGCTAATGTATTTTCTGTGAATCTTTTCCACACATTACTATTCTAGACTCAACAGTGAATAATTCATTGGAGAGACAATTTATTTGAAAAATAACAGTTAGTAGTCCCTATTATTCTCTTTCAAAATCTGGTAGAAATCTGGATAATGCATAAGCTCATAAGTTAAGTATATCAACAAAAAAGTGTATAATTTCGGTGAAATGATTTATAATTTTATTCTGAGCTTCAAAATTCGTGTAAAGAGAGTTAACGATTTAAAATAATTATTAGGATGATTAAAAATCTAAATAACAGAATAATTTGAAAAAAAAATTCATAAATGGCATTTTTATTTCAACATTTGCTAAATATATTGTATGCAACATATGCTAAATATGTAAATATGTTAAAGGTAAATTGAAGGCATAAAACATCCAATGCAGTCATGGACAAAATATCATGTTCTTGAAAGAAATTGGTAAACAGGATAAAGTGATACAAATTTAATATTCAATATTTATAAAAATGCAATATTAACTTTAATTAAAGTTAATATTGCATTTTTATAAATATTGAATATTAAATTTGTATGTATAAATTTTCAAAAATTTAATTCAAAATTTTAATTACTTTTATTCATGTTTATATTTTTCATTTGCATGTGCTAAACGAATACTTGCGAAAAGTATTACGTAATAGTACTTTTCTTAAGTACCTGTACAGGTAGTTTAAATTTAAATTGTTAAACATTTATTAACAAAAATTTACTTTCTCTTTAATGCACTCTTATTCAAATTGACATGCTATGTTCGTAAAAATGAAATTAAAAGTTTCTTTTTCCATTTAACTTCTGAGTGCTTGAGTTTGAAAAATTGTGTGAGTTTGCTTGATATATAAATACATTTTTTTTAATGTTAATTCGCCATTTTGATATTTTCAAAAATTAATTTTTAGACAAACATTAATTAAATATTGATTGTGTATCCATAGTGCCATCTCGTGATAAGTTTGTGAACATTCGATTTGAATATTGAAATATAAAAAATATTTACTCTGTATTAATAAAAACGTGATACATTTATTTTAATCATTTCTTGTCTTAATTTTAATTATTTTTATTTTTTATTTTATTTTATATATAAAAAATGCTATGCGTTTATTTTAATTGCACAATAATAAACGTTGGTTAAATTTTAATTTCTTAAATTTATTAATATCATATATTACAGTAACACGCACAAAATAAGATTTATTACCATGTATATTTATTAACATATCTAATGTAATATTTATTCTAAAGTTTGATATATATTATATCAATATTAAAAACAATAAACATAATAAGAAACAAATTAAGACAGAATCTTCTGAAAAGACAAATTGTCAATTGTTATTGAAGGCTTAGATAATGTCGAATATTATTAAAAATGACTTAAAACACCAATTATATTAAAAAGAATAAATTTTAGTTCACACAAGTTTCAAAATTTCTGTATTGGTAGAACTAGGTGTTTTTTTTTATATATATCTAAAACTGGACAGCATTGAAACCTATTTGTCTTTGCACCTTACTTAGCAAATTCAGGATACTCTTTGAACATCAGCTTAAAAATATTAACTCAAGGTAAGTAAATTAAAACGTGTTAAAATATAATTATACAAGCAGAAATCCCAAATATAATGTAGGATCGAATATCAATCGGTGAAGTATCAGAGTGCGTTTTCCAGAAATCTATACTACATTATCTTCTGAATACGATAAGTAAATTAATATCAGGATAGAAGAATTCTTATAGAAATGAAACATGTATGTTGATTTACGTCGCTTATTTTATATTTACAAATCTCTCTCATAAAGTGATAAGTTTTCCCATGTGCAGAGTAAATTTAAAAACCCACCAAATAGATTTCATTCATTGGTGTTAAAAGAAAACCACATCGGAACTATTCCCTCTGAGTAATTTGATTAAAAGGTAACTGAGTAATTTCAGGGGAAATTTGAATAACTACCTTTCACAACTTCAGAAAGCAGGGAACTAAAGATGACATCCTAAGATCATGGAACAGCTGCATCCGTTGTCACTGCCGAACTCCTCCCGAAGGAGGGACACACAAGTTATCTCTACTTTAACCCTTTAAAGGGCCATTTTTTTCTAGTTATATTATGTTAAAATATTTTTAGGCTTGAAATTAGAATAGGAAAAGGGATTCATTGAGCTTATTAGATAAATTTAATTTGATTAATTAATTAATTTGGTTAATTAATAATTAAGTAACAAATCAAGACGCATCATTTTGCCTGAGATAAAGAACTGAAGCATCTAAGTTTCTGACTTACTAAAAAAATTTGTCAGAACTTATGTCAACCTACATAATTTCATACAAAGATTGATAAATTTGGTGGGAAGCATACTTACCACGGCCCTAGAAAGGGTTAATGAAAGGGTGTCCCTTCTATAATCTCTCCACACCAGTGAAGAAACTATAGACATTCCTTCATTGGAGTGGAGGTAACTCGAAACCACAGCATTAATTTGCCCACTGAGGAAGCCCGAATCTGCTTAATTATAAAATAATTTCACAACCAGATACCTGTGACGTGCTTGACGATTGAGTGGAGGGGTGGGGTCTTTAAAGAAATTAGAACTTCACCTTTCTCCGTCAACAGCATCTTTAATTTTTATAAATAAAAGGCTGTGGGAATGAAAAATACAACTGATGACATTTTCCAACGAAATGTCACAAGTTTAGGTGATAGAAGTCGAAATTATTTCAGAAGATATCAAAATAATTGCGATTATTTAAAAACTTTCATTATAAAAGGTGAATTTCATTTATTGTGATGAGAAGATAATTCATTTAATTTAAATTGTTTTTCTATCTTACATCGAAAAGGAGTTATGAGAAAAGGAATTATTAAAACGAAAGTTTCGATTCTTTCACCATTTCCTACCATCTTTATTCAGGTTGAACCATTTACGAAATTGGCGAAGAATTTTAGATAACTTACAGCATATTACTCGCCGGTTTGTAACGAATCAAAACTACTCTAGTTATCGTGTTCAAGATAGCATGATAACATTGTGCCAGCTGAGATCCGGTCACATGGTTTTGGCGAAATGGTTTTACATACATGACTCTTTAGATTTTTTTTCTTCTCATATGTGTAATTTTGTTCCATTATTTCCCCAACGTAACAACAACGAAACGTCTAATATATATCAAATTGAATCATATGAAGCAAGATATTAATATTCGAATTTTAAAAATAAAACTCATTTGTTTTCTCAAGATGATAATCTATACTAATAATAAAGTTGAATGTGTGCGTGCGTGCGTGCGTGCGTGCGTGTATGGTATACAGCTATGAATACCAAATTGGGAATGTTAATACCTTGGAGGCTAGGAATGTGCACCTCGATGCGATTTTTGTTATACATCCTTTTGAAAGCAAAATTAAAAACTGAGTTTTATGATGAACCAAAGAATATTTTATTAATAATTCTTTGAAATATTGCATACATTATGGTAATTATTCAGTAGCCTATATAGGAATTTAATGTTGAACAATCATGTTTTTTGTATTCATATTTCACAAAAAGTATACTCGATTTCAACAAAAATATTTTATGTTAATTGAAGTTTCCACTTCAATTTAAGATTTAGAATTTTTGGGAGCAGAAAATTCGAGTGATAATAGTACAATTAACAAAACGACCTAAGGTTTCTGTAATAGTATGACTTCTATGCCTATCTGAATTTGAAGTATTTTGCTAAAGAAGTAAGAAAAATATTTTGTTGAAGATGCTATTAACAGAACAAGTTATATAAAACATTTTATTGAACATTTTAGCGAAAATTAATCTCAGCTAACCACCTGGTCGCCAAAAGCAACTAATAATTAATAATCTTTAGGACACACAAATTCACAAATATTCATTCACCAAATCTCATCTGTATGCATGTAATATAAAAAATACTATACAGAAATAATGTAGGATTTAGCATAGAATATTTTTGGGACACTATAAACTCATTCACAATGTAACATCTTTGAGCATGCTCATATAAAGGCAAACCCCTATGTGAGGTACTCTGAGGTTGGTTCTAAAAAATTCAGCTGTCCTTTGGAGAACATCAAATGATCTTGTGGTTAAATTTGTGAACATCCCACAAAAAATTCATCGTCATACAATCTGAAGAAAAAAAGTGATTCAAATACAACTCCTGAAAATGTGTAAGAGTACCTCCTCGAGAATCTTTGTAATAAAGTTTCCGTGTTGCGAAATGCCTTTGTAGTCCACTTCAGCAACAACATACGTCCGCAACTATAGCGTGACCGGAGGGTAGGAACGACCACAGCAGAAAGGGAGGCCCTTTTCAGACGAAACGGGCTATGAATACACGAAACCTCTCTCAGCTTCAATCTCTTTCTTTCTCTTTCTCTTGTTACATTTTTATTTATTTCTTTAAATAACACTCACAAAAAAGAACAGAAGTAGCAGTAGAAGAATTTTTTTTTTCCTCTTCCAGACGAGGGAATACTTACCCATATTTTTATGTATCTGAAGAAGCAGAGATTCCCAGAAAAGGAATTTCGTTCAATTCGCTATTGAAAACATCTGTCAGCATTTGCTTAGACGAATATCCGAGGGCACATTTTTAATGCTGTGTCTAGCGATAAGAAGATGGCGTCAGCTGGCGAAAACGTCCTATTTTCTGGAGCCAATCGCGAGGAAAATATTGGATCCGGGACGAAAAGTGGGCTAATGCCAGATTTTTCCCCTCCAATTTTTTGCCATTGGTATAAGAGGGTTAAGCCGGCAGCTATCATGCACTGCAAACTGAATCAGATTTCTTTTGCACTTCTCTTGTTTTTGTTTTTATCAGGCAGTGGGCATGATATAAGATTTTTCGAACGATTTCGGATGCAGTCGAGCGCTAGTTATGTAGATTTATTCCTACAAATTTCAAGTATGATGTAAACTGGATTAGGTGTCAATATATTATGGTAACTAAAGAACTATCTGAATTACTTTGCGTTAATAATGCAAAAAAGGTTACAAATAATTATGTGAAAAAGATTACAAAGTTTTATGTACCGTAATCTTTAACAACTGATTATTTTTTGAGATAACTTATATCGTCTTTTTAAAGTTGAATTTGCTTTATTAGTTCATTTATTCATTTTGTGAACACTTTTATTGCATTTATTAAAATAGCATAAGTGCCATAAAGACATTGCATCATTTTGTTAATTGAACACATTCTTATGCAATAGATATTATTTATCGCTTAAAATCCTTTCAAAATAAAAGTTTTAGCAGCCTATACTGATGGATTTCAATTCTTGCAGGTAATGAAAAATCTTATTGCGTAGTGAATTCAGCTTTTCGTAATTTAACACGTACATGCACACACATGCTGTACTTGGCACGTATTGCAAGAATATATTTCCAGTTTCGCAGAAATCCAGTTGTTAACAAATTCAGAATAAACTGCATTTTTTTAAAAGCGACAATTAGCTTCTGGTTTGCTGTTTCCGTTTGTGATAGATGTCAAATTAACCAGAACTACACACTGGTCACATCAGTCTTATTCAAAAACATATATATATATATATATATATATATATATATATATATATATATATATATATATATTTTGGTTATCGGGTGCGAAGGCTAGACTGCAAAATTAATCTTACAGTTTTACACATTTTTATTCAATATCTTAAATTTCATTGCCATCATATACGGTTTTTATAATTCATCATTAGAACTGCGTTAACTGATGAGAAACAACCTCACAGGTATATATATATATATATATTTAATTTTAAGAGCATTAATTGTTTCCATTTTATATAGATACCGTTTTTTTTATTTCTTGGAAATTTTTATCTATATTTGGAATCACTACTTTGAGATTTCTATCCTATCTTAAAATTCTATTTTGCTTATACAAATATAAATTGTTTTTCGTATTTTAATTTAGGGGAAACATCATTTTATTTGTTAATGAAATTTATAAAAATATATGCATACAGCATATCTTGATGTAGCATGACCAATTTTGATTTTTGCACCACAAAAATTCAAATTCCAATCCGCACCAACTCGGAAATATTTATCCTCTATGGATTCAACCTGCTTACATCTCAGTTTATCCAAGAAATCCAGTTTAAATTTAGAATTTTTTTAAACCTCCAAATCGAAACCTCACCACCAAGACAAAGCAACTTCCTATTTGCAGGGCATTTGTTTAAAAATAATCTATTATATTCACACATATACTCTATTCAAATGCATGTACAATTTTTAAATAAATTAGATCTCTGCTCAGAACTGATTCCAGTATTTTGCTCACAATTTTATATATGTGAATTCAATAATACAAGAGCAATATTAACTTATTGGTTGTAGACCTTTAAAATGCTTTCAAAATATTTATTAAATTTTAAAAAATCAAAAACATTGTAAATCAGTGACTTTGAAACAATACAGACGTTCTTACATAATATGAATATGTTTCCTTCACGAATGTTTAAACAACTTTTATTTTGCATAAACTTGATTTATTTTTGATTTTTATCGTAAATGTAGACTTTGACAGTAAAATTGCATAGGAAATTCTCACAAATATTATATCACGTTATTCTCCTGGGACAAAGCCTTACTTTTCATGTAATCGTTTTGACGCGCGCTGCATAAAAATATGAAGTTGAGTGGAAAATCAATAACTTTTAACCAGCCAGGTAATACTGGTAAAATATAAAGTTAAAATAAACATTCTACTGTTAACGGTGGCATAAAAAATTAGTCTTGGCTATTTTTCACCATTCAACAGCTACTTATTTTTATTATTAACTTTTTGAATGTTCCTGTCTTGGTCATAAGAGCACGAATAATAAAAAATTGTAATATAACTTTTCTATGCTGTTAGCGATCTGGTAAGGAAGAGATTTTTGCAGATAAACCTAACGGATAGAAAATGAATGGCGGGTCGTTGACTCCTGGTCTTAAAGACAAGCAAACAATTTGGCTAATTAACAATGAATTTGACGACTTTGGTGACATTAATGAAGAATTCAGAAATATTCCAGAATCTTGACATTAGCTCCATCATTTTTTGAGTTTCCGTGATTAGATTATCTGAGAAATAAAATGAAGTTAAGTAGAGTCAGCAAATGAATCGGGAAAGTCGTTGGGTGATTTATCCTTTTGGAGTATCAACCACCAAATAGTTCTCTCGGAACGCTTTGTATTTTTGCAGTTATTTAATAGCGATTTGCTGATTGTATATCGTTGATTCATTTACAAGTACAAGTACTGCTTTGTATACGCTTTGTCAGAACTTTGTTACCCGTATTTCGCATTTTTGTACACAATAAAGCGACGTTATTCTTTATTGAACTTATCAGACTTTTCACTTACTTGCGCAATTTTTCCATAGCAACTTTTTAGCAGTTTTGCTGATTGAAAAGGCAACATGTGTTTTGGTTCTATACGGAATTAAGGCTGCATGTATGTTCCCCTTTGGAGATATATTTCCTACCCAAAGAAAACAGTCAGTTTGTCAAGTATTAGATAGATATATTCATTTATTGATATCAAAAAGGATTTTAGAGTTAAGCTCTTCAAAAGTAAAAACTTATAAGAAAATTTATGATTTCTTAAATATTAACAAAAATAAAGCATCAAAAGATATATTTCGTTTGAATTATTATTTAAATTTTTTGGATGGATTATTACTTTTACATTCTATAAATACTGATCAGCTGATGCAAGAAAAATAGAGTAAATGTATCATGAGTCAATTATGTGTACAATTTCTAATCTGTTTAGGATGACAAAACATGAGACTATGAATAAAACACAATCTTTCTGAATTATTATTGAAATACTTTCAGTTTTAATATTTTTCCAAATACAGCATAAATATTATGAATTAATTATAAAATTACATCATGAATAGGAAGTTTATATAATTATCTGTTTTCCTTCTAGCATTATTTTTTTCTCACAATTCCATTATTATCAAAATATATCTTATTTAAATGAGGACCCAATAAAAAAAATTAAATGCACTATATTTTTATAAAAATGTGTCAACGTTTTAAAGTATCGAGATAAACAGCATGGTTTTAAAATGTTGATGCATAAAATGAGTTATAAAATTGAAACCTGGGAATTGAAAATGGATTAAGTATTATATCTTTTAAACATGCTAAAATAAAAAAGAATTTCTGTCGGTTTTATTAGAGAACTCCTTCTAGATATATATAAAGATAACATTATGCAGACAATGGATTCATAAATTCGTAATTGAATTGAAGTACATTTATACACTTATCATTTCCTTATATCCAACGCAACATTATTCAGTCGCAAAAAGGTTTTCGGCTTTTATCATAAGCTTATTCAGAAGTAACAAAGTTTTATATATATTTTTTATTTTATTCCAATTATAATATTACTTTATCAGAAGATTAAATATTTTAAAGACTTTACTACTATTATTTTAAAACCTATTCCCAAAGGATTTTAAGGAAATAAAATTATATTTTTCTTTGGGTGAATGTGTTTAAATACAATTCAAATTTTAGATGTAAAAATGCATGTAGAGATAATACTTCCTTTTTACCGATTAGGATTATTAATACTTCTACATAATTAAAACAATTTTAGAATTAAGTATATAGTCTATAGTTAATTTTCTATAAAATAATATTAATTATTTGAAAAATAGTAATTTTGAGAACATCTGTCTTCGTAAAATAAAAAATAGGAAATTAAAAATAAAAGAAAATTTTTAAAATATATGTTTGAATATCTATCTAAATGAATGAAATATATCTATCTAAATCTATGAAATCTAAAATATCTAAAATGTCTGAAGCATTTTTTTTTTTTTTTTTTTTTTTTTTACCTCTTTGAGACTCAGAGCCGCGGTGGCCTGGCGGTAAGATGTCGAGTTGCAACCGGAGGGTTTCAGGCTCGAACCATCGTGTACGAGGGTCTGGTGCACGTAAAACACGTCGAGCTAAATGTTCTGCTGCTGATGTAGTGTGGAAGTTCGGTTAGGGAAGGGACAGTTCAGGTGTCGTCCTCGTCATCTTATCGCAATTTAAAATTACGATAATCCGTCCCAAAATAGACCATAATATTCCTTAAAGCGGGAAGTTAATGTAACTGAATTGAACTGAAGCTAACCAACTTTGAATCTTATTTAATAAACATTTTTAGTGGCATCATTACTCTTAACCGTATCTTTTGGCATCATGTGTGCATCAATTATTATGTCTAAAATGCTAAACTTAAACTATTCAATTCGTTAAAAATGAATACCAAAAGTTACGCATAATAATCGTAAATTTTTGAATTTACTAAATGGAAAGTGTCATATAATTAGATAGGAGAAAAAACATAAGAGATACGAGGGTAAGTAGGAAAACGGAATTTTAAAATTCAATTTCTAATACACAATACACAAAAAAGTAACTATTAGCAAATTTCTAAGGAAACATTTTAAATAAAAGACTTTATTAATTAAATTATTAACTAACAATCCAGATTCACACAAAAACTTGTTCTTAATGTTTTTGCTATTTCAAAATATATCTGCGCAATCCTTTTGGATATAATATAATGGCTGCAAATTCAAATGAATATTCCAAATGCTTTGAAAACCTAAAATATAATACTAATTTCATTTTAAATTAAATTTTAAAATTATTCAATTTGGTAAATATTTTTCAAAATTTTAAATATTAAAATTTCAAAATTATTAGAAATTGAAATTATCAAAATTGGAATTATCAAAAATCGAGATTATTATTGAAATTTTCAAAATTTGAATACAAGATAATTATATGTACAAGAAATAAGAAATAATTATATGTATATATTTATCAAGTTATTTTTTTTATCTTTCTATAAAAAAATCTATGTTGTATTTAATTTAAAACAACACCATAATTTTCTATTATATAAATTATACCTTGCTTTTGAGATTTCAAATAGTTACAAGGCATAAAATTTTAAAACGTAAACAGTTTAAAAATTTTATGAAAAATCCAACAATTATCAACAATTTGTGTGCTTTCAATATAGAATGCCTGCTTGTCAGCCGGGATATATCATGAAACATTCTTAATGCTTTCAATAAAACTTGAATGCTGCTGACAGAAATTATTGTCTATTGATTTCTTAAATGATGCAATTTTCTTTAAAATTATTTAGAATATAAATATTGTTGATCTAAAACATTTATCTCGTTTTTCCAAAAATATTTTCATTAGTTAAAGTAGCATAATTTGAAATTATTAGAAAAAAAATTTAAATTCTAATCAGACAATTATTTTTAAAAATTCATCTACGATGTTATGATAATTATTCTGTCCTTAGTAGAATCACAATATCTTCCGTCACACACATTATGTTTTAGCTAAATGTTTTAGATATGCTTACATACCATATTTTAAAATATTGCGCTGTTATATTGAATTTTTCGGAAAGCTAATAACGTTAAAGGAATCCAAACACTGAACCACTTCAAGCAACTACTACTTTTTTTAAGAAGCTTTTCAAAAAGTGAAAGCCTTTCGGTCACCTTACCTGATCTCCTACATTTTTCATATTTAAGCATCATAGAAAATAATATTGCGGGAGTTTATAAGTTTACCTAAAGCATCCTCATAAAAAAACAGTCCGGAAAATCATAACATAGAGGCATTATCCGACCACAAATTCCACGACCAACCGTGTTAAGCATATTGTACGACGCAATTTCTTTTTATGGACTTGCTTCTTTGGGAATCCCAAGACGGTTCTTCGAAACGATATTTTCCACTTAGTTGTAGCCCGGGGGCAAAATTTATATCCCACCTCTTAAAGAACGACTCACTTTAGCTAGAAATACGTGTCGTAAAATCCCGAAAACACCACTTACTAATTTGATGTATATTTTTAAGGAAGATCTCGGTAATGGATTTTGAAAGTATACTCTCATCAATAACCGAAAAAGGGTCAGCCGTTGCCACCGTCATCAAATAATCGGGAAAATTCCTCCCTCTTATTTTCGGCTTCAGACCCTTTTGTGTTCGGCAACGCAACAATGGAAAGAGCCCAGCCAAATTTGTCCCTGTAAATATAATACGCCTTGTCCTTTGTTAACAAGCTCTATTGTTCGGCTTTTCTTTCGTTTAATCTCGTCCAATATCGGAATTTTTCGTCGTTTCTCGGGAAAAAAAAGATCTTGCGGCCAGCTTATGGTCTAACTCGTTCCATTCATCGCTCAGACTATCAGGTTACGATTTTTGCTTATTTATTTTTCAAAAGAGAATTTTCTTTTTCGCCGTTAATGCCCATCTTGTTTTTATTTTTTAATTTTTATTTTAAAAAAAGAAGAAAAATTCTTATTCTTTGACTGTGGTGATGAAAAAGAATGCACCTTTATGAAAGATGCTGCATTATATCTTTTTATTTTGTCAGTTCCTTTTTTGTGATACTTGTATAAGATTTATTAGAGCTTGTTTCGTAGTATATTTATATTTTAAGATGGTCATCGCGCGAGACGTGTTTTATTTTTTATGAATGTTTAAAGTAATCAATCACTTTGCGAAAATATTTGAGTTTATCTTTTGATGCTTAAATAAAAATCTAAAAAAAAATTTTGTGTCGTATATTTTATCTGATATCGTTTTTTAGAATGCTTCTTTTCACTGAAGTTTGTTTTTCCTTTTATACACTTTTAAATACTCGTGTTACGCTTCGATTATTAATAAGAGATTTTAAAGTGGTACTTATAAAAATTTCTTGAAGTGTTGTTACGTACACTTGACAGAGTCTGCTTTGGAAATACTTATATTTACGAAAAAAAGGGGAAAATATCCTTTTATCGAATTTGATATGCTTGGATCTTGTATTTTATCGGTTTAATGTAATTTTATTTTCAAATTCTGGGGATGACATAAAAAAATTATGTCAATGCCAACTATCTATATCATTTCTTGTGCGGGAAAAACTAATAAACTATTATTAAATTTACTATAATAGTATTATTTAAATACTTAGAAACTATTTGTTTGTAGTTCTGATATTTGTAAAAGTAATTTTGAATTTAATTCTAATCCTTTAAAAAATTCTATTCTTGTAGCATTTTCAATAATATGACTATCATGCTCAAATATAGTGTGGATTCTAATTTCCTGTGATGCGCCACATCTGATCAAGAACTCAATATATACAGACAGTGTAGCATGTTTTGTTTTGGTCAAAGTTGCCTGGGAGCTATCTAGTATATGTAGCTGGTATACATATATAAGTGTAAATTTCTTATAAGAGCAATCTTAAATTGAAATCTAATGTTAAAATCTTATTCTTGCAATAATATGAATTTTCAATATTATGAATTTCGTGCTCAAATGTAGTGTGGATTCCAATTTCCTGTGATGCGCCACATCTGATCAAGAACTCAATATAAACAGACAGTGTAGCATGTTTTGTTTTGGTCAAAGTTGCCTGGGAGCTATCTAGTATATGTAGCTGGTATACATATATAAGTGTAAATTTCTTATAAGAGCAATCTTAAATTGAAATTTAATGCTAAAATCTTATTCTTGCAATAATATGAATTTTCAATATTATGAATTTCGTGCTCAAATGTAGTGTGGATTCCAATTTCCTGTGATGCGCCACATCTGATCAAGAACTCAATGTAAACAGACAGTGTAGCATGTTTTGTTTTGATCAAAGTGGCTTTGGAGCTATCTAATATATGGTAGCAGATATGTGTGCAATTTTCTAAATGACTGTTTTTTGATCCCCGATTTATTTAAAAACATTCTTGAAATTAAAATCTAATGCCTTGAGAATCCTATTCTTGTAGCATTTACAAACCTATCATTTCTTGTGTTAGTTCTAATCCCACGTGGTCTGACATATCTATTAAATTCAAGAGTCAAGAAATTATGATAAATAGTAGCATCCTATTAGCCAAAAATGTACAATAATATTACTACGAAATCTTTACTCCACTTCTTCTGTACAGCCGACCACCCCACCACCAACTGTATTACTCGGCCTTCAGGATACAGAACAACATAGAAAAGATATCTTACAATGTCTTGTACTATTAGGGAAGTGTAATATCTACTATTTGTCAGTAATCTTGGAACATCTAAGTGCATGCCAACAGGTAAATGCTTCTAAATAGTGCGCGAATTATTATATATCTCAAAAATTAGGTATCATTTAATCTGCGCTATAAATGGTTGTTTCCGACCATTAATGTTTCTTAAAGATAGCTTTAAGAATACTTTCTCAACTTAACGCTGAACGTATAATGAAGAATTCGTTAATACTTGGCAACATTTAGAAGGTTATGATATCATTTGAGCTGAATTCAAATCCACTAAGCGTTTTTATGCCAATATTTTGGCGTAATCATGCCTGAAAATACTTCACTCTCCTACCTTGAAGGTATAATTTTCGTTGATAAGATATTTTAAAAATAAGGCCTTTTATAAGAGTAGATTATAAGAGAAAGGCTAAAATTTCTTAAGAGCAGATATCATCTTTGTGAAGAGTGACAACTGTGATATCGATATCAGGCTTCAAAATTATTCACAACCGAAAAGCTCAACTCTCTATTTGCTGAATCTCTCGATTACTCCTTGGAAAATTACATTGCTTTACTAGCTTAATTCAAATTAGAACTAAATAAAGGTTGTTGTTTTTTTTTAATTTTTGGAAAGAATATTTTTGTTTTGTTTTTATAAGTATTTTAAAGACTAATGAAACTTACAAAGAAAATTATGAAACTGATAATTAAAAAAGAGCGGAATTTCAAGATTTTTTTTTAAAACTCTGAAAATAAATTATTAAGATATAACGATGTGTGACATCTTAGCGCAATTATAAAAAAAAGCCGATCTTGCAAATTAATAAAATTTCTAAAACAATTTCCTTTAAATATTTTTACATATATCAATACGGAATAAAATTTTTTGGTTCTGTATAAAGCCAATTTTTTTTTAATGAAGTTAGTATGAAAACAAATTCAACAAACAAAATGACCCTATCCAAAAAATTATAAAATTATAAAAAAAAGTGTAAAACTAATTTTCAAAAGAGCAACATGTCTAATCAGTGCAGTGATATCTCCAAATTCTCTAAAACAGCTAATAGAGCTGTAAAAAGTTAATGTAATCACGTGTCAAAATATAAGCTATATTTTGGAATATTTCAAAAGGTTATTAGGAATATTCACTCAAATTTCTGTCATTGTTACAAGACATTTCTCAATGCTCTGATCGTTTACATATTGCAAGCATGCTGATCGTCTTGAAATAATCTACTTCGTCTTCCTGAATCTGTCTTACAAAATTTTCTTAAACTGATTCATTTTCTCTTTGAACTCATTTTCTTTCATGCTTTGATAATACTTTACTGGATGGTTGAGATTTAAGTCTAATTTATAAAGATAAATTATCGAATTAATGCTTAAACCAAACTTCGTATGTTTTACGTTATGAAAGAAAAATCACGTGATCAAACCCGTATTTGTTGCCAAATATTCTAAGAAAGTAAGTCGTTTTTTGGGAAATGTATAAGATAATTTATATGGATGGATGAATAAACACAAGACAAATTATCTGGAACTAATTTAAGCAATGATGAAAAAAAGAAGTTATTGCAGCTTTCACTAAATACTCAAACTTAAAAATTCAAAAACTCATTTTGATTATCAAAACTGCTAGTAAAAATACATTCTATGCCCTTAACTCTTTTCATACTATTATATTTAATACTAACAGAAAATCAGCGCATCAGGCAATTATCATCAGACCATTTTTATATCTAATAACGCTAATCAAGGTATGATAACTTGAAGAGAAGAAAAAAAGATAGGGACACAGTTGAAGCTGACAACGATATTTCAACTATTCAACAAAGAAAGAAGATGGCAAAATATTGAAAGGCATCAGAAACGCTTCTCAGCATAAACATTTGATGAAGCCATTAAATATTATCTACTTTTGACTTTTTTTTAATTCTTCAGACTTTTTAATTATAGAAATCACTGCAACCCATTCAAAAAAATAGATATAATATTCCCTATTAGCACAAATATCTCAAACACATTGTTACGATATGTTCACGATATTATCCACCATTCAGAATATCGAGCAACATCATGTAGATATCTGCAATGTTGAGTTCGAACGATAATGAAAAAAAAAAAAAAAAAAATTACACTACATATACATCAATTTTAGAAACTATTTTAACAAAAAGTAATTCTAAATAAAAAGGGAAAGCATACAAATATTTAATTTTATTTTCTGAACATTAGAACATTAAAACAAACAGAATATCTTTATTCTGTTTACTCTATTATAATTCTATTACAGCCAGGAGTCTTTCATAAAGGCACGCACAGTTATATTGTCCTTATAATACAATTTATTGTTACGAAATTTCCGGGGTTCGTTTAGATAATGGAAGTGATGTGGTGTGAAGAACGCTCAATCAGCAGGCGACAGTAGAAAAAGAAACAACGACGTTTATTTACACGAAGACACACAGGACAGCACAAAGACGACAACTATATACAGCACAGAAGACGATTATCTTCAACCGAGACATGCAGCATACAACAGTATACACAGCAGCTCTACTCCGTCGCTGCTCCGCTAGTCCCTGGAAGACAAGTTCTTCACCGTCGCTTCCGACTACTCTTCGACTCCACTGGTCCACGACCCAATTCACCGTCCGGTTCACCACTACCCGGCAGCTGCGGGTGCTCCCTTTTATAGGTCTCAGGAGGCGGGGCTAGAAGCCTCTCATCCAATCAGGAACGTTCGAGACGTAACTCCGTTCATACTGGACGGAATCGGAAAAAATCTAGATGTTTCGGGTATAATCTAATTTGGCGCCAAAGTTGCCAAATTCGTCGCCAAGTCGCCAAATGGTTGCCAAGTTTGTCGCCAAGCTCTGGGACCTCCTATGGAATCGACTATGCTGGGAAATCGCCTCACAGATTCTAACATTATTATACATTTAATTATTTAGTTTTAAATTATTTTTTTTTCTAAAACCCACAATTTCGAATATTTTCTTGAAGCATTTTTGAAATCATCCGACTGAAGACAAAATGAAATGTTCGCTTCTTAAAATATTAATTTCAGAGCACTAGTAATCATTCAAAGTCTGACATTCTTTTATTTATTAAAGCTAGACGTGGAAGACATTCTTTTATCATAATTCTACCTTCCATGTTGATGCAGTAATGTAAAACATCATTCTTTATTATTCACTACAATACAAAAGATGTAAATAATTGATTGAGATATTAGAAAACTGATAGCAAACAAGAGCTACCGTTGATTATGAAACATTTTAAATTAGCCCAGGGAAAACATTTTACCGTCTTCTTTTCTTATTATAAGTACAACATCTAAAAGAAGTAAATCTTTTAAAATACAATATTTATTGTCGCACTAAAAATCTGTAAAGCTTGCTTTTAGACCGTAAAAGTATCTAAAAAGTATTATTACTTAGAGGTTCCTGTAAAATTCGACGCATGGTCTCATGAATTATTCAATCAACGCAAAGCTTTTTACATCAGATGAATTATTAAACAAATTTCTTTCAAGAAGTCCCGTAATACTTCACATGTAAAAACTCTCTCTGAGTTTATTTCCTACTTTATGCCCAACCACGCAGAAATTGGGATTTTTTTAAAAAAGAATTTTTGCTGCAGTTTGTATTAATAATTGAGATTCTTTACATCACTTCGTGGTCTGTGTATTTAGCAGTCTTGCATTAAATACGGTCTTTAAAAGTAAAATAATAATTCATGATAAAGAAAAAAACTAACTCTCTTTTTTTTTTTATTAAAGTAGTATTATGTTGGTGTTTATTAATCTCGAATAAGGAGATAGTATTATCCATGTCTTCCAAAATCTTTTATCCTTACATTATGTTCAGAAGAAGAACAATGTAATTTCATAAACAACATTTTAGAAGATTGCACTGAGAACAATATAAATCGTTTGACTGATCATCAGTATATGAAGAGCTATGAGCAATTTATGCATGAGCACAATATCTTATATTTGAAACATTTTTGATGATTTATTTACATACTATTATTGATCCACATTCACGTATATATATTGTTACGAATCTGTAATGCTGCTTCCCAGCATAGTTGGTTCCATCATCAGAAAGAATGTTTTACAGTCATCTGTATTGGACGGAGTCTGGGTGTCACGTCGGAGGTCCATGAGCTTGGCGACAAACTTGGCGACCATTTGGCGACTTTGGCGCCAAAATAGATTATACCCGAAACATCGAGAATTTTCCCGAACCGTCCAGTTGGAACCGAGATACGCCTCGAACGTTCCTGATTGGTTGAGAGGCTTCTAGCCCCGCCTCCTGAGACCTATAAAAGGAGACAGCTGCAGCTGCCAGAGTAGAGTAGTCTGAAGCAACAGAGAAGAGTAGTCGGAATCGACGGTGAAGAACTGGTCTTCCAGGGATTAGAGGAGCAGCGACGGAGTCAAGCTAGTGCTGAATTAAGCTGTGCGCTACTGTCTGCAGTAGAGTCTTGTTGTGTGCTGCTGTTTGTACGTCTCGCGGCTGAAGATAATTTTCTTCTCTGTGCTGTATATAGTTTACGTCTTTGTGCTGTTCTGTGTGTCTTCGTGTAAATAAACGTCGTCGTTTTTTTTCAACTGCCGCCTGCTGACTGAGCGTTCTCCACACCATATAACTCGCACTATCCAAACGAACCCTGGAAATTTCGTAAAAATATTTTGTATGCCTATAAACGCATGTGTGCACAAATAAAATCTTATCAATTAGCTTTCGTCCTTAAATTATATTCAGTAAAAAAGCAATGTAGATTCATAATCAACATTTCAGGAGATTGCACTGAGAACAATATAAATCATTTCATTGATCAAAAGCTTATGAACCTTTATAATCAATTTATGCACGAATAAAATATTTTATAATTGAAACATTTTTAATGAATTATTTACATGCTACACGCACACTCATGAATGCATATGTTGCGTGCCTATAAATGCATGTGTGCACAAAAAAAAATCTTAATATTAGTTTTTATCCTTAGGTTATACTCAAAGGAAAAGAATGTAGATTCAAAATCATTTGAGGTGATTGCATTGAGAACAATATAAATCATTTGATTGACCATTTATTTTATTTTATTGAATTATTATATTTATATTATTTTATTATGAATTTTTATTTTATTTTATTTTATTGAATGAATTTTAATGAATCTTAATGAATTTACATGCTATTATTGGTACTCACGCACACCCACGTATATATGTGTTGTGTGCAATAAATGCATGTGACACAAATAAAATCTTATAAATTAGCTTTTATCCTTAGATTGTATTCAGTAAAAGTACAATATAGATTAGTTATCAACATTTTAGGAGATTGCACTGATAACAATATAAATCATTTGATTGATCAACTTTGTATGAACAGTTATGAGCAGTTTATGCATGAATAAAATATCTTATATTTGAAACATTTTTAATGAATTATTTACATGCTATTATTGGTACGCCCACATACTCACGTATATATGTGTTGTATAGATATAAATACATGTGTGCACAAATAAAATCGTATAAATTATTCATAAAACCTTCTTTTAAATATCTGCTTATCATTTAGTATTCTTTTTAAAAACCAAATGCCACTCGTGTGGTAATTACTACAGTTGGCGAGAGCGAGAACCAGTTTTAAATGGTAACTAATATATTACAGCTGAGGAGTGAGCTACGTTTTTGTGGATTGTTAAGCTATTGAAGAAGTTTCATTTGTTAAAAACAAAAGCATCATCCAGGGCTTTATATTAATGGATACAGATAAAAGATGTAATATAACAATGATAAACATGATGATAACTTTTCATATGGAGGACGACATATTCACCGATACTCTCATTCAGAATATAAAGGTTATCTAAACCGATTCAGAATAATAATAATAAACAGAATTTTATTCTGCCCTAACCGAAGTCATCCAGATATCAATACAGGCTGCTTTGAAACAGTCTAACTCAATATCAGATATAATAACACCCCATAGGTAATCAGAAATACCAATCAGAGATCATGAAACAAATCAATCTTAAGGCTCTAGAATCATTACACATTTGGACAATCCGTGCAATAAAATTTATTTTGATCCATCCTTACCATTGAATACAAAAATGCATTGGCTATACTATAATAGCAAAATATTTACTATATGCAGGGTTCCTATAAAGTCCTTTTTGCTTCACATTAATTTGAAACCGGCGACTATTATTGCCTTAAAATGGTTGGAAGATAATAGGTATTATGTTTGTTGTACATTTCATGAAGGGAAAAGCGTGCCTCGGCACCCATATTACGTCTTCTACGGATTAGAATAGCCAGATTTCTAAATGGTCCGTGATAAAGTTGCTAACATCATAACCTCTTGCAGCATCTCCTGTTAAGGTCTTAGCCAGTATGTATGAGCCTAATCTTCATTTAGAAATTTAGAAATGCGGCTGTAAGAGTGGGCACACTTTTCATTCAACTCATTTGTGATGCTTCGCAGATATAAGCTGTTGTTCGCAAGTTCGGGAAATACCCGCCAAACAAATGCACGCTTTACATATTCTGTTTTCCCATTATTACTCTCAATATGTATTATGTGCTAAATATACTGGGTATAAATAGCAGTTTCTCATATACATTTTATAATTGGAAAGATAACTTAATTGCATCCCTACAGTCAGCCTGATAACGTCGTCCACAACAAGTCCTGCCTCGTTGAGTGGTCGGCTATACACTAAAAAATCAGCCCGGTAACTGATTTCCCCGTATAGCGCATGATCACTTTATTATATCTCAGCACCAAGTTTCTGGCATAGTTGTCGCCTTTCTCAAGTTAATATGATGTTGGTTGGATTGTATTTTGGAGTTTTATGGCACAAGAACCATATTTGGATATACTGTGTCAACCAAAACAAGTTAATGTAATGTAGAAATACTTTAATGAATATTTTGCATGATAAGTACATAGTCTTTTTCCCTCAGATTGTATTTATGAAAAGTTTCTAATCAAGTTATATGAAGTCAGCTGCAGACCTAGTAAAAGCAATAAGAGTCTCCTTCCTTCATTCTTCCATTTAGCGCCTTCCAACTGTCATCTTCATTGAAGTACAGGTGGGTGAAAATGGCGTATGATTTTTTGGCGTATGATTTTTTGATTTTTTGAATTCTTATTAAATCGACAATTCTTTGTTAAATTTGTTATTTTTAGCTCATTAAAACTACAAAAGATCAAATGATCATCGAGACCTGCAAGAAATATCGAAAAAACTCTTTAAATTGAATGAATATATTTTGAAATCTTAATAATATATCAATATCTGTAATAGATGCTTCTCGGTGTCTCTTCTAAAAAAACCCTTCTTTCATCCTTCCTAATGCCTTGAGGCTGAAATGCTGAAAACAGTCTTATCTTGTCTAGTAAAGGATGGATATTTATAAAACGAAAAATGTCGGAAAATATATTCCATTTATCATGGAGATGTGAGAGTAACTTATCCTCATGGCAGAAAAATTGTAAATATTATATATATATGACTATAAATTCTTAAAATACAATTTGGTGCTTCACGAATTTACATAATAACAAAAATAATAATTATATTAAAGCGCAATATATTTTTAACTATTTAGAAAGAAAAGAAGCCCTTAAAAATGAAGCATATGTACGTTTTATTATGAAAATATTATGCAATGCATCCGATAAATCATCTTTAGAGAGCAAACGACTCAACAAAAACATATAATTCCAGTTTTGACTATTAACTTCTACCATATAGAATGTTTTTTTTTTTTTGCAGTTGAAATCTATCCAATAATAGGAGTCATTTTTAAGAACATAAAATTTTTATTCAGAAGTAATTAACTCGATGCAATAATACCTCTAGAATTATTCTCTGTACTATGAATTAAATTGTCATCGACTATAATAATTTACTTTTCAATATATAAATTATCAAAAGAGAATGTATATGTTGAACATAAAATTTAAACCTGTGAGATTTTAACGATTTCCCGCGATTTAGATTTCCTTGAGATCAAAAAATTCCTTTTTGGAATTATATCTGCCCTTCAACGAACAACTCAAAATCGTTAAGGGCTAAAGGCATGAAATTAAAAAAATATATATTATTTTCATCAAGTTTTAATAAAACAAACAAATTTTTAGGTAAAATCCATTTCTTGGAAATCTGACTATTTGTTCGACTATCTCCGTGTGCACGTTAAATCAGAATAGTTATATAGGTGAGAAAAACTGCGTGCATGAGATAATAATAACTTTCTTTCTATTCATAAAATTATACTCCTGAATTCAGAACTTCTAAGATTGCCTAGTGAAGGCGATAGTTCGAAAAGAAGCGACTCCTAAAGCCACCACCATCCTAAATCTATTGAGCATTCTGTAAACGAATAAATTTAGAAGATATTAGCAGTTATCAAGAAGAAGAAAAAAACTGCAATGGAAAACCTAGTGTCACCAATCACGTTGAGAGGATGAAAATCCGAAAAGGGGATGTAGACTTTGCTTTCAGAAGGCATAGTCAACGCACATAATGTATGCAAGTGAATGATGGATAATCCCCATAACAATGTACTATGGAAATCTCAACAGAGGTTTAATATCAATGTGTGGGCAGGAATTCTCGATGGTTATCTCTTGAGGTTTAAATTTCTGTTTGAATGTCTGAACCTTGCCACACCTACCTTGTTTTTCTGCAACAC
Organism: Argiope bruennichi; assembly: GCF_947563725.1. Taxonomy (NCBI): domain Eukaryota; kingdom Metazoa; phylum Arthropoda; class Arachnida; order Araneae; family Araneidae; genus Argiope; species Argiope bruennichi. The sequence goes on from NC_079153.1 coordinate 93,071,023, forward strand.
GTCCAATGTTTCAAAGTATGTGGGCAGTAGTCCACATGTGGTTCATGTATGTTGGTGATGTAAGCAATTTTCCAATGGGATGCGTAATCACCTCGATTTAAATATATCCTAAAAGGTGAATTGAGCACTGAATCGAGAACACTGGAATTGAGTCCTCCATATTCAATCCATGTCACTTTTTCCTATGGATTCTCTTAAATTAGGCATCTATGCGGTGTCTTTAAATACAAAGGAAAAGCTCTCAGCCCAGATTGCCTGCATCGGCTGCCTTTTTTTCAATCCAATTTATTATTTCGTTTATTATTGTTTTATTATTTCGTTTATTTAATTAAAAAAAAGGTCTTATTTTCAAATTCTGTAGTATATTGAATATATATAGATTATACACTATCATCACGTATATATCATCAAGTATCATATTCAAAAGCTTTTGAAATATTATATTTTTCATTTCATTCAAATTATATTTACCAGATAATTTATTTATATCATTGTGATATCGTTGTGATGGACCATAAAAACAAAAGGAAAGAGAGATGGAATTACATATTTTTTTTAAGACAACAAAGTTCTAACCATCATACTACAAAGATAAACGCGCGTATAAATTTAAAGATTACGTTAATAAATTGTATTTTTTCTATTTGAGCGATTTCAGTAATTTAATATCATTAAATATTTAAATATAATCTACATTATCCTTATATAAATTATGCTCTTTATAGACTTAACTAAGATTTTAGGTTTAATTTAAATTTTCGATCATACCAGTCAGATTAAGCAAAATTTCATTTCATAACAAACCTATATAAATAAATACATTGCCTTTGAGTAACAAGCAAACGTCTAATCCTTTTATCGGAAGTTAAAAGGTTCTAATTCAGACATTCGTTGGCAAATAACTGTCTTTACTAATACGAAAATCGTATCGGATGTCACAACCATACCCTGGAGGACTCTTCACACAGTGACCTAGACAGATATTTGGCCACTTGTAACCCCGAACTCCTTTAGACAAAGCAGGTCGATTGCCTCATATTGCCTGGGCCATTGGGCAAAACCGTCTTCTTCCAATATCTGCTTATACCTACATTCCAACCAACGATAAAATTGCTTCAAAACATTGAATAGCATCTTCTGTATGGGGTGGAGGAGGGTTGGACCTGGCAACGAGCCAGGAATGTATGTTTGCGGAGTGTCGTTTGCCTGTTTGCCAAACACCCTGAGGGGCGAGGAAGTTTGGAACGGACAGTTGACTGCTCGGACTCTACGGCGGGGTGGATCGATAGGAGGCTGACTACCTCTCATAACAGTTTTCAGTGTCTTCTTCCATCAGGGCGGGGGTGGACTGGGAGATGAAAGTCGTTTGGAGGGATGGTTCTCGACGCTCCCCCGAGGAATACTTTTTGGACAGGATTCTATTTCTCTGGTGGGGGGAAAAGTGAGAACCTGTCCAAAGTGGCATCGGGGAAAATTTTTGGCAAGCGCCAGGAGGTGATTAGGGCTGACAGTTTTCGATACTTTAAGAGAGGTCTTCGGTGACTTCTTTGCCTTGTTTAGTCGGACAACCCTAGGATGCATTTGATTTCCTTCCTTTTTTGGTATTGCTGTTTTCCTTGAACTTGATACTTCTAGAGATAGGTTCAGTTATTTCAGACATCTTGATAGACGTGGATGTGGAGTGAAACGCATCAAACTTGCTGAGTGTCAAAAGGATGAAATATTATCCGTGGAATTGCGTTTTAATTTTAGAGATTTTTATTCTGGAAGTATCTCAGCCATGATAAAACTTTCCGTGAAAACTAAAATTTCTGTTTTGATTGACTTAAATTTTCAGCGCATTTTATAAATAATTTTAAATTTTAAAGTCATTGAATAGTTGAGAAAATTAAAACTGTTACATGAAACAAAATTTTTTAAATATAAATTTATGAACTCTTTTGATTAGAACAAAGTAAAGAATTATTTTTGTTCATAAAGGTGTGGTAAAAAAATCAGTTATTAAATTTAAATAATTTGAATTTTTCTGGAAAACAGTACTTTTGCTTCTGCGATCAATTTGAACATAATAATAATAATAAGTATATTTTAAAATTAAATCAAATCAACATCAAATATATTTTTAAAAACTGGAATTAAATTTTTTCTGGCTCCGAATTAAAAATAGGAAACATTTAAACACATTATCTTCATCATCCGATCACGGATAAAAATTATGAAATCTAAATCAAATTATCCGTGACTTTCTTTCAAGTTGTAAGATTAATCAAATAAAAATAAAATAAACTTTAAATTATAAACAAAATAATGAAGAAAAATTACTATGCATTTTGGCAGATTAATATTGCAAAATCTAAAGTTGTGCAGTTAAAATTTTGATCTGTTTAAACAATTAACTTTTAATAATCATCAAGTCCTTTCACATATTTTGCTATAAAAACAGATATTATTAGTGTTCTATAATACTAGAATATGTGATAAATAATGGCAAAATGTATGGGTATGCATGCTAGGTGGAATTAATCATGAACTCGTTTTAGAAGCAGAGTTTCTTGTATCAAAGCAAATAAAATTTTGTGATTCCTACTGATAATTTCATTCCGAAAGTAAAATGGAACATGCAGATCTAGTGATCAAAATAAACTTCTGTGACTCAAACTTATAAGTTTTTTTTTTGTTTTGTTTTTGTCTTTTCAAAAAAGAAAATGATTTATTGTGCCCTAATGCCCTAATTGCAAAAATTCGGTTTTGTCAATTAAACTATCAAGTTTCTCCCAAGAAGGAAATAGAACATCCTAGTAGCACACAAATATTGTACAATATTATATGATATTAAACAATTTTGTGTAATATTGTTGAATATTAAATGCTATAATATAATATCGCACGTTGAATAATAAATGCTATAATGCAATATTGCTCAATGTTGCAAAATATTTTTGAATCTTAAATGCTATAATATAATATCGCACTATACTGTTGAAAAATAAATGCTATAATGCAATATTGCTCAATGTTGCAGAATATTTTTGAATCTTAAATGCTATAATATAATATCGCACTATACTGTTGAAAAATAAATGCTATAATGCAATATCGCTCAATGTTATATAATATTGTTGAATATTAAATGCTATAATATCGCAAGATGAATAATAAATGCTATAACGCGATATCGCTCAATGTTATATAATATTGTTGAATATTAAATGCTATAATATCGCAAGATGAATAATAAATGCTATAACGCAATATCGCTCAATGTTATATAATATTGTTGAATATTAAATGCTATAATATCGCAAGATGAATAATAGATGCTCTAATGCAATATCGCTCACTGTTGTATAATATTGTTGAATCTTAAATGCTGTAAATATAATATCGCACTATACTGTTAAATAATAAATGTTATAATGCAATATCGCTTAATGTGGTATAATATTGTAAAACAAGATGTGCTACCTGGTGTAGTGATCTCAAATTCAAAACAGTAGTCTTATAAATTACAATCTACTGGAAATTTATAATTCAGAGAGAGCTTCCTATTCTATCAAATCCTCATTATGTGTATGAACCTTATGCAAGTCAAATCTGATATCAAACAGAAGGCATCTTCCTATCTGTGTGGCTTAGAAGTTTGAGACGGTTCAAGAATTGTTTCGTCATCCGATGAAAATTTACGATTGTCATGTTCGTTTTAAAATGCCTCCCATGTTGATTTAATACAAGATAGAAATAGAGTGACATAAAAACAAAAGCCAAACTTTGATAAAGTGATAATTTTTTTTTTTTTTTTGCCTTTTTCTGATCATTATGATTGCCCACTATCTGTTTCCCACATTCTAACAAAATACCAATTTCTTCGTCCCATTCTCAATACTTGCATTTCTTCAGTTGGTTTATCGCTATTTATTGGTCGCAAAAACGATTATCTCTCTTTCTAATTTTGAAATCATCTGGATTCTACTCTTTAATTTAAATTCTTCATTGCTGTCTTTTTGCTAAGATTTAACATTAGATATCATTCGGACTGTCATTACTTGATCAACTGAATACATTTTTTTTATTTCTTATTTTTTATTCTAAAACGTATTTTAGACAATATAATTCTTATGCATAGTATGGTCGAAGATGGTCTTGTGCCAAATAACAACAAACAAATCAAATCTTTCATGAACGATTGCTACAATTTTCTTCTTTGTTTGTCATGTAGTGGATTACCAGAGTCCTGGAAAGGAACAACTGCTGTGGTTTCATTATTTCATCAAATTCTGAAATACTTCACTGTCCCTTTCTTATAATTTATAAAAGATAAAATTTGCATAATAAATAATTTTATCTTTTCCTAACATTAGAACCTTTTTTTTAATTGTGTATCAGGCAAAATATGATCAAACCAGTTCACTTCTATATGCGTGGTATAATATAATCAAAGAATTGTTCTTACGCCACTAAACAACAAACAGATCAAATATTTCATGACAAACTGCAAAAATTTTCTTCTTTGTTTGCCATGTGGTGGGTTACCAAAATCCTAGAAATAGAACAACTGCTGTGGTTTCATTAGTTCCATCAAATTTTGAAATATTTTACTGTCCCCTCCTTATAACTTGCGAAAGGTTAAATTTGAATAAATAAAAGAACTTGGGTTTTCCTCAACATTAGAACCTTTCTTTTAAATTTGTATCTAGCATAATATAATCAAAGAAGAATTCTTACGCCAATAAACAACAACAAAAAAAAATCAAATCTTTCATGACAAATTACAATAATTTTCTTCTTTGTTTGCCAACAGCGGGTTACCAGAATCATAGAAATGGAACAAGTGCTGTGGTTTCGTTAGTTCCTTCAAATTATGAAATATTTTACTGTTCCCTCTTTATAACATACGAAAAGTTAAATTTGCATAAATAAAGAACTTTATTTTTCTTCAAGATTAAAGCCTTTCTTTTAATTTTGTATATAGCATAATATGATCAAAGAACAGTTCTTGTGCCAATAACCAACAAACAAATCAAATCTTTTATGACCAGTTGTTGTAATTTTCTTCCTTCTTTGCCATGTAGTAGGATCACCAGAGTCCTGGAAATGGAACAAGTGCCGTGGTTTCGTTAGTTCCTTCAAATTATGAAATATTTTACTGCTCCCTCTTTATAACATACGAAAAGTTAAATTTGCATAAATAAAGAACTTTATTTTTCTTCAAGATTAAAGCCTTTCTTTTAATTTTGTATATAGCATAATATGATCAAAGAATAGTTCTTGTGAAAATAACCAACAAACAAATCAAATCTTTCATGACCAGTTGTTGTAATTTTCTTCCTTCTTTGCCATGTAGTAGGATCACCAGAGTCCTGGAAATGGAACAAGTGCCGTGGTTTCGTTAGTTCTTCAAAAATTCTGAAATATTTTACTGTTCCCTCTTTATAACATACGAAAAGTTAAATTTGCATAAATAAAGAACTTTATTTTTCTTCAAGATTAAAGCCTTTCTTTTAATTTTGTATATAGCATAATATGATCAAAGAATAGTTCTTGTGCCAATAACCAACAAACAAATCAAATCTTTCATGACCAGTTGTTGTAATTTTCTTCCTTCTTTGCCATTTAGTAGGATCGCCAGAGTCCTGGAAATGGAACAAGTGCCGTGGTTTCGTTAGTTCTTCAAAAATTCTGAAATATTTTACTGTTCCCTCTTTATAACATACGAAAAGTTAAATTTGCATAAATAAAGAACTTTATTTTTCTTCAAGATTAAAGCCTTTCTTTTAATTTTGTATATAGCATAATATGATCAAAGAATAGTTCTTGTGCCAATAACCAACAAACAAATCAAATCTTTCATGACCAGTTGTTGTAATTTTCTTCCTTCTTTGCCATGTAGTAGGATCACCAGAGTCCTGGAAATGGAACAAGTGCCGTGGTTTCGTTAGTTCCTTCAAATTATGAAATATTTTACTGCTCCCTCTTTATAACATACGAAAAGTTAAATTTGCATAAATAAAGAACTTTATTTTTCTTCAAGATTAAAGCCTTTCTTTTAATTTTGTATATAGCATAATATGATCAAAGAATAGTTCTTGTGCCAATAACCAACAAACAAATCAAATCTTTCATGACCAGTTGTTGTAATTTTCTTCCTTCTTTGCCATGTAGTAGGATCACCAGAGTCCTGGAAATGGAACAAGTGCCGTGGTTTCGTTAGTTCTTCAAAAATTCTGAAATATTTTACTGTTCCCTCTTTATAACATACGAAAAGTTGAATTTGCATAAATAAAGAACTTTATTTTTCTTCCATATTAGAGCCTTTCTTTTAATTTTGTATATACCATAATATGATCAAAGAATAGTTCTTGTGCCAATAACCAACAAACAAATCAAATCTTTCATGACCAGTTGTTGTAATTTTCTTCCTTCTTTGCCCTGTAGTAGGATCACCAGAGTCCTGGAAATGGAACAAATGCTGTGGTTTCGTTAGTTCCTTCAAATTATGAAATAGTTTACTGTTCCCTCTTTATAACATACGAAAAGTTAAATTTGCATAAATAAAGAACTTTATTTTTCTTCCATATTAGAGCCTTTCTTTTAATTTTGTATATAGCATAATATGATCAAAGAATAGTTCTTGTGCCAATAACCAACAAACAAATCAAATCTTTCATGACCAGTTGTTGAAATTTTCTTCCTTCTTTGCCCTGTAGTAGGATCACCAGAGTCCTGGAAATGGAACAAATGCTGTGGTTTCGTTAGTTCCTTCAAATTATGAAATATTTTACTGTTCCCTCTTTATAACATACGAAAAAATAAATTTGCATAAATAAAGAACTTTATTTTTCTTCAAGATTAAAGCCTTTCTTTTAATTTTGTATATAGCATAATATGATCAAAGAATAGTTCTTGTGCCAATAACCAACAAACAAATCAAATCTTTCATGACCAGTTGTTGTAATTTTCTTCCTTCTTTGCCATGTAGTAGGATCACCAGAGTCCTGGAAATGGAACAAGTGCCGTGGTTTCGTTAGTTCCTTCAAATTATGAAATATTTTACTGTTCCCTCTTTATAACATACGAAAAGTTAAATTTGCATAAATAAAGAACTTTATTTTTCTTCAAGATTAAAGCCTTTCTTTTAATTTTGTATATAGCATAACATGATCAAAGAATAGTTCTTGTGCCAATAACCAACAAACAAATCAAATCTTTCATGACCAGTTGTTGTAATTTTCTTCCTTATTTGCCATGTAGTAGGATCACCAGAGTCCTGGAAATGGAACAAGTGCTGTGGTTTCGTTATTTCTTCCAAATCCTGAAATATTTTACTGTTCCCTCCTTATAACTTACGAAAGGTTAAATTTGCATAAATAAAGAACTTTATTTTTCTTCAAGATTAAAGCCTTTCTTTTAATTTTGTATATAGCATAATATGATCAAAGAATAGTTATTGTGCCAATAACAAACAAACAAATCAAATCTTTCATGACCAATTGTTGTAATTTTCTTCCTTCTTTGCCATGTAGTAGGATCACCAGAGTCCTGGAAATGGAACAAGTGCTGTGGTTTCGTTAGTTCTTCCAAATTCTGAAATACTTTACTGTTCCCTTCTTATAACTTACGTAAAATTAAATTTGCATAAATAAAGAACTTTATTTTTCTTTAAGATTAAAGCCTTTCTTTTAATTTTGTATATAGCATAATATGATCAAAGAATAGTTCTTGTGCCAATAACCAACAAACAAATCAAATTTTTCATGACCAGTTGTTGTAATTTTCTTCCTTCTTTGCCCTGTAGTAGGATCACCAGAGTCCTGGAAATGGAACAAGTGCTGTGGTTTCGTTAGTTCTTCCAAATTCTGAAATATTTTACTGTTCCCTCTTTATAACAGGCGAAAAGTTAAATTTGCATAAATAAATAACTTTATTTTTCTTCAAGATTAAAGCCTTTCTTTTAATTTTGTATATAGCATAACATGATCAAAGAATAGTTCTTGTGCCAATAACCAACAAACAAATCAAATCTTTCATGACCAGTTGTTGTAATTTTCTTACTTATTTGCCATGTAGTAGGATCACCAGAGTCCTGGAAATGGAACAAGTGCTGTGGTTTCGTTAGTTCTTCCAAATTCTGAAATATTTTACTGTTCCCTCTTTATAACATACGAAAAGTTAAATTTGCAGAAATAAAGAACTTTATTTTTCTTTAAGATTAAAGCCTTTCTTTTAATTTTGTATATAGCATAATATGATCATAGAAGAGTTCTTGTGCCAATAACCAACAAACAAATCAAATCCTTCATGACCAGTTGCAATAATTTACTTCTTTGTTTGCCAATGGTGGGTTACCAGAATCATAGAAATGGAACAAGTGCTGTGGTTTCGTTAGTTCTTCCAAATTCTGAAATATTTTACTGTTCCCTCTTTATAACATGCGAAAAGTTAAATTTGCATAAATAAAGAACTTTATTTTTCTTCAAGATTAAAGCCTTTCTTTTAATTTTGTATATAGCATAATATGATCAAAGAATAGTTATTGTGCCAATAACCAACAAACAAATCAAATCTTTCATGACCAGTTGTTGTAATTTTCTTCCTTCTTTGCCATGTAGTAGGATCACCAGAGTCCTGGAAATGGAACAAGTGCCGTGGTTTCGTTAGTTCTTCAAAAATTCTGAAATATTTTACTGTTCCCTCTTTATAACATACGAAAAGTTAAATTTGCATAAATAAAGAACTTTATTTTTCTTCAAGATTAAAGCCTTTCTTTTAATTTTGTATATAGCATAATATGATCAAAGAATAGTTCTTGTGCCAATAACCAACAAACAAATCAAATCTTTCATGACCAGTTGTTGTAATTTTCTTCCTTCTTTGCCATTTAGTAGGATCGCCAGAGTCCTGGAAATGGAACAAGTGCCGTGGTTTCGTTAGTTCTTCAAAAATTCTGAAATATTTTACTGTTCCCTCTTTATAACATACGAAAAGTTAAATTTGCATAAATAAAGAACTTTATTTTTCTTCAAGATTAAAGCCTTTCTTTTAATTTTGTATATAGCATAATATGATCAAAGAATAGTTCTTGTGCCAATAACCAACAAACAAATCAAATCTTTCATGACCAGTTGTTGTAATTTTCTTCATTCTTTGCCATGTAGTAGGATCACCCGAGTCCTGGAAATGGAACAAGTGCCGTGGTTTCGTTAGTTCTTCAAAAATTCTGAAATATTTTACTGTTCCCTCTTTATAACATACGAAAAGTTAAATTTGCATAAATAAAGTACTTTATTTTTCTTCAAGATTAAAGCCTTTCTTTTAATTTTGTATAAAGCATAATATGATCAAAGAATAGTTCTTGTGCCAATAACCAACAAACAAATCAAATCCTTCATGACCAGTTGCAATAATTTACTTCTTTGTTTGCCAATGGTGGGTTACCAGAATCATAGAAATGGAACAAGTGCTGTGGTTTCGTTAGTTCTTCCAAATTCTGAAATATTTTACTGTTCCCTCTTTATAACATACGAAAAGTTAAATTTGCATAAATAAAGAACTTTATATTTCTTCAAGATTAAAGCCTTTCTTTTAATTTTGTATATAGCATAACATGATCAAAGAATAGTTCTTGTGCCAATAACCAACAAAGAAATCAAATCTTTCATGACCAGTTGTTGTAATTTTCTTCCTTATTTGCCATGTAGTAGGATCACCAGAGTCCTGGAAATGGAACAAGTGCTGTGGTTTCGTTATTTCTTCCAAATCCTGAAATATTTTACTGTTCCCTCCTTATAACTTACGAAAGGTTAAATTTGCATAAATAAAGAACTTTATTTTTCTTCAAGATTAAAGCCTTTCTTTTAATTTTGTATATAGCATAATATGATCAAAGAATAGTTATTGTGCCAATAACCAACAAACAAATCAAATCTTTCATGACCAATTGTTGTAATTTTCTTCCTTCTTTGCCATGTAGTAGGATCACCAGAGTCCTGGAAATGGAACAAGTGCTGTGGTTTCGTTAGTTCTTCCAAATTCTGAAATATTTTACTGTTCCCTTCTTATAACTTACGTAAAATTAAATTTGCATAAATAAAGAACTTTATTTTTCTTTAAGATTAAAGCCTTTCTTTTAATTTTGTATATAGCATAATATGATCAAAGAATAGTTCTTGTGCCAATAACCAACAAACAAATCAAATTTTTCATGACCAGTTGTTGTAATTTTCTTCCTTCTTTGCCCTGTAGTAGGATCACCAGAGTCCTGGAAATGGAACAAGTGCTGTGGTTTCGTTAGTTCTTCCAAATTCTGAAATATTTTACTGTTCCCTCTTTATAACAGGCGAAAAGTTAAATTTGCATAAATAAATAACTTTATTTTTCTTCAAGATTAAAGCCTTTCTTTTAATTTTGTATATAGCATAACATGATCAAAGAATAGTTCTTGTGCCAATAACCAACAAACAAATCAAATCTTTCATGACCAGTTGTTGTAATTTTCTTACTTATTTGCCATGTAGTAGAATCACCAGAGTCCTGGAAATGGAACAAGTGCTGTGGTTTCGTTAGTTCTTCCAAATTCTGAAATATTTTACTGTTCCCTCTTTATAACATACGAAAAGTTAAATTTGCAGAAATAAAGAACTTTATTTTTCTTCAAGATTGAAGCCTTTCTTTTAATTTTGTATATAGCATAATATGATCATAGAAGAGTTCTTGTGCCAATAACCAACAAACAAATCAAATCCTTCATGACCAGTTGCAATAATTTACTTCTTTGTTTGCCAATGGTGGGTTACCAGAATCATAGAAATGGAACAAGTGCTGTGGTTTCGTTAGTTCTTCCAAATTCTGAAATATTTTACTGTTCCCTCTTTATAACATACGAAAAGTTAAATTTGCATAAATAAAGAACTTTATTTTTCTTCAAGATTAAAGCCTTTCTTTTAATTTTGTATATAGCATAATATGATCAAAGAATAGTTCTTGTGCCAATAACCAACAAACAAATCAAATCTTTCATGACCAGTTGTTGTAATTTTCTTCCTTCTTTGCCATGTAGTAGGATCACCAGAGTCCTGGAAATGGAACAAGTGCCGTGGTTTCGTTAGTTCTTCAAAAATTCTGAAATATTTTACTGTTCCCTCTTTATAACATACGAAAAGTAAAATTTGCATAAATAAAGAACTTTATTTTTCTTCAAGATTAAAGCCTTTCTTTTAATTTTGTATATAGCATAATATGATCAAAGAATAGTTCTTGTGCCAATAACCAACAAACAAATCAAATCTTTCATGACCAGTTGTTGTAATTTTCTTCCTTCTTTGCCATTTAGTAGGATCGCCAGAGTCCTGGAAATGGAACAAGTGCCGTGGTTTCGTTAGTTCTTCAAAAATTCTGAAATATTTTACTGTTCCCTCTTTATAACATACGAAAAGTTAAATTTGCATAAATAAAGAACTTTATTTTTCTTCAAGATTAAAGCCTTTCTTTTAATTTTGTATATAGCATAATATGATCAAAGAATAGTTCTTGTGCCAATAACCAACAAACAAATCAAATCTTTCATGACCAGTTGTTGTAATTTTCTTCCTTCTTTGCCATGTAGTAGGATCACCAGAGTCCTGGAAATGGAACAAGTGCCGTGGTTTCGTTAGTTCCTTCAAATTATGAAATATTTTACTGCTCCCTCTTTATAACATACGAAAAGTTGAATTTGCATAAATAAAGTACTTTATTTTTCTTCCATATTAGAGCCTTTCTTTTAATTTTGTATATAGCATAATATGATCAAAGAATAGTTCTTGTGCCAATAACCAACAAACAAATCAAATCCTTCATGACCAGTTGCAATAATTTACTTCTTTGTTTGCCAATGGTGGGTTACCAGAATCATAGAAATGGAACAAGTGCTGTGGTTTCGTTAGTTCTTCCAAATTCTGAAATATTTTACTGTTCCCTCTTTATAACATACGAAAAGTTAAATTTGCATAAATAAAGAACTTTATATTTCTTCAAGATTAAAGCCTTTCTTTTAATTTTGTATATAGCATAACATGATCAAAGAATAGTTCTTGTGCCAATAACCAACAAACAAATCAAATCTTTCATGACCAGTTGTTGTAATTTTCTTCCTTATTTGCCATGTAGTAGGATCACCAGAGTCCTGGAAATGGAACAAGTGCTGTGGTTTCGTTATTTCTTCCAAATCCTGAAATATTTTACTGTTACCTTCTTATAACTTACGTAAAATTAAATTTGCATAAATAAAGAACTTTATTTTTCTTCAAGATTAAAGCCTTTCTTTTAATTTTGTATATAGCATAATATGATCAAAGAATAGTTCTTGTGCCAATAACCAACAAACAAATCAAATCTTTCATGACCAGTTGTTGTAATTTTCTTCCTTCTTTGCCATGTAGTAGGATCACCAGAGTCCTGGAAATGGAACAAGTGCCGTGGTTTCGTTAGTTCTTCAAAAATTCTGAAATTTTTTACTGTTCCCTCTTTATAACATACGAAAAGTTGAATTTGCATAAATAAAGAACTTTATTTTTCTTCCATATTAGAGCCTTTCTTTTAATTTTGTATATACCATAATATGATCAAAGAATAGTTCTTGTGCCAATAACCAACAAACAAATCAAATCTTTCAAGACCAGTTGTTGTAATTTTCTTCCTTCTTTGCCCTGTAGTAGGATCACCAGAGTCCTGGAAATGGAACAAATGCTGTGGTTTCGTTAGTTCCTTCAAATTATGAAATAGTTTACTGTTCCCTCTTTATAACATACGAAAAGTTAAATTTGCATAAATAAAGAACTTTATTTTTCTTCCATATTAGAGCCTTTCTTTTAATTTTGTATATAGCATAATATGATCAAAGAATAGTTCTTGTGCCAATAACCAACAAACAAATCAAATCCTTCATGACCAGTTGCAATAATTTACTTCTTTGTTTGCCAATGGTGGGTTACCAGAATCATAGAAATGGAACAAGTGCTGTGGTTTCGTTAGTTCTTCCAAATTCTGAAATATTTTACTGTTCCCTCTTTATAACATACGAAAAGTTAAATTTGCATAAATAAAGAACTTTATATTTCTTTAAGATTAAAGCCTTTCTTTTAATTTTGTATATAGCATAATATGATCAAAGAATAGTTCTTGTGCCAATAACCAACAAACAAATCAAATTTTTCATGACCAGTTGTTGTAATTTTCTTCCTTCTTTGCCCTGTAGTAGGATCACCAGAGTCCTGGAAATGGAACAAGTGCTGTGGTTTCGTTAGTTCTTCCAAATTCTGAAATATTTTACTGTTCCCTCTTTATAACAGGCGAAAAGTTAAATTTGCATAAATAAATAACTTTATTTTTCTTCAAGATTAAAGCCTTTCTTTTAATTTTGTATATAGCATAACATGATCAAAGAATAGTTCTTGTGCCAATAACCAACAAACAAATCAAATCTTTCATGACCAGTTGTTGTAATTTTCTTACTTATTTGCCATGTAGTAGGATCACCAGAGTCCTGGAAATGGAACAAGTGCTGTGGTTTCGTTAGTTCTTCCAAATTCTGAAATATTTTACTGTTCCCTCTTTATAACATACGAAAATTTAAATTTGCAGAAATAAAGAACTTTATTTTTCTTCAAGATTAAAGCCTTTCTTTTAATTTTGTATATAGCATAATATGATCATAGAATAGTTCTTGTGCCAATAACCAACAAACAAATCAAATCTTTCATGACCAGTTGTTGTAATTTTCTTCCTTCTTTGCCATTTAGTAGGATCGCCAGAGTCCTGGAAATGGAACAAGTGCCGTGGTTTCGTTAGTTCTTCAAAAATTCTGAAATATTTTACTGTTCCCTCTTTATAACATACGAAAAGTTAAATTTGCATAAATAAAGAACTTTATTTTTCTTCAAGATTAAAGCCTTTCTTTTAATTTTGTATATAGCATAATATGATCATAGAAGAGTTCTTGTGCCAATAACCAACAAACAAATCAAATCCTTCATGACCAGTTGCAATAATTTACTTCTTTGTTTGCCAATGGTGGGTTACCAGAATCATAGAAATGGAACAAGTGCTGTGGTTTCGTTAGTTCTTCCAAATTCTGAAATATTTTACTGTTCCCTCTTTATAACATACGAAAAGTTAAATTTGCATAAATAAAGAACTTTATTTTTCTTCAAGATTAAAGCCTTTCTTTTAATTTTGTATATAGCATAATATGATCAAAGAATAGTTCTTGTGCCAATAACCAACAAACAAATCAAATCTTTCATGACCAGTTGTTGTAATTTTCTTCCTTCTTTGCCATGTAGTAGGATCACCAGAGTCCTGGAAATGGAACAAGTGCCGTGGTTTCGTTAGTTCTTCAAAAATTCTGAAATATTTTACTGTTCCCTCTTTATAACATACGAAAAGTTAAATTTGCATAAATAAAGAACTTTATTTTTCTTCAAGATTAAAGCCTTTCTTTTAATTTTGTATATAGCATAATATGATCAAAGAATAGTTCTTGTGCCAATAACCAACAAACAAATCAAATCTTTCATGACCAGTTGTTGTAATTTTCTTCCTTCTTTGCCATGTAGTAGGATCACCAGAGTCCTGGAAATGGAACAAGTGCCGTGGTTTCGTTAGTTCCTTCAAATTATGAAATATTTTACTGCTCCCTCTTTATAACATACGAAAAGTTGAATTTGCATAAATAAAGAACTTTATTTTTCTTCCATATTAGAGCCTTTCTTTTAATTTTGTATATAGCATAATATGATCAAAGAATAGTTCTTGTGCCAATAACCAACAAACAAATCAAATCCTTCATGACCAGTTGCAATAATTTACTTCTTTGTTTGCCAATGGTGGGTTACCAGAATCATAGAAATGGAACAAGTGCTGTGGTTTCGTTAGTTCTTCCAAATTCTGAAATATTTTACTGTTCCCTCTTTATAACATACGAAAAGTTAAATTTGCATAAATAAAGAACTTTATATTTCTTCAAGATTAAAGCCTTTCTTTTAATTTTGTATATAGCATAACATGATCAAAGAATAGTTCTTGTGCCCATAACCAACAAAGAAATCAAATCTTTCATGACCAGTTGTTGTAATTTTCTTCCTTATTTGCCATGTAGTAGGATCACCATAGTCCTGGAAATGGAACAAGTGCTGTGGTTTCGTTATTTCTTCCAAATCCTGAAATATTTTACTGTTCCCTCCTTATAACTTACGAAAGGTTAAATTTGCATAAATAAAGAACTTTATTTTTCTTCAAGA